>NC_053472.1:1316586-1974879 GCF_015227805.2 Hirundo rustica
CTCAAGCTGGTCAAAACACAATTATTTCATTTTCTTCCCCATTCAGGATTGTTGTTGTTTAGGAATAAATTGCCGCTGCTGATTTACAGGATCAACAAGGACAGCATGAAATGGGCTCAGTGAAGTGATTTTGAATTTCCACTACAATTACTCTTCTCTTCAACCATATGATTCCCTTTTGCTCACATGCACCAGCCAGGGCCGGGTGTGTTTTCTCGCTGCTGCCCTGGGAGCTCTGCCTGCCCTCGCCATGCAGCAGCCCCAGGCTGAGCCTGCACAAACAAACCTCAAGTGCTAAATTGCACTTTATTCAAGGAAGCTGGCAGAGAAGGTGCATCCCAAAATCCCACCGCACTGGCACCAAGGGATGGTGATTCTCTGGCTTTAGCAGTGAAGTCAAGGGTAAAGACCCCAGATTTGTTATGCTGGTGTTGTGTGTATCTACTGAGTAAATCCCTCCTCCTCTTGTCCCTCAAGTTTCTCTCCCAGTATACCCTGGGTCAGGTCTTCTGACTCCACTCTGAGCTCCTCACGAAGTCCACGTGCTTCTCTTGGTGAAGCAAGGCTTTGCAAGCTCACACAGATGGGTGACACTTCGTGTGTCACCATGAAAACTCTCTGTGGCCCAAAGGGGCCCAGGGAAGGGGCTGCAGACTTGGTAGAAATCCATCTCCCAGGGCCCTGTGTGGCCTCCAGCTCCTTCAGTGTGCCCAGGGCCACACCTGGAAATGGACTGAAAATTCCACGGTCAGGTTGGCAAGTGAGGAATGCTTTCATGGGTCTGTGCATCACTCAGAGTAATTGGCAATTTAAGTGAGCAGAGAAATAATTTGTAGGAATTCAGCTTTCCCTGATGTTTCTTGGATTAATTTGGTGTTGGAGAAGGGAGCGACCATTGCATTTAAGCTCTGCTTGTTCCTTTTCATCTCTTACCCCCCTTAAGCCTTTTCATCCCCTTTGCCAATGTCTGCAGGAGCTCTGTAGAATCCCAGAAAGGGTTGGAAGGAAACTCAAAACTCATCCAATCCCACCCCCTGCCAGGGGCAGGGACACCTTCCACTAGACCAGGCTGCTCCAAGCCCTGTCCAAGCCAGCCCTGAAGCCCAAAGCCGCTCTCCTGACCCTCCCATGACACTGGGATGTTTGGATGGTGATGCTAATTCAGGACTACTGTCCCCTCTTGCATTGTTTAATGAAAGATGTGTGCTAGGGACCCAAAGTTATTAACAAACCCTGAGCTCTGGTAACAGCACGAACACAAACCCACGCCAGCGATGCTGAGCTCTAAATAGCCTTAATAAATGTGAACATCTTGGGTAATGTGATTTATTATTGACAGCATGAATAGGGAAATAATAAAACAATGTAATGATTCTGCAAGAAAAGTGAGGGGGTTTTATTATTATTCATACTTGGAAGGGTGTTTACAAGGCAGGAATGAGGTCAGACTTTTTGAGAGAGCCACGGATGCCAGATCTCCACCTCGTGCACGTGAGATGTAATCCCCCTCGTGCAAGTTCATTTGCGTGGGGAATCGTGCTCCCCAGTTTCATTAGCGCTAATAGACCCTGCCTGTGTCTGAGTGGCTCCGTGAATATCGCAGTGCCGGGTGCGATGGGGAACCGAAGCTGCACATCTTGACAGGGAAGTCGCTTTTCCACGCCTGGCAGAGGGAGTGAGGGGGGTTGGAGTGGGGTTTGTTGGTTTAACTCAGGCTGAGAGATGGGAATTGGAGGGGTTGGGGTTGGAAAAGAGGGGTATCCAAAATGCTGCAGTGGTTTTGGTGGGAGGGAAACTGAGGCACAAAGGGCAGTGCAGACAGCCTGGGATGGGGCTGTCACCAGAAATTCAGGCTGCCTTTTCCTTCCTTACCAGTTATCCCTGCCAGTTTCCAAAGGTCCTGCTGTTTTCCCAGGGATAACTAAACCCATTTTCTTCTCTCTGTAGTGCCTGGTGCATCCAGAAACTGAGGGGACGATTGGAGCTGTGCTGGGGTGGTTTAGGTTGGATTTTGGGAAAGATTCTTCCCCCAGAGGGTGCTGGGCACTGCCCAGGCTCCCCAGGGAATGGGCACGGCCCCGAGGCTGCCAGAGCTCCAGGAGAGCTGGGACACAGCTCCAGGGATGCCCAGGGTGGGATTGTTGGAGTGTCTGTGCAGGGCCAGGAGTTGGATGAATGATCCTGGTGGGTCCCTTTCTCAGTCAGGATATTCCATAATTCTGTGATTCCCAAGAAACCTTCCATCTGTGGTTTTATTTAGCATTCTGTTTCCTGCCCCACACAGCAGCACTTCCCACAGGCAGGACTAAACATCCCTCATTTTCCTCTTTATTTTGCATCAGCCCAGCTCCACTCCAAGCCCAATTGGATTTTTCATTACTGTGGCAGGTTACGATCCTTCGGATACTTTTCCTGTAATTTTCGTGTTTTCCTTTTAATATTTCTCATGAGATTGAAAGCTTGGGATAAAAGGTGGGAAGCTTTTGCTCAGCACGTTAGAGAGGAACCTCTGGAATTTGAATGAGGTGAGAGATGCCAGGGCTGGCGCTGTGGGGATGAGGGGAGGTGATGGAGCTGCGCTGGGGAAGCTGCAGCGCACGAGGAGCATCCACAAAAACAGCATTTCTTACAGCCCAGCAGTGCTAAATCTCTGTGCCTCTCTGACAGCTTCTACTGCCATCAACATCTCCCATGTTTTTCAGTGAAGTAATTCTTTTAGATGCTTCAAATATAGATAGATTTTTGTGTATAGAGGGCTTTTTTTTTTATTTATATAAATATATATATATCTACTGTCAGCTGGTATTACAAAGAGCATAAAGCACATCTCCAGCTCCAGCATGTTCAGCTTGGTTGGGATCGTGTCGCGGGAATGAGAGGACAAAGGAGCCAAACTCCAACATTTCCCCTCAGCGGGGGACACCAGGGGGTCCTGCTGATTGAATGGCTCCGGGATGCTGCTGGCAGCTGTGGGATTTCAGGTAATCCCGGATGCTTTGGTAGGGAATACTTGTAGCTGAACATTTATGGTCCCTTATTTCCCTCTGTATGAGAAAAAAAGCACTCAGGGTTTTTTCTCGAATTACTTTGCCTGGAGACTGCCAGCTTCTCTGCCTGCATCCCTCTGGGAAGCAGGGGCTTGTGGAACTCCTTTTTATCAGCAAATTAGATAATGGCAATTATCTTGATGATCTTTAAGGTCCCAGCCCAGCCCATTCTACGGTTCTACGATCTTACTTTTGTGTCATTAAATGCTGGCAATGACTCTCAGCTTCCCCCACCTCCTGTGGCAGAGAACATCATTTCATTTGGCTGCAGAGCCCGAGCCACAGAGGGATACGGTGTTGGTCCGCAGGAAATCTCAGTCATGGGACCCAGATATTGCATTTAGATGTAGTTGCTTTCATTAACTCCCTATTTTATAGCACTCATCAGTCTTCCTCCCCTGCCAGAAAGTCTCCAATGTACTGAGGAATATTCAGGCCTCTTTTGGCAAGCGTCAGAGATAAGTGGATAATAAAACACACCTTGAAAATATTCTCCATCCTATTATTAGCCACTTTCTTATTATACTTGCAAAGAAAAAATTCCAGTTATAAAGCAGCGCACTCCTCTATATTGTCAGTCCATCGTGCTCAGACACTTGCAAAGAAAGTCTTTCAATAATATTCTCACTATTGTTTGTTGATTGGCTCTATTAATCACTTTTCACAGCCTCAGCTCCACATTTCCATGAGCGTGCACAGTTTAAACTCCCCTCCCTCTCCGCAGCCTCCTTTTATGCTCCCATGAAACTTTGAGGATGCCTAAACCCCTGCTTCAGCAGGAATGAGAGGAGACAGATCTGCAAAGCTGCCTGCTCTTCTTTTAGCAAGAACAAAAGCTCCCTGGAATAGCAACTGTTATTTACTCATCTCTCAAATCAGCAGATTTGACCTAATTTTGCTCTTCCCATGCCTTTGTTTCAAACACCTGGTTGCGGCATCACCAGCGGATCCGGCTCTTTTACAGCAGCTGGATTTACTTGGTGGGGGAGGCTGGCTCCTCCTGGAAAAGCTGAGCCTGCTGGCCTGGATGAGCCCTTGGCATTTCGCTTTTGGGGAGCCTTTCCTTAGCACCCCGACGTGCCCACAGTGGGTGCTGGGCAGCAGAGACCGCTCAGCCTCTGGCACGACTCTTCAAGCTCAACCTGGCTCAGGTGAGGGCACCTGCTGCCCATCCACTCCTAAAAATACACCCAGAGCGCTCCTTGTAGAGACCCCAGCTCAGGTGAGGGCTCGGTGCCCGCTGGTGGGCACCCACCAGGTGTTTGCAGCAGCCCCTGGGCAGGAGCTCTGACTTCACCACGGAAGCTGCCCGGAGGAGCTCAGCCACAGATTTGTCCTGGCTTTCCATTTAAAATAGCCTCCAGCCCTCCTGTGCCAGTGAGGAGGAAACGGGAAGGGAGATTCTCTGATGAGAAATGTGGGGGCCTGAAATTCATTTTTCAAGGATGGCAGCAAAGCCAGTGATTTATCTGCTGTCACCGCGGTCCGAGCAAACCTTCCCCACCAGGTGAGCGATGCAGGAAAGGTAACTCAGCAAACACAAAATACAGCGAAGTCCTGTCAAGCTTCCTCACCTAGAGATGGCTTTTATTTCCAGCCCTGAATGTAATTAACAGCAGTGACTTGAGAAAAGTAATGAACTCCTTCCCATGCGGTCTCTGGGATCTCTTAGCCAACTTCCCGTGCACTTTGCCTCGTGCATTCCCCATCAGTTTTCCCTCTGTCATCTCTGATTTATTACCTTCAGAGCAGGATCTTCATCCCCAGGGCTCAGCAGCTCTGAACTGGCTAAGAGAGACCTTTGGTGTCATTGGGACAGACCCACTCAGGCAGCGTTACACTTTTTGGAAGTTTCGGGTCCCTTGAGGGGCTCATCCATCCTTTAGCCAGACTTCTCCAGAGCTAGCTGTCTACAAACATTCCCAGCAGATGTTTTGGCTCTTTTAGAAAAGTTGTGTGCCATGGAAGCCACCTGTCCCTCCCTCCATCCATTTGGGAACCACGGGACATTCCAGCCGGCACCGCCAGCAGTAACCGCGCCTCACCTCCCGCTTGCGTGGGGCATCCAGAGCCCCGCCTGCCCACAGCCAGGGCCGTGGGAAAGGCCAGCCAGGAACCTGGGAAAGCAGCACAGCCAGGGTGCAGAGAGGATTGGATTTACTGAGATATACTTATTTATACTTTATTCTTTTTATATATATATATTATATATATTTCTGTATATATACTTATAATACAGTATATATTTATATACTGTCCTTTCAAACCGTAGGGTTTTGAGGTGTTGGTGAAGCCAAGGCTTAGAAAGGAGCTGTACAGCCAGGGAGGGGGATGCTCCTGGAGGCTGGAGAGAGACCCTGCTCCACAGTTTGCGTGTGCACGTAAATCCCACGGTGCAGAGAGGTCCAGCCTTATGGGAGGTCGATTCTGCCTCGGTGTTTTTGGATCTGCAGGCTTTGTGCTAATGGCAGGCTCGGCACAGGCTTTGTCCTCTATCCCCATGGTCCTTCCCGCAGCATGAAAGCTTTTTGCAAGGCATTCCTGAGAACGGTGTGTCCAGGAGGTGACCCGGGCTGGGAGGAGGTTGGCACATCTAATGCACAGCCCTGAAGGGAAGTCCAAGGTGTGACTGTGCTCTTGTCGAGTTGTAGGAACTGTGGAGAGATCCAGGGTGTTTGGGGGTCATGGGCAGTGTGAAGGGTTTTAGTACTAAAGGTGTTTTTCAGCTGGTCTCTGCTGCTGGAATTAGGGTCTGACACTCAGAAATCCAGGTTAGTGTCTCCTGCTGGCTGCATCTTCTGTGCCCAGGGAGGTCATGGAGTCTCTGTCTCTGGAGATATTTAAAACCCACCTGGATGTGTTCCTGTGTCACCTGCTCTCTGTGACTCTGCCTCAGCAGGGAGGTTGGGCTGGATGATGCGCAGAGATCCCTTCCAACCCCACCTGTTCTGGGATTCTGTGATTCCCACAGCAAGGCAGACAGACCAGCTGAAAGTCTCGCTGGAAAATAAATTATTTAGTGCACACTCAAATAAAACCAGGGGTCTTTGCTCTCATATCGTTACTGTTCTCTAATAAAGGTGCCAAGAAACTGTTCTGCCTGGAGGGTCACTGCTGGTGCACAGAGATCACTCACTCTCCAGGCAGATTGGGAGGGAGCCGCACGAGCTGGGGCTGCCATCCTCGCTGGGTCATCCCTGGTCAACAGCTTAGCTGGGAAATCAATCAGAAAGCTCAAGATGCTGTCAAATAAGGCTGGTAATTCCCTCTGTTGTACCCAGCAAATAACAGGAGTTTTCATACATCCATGTTGGGCTTTTTCAACCAAAATTGAGAAAGTAATCACCTGCCTGTGTATGGCTTGAAGGAAATTTCCAGAAGCTTGAAGGTGCAGGCCGTGAGCTCTGCTCAAATTTAGATTATTTTAACTACAGTGATTTTCCCTCAATCCTTTTTTTTTTTTTTTTTTTTTTTTTTTCTTTTGGGTGGCTTTGGATGGCTGAGTTGTTCTTGACCTCCTGCCTCGAATTCTCATGGTTTGTTACTGCTCGTCGTTAAAGAGCCGCTGTGCTCTACACCAGAATCGATGCAGCCCAGACCCAGGGAAATGAATCCTGTAGCCAGTCAATTCTAATCACTTTGGGATCCTTCTGAGTGTGAGGAAGTTCTATCAGTGCAAGCAGGACTGTGAGATGCATGAGCTCTCTCCAAGTGCCCAACAGCTGTGGATAGTGATTGCTGTTGAGAACCTTTCACCTGAGGCTTGGTTTCATTAGTAAAATTATTTCAGGAGTTCCCCAAGACCTCCTTTCTTCCTCCTCAGTGGAAGCACAACCTTGGATTGGACTGAGCTGTTCTAATGCCACAAATCTGGTTATTCCATTTAATATACCCTGTTTGCCTGGATTTAATGGAAACTAGTTTTGAGGTCTGACTCTCTCTGTTTTCCATTTTTCTCGCTGTGTTGGGTGCGAAGCCTATGCTGAAGTTTGGGTACCCAAAGCTGATTTTGGGTCTTTATTGCCCTACTCAGTCAAAAATCTGGAACAACCCTCCAGTTCCCCATTACCTTTGACATAAAGGATCTAGAGTGACAGGACAAGAGGGAAAGGCTTTAAGGTGAGAGAGGTATAGATGGGATTTTGGGAAGAAATTATTCCCTGTCAGGGTGATGAAATCCTGGCACTGGATGCCCAGAGAAGCTGTGGCTGCCCCTGCATCCCTGGAAGTATCCAAGGCTGGGTTGGAGGGGGCTGGAGCAACCTGGGATAGTGGGAGGTGTCCCTGCCCATGGCAGGGTTGTGGAATGAGATGTTTTTAAAGGTCCCTTCCACCCCAAACCATTCTGTGCTGAATTTTGTGAGGTACCTGCTAATTTATTAATGCTCCACTCACTTTTATTAATGCTCCTAATGTGCCACTGACAGAGCCAGGACTTTGGGAGAGGGGATTGTTGTTATCTAAAGGAGAGGTTATATTTTACTCTGAAAAGCAACACAAACCAGCCCGAGACTCACGATAAATCATGCGCTCAACATCACCCGGCTGCGACGGAAATTGATGGGAGTTGCAAGGCAAAATTCCCCATCATCTCTTGCAAATCTCAACTGGAGTTTGTGTTCTCAGCCTCACTGCTGTGTGCAGCCCATGCTCCCACGCTCGTTCTTCATGGAGAAAGGGCCCTCCAGCAGCCTGTAAAGTTTATGACGAGATGGAACCAACCGGAGCTAAACTGTGAGCGTTTTGTCACCGCCAAACGCAGCCGCTCCGGGGCTCGGCAGGGCCCATTGGCTGTGAGAGAGAAGCAGAGAAAAAGCAGCCGACTCTTCAGTCACTCACAAAATATGCAGAGCTGGTTCAGAGCGAGGCAATAACCTTGGAGTTGCTCTCCCGACTCTAATAACCCAAATGTTCAAGGCACCGGGTTGTAGCTCATCAGGAACGGAGCTCCTCCAGCTCAGCGTGCTCAGCACCACACCGGAGCACAGGAGTTGGGAAAGGTCCTTAATGAAGCATTAATTCATCCAGCACCGCCTGCCGGGCCTGCTGCTCACAGAGGAGGCCACACGGCGGGTCTCTGCTGGAGGAACCTCTCTTCCTTTTCCTTTTCCTTCTCTTTTTTTTTTTTTTTTTTTTTTTTCTTTTAGGAAGGTTCCATCTTTGCAGGTAACAAATTCAGCGCAGGTGGCAAGTCACCAGATCCTGCCATGCCCATGGCTGCTGTAAAAAATCTAAGACGTCAAGTTCTGTGAAACTGCCTGTAATGAACCATCCCCTCGTTACCTGCAAGGAACACGATGTGGGAGGCTGCTCTCCCCGGCACACGTGCGCACTCCCTCTTCTGGAGTTATCTCACAGCCGTGTTGGGGCTTTTAAAACCTCTTTGATTCCTTCTCTCAGAACGCAGCTTCTGCTCAGTTTTCTTAAAACTTGAAGAGAACATAAAGGATCTTACCGCCAGAAGCATCACATTTCAAATTCCATGGAGATGTTTTCCTATTTATCATATTTTTCTGTGGGCTTTTTGAACCCTGGTGGTACAGCAGACAATGAAAAGGCCAAGGAAAAATGCCTGGAAATACAGTGAGAAGAAGAAGTCATAGAATCACTGAATCCTGGAATGGTTTGGGTTGGCAAGGTATTTAAAGCTCAGCCAGTCCCAACCTGCCATGAGCAGGGACACCTTCCACTATCCTAGGTTGCCCCAAGTCCCATCCAGCCTGGTCTTGAACAATACCAGGGATCCAGGGGCAGCCACAGCTTCTCTGGACATCCTGTGCCAGGGCCTGCCCACCCTCACAGCCAAGAATTCCTTCTCAATATCCTGTCTAGCTGTGCCCTCTGGCAGTGGGAAGCAATTCTCTGTGTCCTGTCACTCCATTCCCTGTCCCCAGTCTCTCCCCATCTTTCTTTCTGTCTCCTTCAGGCTCTGGAAGGCCACAATTCACTCACCCCAAAGCTTCTCCTCTCCAGGCGAGCACCCCCAGCTCTCCCAGCCTTTCCTCCCAGCAGAGCTGTGACCATCCTGGTGCCTCCTCTGGACTGGCTCCAGCAGCTCCAGCTCCTTCCTGTGCTGGGACCCCCGAGCTGGAGGCAGCTCTGCAGGTGGGGTCTCACCTGAGCGGGGCAGAGGGGCAGAATCCCCCCTCCCCTGCTGCCCACGCTGGGGATCAGCCCAGCACAGGGGGGTTCTGGGCCAGGGCCTGGCCAGCTCTCACCCACCAGCACCACGAGAGCTTCTCCCAGAGCTGCTCTCCATCCTGTCATCCCTGGATTGATCCTGGGGTTGCCCCGACCCAGGTGCAGCACCTGCCCTTGGCCTTGTTGAACCTCATGAGATTCCCCAAGGCCACAGCTCGAGACCATCCGGGTGAGGGCAAGGATGGAGGGTCTTGGCATCTGCTCTGCTCAGTCTCTGACACCAAAATCAGTTTGGAGAGGAACAAGTTTGGTCTTTCTAGGGTTTCTTTTCTCATCTCTCTCCGATAAGGATACTGTGTACATGTGGTGGAGATTGTTGACTAAACGGCAGCATATGGGATTAGGATTTCTCTCTTTAATAATGGTTGAGCTGATAGCAGATTGTGTTCTCTTTTTTTTTCCCTCTCCCACAGAAAGTAAGTTGGGAGTTTTTTTAGCATGGGCATTTCAGCTTTAGCTGTCTGTTTTCCATCAAACATTTGAGCGTAGCAAAGAAAGAACATATTGCTAATTTTGGCCAAAATTTGATGGCTCATTTTTAGACCAAGCCTTCCTTGCTTTTCAGACCCACCAGCTTGGAGCATAAAAAGGGACTGTGGTGAAATCCTCAGCGCCTCCATTGTGCTCTGCTGCACTTTCTCATGGAAGTGAATTTCCCAACGAGCTGTAAACCTCCATTCCTGTTCCCCTCCATGAATTATCTGGTGCTATTCCAGCACCTCGTGGCAGAGCTCAGGCAGTGAATAGGCACTGTCATGAAGCACTCCAGAGCTGTAATTAACAGTTCAGCCTGCAGAAAGAGCTTAAATTCAGAGCTGCAAACTCTTGTGATGCTCTGCCTGGAGCAGGGACTTCTCCCCGTGTCTGCAGGGTGACCTGTGCTTGGCTTTTCTTCAGGATACAGATAAGCATTTGTGCCAACTCACAGCCAGAAAATGGCAAAGAATTCCATTCAGGTTCAAGGGACATGGGGGCTTTAAAAGGAGCAGCCAGGGAATGTGTTGAAGTGATTCCAGGGTAGAAGCTAGGAGGATGAGGGGATACAGGGATACAGGACAACTTTTGCTTTATCCTGTTGGGAAAATGAACTGGTTTTCCTAAGAGCTGGGAAGGGCCCACACTGGGCAGCGCCTGTGGACTCATCAAACACAGCTCTGTTTGGTCAGAATGCGATGTCTCCCCTGTGCCAGCCTCACCCTCCGTCCCAGCCCTGCCCGCGTCCCCACAGAGCGAGGAGCTGTCCGTGGTTCTGGCTCTGGCTTTGGCACCATGAGAGCAGCAAGGAGATAAAAGTGCCCACCACTTCTTGGGAGGCGGCATGTGGAGCCCAGAGACCCCTAACCACTGAAGGAAACAACAAATCCCAGCTCTGGGAGCTCGCTGGAGCACCCCTGGTTTGCTGTCCCCTCCCTGTGCGTGGCACTGGCCCCATCCCCGTTATCTGTTCATCCTGAACTGCGCAGGAAATGTTCATGCGGGAAAATAATCCTTTCACCAGGCCAGCTGAGAAGAACAGTTGTAATTAAAAACAGTGATGCGCTGGGTTTCGAGCAGTGGTCTTTATTTCCCGTCAGGCTGCCAACGACCAGGCCAATTAATCTGTTACAGGTGGGAGTTTATTTTAATATCGTGTTGAAAGTCAACCAGGCTGTTTGGCTTTGTTTTCCACCATCTGACTTGGTCCTCCTGCCCTCTTGCCTTCATTACTGGGAGACAGTAAAGGAAATTACAGTCTATCCCACTCAATGCAGCTGTGCTGGGAGGGTTTTTAAAAAGACAGAAGTAAATACCAGTGACCTGGCAATTACTGGAGCATTGTTTATTCCAGTGCTAAATGCAGAAGCCACAAACCTGTTAAACTGTAGGAACATGGAAACCCATTATAAGGAAGATTAAAGCAGCTAGCCTTTGAAATAAGACTGTTTTGTTTCAAGGTGATGCACACAGGATTTTTTCTTTCTTCCCAATGTTTTTAATTCTCCCCTCTATAGCATCACATGCAATTCACACGGAGGGATGCGGATGTTCAATGTGTGGAGGGACATTCCCAGACAATTAGCTTAAAATAACCTTCCCTGGTTGGAATAACCTCAATTGAATAATATTACCCAGTTTTTCAAAGCAATTCATTAGTGGGCAAACACAGGGTGATGGTGGATCTGGTGGCCAGGAGAGATGGACCGAGGGGCAGGCTGTGTTTGCCTCTGAAATTCCCTTCAGCTGCGGGACTGGGAGGTGAATCTTGGAAAACAATGAAGCGGAATTCATTCTGACTTAAGCACCTTTTTAATGCTCAAATGCATGAATTATCTTCCCGTTAATTGGAGGATTTGAAATATCAGTGAGCATATGCAGAGCCTTACCTCGGCTGTTCCCCGGGAAAAGGCAGAAAGGGCCTTGCAGGGAGATGGGGGACGCGGCCGGGGCTGCCACGACGGGAGGCTGGGCAAGGCAAGGCTGTGGCGTGCAATGGGCAGCAGTGCTCATGCCCTCGGCCTCCCCAGCATCTCTCCACCAGGCCGGGGATCTTCGAGGCTGGGGAAATGCCTGGGAAAAGTCACCCCTTCCTCCAGGGTGAGCGGGGGCCCTGCTGTCTCCTGCGAGCTCTGCAGAGGGAAGCTATGGCTCCAGCAGTGCACTGCTAGGAAAGCTCAGCTGCAGGTTTAAAGGGGCTTGTTTCTGAGAGAGAAAAGCGGGGTTTGTCTCACCCTTACCTTACCTTTGTGCAGAAAGCCTTTCATTCAAGCTCCCGCTAAAGCTTTGTTGCTTTGTCTGCTGGGAGGAAAGGGAGGCCTGTGTCCCTCCCTGTGCATCCTCCTCACAAAGCCCTGCTCCTCCTCCCTGCCAAAGGAGCTGGTTCCCGTGGCCAGAGCTGATCATTTCCCTCTGTTCCCTTTGCTGTGGATGTGTAGCACTCCTGCCTTTCCCTGATCTGGAGACAGCCCAGGAGCATTTCCCCATCCACTACGCTTTCATTACTCAATTTATCTTTTTGGTGGCTGCAGTGAGAATTAGTAATTAGCAGTGCTCTAATCCTCAGTAGCTCACTTGATTTGACTGGAGCCGGGGACAGATTTTAATCTTGGTTCTAGTGGTGTAAATCCTCAGCCAGCTTCAGTGGAGTCAACCCAGGCTTTGTAACAGTGTGAGCAAGATAAGAGTCCTCTGTGTCCCTTCCTCCACCCGAGCCCTTGGACTCAGTCAATATCTACCCCCACCCTCATAAATCTCTGTGAACTTGGCCAGTATTCCCCTAGGGAATGCAAATCAAGATGGGATTTTTCCCCCCCTTTCCTTTCACCAGGACCGTCTCAGAAAAATATAAATCTAAGTATTAACTTGAGCTGCCAGCCCAGAGGGTCATAAAATGAGGGGGAAATGGTTCTGACGTTCCGTTAGCTGGGAGTGCTCCCCAAAAGAAAGGAGAAGCTGAGGTTGAGGGGGGAGCAGCTGGTAGTGGTGATAAGGCTCTGCTGGAGCTGGGGCTGTGCAGCTGCACCTACTGCCGCTGAGGCAGGCTGGAGATGTAGTTAAAATGCTGCTTTAACCAGCAGGAGGGATGCTTAGACGGGCTCTTAGTGCAGGAATGTGCCCGTGGGACGTGGATGTGTCACAGGAGAGGTGTGGAGTAGGAGGACACCTCTGGGTGTGGTGGCTCCCAGAGGGAAGTGCTCCCAAGGTGTGCTGGAGCCTGGAGTGGGATGGTGAGAGAGCAGAGGCATCCGCCAGCCAGGCTTGCATTCAGCTGTAATAATTTTCCATCCTGGCCCAGCTGAAGTCCCAGAGGAGAGCTGGATGCTTTAGGAAGAGAGCTGGAGGGCAGCTCATGGAGCAGGGATGGGGAGAGACCATTGTCACCCAAGGCTTCCAAAGATGCTCCTTCCAGTGAACCACTGATGTCCCAAAGCCCTGACCAGCTCCATTACCTGGTGCTGCCATCCACATTTGGATTTAATAAAAAGAATTAGCATGTCCAGGCAAGGCACTGCAAAGCACCTTGGTTTGTTTATTAAAGAGCCCATTTCTCCCTGGATCTCCAGCTGACAGAGCCCTTGGAAGGTTAAGATCTTGCATCCCAGTTCATATTTCCTTGCTCCTTATAAAAAAAATTACCCAATTCATTCAAGTCATGGATTTTTCTGCAGCTAAAGCAGTTTCCCGGAGGAAGTTGTCATGCAGGCTCACAGTTATGGAAATGCCAGAGTTATTTCTGACACCAGTAAATAATAGTTCTCTATGCACTGACACTGTTTTCTTACCTTACCAGGCTGGGGCTCGAGCCGTGATTTAGATGTTTGCAGCTGATTAGCATTTTTGGGACTGTGGTAAGCAATTTGTGCAGTGTGTTTCAATCTTATTTTATGCACAGGAAGGAGGAAAAAAGTGATTAGTGCTCCTTGGAAAGAAATGTCTGCTAAATTGTTCTGATCAAGGTAAATCAAGGCATCCCATGGAATGATCTGGGAGCCAGTCCTCCCCCGTAGCTACTCCCCTTTCACATGAGAATTAAGACATTGTGGTTTCGTTTGCTGGGATTTTGTGCCATTTCTGCCAGGGAAAGATCTTTCTCCTGCAAAATGTCTTTTTCTGAACCAGGGAAAATAGGATCCCACCTCTTCCATTAGGAGATTTCAGTGCATGTAGAGGGCTGGTAAAAGGCTTGTGGGAAGCGCTCGTGCCTCTGCCGTGGTCAGATCAAACATCATCCTGGGCAGCGGAGCTTTGCTCAGGATCACCAGGCACAGGTGAGGAACAGGACCAAAGAGCTTGGGAGCCTGCACTGTTTGTTTGGTTTCTTTGCCAGTGGATGCTCTTTTGTGCCAAGTTTTCCACGGCTGTGCGTGGGGATGGTTTGACTGGCAAGGGCATCACCAAGCCCGTCTGACAGGACTGCCACACTTTGGCCACACCTGGACTGGGTTTGTCTAAGCGGTGCTTAAGAACCTTCAGCAACTGAGATCTTGCAAAGCTATATTTTTATTTTATTTCTTTTTCAGGAAGCTGTTTCTAGTGTCTTTCTTAACATTTCTTTGCTGCAATTTAAGCTTATTATTTTTTATCCGATCTTCTGTGGAGGTGGAGAGGAGCTTTCCTCCCTCCTGCCACTGGTTGTTTCTGTGGTGGAAGATTATTCCTGTGGCTCTCTTCAGTCATCTCTTGTGCAGGTAAAATGGCCCCTGGTGGCTCACATAGTCCTTTCAGGGGTATTTTCCTTTCTCTGCTGGCACCTGGACCCTCACTCATCCCAGCCCCTTCCATGGAGCTGAGCAGAGTGCAGGGACTGAGTCCCCTACAGCTCCTGCTGGGCTCTGGGCAAAGGAAAAGCCAAGGGTTCATGGCAGGGGGATACACAGAATCTATTTTCAGCTGTAACTGGGAAGCTGGGAGTGCCCAGGGGTTGTGAGAGTCCCCAGGAGTAGCCCCGGGTGCCCCGAGAGGGATTCGTTATATGGGCAGGTAGCGACAGGACAAGGGGAATGGTTTCACACTGACATGGGCAAGGTTAGGTTGGATTTTGGGAAGAAATTCCTCCCTGTGAGGGTGCAAAGCCCTGGCACAGGGCGCCCAGAGAAGCTGTGGCTGCCCCTGGATCCCTGGAAGAGGCCAAGGCCAGGTTGGACACTGGGGCTTGGAGCCGTCTGGGGTGTCCATGGCAGGGGTGGGACTGGATGGGCTTTAAGGGCCCTTCCACCCCAAACCGTTCCATGATTCTGTGATTCCTTCCAGCCCTCTCCTCTCACAGACATCCCCATCTCAGGGCTGTTTGCAGAGGTTCCAGAGCCTGGGCTGCAGCTGATTCAATTCTTTGCTGGCATCACCCAACAGCGCTCTCAAGATTCTCTTCCAGCACTTCACCCTCGCCACAGTTCAAGCATTCTCACATCTCTCAGCTGAAATTTATTCCCATGGCAGGATCAGTCCAGCCAGAGGTATCTCACAGTCCCCACTGCCGTGCTGAAATTAAAGGACAGCGTGGTAATTAATGCCAGGACTTCTGCATCCCAGGGCCGTTTGACCCTGCTGAGAGGTGGTGATGTAAAATTAACTCAGAGCTCTGGCTTGGGCTCCTCTCTGGCTCCGGGAAGCTCCTCTCCAGCTGGAAAGGAGGAGCTTGGTGGTGATTGTTTGAGACGAGAGCTATTCCTGCAACCTGGCTGTCCTGTGAGGCTCAGCTCCACCCTCTGCCTCCCTCACAGCACCCCCACCAGCGCTGGCGCTCGTTTTTGAGTGCCCCTGCTCTGTCCCTGAGGCCGTGGAGCTCTGGCTGCTGCGGCTCCCCCGGTGCCGTGGGGGCTCCGTGCCCAGCACCCCTTTGTAATTATCTCCAACCCAACTGCTCATTTCCAGCAGAACTTTAAACATTGTTCCCTTTTATGTAGCGCAGCTTTTTAATTTCCCTCCCTAACAGAAGCGATTGTTTATGTTGTAAATGCCACATTAGGCCCTGTGAAATGGAGATGGAATTGATTTTCATTTCAGAGATTTCACAGCTTGCCCCAGAACTTTTCTTCCTGATTGCTGGTGCTCGGGGAGGTGCGGGGCTCCGGGAGTCGGGAGCGGCGTGTGGAGCATGGGATGCACAAACACCAGAATCCACCAAATGTTGGTCATGGAATTTGGAATAGTTTGGGTGGGAAAGGACCTTAAAACTCATCCCGTGCCACTCCTGCCATGGGCAGGGACACCTTCCAATATCCTAGGCCGCTCCAAGCCCCATCCAGCTTGGCCTTGGGCTTTTTCAGGGATGGGGCAGCCACAGCTGCTCTGGGCACCCTGTGCCAGGGCCTCCCCACCCTCACAGGGGAGAATTCCTTTCTAATATCCAATCTAAATCCCAGGTCTTTCAGTTTGAAGCCATTCCCCCTTGTCCTGTCACTGCAGCCCCCAATGAGATCCCCCTACTCACCCGGTTCAACCCAGGACTGTTACAGCTTCCAGGACTCAGCAAGGAGCTGCCTGGTTATTCCTTTTTTTTGGAGAGAGATGCTTGGATCAAACTCTCCTTTCCCAGCTCTGACAATCAGGATGAGGTGAGCCCAAGTCAGCCCATCCACGGGACATCCAGTCCTTGGCGTGTACCAAGGCCTTGCTCCTGGTTGCTCCATGTTCTAGTGGGGCAAGCCATGGAAATACTTCTTTTTTAGGTAGGGATGTGATGGAAACTCCGTTTTCCTCACCTGTGCTTGCAGGATCAGGACAAGCTCTGAGGACAAGGAAGCTGTGCGTGTCACCTTCCTGCTGAGAGCAGGTGGGATCATCAGTCCCCGCTGTTCAGCTCCTGTCACCGAGGCTGGGAACACACTTTGGAGGATCCCCATGTAGGGAGCAGAAGGAGCTCTGCCCAATTTACAGGGCTGCAAGGATGTGATTCCCCGTCCTATCTTAGCCCAAGCAGTAGGAGTAGTGGAGGTCAGGGGTGTTTTTTGGGAAGTTGGTCCCCAAACTGCACAGAAGTTCCTCTCAGCTGCTGCAGCTCCTGTTTTTACCAAAGTTCTCGTGTTTGATCACCCCGATCCCAATGGATCCCAGGCAGGGCCCTCAGGGATATCACAGTCAATCATCCCAGCAACCCAAAGGCTGAAATATGTTCGCATCCCCCATTTCTCCAGGAATGCTACAGAAATAATCAACTCATAAATGAAGAGGCTTGAGCACGGGAAGTTCATAAACACCAGGGTCTGTTGAACCATTTGCTGCCAATAATTCATTATTTTATGGAGGGCAAAGGGAAAAAATGCACAATTCTCCTATCACTTTAAAAATTAATTAGAAGAAGCTGCAGAATAATGAGTCCTCTCCCCAAAATGCGTTTTTGGAGCAGACTTCCTCAATTCCCATGTAAATACAAACTCCCCTCTGGCACCGGAGCTGGATCCGCCGATGCGAGCGCAGAAGGGAGGCAGGAGGATCCAAGTAAGTGGCATGAAGACAATTTGCTTGGACCGGGGAGGAAGATGCACTCTGACAAGGATAGATGGAATGAGGCTGTTGCCAGAGAAAATCTCAAGGAATTGTGAGCCAAGTTGGGGGGAGCCTTTGGATGCAGCGAGCATGCAAATCTCCTTGTGTTTTTTGGTTTTGAAGGAGTAGCAGAGCAGGGGAGGCAGGGAGAGGGGGTTAGAAAAATCCAAAGAAGCTTTGTCAAGTCTGACATTCCTTTTGCATCCAAAAGTGGGTATTGATTTTCCAGCCGTGACTGCTATAAATGAGAATTTCTGTGTCGCAGCTCAGGCCCGCACTCCTTGTGTTTCTTATCTCTTTAAATATGATTACCTGCACTTCACGGCTTCACAGGCAAAATCGTAATGAACTTTGCCAGCCCAGGCAGCCCCGCGTCGCCGGCGCCTTCGCGTGCGTGAGCAAATGAGTTCCACCAGTTCCTCCTGCTCTGTCTCCGGGCTACAGGTTTATTGACTTTCCGCTAATTTTCTTGTCAGGATAATTCTCCCAATCAAGATTTAAAACAAACTGAGAGGTTCAAGTCCGAAAGCTTTTTGTTTTGACTGGGAGACCTTCGAGCATTTGTGTTATAGGGGGGCAAGTGGGGGAAGGGGACGGGGTGAGGCGGCTGTGCTTGATTTTGGTCTGGTACAAAGCTCTTTGTGGAGGGAGTGGGTTGTTTGTTTAGAGCAAATCCCTTCTTCCATGCCAACATCTGCTGCTCTGTATTTGCTCGCAGGGGAAACCATAAAAAAAAAAAAAAATAGAAAAAGAAAGAAAGAAATAGATTATTCCCACTGCATCAACCTACAGGCATCTGCTGGCTGCAATTTTCTTCAATTTCTCGCCGTGAAAAGCAAGAGCGTTCATTTTGTAAGTGCTGCTTTTGTGTGTGACCTATATTTTGAAAACTGATGGGGTCACCACCTCCCTCCTCCCAACCTGTTGAACCAAAGAGGCTCCGAGATCTGTCCCAGATTGTATTTATCTCAGAGATTATTTAAAAAGCAAGGTGGTTATTACTAATAAGATGGTGTTGCTCTGGTGAGGTTTGAGGTTTTTTTGGTTTTCTTCCCCTTTCCCCTTTATTCTCCTTTTGAAATGAAAATCCCAGCCTGGCTCCACCTGACCAGGAAAGTGCTCCCCTTCCTGTCTCCATCCTTCAGAGCCGATTTAAAAGCACGTAATCTTCCTCCACTCATCATCTCCTGACCCTCTTTGACTTCCCCCCCGTGGGTTGCTATTACGCCGGCTGGCAAGAGTCGGGAGATGTCGGAACCTGTCAGGTGGGTTTGAAGGCAGCCCATTTGTGCATATGGATACACACATTTCAGCACTCCAGTTGCTTAATGACACATCTCGTTCCCGTTTGATTGGAGCTTGGAACCGGCGCAGGCAGAGCCAGGTGAGCTGCAGCAGCCCAGATCCATCCGTGTTCAGCACTTCCTTTGCTCTTTATCGACTTTGGGGTCTTTTTTTCCCCCTGTCAGAAGTTTCGTGGTTTTTTTTTTTTTTCCCTTCCCCTTTAATCTCACTTTCTATTAAAAGTCTTCCCAGAGCTAATGTAATAAATTTAGATCCAAAGCCAGATGCATAGCAAAACTTTTGGCAGAGAATACTCTATCAGAAGACATTGCAAATGAAATATGCTTCCCCTTGGGGATTATTCTACAGTTTAATTTAATTTGATATTTCAAATTAAATTAATTCAAATGGTTATGCAGTTTCCAGGGAAAACAGACTTCATTTATGATGTTCTGCCACCAAATTGTTTTGCTCCTATCATATATCTTGTATTGTTAACTGGGAGTGATAAGTAGTGACAAAGTAGGATTTTTTCATGCCCTTTGTTTTGCAATTCCCATCCTAAAGGGAGCAGAAACATCTCCTTGTGCAGGGGTTTCTCTGTGGGGCTATCCCAACATTTCTGCTGAAACCTTACTGTGGCTGAAAATTAGATTTTCATCAAAATGTGGTTTAAAAAAAAACAATATTGTGTTTGCTTTGAGAAGGTTTTGGGTTGGTGGGAATCCTTGCCTGGTTTCAATTCACAGAAGAAAAAGCAGCAACTCTTTGTTTGGGTTTGGGGTTTTGATTTCCAGGCTTTATGGCACCGGCAGGAAGGATGTCAGGAAAACAGTCTGAGCTGCTTTTCTAGCTTATTCTGTTGGTTTGGGATTGGTTTGGACACTGGGATTCAAAAGCAGAGTGGGCAGGACATTGAGGGAGCGGATTCTGCTCCTCTGCCCTGCTTAGGGGAGACCCCACCTGCAGAGCTGCCTCAGGAACACAGGAAGGAGCTGGAGCCAGTCCAGAGGACAGGGAAATTATTACAGGGATGAGGCACCTTTGCTGTGAGGAAAATCTGGGAAATTTGGGATTGCTTAGCCTGGAGAAGAGAAGGCTCCAGGACACCTAATTGTGGCCTTTCAGGACCTGAAGGGATCCTAAAAGAGAGCTGGAGAGGGACTTTGAACAAGGGATGGAGGATCAGGACAAGAGCAAATGGCTTCCCACTGCCACAGGACAGAGTTAGATGGGATATTAGGAAGAAATTCTTCCCTGTGAGAGTGGTGAGGCCCTGGCACAGGGTGCCCAGAGAAGCTGTGGCTGCCCCTGGATCCCTGGCAGTGCCTGAGGCCAGGTTGGACAGGGCCTGGAACAATCTGGGAGAATGGAAATTGTCCCTGCCCATGGCAGGGATAGAATAAGAACTTAAGGGTTCCTTCTAATCCAGAACATTCTCCTGTTCTCTGTTTTTTGGCAAGAAGTGATTTTCTTTTATCAGGGGCAAGCTGGGGGAATTTCTGCCCTTCCCAACCAGATTCAGCTGCACCATGGGCAGAATTGAGGGGGTTGTGTTGCACTTGTGGGGGTCCATCCCCTTCCATTGTTCATCAGCAGGGAGGAACTTCCTAAAAACAACCCAAACCCCAAACCTGGATCGTTTTGCCTTTAGTGTTCCCCGCCTGGAATGGGATTACTGATGCTGTACCAGCCCTAAACCAGCTTCCCAAGACCTGTGTGGACTCCCTTGGGATTCCTTTATCATCATCTCATCCTGCTTTTGCAGTGAGTGATTGATTTAACATGGCTTTTCTCCACAAGCTCTGATTATCCAGAGTCATCAAGGAACTTGCTCCAGACTCTGAAGTACATTAAGACAAGGTAATTCAGGGAAGTCTTTGCATCTGGAAATCTCTGTAAGCACTTTCCTATCTGCTGGCCTGTAGAAAAGCCATTATTCTCGACAGGGGGAAAAAAATATTGCTAATATCACAAGAGGCTTTGGAAGAGAACATAAAGCTGGTTTCATTTTCCAGTCAACTGAGATCTAATATTTCCTGTACAAGATGTTGAGATGTTTTAGAAAAGGGAGCAATGTTTATTTGTCTAAGGCACCACACACACACTCACACAAGTTCTATATTGTGCTTGTGGCTTTTTTCCATTGTAAATGGTTTTGCAGGGAGAAATCTCTTTCCCATCCATCACAGCCAGTAGATTAGAAAAATATAAATATCATCTAAAGAGAATGGAGCCGAGGCTCCTGCAGAATGCACAGGAGAGAAATGACAAATGCAGCATCCCTGGTGGTGGGGAGGGCTGGGCTCTGGGTCAGAGATAGCCTTGTTGTCTCCCTGGCTCCTGGGGATTTATTTGCTTACACTCTCCTGGGACAAGGCTCCCAGAGTGATATTTCTTATCAGACATGTCTTTTGGGCTGGTCCAAACCCATTTCATTGAGCAATCTGCCATCAGCATAGGAAGGTTGGTCAAAACATTATTTTTTTCCCCTCAGATGTGCATCCATTTGGGGCTTTTTCTCATTATTTTTCAAGTCCTGCAAGGATTTGTTCCAGAGTAGCCCCAGAGCTCTCCAGGGGTAGTTGGGTTTCGGTGCCCCCATGGTGCTGTTCTCAGCTGATGCTACAAGACTTTGTCTTTTGAGCCGTGACCGTTCCCTGACCAGTTTTAGGCATGATGGGAGGCAAATCCGTGCCCCAGAGAGCTCATGGATGGCTGGATGTGTGTGATGAGGATAAAGCTGCAGTTACAGGGCCAGGGCTTGGAGGGAGACAGGATCCTCCCTCATCACTTTGGCCAGCTCATCGCCATGGCTGGAGCACTGAAACGTCTGACTGCACTTTGAGGGTTTCAAATGTTGGGATTTTCATCATTTTTCCTTTCTAAAATCCTCCTTCCTCTCATCTCCTCCTCCTATTATTATTATTATTATTATTATTATTATTATTATTATTATTATTATTATTATTATTAAACCATGTTTTCCTCTGTGGTGCTTCCACGACAGCCAGGAATTCTTCACCTTGAAGCTCCCAGTGCTTTGGTTTGATGGTGTGCTCCCAGTGGTTTTGGTGAGGAAACCCTGCTAGAGCTGAAGTGGCCGTTTGGACACAATCAGGGAAATCGGGAAGCTCTCCCCTCCGGCTGAATTAGCCCCAGGTTTAATTGGGAATGGAGCACCCCCAGCAGTGGATGTTCCCTTGTGTCTGGGTGCTGCTTCTCCTCAAGCAGAAACTAAATCCATCCCAGCACACATTTTGCTCTTCTCATCTCGGTGATTCACCTGGCAATCCATCTTCCTTTCCCCAAAACTTCTCCATTCCCCAAAACCCGCCTGGGAGGGGAGAGCACATTCTCTCCTGAGCACGAGCAGAGGGAGAAATGGGCAGCAGGGAACACCCAGGCCATGGCTGCATCTTTGGGCTTGGCTTCCCCTCCTTGGAAGCCTTTTCTTTGGAGTGGTGCTGATGCCTTTTGGGCTACCTAAAAATAGAGGACAGACAAAATTAAGGGGATAAAAAGCAGTTCTATCTATGGAAGGTTCTTCAGGTACATTTAGGGCAGACAAAGCCCCCCAGGGGCTGCACCCAAAATGGACAATGGTCACGGGTTTGCACACTTTGATCACTTTGGGCCATTTGCACATTGGGGTTCATCTCCCAATTACAGCTTCAGCTAATGAAGTCATTGACCCCAAGTTTGCTGCCCCCAGCTCACTTTTGTTTCCATCTCTCAGGCCTGAGGCAGTGAGGTGTCCTTGATGGCCAGGCCTGGAGAGGAATTGTTGTGTGTGAGCAAAATGGGGGAGCAGCAGCTCCCACTGTGTGTGGAGTTTGGAGTTCTGCACTAAAGAACTGCAGGGTTACAAATAGATGGAAAACAGAAAAGCTGAAATCCTAAGGCATCAGTGCTGCCAGGACCTGTGGTCCCACGGGCTGTGTTTGCAGGGTCAGGCCCTGGGAGGGGATTTCTGTCAGAGGTCTGTGCTGCAAGGGCTCAGGCTGGGAGCATCTGTGCCCAGCAAACAGGTGCTGGAGCTGAAAAACTGCAAACCACTGCAGGCAGGAGCAGGCAGGCAGCCAAGCCTCATCCCGTAATCCACTCAGGTGCCTCTCTTCAGAAAGTTTCTCAGGGTGCCGTGTGCTCTGTGACACCCCCGCTTTTATGGATTCATTCTCCTCTGCTGCAGCTTTTTGTCTCTCAGCACAGCCACTGTGTCAGAAAGAGAAATTGCCCAAGCCTGGCTCTGCTCTGGGCAGTTTTTTGTTCCCTGGGTGCCTGAGTGGCATCCACAAGGAGCCCACAGCGAGCAGCTGGAGCCCTCCAGGCCACCATGGACAGGGCAGGGGCTTCAGGAGAGCTGATCATGGAATCATGGAATGGGTTGGGTGGGAAGGGACCTTAAAGCTTATCTTGTTCCACACCCCTGCCATGGCAAGGACACCTTCCACTATTCAGGTTGCTCCAAGCTCTGTCCAGCCTGGCCTTGGACATTCCAGGGATCCAGGGACAGCCACAGCTGCTCTGGGCACCCTGTGCCTGGCCCTGCCCACCCTCCCAGGGAACAATTCCTTCCCAGTCTCCCATCCATCCCTGCCCTCTGGCACTGGAAGCCATTCCCTGTGTCCTGTCCCTCCAGCCCTTGTCCCCAGTCCCTCTCCAGCTCTCCTGGGGCCCCTTTAGTCCCTGGCAGGGGCTCTGAGCTCTCCCTGGAGCCTTCTCCTCTCCAGGTGAGCACCCCCAGCTCTCCCAGCCTGGCTCCATAGGAGTATTCTCTTCAGGGGTCTCAGTTTGGGGGGTCTGTAAATGGGAAATTCAGTCACAAGCTGCAGGATGTGTTTCTCAAGGCCATGCAGATGTGCTGGCTGCACTCACAGCCAGGGGAGGTTGCTGCTATCTGTAAATCCCTGCAGAAAACCTCTGTTATGGGCTGGATTCTCAGGGAAGTGCCTCTCTGCTCCTGGAGGTGCCTGGCGTCCCTGGGGAATGGCAGTTCAGTTGAGGATATTGCTGCCAGATCCCATGGCGCCTTTCTTCTCACCCCAGCTGTGACAGACTGTCCCTCCGGGCCCTGGGGTGAATTTGGGGTGTCACTGGGGTGTCTGCTTTGCTCCAGAGTGAGCTGTGTGCCACAGAGGTTGATGGCTGCTGAGGGAAAAGCCTTCAGGAATGCAGAGTGTTTGTCCCAAGCATCTCTGGGTGACACAAAGATGAGGAGAGGCTCCTGTGGACACCCCAGCCCTCAGAGATGGCTGAGATGGGTCCAGTGTCTCACACACAGCCCTGCCTGGACTGTGACAGCCCTCCCTGACCTCAGGAGCATCATCTCTTTGTGTTAAATACATCAGTGCAGCTAAAACCTGTGATCTGGGACGCTCTGGCTTCAAAACCTGTTGGGGCTGAGCCTGCTGCCCTTGAGGTGGTTCAGGAGTTATTGATGGAACAGCCTTTGGGGCCGAGTCTCAGCTCCGACAGAGGCAAAGGAGAAATCATTGTTTAAATAACCCCTGGGGACTGGAGCTGGTGGTGACCCAGAAACAGTTTATTTTTTTTATTGCTTTCCAGAGCTTCCCCGGGCTAAAGCTGTCTCCAGTAAAGGAAAACCAGGTTGTTACTGGGGGAGTAAGCAAATTAGCAGATGAGGGCAAAATCTGAGTGGAGTGGAGGACCTGGGAGTGGTGACAGCTGAGCAGCATTTGTGCCTTTCTCTTGTCTCTCTTCTCTTGCTTTTAGTGCCCCACTGATCTGCAGCCCCTTTGCCAAGTAATCCATTTTTTGGTTTCATTTTTATGCCATTGTTTCAGTGTTTCGGGGTAAAACCAGATGCTGACTCTTCACTGAATAACAATTCCACTTTCAGCCGATGGGATGCTTGGTCAAAACTGAACTGCTTTCTTAACCACTGAAGGATGTTTTCAGGAGCTTTACTGTTCTTTATCATTTCAGCCACTGTGCGGGTGCTCACTGTCCAGGCAGACCTCCCAGCCTGCTCCCTGCTATTTCAGGGAATGTCGGGGGATAAATATATTCTCATTCACTCATCACTTGACCTGAATAGAGACCACCACCATCTCCATTATTGCAGGATTGAATTTGGGGTTGCATTGGTTTGGTCTGTGCCAGCTCTTCATGCCTGATCTGTGGGAGCTGCTCATTCCCTGTGGGATGTTCCAGCTCCCAATCCCACCCTGCTGGTGGCTTGGCCAGCACGAAGGGGTTTGTTGACTTGCTTGCTAATTGGATTTTGCACTGAAGTGAGCTGCAGAGAGCTGCACCTCTGGCCAAAATCAGCGTGGTGTTGACCCCGGGCCATCAGCACTAAAAGCACAAGCCATGGCTTGGAGGGCTCTGGGAAATCTCTTGTCATCCTGGATCAGTGTGAGCCCTCACACGCTTCTGATCACCCACCAGCAGCAGGGAGCAGGACAAACGCAGTGGTGGCACACATGGAGAGAATAAACAGGTCTTTGCCCACGTTATTGGGTTGCTAATGAGGACAGACCTCATCAGCCTCACAGACATCTAATTTCTCTTGGCCACTATTTCAGCCAGTCAGGAGCCACACCAGCAACAGCATTTCCTGACGTGAACCAGCTTTGTGAGGGAAGTATTCCCAATGGAAAAATGAGCAATTCTCCCTTTGTCCCGTGTCTCTGATACCAGAAATCTTCTTCAGACCACACGACCTCTGGAGAAAGGCTGAAGTCCAATCCCAGCTGCTGGTCTCGATGGAGCTCCCACGTTTCCCACTGTGTGTCTCCAGCAGCATCCCAAGGCTCTGTAGGATGGAAGTGGGAGACTTTCCATCCTCACCCTGCAGTTCTCGTTCCAGGTGCTGCTGCTCAAGCCCGCAGCATTTGGGGGTTATTTTTTTAGCCATGACCTCACCTCCCTGTAAGCAGAGTTGTCTTGGAATTCAGCCACAGGACTGAACTCACCAGTGCCCCTTTCGAAGCTCAGACAGCTCCATCCCTCTGCCAGGAGTTTTCCTCCTCCCTGTGCCACCTGGAAGCATTGGAGTCGTCCCTCTCCCCAAACTGGACACAGCCCCCGGGGCTCCACACGAGCTCCTGGCACTGGTCATGGTGCACCGATATCTCTCGCTCGCCCGGCAGCGTCTCGACTCACAAACTAATTAAAGTTCATGTCACACTGGGAAGATGCAAAATGCTCTCTGAGCACTAGATGTTATTATTTTAAGCTTCTCTTCTTTTTCCTGAGGCACAGCAACTCCCTGAATCCCAGCTGGCACACCACATCCAGCCACAAAACACCGCTAATTGGGTGTTTCTCCTGTTGACCTCATTTCTCCAGCACACTTTGGCTGGGTTTATTTCATGGGTTTTGGGGGATTTTTTTTTTTTTTTTTTTTCAAGAGGGCCTGGAAACCAGATAAACAGAAACACTTTGCTGAGTGTCTTGGACAGTTCTTGGTCATTCCTCTCCTCCAGACTTTGCCCTGATTCAGGGTGTGGTAATGCTGCTCTTTCCCCATCATCATCTGTTTCACATATCCAGGGAAATAAGAGGCAGAGGGAGATGGGAAGAGATCAAGGGCAGAGTGATGACTTTGGAAGAGGTTTCATTTGGGAGAGGACACAGACCTCTAGCCTAGGCAGGTCACTGTTGCTCCTTCCCATCACAAGGCATTGGCAGGTCCATCATCCTTAAGAGGAATTCCTGGGACAGGATTTGGATGCTGAGGGGCGGCTTTTGGGCTGATTCCCCTTCAGAGGAGAAGGTGATTTGTGCTATAAATGCTGTAAAGCTCAGCCAGGCTCTGGGACAGCTCCTGCCTGATGAACGCGCCGAGTTCATTAGCGACGACTTTGTTCGGGTGTCCCCGACCCAGTTCACCTCCCAAAGAATTGAGGAGTCTCCCATTAATTCCTTAATTGTGTTATTGGGAAGGTGCCTCCTCAGTGTCACCTTGCAGAGGTGGCAGGTGGAAACCTCTCCCTGATGTTCTGCAGGTGGCTTCTTTCCCTCTTTTGGTATTTGTGAGGACAGATTTGATTTTGTGTGTGGGATTCTGCCCCATCCACCTTCCCCGGCATGAATTCATCATGCTGTTTCCCCCACACCATTCTTTACCTCCATAAAATGAATGCTGAGAGAAAACACAATTAGACGCTGCTTTGGTTAAATAATACCTTGGAAAAAAAAACAGAACAATGGCTTGAAAAATAAGGAGAGGGTGAAGATCGCACAGTTTGAACTAATGATGAAAATTACCTTGAGTTAAGTTGGATTTTAAATCAGAGGTTTGGGGGATTGTATTTCTTACTTTTCTTTCCAGTGAATTATGACAAATATAGAGGCCTGCTGGATGGATGATTAGATTTTTTTTTTTTTTTTCCTCTCTCTCTCTCTCCCATCCACATTGAAAAATGAAATATTTCTGTAATATTAAATCCGTCCAATTGATCAAAGTGTGGTGTCAAAAAATGTTGTAAGTGCTTCTTCTCATCCAACCCCTTCAGCAACTGCAAACCAGAGACCTTTTCAATCCCTTTCTGGAGGCAGCTGGAGGTTAACTCTGCCGAAAGAGTCTGTGCAAGGAATGAGTCTGCATTTCTCCAGAACATTCCCACAGCAGGGACTTAAGAAAGAGATGCGGATTTGGCACATGGAACGACAGCACATGTCCCCAGCTTTAGGGGTTTGTCCCCTCACAGGGCCATAATCTGTCCTAATACAGCCCTGCCAGTGGTGGGACAGGAATGCGGGCATGGGGTGGCCAGAAAAGGGGCGAGAAAGGGAATTTTTTCTTCTCTGGCTCAGCTCGATGAATAACCACTGGGAGATTTATGGGTGTTTCCCCTCCCCTTATGTTTTTCTTTCCCCGCTTACTTTCACTGGAGAACAAGAAAACCAAACAAACCAGAAACCTCAAATATTTGGTCACTGTTTGAGGAAGCAAACACAAACATTTGGAGAGATGGGAAGCTGGGGTATTGCACAGCGGGATAAACGCAAAGTGTGTCCAGAAAAGAAAGATTTTTTTGGAAAGCTGTCAGTGAGGAAAAGCTGAGAGGGTTGGGGATTGTTTTGTGTACAAAATAAGGGACGGATTTCTTCAAGTGGATACTGTGGATAAGCCTGAACCCTCTTCCAGTGAGGAGAGGAGAAGCCAGCTTGGTTTCAGTAAGAAAGATGAAAGAGGAAGAAAACCCCCTCTCCTGCTGGGGTGGTGGGGTATGAAACAGGGAACGTGGAGTGCTATGGACTCACCTTCATCAGCAGCTTCATTAGGAATAGGTCATCCAAACACCTCTGGTTGTTTCCATGCTCTCATCCAGCCCCTGGAGCTGCACAGAGAGCGACCCAATATTCCCTTTAATTCCCAGAATACAATTCTCCAGCGCCTTGTATCGCCTTTGGTTCTGCTGCTTTGACATGAAACTCTGGTTGTCTTCAAAAGAAAACCACGGGGGAAGAAAAGGACCCGTCTCTTGCATCTGTTTGCATATCAGGGGAGGGGTTTTCTCGCTCTAGGAGGACTCATTTATTCCCGTGGCTGCATGGGGTCCTGCTCGGAACTTCCATGACATGTGTGAGGAACAGTAAGTGCTGCTTCATCTCTTGGTGAACGAGCAGCAATTTCAAGAAGCAAAGCAAGGAGTGAAAGGCTCTGGTCCTCTCACTTCGTGCCTCAGTGTCCCCCAGCTCCTGGACGTGCATGGGATCAAATGTGGAAATCTCCACTCTCCCACACATCGATCCCTTTGCTTTAGGAGCTCTTTGTGCTATCCACTCACCCTCCTGAGGGAAAATAAGCATTTTCCTTAGTTACACAAATGGACACACAGGTGTAAAAGCGATGAAATCATTTTTCAGAAAGTCACCGACAGAAATGAGGGGAAGTCAGGGAGCTCTCCTTCCCTGGCACAGCCCCTGGTGAACCTCTGGATAACCCAGGGGAGGGTCTCAAACAGCTCCACAGAAATGCAGCAAAGAGATGGATTGCTGCAACTCTGCTGCTTACCAAATTAGAAACAATTTAAGGATTTAAGGATTAAGTACCATTAATTACTGCCCAACAAATGCTGATCTACAATGGAGCACTTGTGGAAATGGAGAGAGAAGTTTCTGCATGAATACTAAATGGCTTCATTAATGCTCAGAGCAATTTCATTGAGTGATAAATTAATTAGCTTGATGTTCCAAGAATTACTGAGCAGGACCATGGGTGCATGGGGTGAAGGGACAGCAGGAGCCCAGCGTCCCCTTGCCTGGTGGACAGGTCACACAGGTGTGGGACACACCAGGGCAAGGTAAAGGGAGTAAAGAAAGAGGATATGGGGTTTCTGAGAGAGGAACATCCCAAAATGCTGATCTGTATTTCCTCATCTGGATTCTCTGATCTGGAAAACACTGGAGGTTCCAGAGGTCAGGATGAGGGCAGTGAGATCAAGGTCATTATTTCCCTGTTGCATCTGGAGATGAAGCTTTACCCTCCTGCTGTTGTGCTGCTGATGGTGGGTTGGTCAGACATCATCCCTGCTCCTCGTGTTCCCTCCTTCCTCTCTCTTCAGCCATAACCACGGGGCTGAACAGACCTCCCCAGGCACTGATTTCCTTCGGCTCCATGGCTCGTGCTGGGGGCTTTCCCATCTCTTACCAGGAAAAGGGAGGTTGGAATTTGCATCCCCTTCATCCAACACTTGTGGCAAACACTTGGAGCATCCCAGGTTCCTTGGCATTGCTCCAAGGGCGTGTTTACCTGGGCTTGGAGAAAGACTTGGTCCTTCCAAAACCTGGGAGAGCCCCGTCTGGTGTGGCAGCCCAGCGAAGCAGTGACAGCTTGAGCTGGAGTCTGCTCCCCAGCAGCATTTCCTCCCCGAAGCAGTGGAGGAGGAGGAGGGAGCAGCATCCAGCCAGGATGTCTGGCAGTGAGTAATTTCAGTTTCTCCTCAGGCTGTCATGCCATGACAGCTGCCTGGGCAGAGCCTCACCGCCCCCCTTCCGCACGTTACCTGGAGTTCAGCATCGGATTTCTGTCCCTCAAGACTTTTTAGCCGCCCGTGCCGTCGCAGCGTTATTGATTGCTCACCCAGCCGTGGCTGGAGCTGGATTAGGTGTGAACACGGCACTGCCCCAGCAGGCCCCGAACAGGATGCTCAGAGCCTCCTTTCATCATCCGTCTTTTTTTAGCTCTTTCTTGCGTTGCTTTTTTGGCTGCCTCCTGTGCCTCGCTCTGTGCCTCGCTCTTCCCCTGTAAAAGCTGTGTGATTTCGTAGCAGGTCTCTCCTTGCCCCAAGGTTTGGGTTTCCTCAGCTCGTTTGGTTGCCACTCCTGGAGGCAGAGGGTGGGGAAAGGCAGAGGGAGATTCTGTTCCTCCCGGCCAAGGGGGGATTGGACAGTGAGGAGGTGTTTGTGCCCCTCCATGGCTCTCCACATCCCTCTCCTGCAAGAAAACCCATATTAGAGTCACCAACTCTTGATATCACGAGACATTAGAACTCTTGTCTTGGTGCAGACTTCAGGACTTAGCCCAAGTATTCTGGGTCTGCGTTGGCCAAGAGCGGTGGCTGTTCAGGATGCTCAAGTGGAGGAAATCAGGGGGATGTGGAGACTCCTCTCTGCTCTGAATGGCCCTCCACGGCTCCTGGTCCCAGCCTGGCTCACATTTGGGAGCTCACAAACCGCATGAGCCGAGTTTCTTACATCCCCCATCCCTCATCCAGGCCGTGGAGACGTGTCCTGGATCGGCCATTACGGACCAGAGAAGGAATATCAAATTAACAGCCCTCATGCTCACAGCATGCAGAACTCACACCGAAGTTTTCCTAGCATAATGAGCTGGTATAAAAGCAGCCACAGGGAGACATCCTCAGCGTTATTGGGCTGGCAAAGCCCGGCGCAGAGCTGTGCATTCTGGAGTGCCATCTTCTGGCACCTGCAATGTGAGCTCCTTGCGTTCCTGAGTGGCTGAAGCAATCTGGTAACACAGAGCTGTGCCAGGCACGAGGAAAGAAGCGGATTTCCAGGATTTTCTGGTGTATCCTTGAAAGATGCATGGAGTGCAGATGCTTTTTTTTTTTCTTTTTTAGCATCCTCCCAGTCCTTTGGCTGCCGGGTACCTGCCTGTGCCAGCGCATCTGCACGGAGCTGGTGTCGGCTCCCCACGCCAGCTTGGGAAGCATCTGTTTCCTGGTTTATTTATCCCCTCTGCAGTCACCACGGGAGGATAATCTCGGTGACATGCCACATCTTGTTTACAGCCGGCCCCTGAAAAGTTAGAAGTGCAAGTTGTGGGGTGGGGAGGAGGCGGGGGGAGAGCGCGGAGCTGCGCACGCTGGGGAGGGAAAGGGGACTTCGGGAAATGTATAAAATATTAAATGACATCGTGGCAAGACACAGACGAGGGGAGAACAATAATTAAAGTAAACAGCACATCAAAAGCCTGGCTAAAACTCACATTTGAATTTCGAGACAACGCAGAAACAGCTCATGTAGCCGTGTGTAAATGTGTTTCCAGGAACCTTTTAAGAACATTAACAATGATGGAAGCAGAACAGCAATGATTCAGACTTTATGTTATGTGACAATACAGGAGGCCACCAGACTCCTGCCTGGCTGTTGGCATAAGAAAGCTGATGAGAGCCTGGATCTTGCCAGAGGAGCAGGTTTCTTTCCAGGAAGTGAGAGATCCCGAAGTGAGCAAGAATGGAGCCTCTTCTCTTGCCAGGGACATGCATGGTTTCCTTCAACCCCCTCCCAGGGGAACTGCACCCCTAAAGATTAACGCAACAGGGCTTCCGTGGGTTTGTTCCCTACATCCAGTCCCACGTTGTATCCTGCTGTCTGCTTCCCAGGCTTTGTCCTAATTAGTTTTAAACATTCCTGGTCAGGTTCTTGTGTGTTCTTGGTCGGGATTCTCCAATATGTTGCTGCTTTCTTGACTTTTAATTTGCTTGCAGCTGCTTGCTGCTGTTGCCTCTTTCTCCATTCCAGCCTGGAGCACGTGGAATCACCACACCTGAGGCCTGAATATAGCAGAGAACATAATTGGAAAACTCAGGTCAGGCCCGGAGCCGTGCAGGACAAGCTGAGCAGCCCCTTCCCTCCCCAGCACATTTGAATTAAGGGCCAGAAATCAGAGCCAGATTTGTCTGGACTCCAGTGCTGAGCACCTTTGGGCTATGGAGCAAATCTCTTAATTATTCCCCGTGCCTTTTGCCCTCTCCTGTACAAGGACTACAATAGCTCTGTCCTTGGGGAGCCCGAATTCTCCTCAGTCCTGATAATACCGTGATTTACAGAGGATTTCCCAACGAGCCTTCAGGGCACGGTGTTACCTAATGGAAGTAATTAAAAAGCATTGGGAAGTGACCCCCTGAAAGTGCAGGCAGCTGCAGATGGAATATGGGGATTTAGAGGCTGCAGAGGGCTGCAGGAGCACGTGCCTCGATCCTGTGCCACAGCAGGATCGTGGGCTCGGAGTGGGGGCTTGGGAAGGGCCTGAACAGGAACACTTCAGGTGGTTTATTTTTTTCACTTGTCTCTGTATTTTCACGAGGCCTTTTGGATGTTTCAAGCTTAGGAGGTTCTCGGGGGACTGCATGAAGGTTTAACTTCCCACAGGGCTCAATTTTCCATTAGTTGAAGTCTCCAGACTTCCCTGTTTTTCTTGGAGAAGTAGAAAACGCTTCACATCCTTCTGGTGCTGCGGCTCCCAAGCTGCTGCTCAAAGGGGAGCATCCACTCACACTGACAGCACAGAGCTGTGTCAGGAGAGGTTTAAGTTGGGTATCAGTCCAAGGTTCTTCCCCCAGAGGGTGCTGGCACTGCCCAGGCTCCCCAGGGAATGGGCACGGCCCCGAGGCTGCCAGAGCTCCAGGAGAGCTTGGACAACACTCACAGGGATGCACAGGGGTGGGATTGTTGGGGTCTCTGTGCAGGGCCAGGAGTTGGACTCAATGATCCTGTAGGTCACTTCTAGCTCAGGATAATCTGTGGTTCTCTGATTCCATGATTTATACACTTGGGGAAACTGAGGCATGGCATGGGGGGACAAGTCTGAAGGGGACATTGCCCATTCCTGGGGTCTCCATGCTGCAAAGGGAATCCTGCTGCTCCCTAAGCAGGCAGGAAACAGTGCTGGCAGCTGGGATGAGCCTCAGGACAGCTTTACCCAGGAAATATCTGTGTTGCTGCTCCTTCCCAGGGCACGCGAGTGCAGCCAGCAATCGGAGCCCTCCCTCTCCAGCACCAGATGGACACCACTGACAATTTCCAGGCATGATTGTCTTCAAAATATTCCAGTCCCTCCTGGGCTATTTGCACCCCAAGTTCACTGGAGGTTGTTCCCACGTGCCAAGGACAAGCACTGATGGACCAAGCACTTCCTTTGCTAAACTCTTTGGCCCTCAGTGCAGGAAAGCGTAACCTGGTTTTGGGAAAGAGCAGCTCAAAACGCATTCAGGGCTTTTTGGTGCCTGGTGAAAATCCGACACCACACGAAGCCTTTTCCCAAAGCCATCGTAGGTTTAGCCAGGACAGGATTTCCCTTTTTTCTCCTTGCACAGAGAGTGGCTGAGTCTCCTGTCAGGATTTTCCCAGCATGCAGATATTGTTGTGACCTAGATGCTTAAGCATTCATTTACTGCTGAAGTTTTGCATTTAGAGGTCTTAAGAGTTCAGACTGTGGGCTGTCTGGAAAGCTCCAAAAGTGAAAAATACCGAGGGCAGCTCATGAGTTCCAAGAGAAAAGCGATTTGACGTTCTCATGCCTCCATTTATTGGCAGCCCACAATGAGACGTAAAGAAATGTCAGAAAATCCCATGTGCACGTTGGTTTGGATGGGGGAAAAAATTGCAGTTCACCTCTGCCTGGAGGCTACGAGTCGCTCTGCGAATGCAGGAGGCACTAAAATGACCCCTTTTGTTTTTCCTATGATCACTTCTGATAGCGCGCTCTGCCAGAGATATCATATCTTTGATCTCTCTGTGCTGATGTTAAGTCTCTCTTGAGTTCAGTAGCATCTCCTTGAGATTAATACTTCATGGCATTCTCAGCACCAAGCTGTCCTAACCCATACATCAAGGGATGTCACGCTTCGCACTCGCCTCTGCCTCAATGACTCCACGCTGGCACCGTAAATAACCCTTGGCCGGCTCCGCTCTCACTCTCCCTCCGTGTGTGCAGAGCTCCACGAGGAACTCTCCGGAGGTGAGGAGGGAAGGGATGCTCCTGTGGCCACAGCGGGCACCAGGATGGCCCTGCCTCCCTCCCCGCAGGGAGGAGGGCGCTGGGATTTTGCCAGGGTTATTCCTGATCCGTCTCCGGGCGGAGGGAGGGATCGAGCGTGGCGGTTGCTCTGCGACGCCTTATAGGGAGTGACAAACCGATGTACCCCAGGGGGACCCATCTGCCAGCCAGCTCCTTCCACATCTCCTCCGTTGGGCAAGTTAGGAAACCACTGTCTGCTCCAGGTTTTACTTTGGCTCCGGCTTTCCTGCTTCCTGTTTTTTTTTCCAAGGGCTGGGCGAGCAGGCCGGGCTCTTTAGGGGGACAGGCTGGGTGTAAAAGCACCTGCACCCTGCTTTGGGAGATGTGTGAAATGCTGCCAAACCCCGGTGCTGCAGCCCTGCAAAAGGCACCAAAATTCACCTGCAGCTGACTCAGAGCCCTCTGAAACCCTCTGATCATCATGGGAGGCTACAGGTGCAAATCCCCTGCCTTGCTCAGAGCAAGGAATATGAGTCTGAAGGGAATTTAGAACATCACATCCAGCAGATGTTGGAGTTCCTGAAATTCCCAGTGTTGAGCAGGATCTGGCCATGTGGAGCAGGCTGATGAGGCCTTGATGCTCTTGGGATTGAAACAAGGTCATGGCTATGATCCAGACAGAGCAGAGCAAGTCCTGGTCTGGGGCATGCTCGAGTATTAGGCTGGGAGATGTCTCCAGGGCATGAAATCTGCTGTGGTCTGAGTGGTTTGGAGTGAATAGGACTTTGCAAGGTCTTTTTTTGTTTTTTAAATCCAGGGTCCATCACTTCCATCTTGAGTACTGCTCCCAGGCACAGTGTGAGATCCTTGGCGTGTCCTGTGCAGGGTCAGGAGTTGGGCTCAACGACCCTTGTGGGTCCCTTCCAACCCAGAATGTCCTGTGATTCTGTGGTTTCCATGGTTTTGCTGCTGATGTTCAAGGTGCTGTTCAGTGACCCTGTTCTGGGGACCTGAGTCTTGTCCAGAGCTGGAAACACCTCGGGCTTCACCTCTTCAACCTCAAAGACTGTGAACTCCACGATGTCCCCGTGACCTCACACCCCACAGGCTCCCTCCCGCTCTGTGGTGCAGGGGGTGAGGGGGGAGTGAGCTGCTGCCCTCCCGTCCCCAGCCCAGAACAGTCTCTGTGTCATTTCTGCACAGCGTGGGGTCAGCGAGGAGAAATCCCTCCACTCCCTCGGACTGGAATTAGAGAGATAATTGAAAGGAAGAGGGGAGGTCACAGGGGAAGGAGTGGAAATGCTGGCACTCAGCAGGGCTGAGATGAGACACCCTGCAGTCCGTGACCCTCCTGTTTGTGCCAGACAGGCTCTGTGTCCCCTCAGGTCCCTCCACAGTACCACTTGCAGCTCCCTGTGGACAAAGGGGCTGTTCCCTCTCATCTCTGTTATAATCTCCTCTTTTGATGCATGTTTAATACAGCCTGGGAAGTGTTCAAGGCCAGTTTGGATGGGGAAAACAACATGATTTAGTGGGTGACCTCCCTGCCCATGGCAGGGGCTTGGGAAGAGAGGGTCTTCAAGGTCCTTCCAACACAAACCATTCTGGCATTCTCTGATTTAAGGTTGGAAGCACCACTTGCCCAGAGCCAAAGGATGCCTGGCCCAAAGAGCACCTGCCAAAAGAAGGGATGCTCTCCCAAAAGAGGCACTGAGGGCACAACACGAGGCTTCTTCTCCCCACAAATAAAGGGGATATATGGGGTGGGTTCAGTTTAATCCTGGCTGGGTTGGCTGTTTCTCTGCGGAAGTTGAGATGTGAAGCAGACTGTGCTGCACCTCTGCTGCTCCCTCTAATAGCAACCCAAATAATTAGCACTGGTAAGCCTGGTCCTAATGAGAGCCTGTTGCTAATGGGGTGCAGCAGGCTGGGAGCGCAGGTACCGCGTGTGCCTCACGGGCTGGGTGGCAGCTGACAAGGAGGGACGATGCCATTAGGAAAAGCCCCTTTTCTTCCAATTTTCCACCAGTCTCTGGGGAAGAGGGCTTCATTTTTTAAAGTTCTGTCACACCAGGTTAGAGTATTAACAATCACGGTTCGCTGCTATCTGTATTTGTTCCATTTGTGGCATTTATGATGGTTATCCACATTAATTATTTCGCTGCTTAAGTCCCTTCTAATTTCAGAGCACTGTTATTTCCAAGAAAGATGGATATTAAATATGCCACACATCAGCGCGGGGTGGCATTACACCGTGCTATTAAGTTCTGATGCGAGGACTTGGCAAAAAATAACTTTGCTATTTGTAATCACCGTGAAGTGTTTTAGTGTTGCAGCTTGGAATAAGAAATAAAGATGATGACAGGAACTGATTTCTTATTAGGACGCGGTGCAGGAGTTTACATAAATCAGGAAGGAAATAACAAGGTAACCCTTGGCTGCCCAAATCCGTGTGAGCGCCTGTTGGATGGGGTCTGATGGGGAATTGGTGGGTGCAAAGTCTTTGAGGGGACCTCACTGAGGGCTGGAGCCCCTCTGCTCTGGAGCCAGGCTGGCAGAGCTGGGGGTGCTCACCTGGAGAGGAGAAGGCTCCAGGGAGAGCTCAGAGCCCCTGGCAGGACCTAAAGGGGCTCCAGGAGAGCTGCAGAGGGACTGGGGACAAGGGATGGAGGGACAGCACACAGGGAATGGCTCCCAGTGCCAGAGGGCAGGGATGGATGGGAGATTGGGCAGGAATTGTTCCCTGGCAGGGTGGTGAGGCCCTGGCACAGGGTGCCCAGAGCAGCTGTGGCTGCCCCTGATCTCTGGAGTAATGTCCAAGGCCAGGTTGAACAAGGCTTGGAGCAGCCTGGGACAGTGGAATTTGTCCCTGTTCATGGCAGGGGTGTGGAACGAGATGGGCTTTGAGGTCCCTCCTCACCCAAACCACTTGAGGATTCTTCAATCTCCACCTGGTACCGAGGTTCTTTATCCTTCCCAGGGAGGAGGTGAGACCTTGGCTGAGCGGAATAAACTTGCACCCCAGGAAGGATGGAGAGACCCATCAGTCCCAGGGAAAGAGCTGGCACCCCCGGGCTTCTGGGGCTGGTGTGCGATGATGTAAAGGTTTGGCAGGGTTTTTCCTTGGAAAGAAGGAACCTTTCACTTGTTCAAGGGCTGCATTTTGCACACACAGCCCTCTTGCCCTCCCTGGTGTTGTTTACAGAAAATGTTAACCCCTTAGGAAGCTGCTGCATTCCCGTGGCTTGGAGGTGTTACTCCCTTTCCGACACAAGGGCGGAGCCCAGGGCTCACTGCAAACCCTCCTGCCACGGCCATGCATTCCTGGGAGAGCAAAGCAGAGGGAATTTTACCCATGAGGAGGGAATGGATTCCCACATCACCCCTGTGTCTCTTCAGGATGTGGTTCCTGTGCCTGACCAAGACGGGGGAGCACCAGGGAGCCGGGGCGGGGACGGCTTTTGGTTGGCATTGGACATCCGAGTGCTGCAGCAGCTCCTGCTGGATCATCCTTGTGAATATGGCTTGATCCACAAGGAGACCCCCTTACATCCTGCCAGGGGGGCAGGACAGGGGTGACGCTCCCACATTTTGGGCAGTGGTGATGAACCGCTCCAGAGGCTAAGAGCTGAGGCCGATCATCAAAGGGAAGAGGGAACGGGAATTGCGTGAGGAGCTGGAGCCACAGCTGGGGGTGGGGTTAGGGTTTGCCTTGGGTTGAGCCTAAGGAAGAATCTTTGTGATTTTCAGCAAACCAGTGATAGAAAAAAACAAAGAAAGGTTGAGATCAAATGCAGAGCTTTGCTCAACTCCCAGGTGCAATGTTCCCTCTTAGCAACGAGTGTTTGTGTACAGGTTTCGCTAAGAGAGAGGAATAATTTGAAATTAAAAGTAAACTAAAGGGGGAAAATGTGTCCCTCTTATTTTTTCTGCCAGTGTCAAAACAAATCCCTCTAATTCCCTGGGGGAATCATTTGTTTATTTTTTGACTGCTTTGGTTTTAGCTTTTTGAGCCCCAGAAACTCTGCCAAGGCTTTGGTGAGGCATTCCAGCGTCTCCAGCCTTGTCTGCATGTGAGCTGCATCCCCTTGGCAGTCTCAGGTCCAGGGTGTGATCCCAAGGGATCAAACCATATTTCTGGACTGAGGTGGGTTCTCAGCAAAGTGCAGACCAGGAGTGTCGGGTGAAGGTCCAACATCATCCAAGTCTGGATGCAGACAAGTCCTTGTGTCCCTCTCTGCTTCGTGTCTCAGCTCCCAAGCAGCTCCTGCTCAATACAGAAGGGTACACCAACCTTTCTCAACTGTTATTGTCTATTAATTACATGCCAATTAATTATTAAAAGGGTATTTATTGAGATTTAACAAGTCTGCAGCCGGAAAACAAGGAAAAAACCCATTGGTGGCAGGTGTTCCACTGCAGTAATGAGGTTCTTAATAACCAATTGGCATTTGTTTGATTTAGAATAACATTCTTATTAAATCTAAATCAACTCTTTACTTGAGACACTTAATTGCATGGGGGTTATTTTTTTTCCCTGCCACCTCTCCTTGGTGCAGTGGGAGTTCCCCTCCTGCATCTCCCGGCGCTGTCGGAGGAGCCTGTGCCTGAATAAATGTGAAAGGTGATGGTTATTCACGGAGAGCGGCACTTAGGGAACGATTTCCCTGAGCTCCTATCCCCGCCCGTGCTCACGGGAGCTCCCAGGGCTCCTTCCTTTCATGAGGAAAGCTGGCACATGGAGAGATGTTCGGCTGTGCCAGCTCCATCCTGGGGCAGCTCTGCTCCCGAGCATTCTCCTGCCCTGATTTAAGGAGGGAATTAACCACCCTCGCCTTTTGCTTGGTTATTTGTTAGAAATCCCATTTAGCACTGGGAGAAAGTTGCTGGTGCAGTGCTGAAAACCCACAGGAGGGGAAAATAAAACTCCTTCCAAGCATCTGGGTGACCGTGGTGCCCTGGAGGGAAGAATGAGCTGCACAAAAAGCCACAGGAATTGGAGCTTTGTGCTGCTGATGTGAAGGGGAAAGGCTCCCCAGTCCATTATCCAGACACTTTGGTTCCTTCAGGGTCAGCAGTGACTTTTAAAACGTTGTTGCTGGGAACATTTTCGCCTTGGAAGGAGATGGGAAAGCGGGCAGGGGAGCGACTGCTGCCTTTAATCGGGATTTAATTACTTCCCCTTTTAATGTGGCTTTTAAAAAGGAAACAAGGATCCCAACCAGGCGCTCTTGTAGCACAAATAACAACAGAGGGGGGGAAAGGAAAAGCACCCGACAACAACAAACAATCTGTGCTATTACAGGATCATTATTCTGATATTATTTATTTCAGACTTTTTGATACTCTCCAACGCTTGACTTCACAGGCTCATTTAGTTCCTTTCAAAGCAGTGCTGCAATTTACCAGGAGAAAATGTGATGAACACTGGGAAGGGGGAAGGAAATAACCTGGCCACCATGGGGATAAATATATTTATTTTTACCGGCTGGGGAGGTGTGTGGGTGAGAGGGGAGCATCATTCATGGCTTCAGAGCCGCAGGACAGGGAGCCCCTGAGGGCTCAAGTGGTGGTAATTCTGTCACATCCCAGATTTTAAATTGCCTGGGATGATGCCGGCCGGCAGGAATACTTCCCTCCGTTCCCAGATAGATTTGGAATTGTGGCACCTCAGCATTGTCAGGGCAGCTCTGAGGCACTCTTTGAGAATTGGCCAGGCCCTGGAACAGGCTGCCCAGGGCAGTGCTGGAATCACTGTCCCTGGAAGCGTTCGGGAAGCACGTGGATGTGGTGCTTAGGGATGTGGTTTCGTGGTGGCCTTGGCAGCGCTGGGTTGAGGGCTGGACTCGCTGACCTTGGAGGTCTTTTCTGATGTTAATGACCATTTCCAATGTTAAGGAATTTGGAATTGCCAGAAGTGCTGGGCACAGAGAGAGGTGTAGGATTGCCCTTGAGGCAGGGAATGCTGCAATCCAAACACCTCCAGCCTGAGGGGAAATACCTCCTGGTGTAAAACACTCTTCACTTCCCCATGCCCAGCTCCGTGTGCCAAGGCAACTTGTGTGGCTCTTTCCACAAAGGCCTCTCCAGGAGTCTGGAAACACTCAGGTCACTTTATATCCAAGGCTCTTTTGTCTTTCTTGGGCAAAAACCCACACACAGGGATCTGTGAGCTTATCCAAAAAATGAGAGAGATGTGTCTAACCCACCTTCAAACCAAGGAGGGCAATAAGCTCTTTGTTCTCCCTGGGTAGTCTTGAGCACTCCTGAAATTTGGGGAGTTCCTGGGTGTTTGTGTCAGCAAGAATTAGATCACAATATCATTAGATCACAAGGCTGTGCCTGGATTATCATCGATAGGCAGCGAGAGCTGCTGCATCCAATTAGCTGTATGGATTAAGGGAATCCCTTCTGAAATTTACTGTCCCAAGAATGAAAATAATAATAATAATAAAAAAGGCAGAATAAAACATGATTTGGATTAAAAAAAAAACAACTGGAATGTGATGATCCTTAAGGTCCCTTCCAGCCTGAACCATTCTGGGATTCTGTGATAAAAAGCTCTTTAAGCTTAAAAGCTCTTTCAGAGCTTGGTGAGTAATTGGTTTCCCGGAGCAGCTGTGGCTGCTCCATCCCTGGAAGTGTCCAAGGCCAGGTTGGACAGGGCTTGGAGCAGCCTGGGACACTGGACCATGACAGGGAGTTGAACAAGATGAGCTTTAAGGTCGCTCTGAACCCAAACCATTCTAGGACTCCATGATCCTGGTGTTTGGGGTAGTGGATGGATAGCTTTGGACATGCCTTATCCCAAAATCCCTCTTGGAAAGGAGTCTGAAAAATCACCCCACCACAAATCCTGCAACTCATTTATCATCTAAAGGACCTTGACACTGAAAAATGAGCCTTGATGTTGTGAAATGATGGAAGTGCATGGACATCATTTAGCTGGAGCTGCCTTGTTCAAGCAGCGCTGTGAGGGTTTATTTATATCTCTATTTTTTATATATATTTTTTTTTTTCTGCAAAGACACACCCTGCTACCCCCTTTCAAAGGCTCTCTCGGGATGAACATGGCCTTTGCTGGTTTCTCTCTAACCGTGGTGCACCTCAAGCCTCCCTGCTGGATTCATTTGAAATTTCTGGGTCGCAAAGTTGTGTCAAGCCCCCAGTTTCCCACCTCACCCGGATTTTCCGTGAGAAGGGGCTGGAGGCACCCCCACAATGCCAAACCTCCCTGGATAGAGCATCCTCACCTGCTTGTGGTCGGGAAGGGATGGGAGAGGAGGGTAAAATCAGCCAACCCACTGCAAACCCACCCTCCTGGGCTCTCTCTCACGCCTAGAAAGAGCCAGCACTCCCACTCAAGAGCCAGGGGCGCCGAGCTGCTGCAGAGTAGCCAGACTTACTGAGAATGAATTAAAAAAGGAGGGTTTCCTAAAGAAAAAAATTAAACCCAGCCCTAAAGCAAGAGCAAACTGCTTCAAACAACCCAGCACCCCCCCGGCCCCTCCTGCTCTGGCGCTGGAATGCAGCTCATGCCATTATCCGAGGTTTCTAACAGCGCCTTCTCCAGCCCCTGAGACGGATCTGCTGTCCCCAGAGCCTTGTCTTTGGGATGTGTGTCAGAAACATCCTTAAATCTTCAAAAACACCCCACCCAATCCAGGTCTGGCTGCGGGGCTGAGCGCCGGGCTGCCGTCAGGAGCTGTAAAAACCTGCTGATAGACAGATGGAGCGGTGTAATTACACACGGGGAGGGGGACGAGCACGCTGAAATTATTGGTGTGGGCAGACAATTAGAGGCTTTTCCAGAAGATTACCCTCTCCCTCCCATCTGTGCTCCGGGGAGGAGTTTTAGGCTGTCGTTTCTGTTCTCAGGCGTTCGCTGCTTTGCCCAAATCACGGTTCTGCGTTCCTTTGGACACCTCTGGAGCATCCCCAGGTTTTCAGGAGGTGGGAAAGGCACGGATGGGGCTTTGGCAGAGGCTTTGCTGGGTGAGGATGCCACGGGATGCATGGCAGGTTTTCCCTGGGGAATCCACCCTCAGGAGGCTGATTTGGGGTAGGTTTGGTGATTTCTGGGTTTCTCCAGCTCGCCAGGGACATTTTCGAGCATGTTTAGACTGCGTGACCTTTGAAAGGTCCCTGCCCACTCCAGCTATTCAATGGTTCCATGTGTACAAGCAGCAGGGAGGGCAGGCAGCTCTCAAGGCCAGCAGCAAAGGGAACAGCTAATTACAGCCCCATTTCAACCCAAATCACTATTTTTGTGTTAATTGTGTATTTATCTTCAGTATTCGATGTGCTGAGGAGTTAAACAGGAATTATTTTGGATGGCTCACCACTCTTTTTCTGCTTTATTTTTTTTTCTAAACCCAAGTCAGGACATTCAATTTCAGCACTGAAGGGCTATTTCTCAGCAGTTTGTTTTTCACATTACGGTCACTTTGGTTTGAAAACATTGCCACTGGCCATTTGTTGAGTTTTCTGAATCAGGAAAATAATAATAATAAAAGAGAATACTTGGATGATTCACGATGTCCTTTGTCAGCTTTTCTTTCTCTTGGAAAGAAGATGATAAATGGGGTGCAAACTTCCTCCCAGCTCCCGCGATAACGCAGGGGATGGTGTTTGTGGTGAACCTGTGACTGTTTCCTGATGTCCCACATTGTCCCTGGCGCTTATCAAGGGGTGACAGCAGCTGCTTTGGAATGGAAGCCACTCTGACACACAAACCTAAGTATTTATATGTATGTAGTACATTTCTTTTCCTTCTTGCCATGTCTTAAAAGCCCTGTCAGAATCCTTTGTTTCAAAGTCCTCCAGCCATACCTTGAGGCTACCCGAAGACTGAGGACTCCTTTGTGTCCTGTAAATCAATATAACGTGGGGAAACAGAGAAATAAAACAAGGATTCAGTAAAATGAATAAGTTGGCATCAAAATAAAGGAATTGCAAGCAAAATATGGGAAGTGGGAGATGGAAATTGATTATTTATGATGAAATTGGTGTTCGCAGGGTAGGGGCAGCCTTTTGCCCTTCACCCTTAGCTGCTGCTGCTGCAAGGGACCCTCAAGTCTCTTTGGCTCCTTCTTTATGGAGTTGTGAACCAAAAAATGCTCCTTTTGGGTGGTTTTACTGTCTGGACGTGCTGGAGCTCCTGGAGGTCTGAGCATCTCTGCCTGTTTGCTCACGGGCACCAAAACCCGAGGTGTCTCCATTGCATTCTCCATTTTGTTCCCCAGCTTCCCACAGTCTCTCCCACAGTCCCTGTCCCTCTTCAGTGGGACTCAGCTCCCCAAAATCTCTCCCATGGTCCCTGCCCTGCTTTGTCAGGGCAATCAGACACGTTTTGGGGCCGCGCTGAGCTCGCACCCATCTGTCTGGCATCCTGGGGCAGCAGCCTGGACACAGACAGCCCTCAGGCCTGAAAAGCTCCTCTCATCTCCTCTCCTGACAGATGTCTTGCAGAGTCCCAGCCCCGGGATCTGGTTTCAGCTGGGGCTGGTTTTGGCACGCTGTGCTCTGGCTCCTTGGCTCCCGTCTCCATCGCGCCCGTGCCGAGGGACCGTGGGAGGCTGCGAGTGTTCCTCTGCTCTCAGACTGCTGTGCTGGGAAGGAGCAGCTCAGGTACCAGCCCCGCTGCTCCTTCAGTGTTCCTTGATGCAAACAAGGGGCTCCAGGGGCTGTGTGAGGGATTTCAGGGCTCTTTGTGGCTCTGCTGTTGCTCCTCTGGCCACAGGAGCCCTGGCAGGAGCTCCCCGTGCAGCGATGCCCTCTCACCTCCCGGCTTCACCGTCTCGGTGCCAGCACCGCCCGCGCCCCAGGGAGCATCGAGTTTCCCCTTTTTCTTTCAGGGCTGGATTACAACCTCTCCCTGCAATTTAATTGTGATTAGATGCATGAGTGGTGCTGCTCGATAAGGCTGGAGAGGCACTCAGGGATGTGTTCACCCCTCTGATCACTTCCACCACGGCTTATTTCCCTATTCTTGTTTCTTTCCTCTTCCCCTCCATCTTTTTCCCACCCTCACTGGTTTGTCAATTGTCATTTCCTCCAACTTCCCCAAGCAGGAAGAAGATCCCCACGACGCTGCTACTTCCAATCAGATAAATCCATGAGATTCTTTGTTTTCCTTTTCCTGAGCATTTTTTTCCCTTCCCTTGCCCCTGGTTCTGCTCCATCCTCCCTCTTCCCTACTTTTTTCATTCCACCTGACTGGTGCCAATCTTTAGCAGTCAGTACACTTCAGAAGTCCCACTAGAAGCGGGAAAAGGAGAATTTAGGGATAGTCTTGAAATGGGAGGAGGGATTTTCTCTGAGAAAGAGAAAGTGCAGCTCGCAGCCCAAATTTGGAAGAAGTTTGCCAAGCACCTCCCAAGGCAGAGAGATGGATAGGGAACAATCTCTCCCTGCTCCCTAATTTACAGCCCTGACAATACGATGCCGTTAGTGAACATCCATCTTCATGTACAAAGGGGGGGGGAGGAAAAATGAAAATAATAATAAAAAAAAAATCATTATATGCCTTTCGGCATTGACCAGCCCGAGGAGACGCGAGCTATTCTTAAGAAAGTCATGTATCTTCTTTACTTTGGCATCAACATAAATAAAATTACTTATCTCTCGGATTTAAATGCTCTGCACCTTTAGCAGACAATAAATTCTTCTCTCCTGTCCCTTTATGTATTTATTTCTCGCTCCATCCTTCACCCCTGAATATGAAACTACAGCTTCCCTCCCTGCTCGGAGCAGGGGGAGGACCCCAAAGTCTCCTCCACCCTTCCACTCATGTTTTCCCGGGAAGGACGCGCAGTGCCGGAGCCATGTGTGGTCCTTCCCAAATCCCACCACCGTGAGCCCCACTGGGGCTGGCAAGGCTGCTCACTTCCCCAGATGATGGGTCAGCCCCAACATTCCATCATTTGGGAGTTAATTCCTGCCTGGGATGGCAGCTGGTGATGTGGGACGGGGCTGGGGGACCCTGCTGATGCGGTCGGTGCTCCTGGGCTGCTGTCACCACTGAAATCCCAAGGTTTGTGCCCTGCCGAGGGTGGAACTGGAGAGACACAGGGAGCTGGGAGCACACATAAATGGGCAGAGCTCATAAACATTTCATCTTTTGTTCCCTCTCTCCTTGGTCCTTGATCTGACGTGACCCAACTCGCTGTGCTTTCCCCTTTGGATTTAAAATGGAGATAGGACAGTGAAAATAATCATTGTCATGGAACCCCCTGTGGATCCCTGTCATGGTGAAACCATAAAGTCCAAACTGCTGCTTTCAGTGGGGCAGAGCGAAATTGGCTCATGGAATCATAGAATGGTTTGGCTTGGAAGGGACCTGAAAGATCGTTTCATTCCAATTCCCCTTGTTCCCACAAGGAATGGCTCAGCCCTGAACCAAGAGTGGATGGGTCCCACTGGCATCACCCCACTTAGCAGACAAAGAAAATCCTGCTGGAAAATCCACATTTTCCTCAGAATGAAATTCAAGCAGAAACCCTGAATCCCAGGATATCTTTTGCCAGGAAGATTTTGCTCTTTCCCTTGGAAGTCCAAAGGGGTTTGGAATGAGCACTTTGTCTCACAGGTAGAACTGCAACAGGAAACAGGCCCCTTACCTGCACTGGGTTGTTTTTTTTTTAATTTAGAGTCCATGTTTTCCAAAGCCTTCTCTTTCTTTCCCAACCCAAAAAGAAAAAAAAAAACAACTGGCAGCAATGACATTTTAACAGGAAATTAAATGAAAACATTTATTTTGAATTGACATTTTGACTTGAAATGCTGATTTGTTCCGGATTTTCAAGCCAGAGAGCAACAATGTGTGGCTGTTGTGTATGAGGAAAAAAGGGAGGAATATATGAAAAATAGCCACGAATTCTCAGGACACATCAGGGACAAAGAGAGAACACTTGGCTCCTGGGGAGTTCTGTAGGGAAGGACACAAGAGCCAGACCCAGCTCCTGCTCCAACCCACCTTTGCATCTGATTTGAAACAAGCAGAAAAAGGACAGTTTTCTGTTTTCATGAGAAAGCCAGATATTTCCGTGAGGCACAGAGAGTGAGAATCGATTTTTCCCATCTGCCGTTCTCCACCGCCGTTGGAGGGTGATGCTGTTGATGTGTTGAGGCTTTGCCTTCTTTAAATATCACTGGTATTTATTTTCATTACTAGCTCTTAATTCTAACGAAGCTGAAGTCTCCTCTATGCCCTGGTGGGGAATTTATCCCAAAAAAGCATCCAGAAACGTTCAGTTTCTTGGTCTGCAAACATCCTTTCATCTCTCCAGCATCCCATCTGTCTGTCTAGCTGCTCCTCCACTGCTTCCTTCCGCTTCCCTGTGATCGCAGCCACCACGACCTGTGAAATGAACATTTTCATAAAATCTTCGTTTGCATTTCAAACGAGGCAGAGGCACAGAAACCCATGGGAAAGGAGAAAAAAAAGCACAAAACCCAACTTTGTTTTCTCAGTTCCTCCTCATTTCTCACATCTGAAGAGTTTATTAAACACGTCTAAAGGTAAAATCTCGACTCTTCCCTACGTGCCTCCAATGGAAATGGATTTCCTTGGATGGCCTCTCCTCCTCAGCCTCTTCTGGTACACTTTGGGTGGGCTTTTGTACTGTTGTGATGAATTTGTGTGTTGTTGCCCTCTAATGGCTGATCAACAGGAATATTAGGAACCCTGCCCAAGAAATCCTCCTTTATTTTCTGGTGAGAAATGGTGGGGGTTTGGAGATGAAGGTTCTGGGGTTTCTCTGTACCCATCAGAGGAGTGGGAAATGCACATGGAACTCTCGTTGTGTTGCCTCTCCAAGCCCCTTGCCACTCATCCCTCTACCCCAAAATAGAAAGAACCAAAATGAGATGTTTAGGACTGCATTTTTCCCCCCACAATCCCTTTCTTGGCTGCCTCCACCCTGCAGGAGATCCTTGAGGACCTCAGCAGTTGCTCCCGGCACCGCAGCCTTCCGACTGGAGCTCCTCCGCTCCTTTCCTCTTTGAACAAGAGAAAACATTTTGACTTGAACTTTTGTACATAATGATGAGGGTTGGTTACCCAAATCCACACATTTTCTTTAGTCGTTTTCATTTACTACTGTTTTGAATTATTTCACAGCCTCGCAAATCTCCTTCTGACAGCCCGAGACCAGGCACGGAAAGGGAGAGAGAGGAAAAAACCCCACTAAGCGTTCATTTCTCACATAATATATTCCAATCCTGTTAGGTCGTGCTGGTGAAGGTAATATTTCTGGCATTCATTTAATGAAATTGACAGTGATGAATGGTTAATTATACAAATTACATTCTTATTAAATCCCTTGGAATCACTGCCTTAGAAAGTCTTAGCTATGGACTTCTAGTGCTAGATACTTATTTTTTTTTTAGGAGCATCTTTATTGCTGGCTGCTGCAAGACCGTCTTCCAAAAAACCTTGAAAAGCATTAAAAATCCCCTAGTTAAGTCAATTACTGCAGATAAGTTAATCTTAATGGGATGCTTAAAACCCTGTCCTTGCGTGAGTTTACTTTTCATCCCTCGCTCTCGGCTCTGGAGGGGCTGGAGAGAAAAGTTTTCCTACGATTGTTGTGACAAATGGATTAAGTGTGGATAAACAGGGCTGGATGCAAAATTTGCATTCAGACTGGGTTCTGGCAGAATTTTCTCCCCGAGATGGCATTGAAATGTCTCATTTTGGGGTGGAGAGCAGCAGGATGCCTGCGTGTCCCACTGGATCAGTCACTGGATGGGGATGCGATGCCCTGGGAACTGTGGGCTGGTGATAAAGAATTGTAGAATCGTGGGATCATTTAGAAAAATGGGAAAAGCCCTCTGAGACCATTGAGTTCAGCCATTAACCCAGCACTGCCTTGTCCACCACTAAACCTTTTCCCCAAGTGCCACATCCACAGGGCTTTTGAACACTTCCAGGGAAGTAGCACCAAATTCCCAAGGGCAGCTTGATCCCTCTGCAAGGTGGACAAAAACAGCCATGGACAAACCTGATTTCCTAAGAAGCGTCTTTAGGAAGGGAAGGCACTGACCTTTAACCCCTGCTTATTCCCAGGGTGCTAAATTCCATTCCCAAACCCTCCAAACACATGGAGTGGTTTTAATTGCAGGGCACGGGATGAGCTGGGATTATTGAGCAGGGACGCTTGGGAGTAAATGTAATAAATAGACTGTTAAGTTAAGCAAGTTTTCAGCTTCAGCAGTGAGAGTGGCCATCTATCTTGCGTGGCTTTCTGCATGCTTCATTACCACATGTAACCACACTGGAAAAATCAGCTTTATCCCTTCTAATTAGATGATAAGTTCCCTAAGATGTGTGTTAGTGCTGCCAGGCACCTGACGCTCCGCCACGGCGCCCACTTCCCACAGCTCCCGGGGAAATTTATTACCCAGCCTCATATTAGACTTAAGTTAACATCACTTAATCTTCTTACTCGACAGAGTTATGTATGAGGCACTCAGGATATATTGGCCGGGATTTAGGGGAAGGAAGAGGGGGAGCTGTGCCAGGGGGTTGAGGTGGGTGCAAGGGGGGTGGAGTGCTCCGAAGGTGATCAGGATGCACTTATTCCCCCATCCCCTTATTTCTGCTGATATCCCAAAGGGACAGAGCATCTCCTGCAGCCTCTCCTTATTCTTTAAATAAACTTCAGGCTGGTTTTGCCTGGCTCTATCCAGAGAACAGCAGCAGTCAGTAATTAAGAAAGAAGCCATGACCTCTTTGAGGAGGGAGGAGAGCATGCAGTGTTGTTGGCCACGAGCAGAGTGTCACCAAAATCAAAAATCCTCTAAGGATGTAGGCTGCAGAACAGTGTTCATCAGATCTAAAATTACCACTGGGAGCATACCCACTCGCTCCCAGCAGCCCTCTGGTCCTGGACTGGCCCCAGGTTCTTTCAGCCCAGAGAAAAATGGGAGTTGGTTTCTTCCTTATTTTCCAGGGAGCCTGGAGACACACAGAGGTTGCAGGGAATTGTCACAATTGAACAACTTGTTTTGATTTGGATTTGGGCTTTCATCCATCTCCCTCCTCCCTTCTCCCCAGGATCTGAGTCTCCATAGCAAAGTGCTGAACCCCTGGTGCCTTCTGGAGCCTGGAATAAGCCAAAGGCAGGAGAAATGATGGAGCTGCCATCACATCTCCCTCTTTTGACTCAATAAGCTTCATAATCTCTGTATAACCACCTATATCACACCAAGACAGGAGCAGGGGGAACTTTATGAGCTGGTTAGAGCAGGCAACTCCATCACCAGCCATGACTATTATTATAAAATATTCTGGAAGTTAACTCAATAAAAAAACTAATAATGAGAGGAACTGTCTCTGCCTTTGTTTATGGCTTCTTTAAGTGTATAAATGAGCACGAGGTGATTAATGAGGGTGATCTGAGAGAGAAAGATTTGCATGCACAGCGCTTGAATTATTTCCTTATTGCATGTGCTTCCCAGTCCCTCTGTTTATTGTGCTGCTCGACGCTATTTAATACAGAATGACTAAAGTTATGAGATCCTATTTATTCCACCTGACACTGTCCCCTCTGCCAGCTCAGCCCCTGGGACAGATAGCGCATGCACAATGAATTCAGAAAATATATTAAAAAGCAATTATAAACTCCCTGCCTTCGGTGTCCTGGCCTTATTCTTCACAGCGCTCCCCGAGCATTTGCATAATGTCTACAGGCTCTTGTGGAGTTATCAAACCATGAGCAGTCTCTCTCTTATTTTCAAGAACTGATGGATTTAGGAGTCAAAGGTTGCCAAAGGTGCCTTGGTTCCCTCCTTCTCCACAACCTGGTAGGTGTTACTGGTGCCAGTAGCCCATTCCCTGCCCCACCAGCCACCCCCAGAGATGCTGGCAGCTGGAATTTTGCCGTCTCCGTGCATGTTTCTTGTATCAAACAACATCCTTTGCTCTTCCCACCATGATGGGTCTGATATTAGAATTTCATTATCTTCCTGAGCTGCTTTGCTCACTGATTTCTTCATGGACTTCTCAAAACCTCTCTGAGGGACAGGAAGAGCATCAGACCCAGCTGTTCCTCTACGCTGGGTAGTTTTTTCTTGCCTCTCGGGAATTGCAGGGTAAGATGCTGTTGACTGTGAGCTGGATTTCACCTCTCACTCTTTCTCCAGAGTTCTTCAGCCAAGGAATTCCTGTTCCACACTGGATGTGCTCTCAGTCCTGGTGTGGCACTGGGAGCACCCTGCACATCCATGGGCTTCTGTGCTGAGGCACAAAGCCACCAGTCAGAGACCTCTTACCCCAGCCAGCCCGGCAAGGGTGGCAGGCACCAAAGAGCCAAAACCACAGCTTCGGGGCTTTTTGAGGTTGTAACAGCACATCGTGCCATTTCAGTGGGATTTCGGGGTGAAAATGATGGTGAAACTGGGGTGTTTCACCATTCACAACTGGGGAAAACTGCAACAATATCAATGCAACTTTGCCAGGAAAAAGTTCTCACCTGGATATCCCACTGGTTTGTTATCGATGTCTTCTCTTACGCATAATAAAACCTGGATATGTTGCAGATCCGAGGTGGTGTTGAACCAGCTGGCACTGTGTGTCTCCATCTAATTACACGCAGTCCTTTGGGTTTCATTCCAGCTCCACCATAATTCTCTTCCGCAGGATTTTAACTCACTCCCGGCACAAAACGCTTCATCTCCGTTAAAAGTGAGGGTGCGAGCAAATAAATTAGCATTTCAGGAAGTACTTGAAGGCTTTCACAGCCTGCCTTTCCCCAGAAACTGTTTATCAAGCATCTTAATACCGACCAATTTGTACACCTCAAAAATACATTTATTCTGTAAATTGTTTATAGAAAACCAACAGAAGGAAATGGGCTTTGGTGCTATTGAATTCATTAGTAGCAGACTGGCTGATTGCTTTTATTCCTCCTAACTTATTGTATATTTGATTTGCCTGGAATATTTTATATAGCTGTGTGCTGAATGCGTTCTGTGCCGGGGGTTTCAGGGAGTTAAATCAGCCCCAAACTGAGGAACCAGACGGTGCAGCTGCTTTGTGCCCCACTTGTTGGTTTTGCTGGAATTGCTAAGAGAAGATGCAGGGTTCCCAGAGCAGCTGTGGCTGCCCCACCAGGCTGGACAGAGGTTGGAGCAACTTGGGATAGTGGGAATTGTCCCTGCACACGGCAGGACTGGGATCAGAGGAGGTTTGAGGTTCCTTCCAAACCATTCTGGTATTCCGGGGTTCTACGACAAGTTAGATTATCTTGTTTATCCCCACCGTTCTCTTGCAGTTTTCTCCTTCTGCACATCTCCTCTGCTTCCCTGTCCCAGAGCTGTGGGCTCACTGCACAAACTCCTGTGGCTGGTGGTGCCACGGGGACAATTTGGGGCGAGGTGGCAGGACCCGTATTTGGTGATGGAGTTTGTGTCATGGTGGGTTTGCTCCAGGGAGCACTCCTCAAATCCCTTAACCCTTCCTGGCTGCTCAGAAGAGGGGAAAAGGCCCTGAGAAAACACTTCCACGCTGGTGTCTCCCCACATCAGGCTCAGGGGGCTGCTGAGGGAGCAGGCACACGGGGAAGTCCCAGGTGCTTGGGAAGAGCAGCTCTGTGAAGAGCAGCTTGCCAGGGCTGCGTGAGCTGGTCAGGATCACCCCAAAAAACCTGAGTCAGGCACAGAAAACTCACTGGGGAAATGAGGCCATCCTTGGATTCTGCTGGGGGCTCTGCTGATTGTCCCTGGCCATCCCCACCCCCTGCCCTGGCTCACACACCTGCACCCAAAGTGGCACTCGCAGAACATCTTGGAGCACAGATCCTGCAGGTTTACTCACTTGGTTGGATGTGGTGGGCACTGCCATGGGGTGCTTCGCCCCTCTCTGCCCAAAGTTGCCCCATTTCACCTGAAATTGCATGATCTCCTTCCCTCCAGAGCTGTCTCCTTGCAAACTTCCTGTTCTGGAGAGCGGGTCAGGGTCTGAATGCTGCTCTGGCTGCCAGTGCCTGATGTTTATAGGACCCAGGCTGTGGATCTGAGCTTGTATGTGCACGCATTTCGCTGTGTTTAACCCAGTTTGTAACGGGGCTCACCCGCTGGTTTGGATGCCATCACCTCCAGGGTATAAGAAGTCAGGGCTCCCCAAAACCTTCTTGCTGTCTCTGGAGTCTTGTTCAGCTGTCCTGTATTGAGGGATGGCAGGAAGAGGTGAGAGTAACAGAGTTCCTGGGCTGGAAATGGGCCCCAAACCCCCTTTTTTTATGATTTGGTGATAATTCCGGTTCCAAGATCCGTTTTGACCCAGGAGCTGCTACATCCCTCCTCTTCACTGCCTCCTCTGTGCCACACGGGTCATATGGGAAACTTTCATCCCTGATCCCACAGTGCCAGACACTTGTTTGGGATGTGGTGGACAGGAGAGCTCTTCGGTCACAGCACTGGGCAGCTTTATCCAATCCCTACCTGTGCTGTGTGTGCCGAGGACGAGGTTTAAGAGCAGATCAGTGGTGTTGAATCTGAGAGGCAAGGGGAGACTTCCACCTGCAGGGCTCCAGAATAGACCCCTGGAAAGTCAATCCATCAATTATTTGCATTTTCCCCCTCCCCAGTACCCTTCTCTTCCATTTTCTTCTCCTCCAAGGCACTGGGCTTGAATTAAAGTGAACAAAATATATACATTTGTCTGCAAAATATGTAGTACTGAAGGGAATGGTGTTGAAGAGCGGCAGGGCAGGGGCCACATGTTCCTTGCAGGTACCTCACAATTTCCCAAAGCAAAGGGGCAAGATCACCTCCAAAGGTCAGAGATACCATGAAAAGAATTCTTCTCCCCAAAACACCAAGTGGGCCCTCAGCAGAGGCTCGTCTTTTGCTGCCGTGGCTTTGGGTTTGGTGGAGGAGAGATGGCACAGGGAGGGGATGTGCTTCCACTGGGGGAGGGTGTTGGCTGCTGGTGGAGGTCAGTGATGCAATTTTAATGTAGCGTTGCCCAGCCACGCAAAATTCCCTGTGGACATTTACACAGACTCCCAAATATCACATCACCTGCGTGCACAAAGTCGCCAGCATCCCTCCCGAGGGTGATCCAGAGCTCCGAGCTCGGATATGATCCTTTGCAACACCTTTTGTATCCTTTGCATCCAACTGCACCAATGGTTGTACTCAGTGATCTCAGAGACTTTTTCCAGCCTAAAAGATTCCGCGATCTTCAGCTCCTCGCTAAAAGCCAAGTGCAGGAAGCACCAGGGAGAGGAGGAAGGAAGGGGCCAGGAATGTCTGGCTTCAGAAAGGAGAGGAGGGAACGCAGGGGAGCAGAGTGGTGTTGAGGGGGGTGGAAGGGTGGCATTTCTCAGCCAGTCAAAGTTTGCAGGAAAACAAACAAAGCCTTTTCCAGACCCTGGGCCTCCAGTGAAGGGAGGCATTTAGCTCCTTGGCAGGCCTCCTTCGGAAGCCTTGGCGCGACCCACTTGAGAGAGAGCAGGAGCCAGCAGGAGACTTTTCCTCCTCTTTGCATAGGAGTAAATGGGAGAAGGAAAATAAAAACAGAAGAAAGAGGCAACAGTGCTTGGGAGAGAGTTTTGACACTTGGAAAGAATATTTGCTTTAAAGGGACAAATCCTATCTTTTTTTTTCCTCCTCTTCTATCTAAAAAACCTCCTCATCCTTGCACTGCTCCAAAGGGGGATGTTTGCACCTGCCTGTGGCATTGCTGTTCTCCATTCCTCCTGCACCTCAGCTAGCAAAACTGCAGGTGCTCTTCTCTTTCTTCACTCGAATCCTGGAGAACTCTGGGGGTCCGGGACATTTGCTGGGGGGAGCAGGGAAGTCTGGGTGCAAGCAAACCCCTGATGTCCTGCATTGCTGTGCAAGGCATACCTGGAATGCCACAGTCCTGCCCCAGCAGTGGAACAGATGAATGGTGTGGGCACGGGAGGTTTAATTCCACATCCCTTTCTCTTCCCTCTTTGCATGCTGGGGAAGGAAGGGAGACTCGGCAAAGGAAAAGGGTGGATCCACCCCAAAGCTGTGGTCTTGTTTTCCGTCAGAGAGAGACAAAACTTTCTGCTGAGCTCGACTTCAAAGGCAAGCGCCGAGCCTGGAGATATTCATTTTAGAAATTCATGTACAGCTGCATTAGTTCGGGGCTTCACATGTTTTATCCACTTGTCACGATTAGACATTATTATTATTGCTGCAAACAGAGATGGCTGAGAGATAATAACTCTTTATGAACCTCCCGTCACAATTAATGTGAGCTCCATACTTGTCCATTTACTGAGTTTTAAGCTAATCATTCCTTATATGTTTCAAGCCTTTAGTGAAGTACAAATAATTTGAACTAATTAGCTTATTAAAAGAAGGGAATGAAAACAAATGGCACATGAATGAATTGTGGGATTTCGTATGGAATTAATATCTCACTAATACATGTGGATTTGGTAAATTCATTATGCATTCATAATCAGACCTGATGAATCACCTAGCTAATTCAGGAGTAATTAGCCATGAACCACTGACACTTATTCTAAAGTGCGACCAAACTACTTGGCTCCATCCTAAGGACTCAATTACAGTCTCCAAGGCACAGGGAAGCTCTGCTGTGTTCCCTGTGGGAACTGCCAGGGTCACACAGTGAGGGCCTCTGGGAATCCTGGCTGTGCTCTGGGATCAGGTGTGAGGGTGTCCACACTGCCAGCCCGGCAGCTCACACTGGGAGGTATCCATGTCCCCTGTCCTGGAATTAACAGTGCCCTTGGAACCAGCGCATTTTTCACTCCTTGGCAGCTGATGCATTAGCATTCCTTGTAATTATTTACTTTTTGTATTGTCACTATGGCTCATGCAGTCCAGCATCCCACGGAATGTGGGGCTGATCCAGCCCCCTGGCGCAGCCTCAGAGAGGCGATCAGGCACTCGGGAAACAGGGATCCTCAGAGGTGACGTGGGGACACAGTCCCAGCCAGAGGGGTTTGGAGGTGTTGAGGAAAAAGGAAGAGTGACGGTCACAGGGGGTGGGAGGGGTGGGAGAAAGCACCAAGAGTGTGACAGGAGTGCAGTGGGAAGTGTGGAATCAGCCGGCGTGAAGGATGGGAGGAGTGGCCGTGTCACAGGGAGGGCAGAGCACATTGATGGTGATCTTTGAGCTGGGATTCAGGCAGGACGCGAGCAGGGAGAGTTTTCATTGCACAGGTCAGAGGAAAGGACTGTGGTACCCAGGGAGGAAGGCTCAGGGGAGGGCTTGATGCAGGAAGCCTTTGCGGGGACAGGAGCAGGATCCCGAGGCTGTGGTGACATTGTGTGTGTGGATTAGGGAACAGTGTGAAGAGCTCTGTAGCAGCTGGGTTGGGCTTGACCTGATGGTGAGGCATCCCCAGGAGAGGCGGGGAGGCAGCTGGGGCAGGTGGGAAGCACCCACGGCTCCCTCTGTGCCAGAGAACTTCCCGTGGCTGAACGGAACCTCCGCCGCCGATCTGTGACTCATCTGCCTCCAGGTACCAAATTTGTGTTTGCAGATAAGATTATCCAGGGATTAATTGTAGAGGGAGAAGAGAAATGTAGATTAGTCATCCCTCGAGAACAGACATAGATCAACAGCATTTAGAATTACCTTTGGGTGTTTAACAGCCACGGATCACCAGAGTACCTGAACACCTACCATGTAAAATCAACAGTCTCGTTAATTATGAAAAATAATTCATGTCACACCAATCTAAACCCACTAAAATCTCTTCTGCATTCATCCCAGAGGCGGCTGTATCATTCCTGCGCTCGCCCCAGGGCCAGCAGAATGTCTTGAATACCATTTCTTCCTACTCCTCTCCCAGAAAACCGGGATGGGAAGGCCTGGCAGCAGCACATTTCCATGGCTTAATCCTCCTTTTTGCAGGAACCACTGCTGCTGGTGGCTTTCAGAGCCAGGAATGCACCTGGGGAATCATCTTTGATGTCTCCACCCGTGCATCTCCCTGCAGTCACCTTCTCTGTGTGCACCCAGGCTGCCCCTGGTCCTGCAGCAGTGGGACAGGATGGATTTGCCCTGCGCTGGGTGTGTGTCCATAGGTGCTCCACAATTCCCAGCCCCTAGAGAAGGACAGAGCTCTGCAGCCCCAGCATTCCATCCCTAACAAAACCCAGGGCGCAGGCCGCATAAATTGGGAGCTTCGGTTCCGCTTCTCAGAGCACGTGCGTGACAACGGGATCTTTCCTTACCTGAGAGACGGAAGACAAAGTGGGAAATCACATTCCCTGCACGCCGAGGGCCGGAGCTGCCTGGATCCAGCAGGAGGGCCGGGCCCCGCTCAGCTCCCGCCGGGTGCTCGCGACGCCGTGCGCGGATCCGAGAGCGGTGCAATCACAAGGAGTAAACAGCAGCAATTCCTTAATACTTGTGGTGACGGGGTACTGAAAATTAGCGCCGGAGTTAAGCGCTAATAAGACACGTAACACACCGTAAGCCTGTGAATTTTATAGAGTAGAATCGAGGGTAAATAAAATTACAATTTAAACAAAGGCAGATAATTTAATTATCTTGTAGGCACAGTACTAAAATTTGGAGTGATTGGCTAATCAATACGTTATTACACAATGCAACAATGCGACCTGCCTGGGAGCTGGTAGGAAATGGATACTCAGGAATCAGAGGGAAGCAGTGGTTGGGGTGATGGGAGCCAGCAGTGCCAGCAGTGCCCCAGCAGATCCCTCGGGCTGGGATGTTTGGGAAGCATCATCAGCATTCAAGGGTACGCATGGGAGCAGAGGTAGGAATGCAGAATCACTGAGGCTGGAAAACCTCTCTGAGATCCTCGAGTCCAACAGTTCCCTGAACACTGCCAAGGCCACAGCTGTCCCCAGGTGCCACATCTACAGCTTTTGAACACCTCGAGGGATGGTGATTCCACCATTGTCATGGGCAGCCAGGGCCTGACCAAATTCCACAGCATTGGAGTTGCAGGAGGAAGCAATGTTAGGCGCTTTCTCTGATCCCTTCATGTGTGTTGTTTTTTTGGTTTTTTTTTTTTGATTCACAAGTTTTCAGCACTTTGACATTTAAATTTGACATTTAATTGAACTTTCTGGAAATGAGGAAAATGAGGGAGGTAGGCACAGCTCTGAGAGCAGCGAGGAACCGCCACCTGCACATACGTGTGTAAAACCCTTCCCCAGAGCAGCAGCTCAGCCGTGGCGTATCCGTGCAAAACTGCCCGGGACGGTGTAATGCCAGCCCTCACCACCAAAACACTCACAGGGTCTTTGGAGCTCTCCAGTCTGCTCTCCTGCCTCAGGTGGCCTTTTCAAGGGGAAAAGTCTTGTTTTCTCTTGGTGTTTCTTCGCTTTAAGCCCTGAGGTCTGTTCTCCATCCCTGATGTCCTCCAGGCACGACAAGAAAGCGCCACTTCTCAGGGCTATCTGAGCTCAGAACCCTTTTGCACCCAGAGATTCCAACCCCTGAAGCTCCTAAATACCCCTCTCCACACGAGACACGCAGACAAGCAGGACCGGGCTGTCCCCTCGCGCTCATCCCGTCGGAAATGCGCACGATGAGTGTTCCTCCAGCAGGATCTTCACTGGCATCACCACGCCGGTGTTGGGGGGCTCGTGCCAAATCCCACCACCTCAGGATTCGGCCGCTGCACACGGCCAGCTGAGATCTGTGAGGAGCAGTAGCTGCGTGCCAGCGTGAAATGCGGGGCTTTGGCTCCGCACCGATGCCAATCTTCTAAGGGAAAGCAGCTCTTCTTTCCAGCCCATTGTATTTCGCTAATTTAATTCCATTCTGGATGTCGAATCGCATTATGTATTCACACCGATGGAGGATCTATTTTTTTCTTTATTAATATTAAGACATTTATTTGTCATTTTTTAACAAAATTGAAAAGGAATCAAAACCTCATTTTCTGGAAAAGCGGCGTTGTTGGCGTGCGTGCGCCACTGCAGCTGCCTCGCTGTGTGGGGCTCACCTCTCTCTGCAATTTTTTTTTTTTCCCTTTTCCAAAATCCAGCTCTGGCACAAAACTCTCCCACCAGGCCTCCACAGGATTTCATGCAGCCAAACCCCCTCCTCCAGGGAGCACATCCCAGTTTGGAAGGACCAATGGGGAGGGCAGCTGGGGTGCAAATATTGCTCTCCGATGCAGGTGGGACAAGATCTCTCATCCTGTGCTCAAAGGACTCTCACAATGAGGAATCACGGAGTCATGGAAGTGTGGAATGGTTTAGGTGGAATGGGATCATAAACCTCATCTTGTTCCAACCCTCCTGCCGTGGGCAGGGACACTTTCAACTATCCCAGGTTGCTCCTAGCCCGTTCAGCCTGGCCTTGGACACTTCCAGGGGCAGCCACAGCTTCTCTGAGCACCCCGTGCCAGGGCCTGCCCACCCTCACAACTAAGTCTTTCTCCCAAATATCCAGTCTAAACCTATTCCCCTTTATCCTGTCCCTCCAGCCCTTGTCCCCAGTCCTTCTCCAGCTCTCCTGGAGCCCCTTTAGGCCCTGGCAGGGGCTCTGAGCTCTCCCTGGAGCCTTCTCCTCTCCAGGTGAGCACCCCCAGCTCTCCCAGCCTGGCTCCAGCCCTGGAGCATCCTCTAAAGGCAAGGATAGGGAGCAGAGTGATTAGGAGAGGGGATTTGGCTTGTCCCATGAAAATCCTCCTGCAGCTCTGCCACAGGTGATTCCAGCACCTTGTGCTGGTGCAATGACATGATGAACATTCCATTTTTCATGAGGACATGACATCTTCCCATTTATTTTGTAATTTCTCTTCTAGACTTTGCACTTTCTGTCTGCACAGAGAAGGTTCAAAGCAAGGGATGTGAGCCCAGGAGCCCTTCCAGCCTCTGCAGTGCTGAACTCCTCAATCCCATGGCTGGGAATTGTCCAGGGATTCAGTGGACAGGGGCAGGAGATGGGCTGGGTGTGCATGGAGGTGCTGGGAGGCTCTGAGTTTGGAAACACCCTGACTGAAAGTTTCTGGGGCCCAGGGAAACAGAGGCTGAACCACGCTCCTCACACTCATTGCGCCACAGGAGCCTGGGACAGTATGGAAAATCTCCCTCTGTGACCTTGGTGAGTGGCAGATAACCTCTCCAGATGATGTAAAAGAACCTTAGTGATGTTTCAGCAAGAGGATTATTATTTGACTGAGAAACTCTGGCATTTTGTGGAAAACTCCATTTTACTGTAAAAGCTGAAGACTGACAGCTGGGGAATGGAGTGAGAAGTGGCAGTGCCATCTGAAGTGCACAGGAGTGTTTTCCCTCCGTCTGCCTGCTCGGTGCTTTGTCCCCTTTTTCCCAAGCAAAATGGTCCCTGACAGCTCTTAATTTTTCCCTTTTCTTAAAAACATCATCCGTCTGGGGTTTTTTGAAGGATGTTAATTCCATGCCATGGCTGGGGGGAGCCCATCAGGTTTTACGAGGTGCTGAGCTCCCCTCTCCACTTCCAGCTGCGAGCTGGGTGGTTTGGGTTGTTTCTTCCCTGTTTTGAAGATCTTTGGGGCCAGATTCTTGGAAGAATCAAATAGCTTGGAAAAACTTTGTTCAGCTCCAGCTGCCGTGGATCTGAGCTGTGACTTTGTCACTTATCCTCCAGCAGAAGCGTTGCTGGAATTAAGGACACAAAAAGGAGCTGAGGCGGGAGTGAAGGGATGTGCCTGCCCTGTCCGTGCGCATTCCCACAGCACGGCAGCTGGGAAGGGGTTGGGTGAGTTTACGGAATTTTTGGCTAATGAAGCAGAGATCTGCATTGCAGTAATTGCAGGGAGGGGTGGAGATCCCAGCAGGGGCTTTGCAGGGAGCGCTGAAGCAGAGGCGGGAGCAGCTCGGGGACGTTTGCGGAGCTGCACAGGTCCCTGTGTGGCACCCGGGCTGGTCCAGTGCCAGCACTGGCAGTTCTGCAGTGGCCAGTGTCACACGGGGAGGGTTTGGGCAGGGCTGGCACTCACGGGTCCCCGTGTGGCCTCCTGCCAGCAGACGGGGACTGTTGTGATCTCCTCACCCTGGGTGACCCCACAGGGCTGGCACTTGGCTCCTCAAGCCTCTCAGACGACAAATCTTGGTGGCCCCCCAAAGGTTTCTTCCCCCTTGTAGGATGGATGGTGCCAGCAGGGTGCAACCATTCCCTGGCACTGCTCAGGGAAGCTGTGGCTGCCCCTGGATCCCTGGAAGTGGCCAAGGCCAGGCTGGACGGGGCTTGGAGCAGCCTGGAATAGTGGGAGCTGTCCCCGTGCATGGTGAGGGTGGGACTGGATGGGCTTTAAACAATTCTGAATTCACCATGTTTTTCTCCAGCCTTACTGGTTGGCTGGGGACCAGCACATCGGCTGTCCCTGCCTGTGAGATGCCACAACCCCTTCCAAGATGCCACAACTTCTTCCAATAAACCACAGATCCTGTTCCCAGAGCTAAGAACTGGCAGCTGGCACCCCAAGAGAACGGCGAGAAGCTGTGTCAGGTCTAGGTTGGGTATTACGGAAAAGTTCTTTCCCCAGAGGGTGGAGGGGCACTGGAAGAGCCCCCCAGAGAACGGGCACAGCCCCAGGGCTGCCAGAGCTCCAGGAATGTCTAAAGAACATTCCCAGAAACAGGGTGTGATTGCTGGGGTGTCAGTGCAGGGCCAGAATCTGAACTCAGTCATCCTTGTGGATCCCTTCCAACTCAGAATTTTTCATGATTCTGTGATTCTACGATTTCTCCTTCTATAGGAGGCTCCAACGCAGCACAGTTCACCTGAAGCACAATAAAAGATGGGATTTCTTGTAAAATCAAATGTTTTCTAGAAGAATATATTAAAAAAAAAAAAAAACAACCAAAAAAAACAACCTTCCCATTCTTTTCCTGCTATATCAACATAACCTGATAGCAACCCATTGCTTTGATGGGGTCTGTGTGTTTCCTTTCTGGTTTATGGTATCGTATGATTATAAAGTTGAAACAATAAAAGCAAATCAAAGCCCTTTGATAGCATGAAAACAAAACATTTGGGGTTTGGCTAAAATGAATTCTATTGCTGGAGCTGCACTGAAGTGCTTGGATTTTTAGGACTGCCTTGTGGTGCTTCTAAAAAAAAAACTTTACATTAAATTTAGGTGAATTTTAAAACAAACCATCATTTCAAAGAAGAAAAAAAAATCCTAATGCTGCGCTTTGAGAAGGCAGGGATAAAAACTTCCCAATTTTCCCATAGAAGAAGAGTATTTCCAATTAGAAGTGTTTCAAGCTGGTTGTCGACGATTTTGGGACATTATCTGACTCTTCAGTTTTCAGAAAATGAGGTTTCTGATTGGAAGGAGCTCACCCATCTGTAGGAGAGTGTCCTATATAGAGGACTAATAATGCTGGCATGAATAATTCATCGATCTTTATTACATCGAAAGGTATGTGCGGAGTGTGATGCACACACAGCCTCATCAAAGAAAGGCATATTCAGTTAAAAATAATCAGTATGACTGTAGATTTTTGGAGTGTTTGATGGATTAACTCCAGCGAATCAACCTCCAAACTCGACTTTTGTTTGTCTCTGCCTGATCTGTAGGGAGATTATTAATATCATGTAACATTCAGTTAATAGGTCAGATGTGAGACCTTATTACAGATCGGGGATAAATTGCCTCTCCGGTAGCACATCCCTGACCTTCACAGACTTCAGAGTTCAATATTCAGCCTTCATCCATCCAGCCGTAATTACTGTGTGCACGAGCATTAGCACCACCACAAAAGGGCCAAGTTCACGCAGCCAGGACCCTGCTTTGCATCGTCTCTCTGCCTGGGAAGGACACAAAAAAGTCTTTGACAGGGTTAGACCTGGGATATTCTTCGTGTCTAGATTGTCTTTTAGTTGTTTTTTTTTTTACCCAAATGTTTGCTCTGGGTTCTGTGGAATTGAGGGATTATGGTACTTTCTGCCTCATGAATAACACTGAGAGCTTTACAAATATTCATTAATTGATCTTGTTGCACCCGGATTTTGGGGGTGCTTTTGAAGGGTGTTTTTTTCACTCGGGGCAGGTTCTCAGTGATTGCACGGAACAACTGCAGGGCAGAGCTGGTTCTCCCAAAATCCCACAGGCCAGTGAGGCTTTGGTCTGTTCAGGAGAGGCATCACCATCTGCAGCTTTCTCCCGGGGGCAGGTGCCAATCTCTCCTCTCTGGGACAGGGACAGGGGCCAGGGCACGGCTGGAGCTGGGCCAGGCTCAGGCTGGAGATCAGGGAAAGGTTCATCCCCAAAGGGTGCTGGGCACTGCCCAGGCTCCCCAGGGAATGGGCACGGCCCCAAGACCTCCAGGAGCATTTGGACACAGCTCCAGGGATGCCCAGGGTGGGATTGTTGGAGTGTTTGCGCAGGGCCAGGAGCTGGGCTGGGTGATCCTGGTGGGTCCCTCCAGCCCAAGAGATTCTGTGATTTTGCACAGGAGGGCTGTCAGGCTTTTTCTGTGCTTAGGAGCAGCTGGAATGATTTGTGGTGCTGTCTCTAATTGAGGATGGATTAGACCAGGGTGGTTGTAAGGTGAGAAATGTGGGTTTGGAGATGGATTTGGTGATCCACCCTGCCCCATCCCTGGTCCGGCCGAGTGAACAAAGGGTGGTTGGCAAGTGGCCCCCAAGGAAAAGCTCAGGAGGGTCCACAAAGAGAACTTCCCTGGAAATGCATCTTTTCAGTTTTACTCAATTCTACTCATTTTGCCGGGGGAAAGTCGATGGCCTTCATTACGAGTCAGAGCAGGTGACATAATTCTCCTTCTGTGCTTTCAAATCTATGAACACACAAACTTAATATTAGCAACACAGATACAAATAGCATTTTAACGCAGTATTTATCACCGCGCCTTCTCAGGAGAAAATCTATCAAAGCTTTAAATCTAAAACTCTCCCATTCTTCTAGAGCAACAAGATCAATTCATTAATATTTGGAAAGCTCTCAGGGTTATTAATCATCTGTTATTATTTTATTTATGTACCTCTTAGTAAGAAAAAGTGGACGAACCAAGGCTAGTCTCACTGATTGCAGCTTTTAACTTGGGGGAATGCCATGGGAGAAGGACGGGAACAATTTTACCGGGAAAAGAGGAAAACAACCTTTGTGCCTGCAATTTGCATGGCAAAGGTAATAAAGGATGCTGCAAGTCATCTAAAGGCTGAGAAAGGTAGCAGGTTAATTGTCTTATCATTATGAATTCGCTTTGTATCCGTGGCCTTAGCAGGGATCATAATGAATTTATTTAGTATTCACGGGGCCATCGTGGCACCTCCCTTCCATCAGGGTGGGCTACAGCTGTGTTGTCCCAGGGTGGCTGTTTGGGAGCTGCTCCGAGCCCGGGCTGGAGTGGATGGAGCAGAGGAGTTATTAAAGTGTGCCACAGACCAGCCAGGCAGAGAGGTCAACCCCCTTAAATGAGTTTAGCTCCTTCCCTGGGTCTATCTCAGACGAGTACCCACAGCTTGAAAATAAGTTTGTAATTGACTGATCCAGACAGATGAGTTTGGGAAGAGGTGATTGATGTCAGCAATATATCTGAACGCAATCAGCCTGGCCCAGAATACCAATCTGACAGCCTTTGGCAGCTCAGAGCTGCTGCTCAAACACTCTTTGGGGACGTGGATTGTGCCACTGGTGTCCGGCCCCAGCCACCGCCTTGGGCTTCTGTTTGCTCCTGCCTCGGAAGCAGTGAGGGGTCAGGAGCTGCCAGGTCTGTAGTGTTTTATCTGTGTTAAGCCGTGGTTTTGCTCTTCAAGTCTTGATGCCTCCAAGTATTTCAGCATGCCCCTGCATTCAAGCCCACGAGTAGCTGGGCTGATCTTGGTGTAATCTGCCTCAAAACGGCAGGAACAGGTGAGGACTGTGCTAAGCCAGGCCAGAGGCAGGGCTGGGAAGTTAAGCTGTTGCTGGAGGGCTGGAAGCAGTGGGGCTTGCACGCGGAAGAGAATTCCACAGACTTGGGCAGAGGAGCAGCATTCCACATCCATTGTCCTGGGTGGCCCTTTGTGCTTAAACGGCAGAGAGAAAAATTCCAGGTTTACCACCGAGGTCCTTTTCAGTAGCAGGACATGGAACTGTGTCCTGGTACCTGGAGCTGCATCCATCCTGTGGTGGCTGAGCCTCTGGTACCCAGGTCCTGAGGGGCTGCCACCCTCGCCAGGTCACCAGGCTTGGGGAAAGAAAGCTCTGGGAAATCAAGGCGGGGCAACAAAAGCAAAGCTTTCTGCTCCCTGGTGGGTGGGAGGGGGCAAATGGCAATGGTAGGATGGATAAACAGGAAAATCCACATTTCACCACTTTTGGTGCAGGGACATCTCAGACAAAATCATGGTTTAGTTGCTTTGCTGCAAGACCAAAACTAAGGGCTGGTGATTCTTCACCCTGAGGAGCAGCATAAGGAGCCTTTTCCCTGGGTATTTTCTGGCTCCTTAGATTAATGATGCTCTCTGGGTGAGTGCTAATGTTTGAAGATTCCTGCCGTTCCTTGCTTTACCAGCAGACGAGCTCGGAGCCTGGGATGCATGTGGGGAATGTCAGGGCTCCAGCCTGGACATCCTCCCTTGGATAAAGCAGCTAAGGGCACCACACAGCCACCATGAGGAGGGGTGGAGATGCTACAGACCATGTGACATTTCCCTGGACTTTATGTTGTTTGGAAACCCCTCGTTTCCCTGTGCTGTCCTGACAAAGACCCGCTGGAGCAGCGGAAAACAGGCAGGGATCACCACGGAAATCCAGGAATGGGGGGATGGATTTTCCTTCCCCTACCCTCTCGCTCCTCCCCGGGACAGGCCCCTCCTGCCTGTCCTGTCCTCTCCCAGCTCTCTCATGCCATCGCTGCAAAGTCCCCACCTAAAGGGGCTGGTGCTCCTTTCATCTCTGCATCTCTTTAACTCTTCGTTCTTTTGCTTTGTTTTCCTCGCTGGCAGGATATGAAAAAGCCACAGAAATCGAATTCCATTTAAAAGCATCCACCAAGAGAGGATTTTTTTTTTTAATCCTCCTTCCCCTTCTCCCCTCCTTAAAATGAAGTTTCTTGCACTGCTCATTAGATGATAAGTGAATACAGAAAAACCTTTGAGCGAAGGTAATTCCTGGCGTGTGGAAGAGGGCTCTGGTGCTGGCTCCACGTTTATGAATGCAAACGAGTCCAGGCATCCTGTGGGGATGCTTTGTCAGTCCTTTTATCTCTAAAACCAAAGTTCAAACTGACTTCCTGAGTCAAGAACCATAAAATTATTCTGTTGAAAGCATTCTCAAATGCCATCGGTGGAGGGGGGAGACCCTCCTTTCCCAGCCTCTGAGCTGGCCCGTGCATGTGCGGGGGAAATGAAAGAGCCCTTCATTATCGGGGTGCTATTCAGCCCCGTGCTGCTCTCCTACCATTGCTGGAATATATCGTGCTCCAACAGGGACAGTCCAAATGGAAATCCCTAATAATAATAATAATAATAATAACTCAATCTGCTTCAGTCACCCATTTAATCCCCAGATCTCAAAGTGTTTTTGAGACAATTAACCAAGACCCACAGAAATCCTCATCAAGCCAGGATGTCATTATCACATTTGCCTTTATCACAAATAGAAGGAGCCCTAATTTGAGGGGTGTCCCTCAAGTTGGGGCCTTATCTGAGCACCATCAGCACCCCAAATCCATGGGGTGTGGAACATGGATAACTCCTAATAAATCATTCTGTTGGTGCAAATTCGTTGGAATTGAAGTGAGGGGATGCTTGAGGTGCCAACGCAACCATGGACATGGGCTGTGCTGGTCTGGGGTATTTTGAGGAGCGTTTCCAGGATTTGCCATTGAAGAGCTGCAGATCTGTGTGCAAGCGCCCCAAAATCAGTCAAACCTGCTCCATTTATACGGGCTGAGCATTTCGGCTGGGATGGTGTTAAAACATGTGTGCAAACATGCCAGAAGGTGGATAGATAAAACAGAGTAACACAGGGCAGGGAAGTGACCGCCGAAAAGGAGAAATACAACTGGTGTGACTGCCAGCACATCTGTCCCAGTTACCTCCCACCAAGGAGACACAACAAGGCCCCAGTGCCAGCGCCATCCCTGTCATGAGCCACTCAGCCAAATACTGTCAGCATTCCAGAGGTCTGGATTTCACTGTGGCATCAATTAACAGAACGGTTTACAGGCAGTTTGCTGGATTTTTTTTTTTTTTTTTTCTTTTCGGTGGATTTTAAATTGCATGTCTTTTTTTTAGTAGCTTTTCCTGTAGAGATAAACTGCTGCAGTGGGCTGGGGACCAAACCAGCTTCTGATGCCTCTTTAGCTGAGCATCAGAGTGGCAAAGACATCTTTTCCCACCCAGTTGTGATGCAAATCCCACTGGTGCCAGTACGGTTCTGAACAGCTCCTGAACACAGATCACCTGGAGCAGATGGAAACTCTCCAGGCACTGAAAGGAGAGCTCAGGTTCTGCTCCCTTTTAGTCTGTGGATATTTTAGTGCCAAGCAGGATGAAGCCAGGAAAGGAGCTTGGGCTATCCAAGGCAATGCTGAGTTCCTTTTACAGCCCTCGTGGAGCAATACTGGAGGATGCTCCTGTTCCTGTCCAACCCTCCCTCCAGCTGGTTCCTTCCACTACCTCCCAGCACTGCCTAAAGGTGCAGGACCCTATTTAATTAAGTAATGAGAATCGAATGTGATAGCTACAAGCATCAGCTAATTAAAAGGAGGAGAATTGCAAATGAGAAGTGCCATGAATTCACTGAAAATCAATCAAATTAGAGCGCCTCATCATCCCCTCAGATGGGCCTGATCTTCTCCCTCTTTCTTGCTGCTTAACCCTTCATTCCAGCATATTTTGGTCGGTGTTAGGGGAAGGTGCTGCAGAGACACATTGTGGGAAAAGGCAGCATTTGGGGCTCCAAAGGCACGTGGCCACCCCAGTGCTGTGATCCTCTCTGGAACACGGCTGGATCCGTGTCTCCTTCCCCCTCTGCAGGTGCTGCCTGACTCCTGGCAGAGCCCTTCTTCCTCTAAACCCTCACCAAGGAGCACAACGGCAGCACCACCAGAAGAGGAGGAAGAAAAAAAAAATCTCATTTAATCAAAGAGAATATTAAAACTGAGCTTTTTGTACAGCAACGGGCCTCAGATGGAGAAATCCCCTCCATCGGCAGGGGGAAGAGCGAGGGAGAGGGAAAGAGATAAAAAAGCATCAGAGTTTTAATTAAAAAGCTGCATCCTGCCTTCATTTGCAGCTTGTTTCTGGATCCCTTCATTAGGCTTTACCCTTTAAAGGCTCATTATCAGAGTTGTATGAATTCCACTGACTTGGGAGGTGTGTTTGCTTGGAAAAGCCCTTTTTGTCTGCGGGTTGGATTGCTGATGGGCTATGGAGGGGCCAGCAGCAGAGGGAAGGAGCAGAAATTGTTGTCTCAGGGGGAAGCATCCCGGCTCCAGGGATTTCCTTCCGTTGGTCTCGCTGCCGGGCTGGCTAATGGCCAGCTCCAGCCAGCCCATCTCCGTGTGGGGCTGCTCGTGACCTTGCCTGAGGCAGAAAGGAAAAACCAGGTTGTGATCCTTAAATACATGAGTGTTGGAAAGAGCTAATTTGGCTGCTGGAGGCTCAGGAGGGCCTGCAGCTCCCACCACACCTTGTCTGACCCAGCAAGGATAATTCCAGAGGAACTTCAGCTCTGCAGAGTTTTTGCTGAGCATCTTGCCATGAGCATCCCTATCCGTGCGGCTGGAATGGAAGGGAGTTCCATGCCTGATCCCTGCAAGCTGCATCAGAGTGGGGTTTGGCCGGTGCCGTGGTCCCCAAACTCTCTTCCTGAAAGTGCCACAGTACCTTTCACAGCCACTGGTCTTTGCCTTATTTTCAATTAAAGCACTAATGATCCCTTCCAAATTGGGCTGCTGAAGAGCACTCTCCTCACCCCAAGGAGGGGCAGATGCACTTCAGGATCCAGAATTAAAAGACAGCCTAAATGTGGGTAAAGAATCCCTCATGAAATCCCTCATTTCCTGTATGTCCCCCTTGCTGGTGCTTTTTCAGGCTGTGGCGCCGGGCTGGGAAGGGGGAGGTGGCAGCTCGAGCCGGGGTCACAGCCAGGCTGTGTCCGAGCCCGGTGTGCAGCAGCGTTAAATGTTTAATCCTGGGAAGGGACGAGAGGCTGGGACACCTGGGCCTGGCACTCACCCGTGCCAAGCTGTCTTGCCTAATCATTAGCAGAGCAGCAGCAGCCAGGGTGCACAGGTTGAGTCCCTGGATGTGTCAAGTCCATTTTCCTTTCATGCGTGATGCTGGGCACTGAAAACTCGTATAATACAACGTGGCAAGTGACCTTGAGCAAGACTGTCCATCCTGGAGAGACTTTCTCCATCCCTCGTGCAGGGTCACTGGGGAACCTGAACTCATTTCTGTTTTCAAGGCATGAATGAATGCTGGATGCTGCTTTTGTCCTCTTACAAGATGAGGATGAGATGGGAAAACTTGTTTCCCTCTTTCCACCCAGCCCTCAGACGAAAAGCCCGGCTTGCCGCCAGGGTCAAAGCCACCATCACCTTACAATCCTGAATTTAGGACCTTTTCTCCTAAAATAAAAACCTTCACTACAAATGAATTGCCACCTAGCCAGGTGGCCCCGGTCCCTCGGCTGGGTCCCAGTGACAGCTGCTGGGAGCGTGCTCCGCAGCCAACTGCCGGCCCTGACGGGATGGGTTAATTAGGATGTGATGTTCCTCGATGTGACACTCCTAAAGCACAGCACAACTCGCAGCGTCACTCACGACAGAGAGCAGGGGCCACAACGCCACCTTTAATTAAAGGGAGCAGCGCTGACAGCGAGGGGGCCGCGCCAGCACAGGGACCCTGCTCACTCCAGAGAGCGCCTGGCGTGCTCAGGGTCTGTGGCTGTTGTCCTGTTGTCCTCGAGCTGGTCCAGAGGGACCGTCACTGCCTGGGAGCAGACTCAGCCAGCAGTTTCTGCTTTCTGTCTCTCCTGAAGGAAGGGCAACGCCAGGGCACCAGCTGATAAGGGACTGTGCCATCACTCTGATGTGGGTACCTCATTCAGGTCCAGGGTCTGTTGAGGTGGGAGGGTTTGACTTAAACCCACTCTCGTCCTCTGCCTTCATGCAGGCTGTGATTCTGGCTGTCCTTGGATCCTCTCCCTTGTGCTGAGGTGGAGCCTGACTGACCTGGAAGGCCCCAGGGAGAGAACCTGGGTTGTAGCTCCAGCAATGCATGTACTCACAGCTCCTGCCCTGTGCCCTCCTCCTCTCTGGCTGTGCAGGATGACCCCAGTGTCCTGTTGGGATGTTGGGGTCATGCCCCCCATGACGGGAGGATGCCGGGAACCCAAGCCATGAGTGTCCTACAGGGCTGGGGCGTGAGACCCGCAGGGTCTGCTGTGCTATGTGTGTTTGGGGTGGGTCACCTCATTACTCACAACCTCAGCAAGATTAATGGGACCAGCAAAGCTCCAAGAGTGGCTGAAGTAATACCTGCAGCAGCTGATCTTCAGGGAAAACCTTTGTCCTAGCCCTGGACTTGGGCCACTTTTCCAGATTTCAAGCCAAGTTGTTTCTGACTTTACACCAGAAGTCTCTTTCTTTTTTTGCTTAACCACACCCACATAAACCAGGGAAGGGTCTGACTCTTCCTTGGTGCAGCCGTGATACCCTGGGTCTGGTCCTGATGCAATCTTTGTCTCCACGGCTCCTGGTAATGCAGGAATCAATGGAAGTTATTTCCCAGTACGCTCTGGACTATGCACACGGGCCCTGTTAGGCAGGTGAATGGTGCAGCTCGCACGTCGTTGTTGCTCTATAATTGTCATTGCTCTACGAGGAGCTCTGGATGTATCTCAAGTGGAAATAATAACCCCAGTTTTATGGGAATGTGGAAATATATACCCAGCCTAACTCCATACAAGGGCAGAGCCACCTCCCCCACGTACCCGTTGTGATTGCTCTCCCCAGCTCCAAGGGAGCTTTTCTTGAGCAAATGGCACATATTCCCATTTCCGTACGACAGGCCTCGGGGAACACGCAAAAGGTTTTCAGAGTCGTCAGTGAAGCCTCTGCAGGAGGATGCTCTCCCAGGTGCACCCTTGCCTCGGCTTCCTGCGTCTGGCTCTCCAAAGCCATGACCCTGGAAGGTGTACTCATTTCTCAGATGATAATCCATGTTTATATGGAAGTAAAAACCCCAGAAGAGACCAGTGCCGTGACTGGGTCAGGATCTGTGCATATCCACTGGGAAACACCGGCTCTGTCTTTTGGAGTTAATGACCCTAGTGGAAAACACATTCTCAGGCAGTTTGGAGATGCTTTCCCAGGGCCATCAGTGGTTAAACCGTGTGTTGGAGACACATTTGGAAGCTCCAAGGGGGAGGTTTCTCCTTGAGAGCCTGTCCCATCCTTTGCACGGAACCCTTGGCTCAATCCATCTTGGTTCAGTGTCCTGGGTGCCACATGCGTCTCTGGGCTCCACTTTCCCATTGTTGGCCTTGGATTTCCCGATTCCTTGGATTCCTTCCAAAAATACAAGGGGGTGTTTGGTGCTCTGGACCTGATGTGTCCTTTCTGTATTTTGCCCCTGAGCTGCTTCCCCCTTCTGCTGTTCCCATCAGCTGCTGGAGTTATTTTGGCTCCATATTCCATTTTGGAGTACACCTGGCCCCGTGTCACCTCTCACCTCCATCCTCCTTGTCCTGTGCCCCACCATGGTGTCATTCACATCCCACAAACATCACCGTTCCCCTCCTCTCTACTCCGGGATTCAGGGATGAATTTCCACCAGCCAAAAACAGAGGATGGCGGTTGCTTGGATTTCCTTCTTCCATTGCCAATGGATTGAGAATTAAAAAATAAAGGACCCTTGTGTTTTGGGATGGGAAATAAAATGTTGGGGGGAGAGAGAAAAAGTATTTCTCAACGTAATGAAAACACAAATGGACAAGATAATTATCTTCATAAGGGCTTGGATCCATGACAATACATCTCATTTTATAAAGCCCATTAGAGTTGGAATTTTATGCAAAACGCTAAAAGAAATCTAAAAATATAAGGCAATAGAGGCAAAGCAATGGGGATTATTAAAGGGGGAGGAGTGTTATATTGGAAGCAATAAACCCTGGAAGAACCAGGAAAACAATGTTCTAGTAAAACTGTAATAAATGACTGGGGTTTAATCACTTGGTAAATAACTAAGATATTTCTGCAGGTTTTACACTGTCACTAAAAAAAAAAAAAAAAAAAAAAAAAAAAAAAAAAAAAAAAAAAAAAATCCCAAGCTTTTGTACATTAAGGATTCAACCAAGATGTTTTTTTCTGGAGACAGAATCAGGGAAGAGTGTCATTTCAGCAATTCACTTTTTTAAATAATAGTGTATTATTTTCTGCATGGATCCACTTTTCCAACCTCTCCCTTGCTTTTAAGAGATCATTTACCATTAGCTGGGTTTTTCTCCTGTTCCCCACTCAGAGTACTCTTGAGCCTTTGAACACACAAAATTATATTATTCCAAGCAATCTTCCCCACCACAGCAAAAAGCAAACACTTTAGGAAACTCCTGGAGGGTCTCATTTTTAATAATGATCTTTCCTGTGCTTGGACCCTAATTGAAGATATTATATGGGTGTTTTAGGAAATAGAAGCGCATTTTGTATGGCTTTTTTTCTTTACCTATTAAATAGCTGGAATCTAAAGAGCCCCTGTTCTTCCACCCCCCAAGTTATGATGCGTTATATTAAAATGAAAATACCTTAATTTAATATCCTCTCATTTTTTTGCAAGCACCCCCACGCAGCTGAACGAAACCCAGCTCTCAGTTTGATTTTTGAGGAGGTGCCCAAATCCTGAGCCTGCCCCATCACCAGTGCCAGCCCAGCGGGTGCCGATGCTGAGCAAAATCTGCCTGTCCGTGGCAGCAGGGAGCACCGGCAGAGGCTGCACGGGGAACTGGGGGAGTCACCCTCCACAGCAGAGTGGTGGCAGGGTGCTGTTTGGTCAAAGGTTAGACTTGACCTTGGAGGTCTTTTCCAGCCTTGTTGATTTTGTGATTCTAAACTCCTCACTCGTGAGCTCACAGGGGCCCGACGTGACTCCTTCCCTGGCAGAGGGGACAGCCCCCTGAGGCACCAGGGACACATGGGCGGGGGCTTTTGAAAATCTCACATCCCTTCCAGCAGGACCAGTGCCTTTAGGGGCTAAACCTTCATGCTGGAGTCTTTAAATCCCCTCAGCACTCAAGGCTTTGCTGGGATCAAAGCCCCACCACCACATTTCCTAAGCCATCTCTTAATGCAGGAAAACTGTGATGGGGCGCCATGGTGAGAAACCCAGAGTGCTGCTCATGGAGAAACCAGCCCCTGGTTCACCTCTCTGACTCGTGCAGTGTCACTCAGAGAGCTGATCCCTGTGCTGTGCATGGATTTAATCCTCCTGGATCCTTCAGTGCACCCAGGACACGCACATCAGCTCCACCAGCGTGAATGGGAGTCGCAGTGGAGGTTGTTAAACCAGCCAGGACATCACCCCAAGTCCCTCTGTGAAGAAAACAGGGGGGTTCCTTCATGGAATCATGGAATCTCCTGAATTGGAAGGTATCCATGAGCATCATCAAGTCTAACTTCTGACCTGGCACAGGACTACCCCAAAAATGTGTAAAGCAAGCAGCTTTTGGCTGCAAACATCCCTTCTGATTTATGATGAAGCGTGGAGCTACACGTACCCAACAGTGCTGGGGTTTTGCCGAGGTCGCAGCCGGGGGAGGCTGAATTTAAGACCCGACATATGTGTGCAGCAGACCCAGCTCTGATGCGGCCCCAGGGAAATTTGTGTCGGGCTAAAGCGGGATTACAAAATCTTTGAGCGTCTCCACACCTCGATTCCCCTTCCTGTTCATCTGAGCTGGAGCAGCCCTTGCTGCTTGGCCACTCTGGGGACAGGCACCCCTCTGTGCTGCCCCAGAACTGCTCCAGCAGACAATGTCCACTCTGCAAAGAGAGCTGGCACACGTTAGATGTGGAGATCGTGCTGTTAAAAAGAGTTTTGTTTGCCTGGGAGTGGCATAATAAAGGGAGAATTATGAATGCCAGGCTTTATGGTTTTAGCATCCTCCTTAAATACTAATCCTGCTGCAACTGTTGATCTTGCCGGGTGCTGGGACCCAGGGTGGCCTTGGAGGTGGGAGCAGGGACTCTCTGGGCTTCTCCATGTGGCCCCACTTGTGCCACCTCCATGAAATGAGGCATTGGCAGCGCTGTGCCCAACTGTCCCAAGGGTCACACCTGCAGGATGGGGTCAAGCTGCACCTTCCCATTGGTGGATCCTCTTCTCCCCACCAGGAAAAGCCCCATCACCCTGTTTGTGCTGATGTCTGGAAATCCCTGGAGCTGTGTAAATAAGAGGGATAAGCAGCATCTTAAAAACTTCTGGTCTCATGCAGTTGCAGAGAGAAGGCTTTAAAATACAACCCCTTAAAAGCTCGAGGCTCAGAAGGGAAATAGAAACCACTAAAATTTACTTTTTTTATAAATGCCTGTGATTTCCTTTTTTTTTCTTTTTAGGCTGGTCCCATGAGGTGGGGCCATAAATCATGGCTTTATTTGAATGCTTGGCCTGGGAACTGCAGCTCAGAGGGATGGACGCTCTGAGCTTGTAAAACCCCTTCAAATGGACTTCTGATCTAACACAGAGCTGCTCCCGGAGCCCAGCTCCCTGCAGGAGTCTGCCCATTGCCTGAATTCCCAGTTTCCTTATTTCTCCAAGCAGCTCGACCCTCTCAGCGCCAACCCCTCCATTTCCAGCAGCAGCACATGCTGCTTCCTGCATGGATCTTAGTCTACAAAAAAAAGGGTCTCTTCCCTGAGTCAAAAACCACTCTTAAATATAAAATTTGAAGTCTCAAATACAGTTGAATTAAAAAAAAAATTGAACATCAAACCTTCTAGGTTTACTCCCCAGCTGGCTGGCAAGGGAAATAAATATATAAAGGCCTAAATTAAAATTCCAGGGAAGCCATCCAAAATAAATATGCAATATTTTCCTGCAAAGGACCATAATATTATTTTTATTTTTTGCTCCCAATATGATCAGACTACTTTACATTTTAATAAATGCATAGTTTCAAAGAGAAAATAGTTTTGCTTTGATATGGCAATGATTATTTGATCAAATAAACTATTAGAAGTTTTTGTGACTGCATTATGGGGGGAAATTGTTGGCTCCTTTTGCAGGCTCTGTCTATCTAATAGGCAATGATTGCAAACAAATAGTTATATGCTGGAACAAATGGGGGAAAATTAAGGTTATCTGGCATGGAACAGCAGAAAAAGTCCCGGAAGATAACAATAAGGGCGTAATGTATAGCTGAGTGTTTGGGAGATAATTGCATTTCAATTGGCTGATGGCAGAGCAGGCTGAAATATTAAGACAATGTGGCAGAGGAGGCCTCTGTCCTCTCACTCCCACCACAAAAACCCTCACTACCTCCTGTTGGTCGCTCCTCCTCCTCCAAAGCCGCTGGAATTCTTGGTGGGTTCTCCTGATGGCAGCAGTCTCACCTTCATCCCAAACTGTCCCATGCGGTCCCAGTCTCTGCTGAGGAGTTGGGGTGGTTTGAGGGGTTTGTGCCATCCTTGAGCCATGGAGCTCCCAGGGAAGCTGAGCCAGGGAGTGCCTCGATGCCTCTGGTCAGGCAGGTGACGTGAGACAGGAGCCAAACCCCTGGAGAGCATCCCTTGGAGCGGCCTTGGCTGAGCTGTGGCCACGCTGAGGGGCCTGGGCAGGTGCAGGTTCTGGAGGAATATTGTGTGTGATGGATCTCTGCTGCTTCGGTGAGGAGTGAAAGAATGAGAACAATTGTGCCAATTGCTCCTGGTGTGCTTTGCTGGTGCCCCCAGCTGGGCTCGGTGTAACCCCAGCTCTTGCAGGCAGCTGAGGAAACTGAGGAGCTTGCAGCTCCTCGAGGACAGCCAGGGAGCGGGGAAAGCCTGGGATGGAGCCCCAGGATCATAAATACCACACGCACTGGCATGTGGAGAAGCAATTCCAGATCACAGAATATCCTGAGCTGGAAGGGTCCCACCAGGATCATCCAGTCCAACCCTTGGCCCTGCACAGACACCCCAAAAAATCCCATCCTGTGCCTGAGAGCAGTGTCCAAAGGCTCCTGGAGCTCTGGCAGCCTTGGAGCCGTGCCCATTCCCTGGGGAGCCTGGACAGTGCCCAGCTCTGGGAAAATCCAACTGGTACCTGACAGCCCAGCTGGTCAGGGGGTCACCCCAGGTGGGCTGTAGGACTGTCCCTGCCTCACCCCAGGGAAACCACCAGGGATCCCTGAGTTTATTTTCATTGCTTGATCTCCCTGATCCCGTTCTGAGAGCCCGAGGGCGGGGATGGGTCGTGTCCCTTTGCTGCCACCCCTGTGTGTGCAGCGGGCTCGGGGGGGAGCACCACAAGCACCAGGGGCAGCCCGATGCTGCCGGTTTGCTGCTGCTCCGTGTGTGTGTGTGTGTGGAAATCGAGGCCCCTTCTGGCCAGGAGCAGGAGGAAAAGCCACCCAGCAGCTGCCTGGGCTCCTTCTCAGCAGGCAGAGGGGCAGAGAGCTGGATGAAGACAGAAGGGGGGACAGCGTTGTGTTCGATGAACCCACCCAAGGGCTGACAGCCACAGGGCAGTGGGAAGACATGCCCAAATTTCAGGGGGAAGGAGAGAGAATTCCTGTGTGTTTTTAAAGTTCTGATCTCCTGCTTTTTGCTAGTGCTGGATGAAAATACCTCACAGAGCTCTGTGGGTTTGACGACACTGATTTTAGGCTCTCCCCAGCAAACCTGGCGCATCCTCATGCACTTTGCTACCAGGCTGAGATTTATCCCCCCTAAATTTTGCTGCCCATCTGTCACAGGCAGGAAGTGTCACCTGGCAGAGGTACTGATCTCTCTGTGCTGTGGAGAAACGGCCTGGTCAAACCCACGAGACAAAAACCTGTTCAGCACCTGGAATTACAGTGAGCAAGGCACATCCCCGGAATATTTATTCTGCCACCGGTGCTCGTCTTTCCCCCATCCATCCCCCTCTCACATGCCGTGTGTGAACAGCCTTTTCCGGCACGGCGCAGCGCAATTCTCGCTTTCCCTTTGCAGTCTGCCTTCCATAATCCACTTAGAATTTGCAGCTTTTTTTTCCCCCTCTTTGTAAGCCTGCCTTTAAACTCTTGATGTAGCGCTTTTCCCATCTGTTTCTGCCCGTGCATCTTTCCTGTGTGCTGCCTAATGACTTGCTCTCGCTAGGAAGAGGCTGTATATTAATATTATCATTATAATTCTCCTTTCCACCACTTCAGATCTTGCGAGGAATGTAATTGCCAAAGCAGATTTTAAGTTACACCACGATAACCGAGCGAGTTACGGGGGAGGTTAGACTATCACTTTGCTCAGTAGTTTCAATTTCCCTTCAATGCTGCTTTCAGAAGGACCCCGATGGCACGGTGCAGGCAGATCCCGCATGGGTGGATTCATTTTTAATATTTTTGTTAACCGGCATTATTAAGCTGGAGCCTGGCAGCCCCAATTACGGGCTGAGAGCCTTTTGTGCTGGGGGGCCTGTTTCCCAAAGAACTCCTCTTCCATCAGCCGCAGGTCCCTGATCATCGGCTAATTCTGCAGCCCAGAATTTCTCTCTTGCTTCAGCCCACGTGTTCCCAGGGGAGTATTTTCCTTTGCTTCTTGCCCTGTCCCCAGAGTACCAGAGGATGACGTTCCCGTGCCGATAATGTGCCTTGAGATGTTTATTCCACTCCACTGACTGGTGTTAACAGTCTCTGTGGGTTTTACACCTGCCTAAAATTAATCTTCATTTTGCGCAGGGTGAGGTAACCGAGGGAAGAGGCTTTGCTTTCACCCTCAGAGCAGGGTGGAAGTTAATGGGACATGAACCAGGCAGCACACCCAGTGCAGGGCTTTCCACCGTGCCTCTCTGGTGTCCTGCTGCCTCAGTGGTGGGCTCAGCCACGACTCTGTAGAGGCTGGAATTATTCTGGAAATGGAGGAGGGAAAGGATGCTCTCCTCTGCCCATCTCCTGGTTTAGCTCCAGGCTGCAGTGGCACTAACGAACTTCCCACGCTGGAAAACCCTGGGTTGGGTGGATTAATGGCTCCAGCCTGCACTGTACTTACTAAGTGGAACAGACTATTTTCATTAAGAGACACTGACATTATTAAGGCCAGTTAAATGTCTCCTGGAGATGGTGTGCCCAGCGTGAGCTCGGTACAGCGTGTCCTCTAGTTTGGCTGGGACATCCAAAATCCATCCATCAGCCCTCGACTCATTTCTGTCCCTGATCCCTCAGATGCTGAGTTTCATTTGGCCAGATCTCCTCTCTCCCTGCTCTAATCCAGTTCCAGGGACTCAGGTGGATTGAGAACTGGGGACTCAGACACTTTCATTATTCACGTTGTGTGCACCTGAAAACTGCGCTGCCTGCTGGCTTCCAAATTGAGTACATTAAATACAACGCATTAAACTGCCGAAATATGGAAATATCCAGGGAGGGCCTCAGATTTAAGACACTCCCAAGCGAGTCCCAGTTTCCGAGAGTGGCGAGTTCCTTTAGCAGCTGTTGGTGCGGAGCCAGGGAGGAGCAGGGGGATGTGGCTGCAGCGGGGCGGAAGGACAGGAGCCAGATGGGGTCCTGGGCAAAGAGGAGATGCTCTTGGGATCCTGGCAAAGGGGAAGAGTTGGGCTGGATTAAAATGCAGCATAAACCCAGGCTTCATCCCCTGCCTGGCCGTGTGCTCTGTCAGCTTCTGTGTGGGGCCTGCCCTGTGATGCTGGAGGTGGCTGAGGGGTGTGAAGGGTGCAAAGTCCCTGTGCACAGCTGGTGGTGAGGCTGGGCTGGACATGCCCGAGACCCATTTCTCCTGTCTGTTCCACACAGACACCGCATTCGTTTCATATGTGAGAGGTGGAGCTCATTGCTCTGCCCTCCACAAGGATTTCCCGGCTGGGGAGAGCTCAGGGCGTGCCAAAGTCCCCTTTCAGCCCCTCTCGGGGCCTCTGGAAGGGCTTCATCATCACTGAGCAGCTGGATGTCAGCAGTGTGAGGTTGTTCCTGGTTTTTAGTTGGGGAAGGTGAGGCAGAGCAAGGTAAACATCTCCTTGTCAAAGGTCAAGAGCCTCTGTAGCAGAGCATGGAGCAAAGCCCAGGTGCCTCGTGTTCCCCGTATGGAAATCAGGTTGGGCTTTATACCCACCACTTGCCTGCCCCAGTTATCTCAGAACTGGTCCCTCTCTTAATTTTATGGATTATCCTGTCTCCCTGAAACACATATTTCTCCCTTCAAGATGGCAAAACCAAAGCAGGAGTGCTGCCATTCAGGTAGGGTGTTCAAACTGCCTTTGGATTTATGTATCCCATTCCACACTCATTCATGATGGATCTCCCAGTGCTTTGGGAGCTTCAGAGATGGATTTCACAGCTACCACGTGCACAGACCCACACCTTTGGAAGGGTTTCCCATGTGTTTCCCACATGGTACAACAGTGCAGCCAGGAAATGAGTACAGTGAAAATATCGAGTTTCAGCTGGGAATCTAATTAACCAGGGTTTGATTGGGGTAGTGGATTTCCTCTCCCGTGATTAGAGAAGTGGTGTGGGGTCTTTGGTGAGCAATAGTGATCAAGATTTTGATAAAGATTTCATCTTGAGAGGAGAACCCTTGATAATTCATCTGCCCTGGGCAAGGGGCACCTGTAGCTCAGAAGAGGACAGAGGTTTCCAGCAGCATTGACAGATGCTCCTGCTTAAAAAATAATGGCAAACCTCTGTTTGTTGGCCAAACTTCCCTGCTCCTTGTTGGCCTGCACCACAGAGCCCCTAAACAAAGCCAAAACACTCCTCTGCTTGTAAACTGAAAATAAAACCCTCCCATCCCCAACACTTCCAGTTTAGAGAGAGGCCAAATCCGGATTTTCTCCTCATCTCAACATTGTTCCAGTCTTGGGGTTTGTTTTGGGGCCATCTCTGGCTGAGCTGCTGAGTTGCACCTCAGTTAAAGCCAGTCTTGGTCAGCTGTTTCCCATTCCTGGCTGGAAGTGCATCCCACAGCTCCGCTCCCACTGCCCCCGCTGCCCTGGGCTCCCGCAGTAATTGAACAAGATATTTTAATGCCAAGCCTGGCAGCCCGGCCTAAGTGATTGTAAACAGGGAGTCAGACATAAAAGGAGAGACAGCAAACATAAAATTTCATGGCTTAATACCAGCAATTAGAGGGGAACACGGATATGCTTTGGAGCAAAGGTTCCTGCTCCCTCCCTGCAGAGGCTTCTCCATCTGCAGGCATCCCTGGATGCTCCCGATCCTCGCAGAGCTGTCCCTGCCTCGGGCACGCCCGGGGGCTGCGGGAGCAGCGCAGGTGGGCACACCTGGCTGCGTGGGAGGCTGCCAGGAGCTCGGCAGGAGGAGGGAGCGGCAGCAGATGCCGCCTGTCAGCCCAAGCAGATGCCTCATTAGCCGCGGCGTGCGCCGCAGCCCAGCTGTGCCGAGGGGCCCGGCGGCCTCCGGCTCCGGATGAAGTTGTTGAGCTCGCCTTGCTCACCTCCCTTCTCCTCACATCCTTCTCCCCTCTTCTTCTCACATCTTTCTCCATTCTTCTCACATCTTTCTCCATTCTTCTCACATTCTTCTCCCTTCTTCTCCTCACATCCTTCTCCCTTCTCCTCACATCCTTCTCCCTTCTCCTCACATCCTTCTCCCTTCCCCGCTCCGCTGCTCGTGGCTTGTGCAGCACCTTCTCACATCATCCCCCCTCGGTCCCGTCGCATCCCTGGGGCAGCCATCCCGATTTCCCTCTCAAAGCCTCATCCTTTGATGCTCACCCTCAAGAGGGCTCAGAGCCGGATCAGTTCCTGCCGGGGCCCAGCACAGAGGGTCCCCAGGGACCAGGAGCAGCTTTTGGGTGTGGTGCTGGAGGCCAGGGAGGTTTGAGACCACGGACGCGTCTCTGTCCTCACTTCACCGGGAGCTGAATGCTCGAGCGAGAACCATCACTCATCAGCTTAAACAAAGTGTAGTACAAGACAATTCAATTAACTGCAGCGGGAGTCAATAGCGCGGGGCCGTGAGCGCGGCGCTTCCCGAGCCAGGGGAAATCATCCCGCTGCCCGGCACCCAGGGGCTGCCAGCCCCGGGGCACGGAGCCGTGCTGCAGAGAAAAACATCTCCCGGAGCATCCCCCACGGGGAAGAGGCGGCCCTGTCTGTGAGAACAGCCTGCTTTCTGCACGGCCACCTGCACTCCAGGGGTAAAACCCAGGAATGGGCAAGTGTGGCCGGCACCTTGGGGTGAGGATTCTGTTCCTCTACTCAGCTCTCATAAGACCTCACCAGGAATGCTGTATCCAGCTTGGGAGTCCCAGTGCAGGAAGGGCAGAGATGTGTTTGAGTGAGTTCAGAGGAGTCCATGGAGATGCTCCAGGGCTGGAGCCCCTCTGCTCTGGAGCCAGGCTGGCAGAGCTGGGGGTGCTCACCTGGAGAAAAGGCTCTGGGGAGAGCTCAGAGCCCTTTCTAGCACCTGAAGGTGCTCCAGGAGAGCTGGAGAGGGACTGGGGACAAGGGATGGAGGGACAGGACACAGGGAATGGCTTCCAGTGCCAGAGGGCAGGGATGGATGTTTTTGTTCCCCTTGCTCTGAGCACTCTATGCTTCCCTTTACAGACCCCCTCTCTTATGAGACCCCCAGAAACACACAAAGATCCTCCTATTCACATCCCATCTTCTGCCCATCCTTGTATTCTCCTGCGTTCCCCTGAGCTTCCCTAACAATCCCTCCCTCCAATGCACTTGTAATGCTATTCCCGTGTTTCCTGGGGTTTGCTTGTGTTTGACGAAAAGACCTCATCATTCCAGATTTGTCTTGCGTGAACTATCACAGGACTAGCGGACTGGAAATCTTTCCGAGTTTTCTTTCAGAAGCTCGTCCCTTGGGAGCATCGCTTTAGTAAGTGATTTTTCTGTTCTAGCCCAAGGATTGGATCCGCATCCAGTAGCCAAATTGAATTCATTCGGGCAAGGTTAAGAGCCATTTGATACAGTTTTAGATTAGGTGAAGGCAGCCATATATATTTCATATTCTGCACTAACTGCTGCACAGTTTCCAGGGATGGACCGGTGTAGCACTTATTGACTGCTCCCCAGCGATCCCGCTGTTACAAATGGATGTTGCTAAACAGGGAGATGGATCCTAAATCTTTCCCTGCTGAAAGGTAATGGAAATAAAACAGAGCGACAGGCAAAGGGAATGGCTGGAGACTTAATAAAAGGTTGGGGTGGCTGTCGGGGTGGCTGTGAGCAGCGGGGAGAGCTTCCCCCTCGGCTGAGGGGGGGCTGTTTGCATTCCTCCCCTCGGCTCGAGCTCTTTCCCAGTCAGGATTGAGTGGGACCATTGGAGAAAAGTACCGCTGCAGTCACCAGCGTGGCGCCGAGCAGGGCTGCTGTGTTACCCTAGTAACAGGGAGGTGCTCAGAGCCTTCCTGCTCCCCTTCCTCACCTTGCAGGGAGCTGAATTCAGCCACCCGGCCGCCTGCACCGACAGGGCTGAGTCGTGTCAGCCAAGGATAGAGACATGGTTTGAATGGTAGGACAAATGGGTTTCCCTGTTTCCTTAAGGTGAGCCCATCCACAGCGGTAGTGATGCCTGAAATGCTCATGTGCCACCGCCATCTGCTCCCGCTGGAACGCTCTCAAGAGCAGGATCCCACGGGGCCGGAGCCCTTCTTCCCTGTGCTTGGCCTGTGGCAGGAAAAATGGGAAAAAAAAATTGCCCTGACATCTTAGAGAGGCTGCTCAGATACACACAATGAGCCAAGGGAGTATCCCGTGTGTCCAGGTACAGCCGTGGAAAGCAGAAAGGGAAATCCCCCTTGTCAGTGTGGAAGAGCTCACAACCCCGTGCACAGCTTTTAGCACAAGCCAGGTGAGAAAGGACTTTGGAAAAGAAGCAGGTTATATTTAGGATAACCAAAAGACCCCCCTGAAGGATCCTAAGGACACTCAAGGCCCATAAAATTCTGTTTTTACTCACAAATCTCACCAATACTCTAGAGCATCAGGCCCAGGATGTTTATTGCTTTTCCAAAGGGCCCAGATCCTGAAGTCGTGACATGAAATGAGGGGCTCAGCCTTCCTTGCCTTTTGACTGTTTGATCTTTACAGCAACAGGGAAAATTTGGAAAACATAACCTTTACATTCTGCAGAGCCAGGGAGCAAACAAAAAGGACATAGAAGTCATTTGCTATTAATTTCTATTTCTGAACAATTTCACTGTTTGTTTTTTGGGGTTTTTTTTGGGGGTTGGTTTTTTTTTGGGGGGGGAGGTGTGGTTTTTTGTGGGGGGTGGTTTTTTTGGTTTGTTTTGTTTTTTGTTTTTTTTTTGAAAGCACCTTGGTCTCACAGACATTTTTTAAGGGTTTGGAATGGTTGTGGGGGGTAGAAATGTGTAGATAATGACAGGGTTTGGGCCTTTTTTTGCATTTTCTGAGCTGTTCCTTAACCTGCTAGAAATGAGGCAAACAAGAACTAGGGAACGAAAAGCTCCCTAAAGATGTGAGAGGGAAGAGCACAGATCCTCTCCTCCTAGAAATGTGTTTCCCAGGAGTGGATGGAACCGGTGGAAGTGAGAACACTCGACCTGAGCCCTTGTGTCACACCGAGAGCTCTCCAAAGCAGGAGATAGCACAGAAGAGCTCTTCAGCTTCATGGCACAAGTGGCTCTAGAAATGGTGTTGGGTGTCAATTCCCACTCCGTGCTGTCCAGAGGACGTTTGCCGAGGCTGTTCTGGGTGGTTTTGTTTGGCAGAGTCCCGGGAGCGGCCGGCTGTGACTGTGTGACATCAGCATCGAGATGTCTCCACTTCCCCTGCAGTCAAAGCCGGGGAGCAGAGGGGCAGGAGGTCACAGCGGGAGGAGGCAGGGCACTGCCATGAGAGGATGTGACATTTAAGCTCCACTTCATCTGTCATTTATCAGTAGAAGCCTTCCTCCTCCTTTTCCTCCTCCTCGTCCTTCTCCTTTTCCTTCTCCCCCTCGTTCATCACTCAGACTGCCCCTGTGAAATTCAGGGTCTCTTTGATGAGTCTCTGGAGCAGGAATCACCTTCCCTGTGCTAATCCATGATGTCTCCTCCCGTGGGGCTTTCCCATATAATTTTCCCAGCTATAAAAGTGTTTCTCCCCATTCTCCCCATTTATTTACCCTCCTGTCTAAAATGGCCAGAGGACTGGTGGAGGAAATGAACACTCTTGTTCTTGTTTGAACTCAAAAAATTGCTCTGCATCATTGCTTGGTTTGTTTTCTGAATAAACCAATGCAAAACTACCAAGTTGGGGTTTTGTTCGTTGGTGGTTTTTCTTGGGTTTTGGGTTTGGAGTTTTTTTGGGTTTTTTTGGTTGGTTGCTTGGTTGGTTTATCTGGGTTAGAAATGAGTGCAAGCCAGATAAAAATGTTTTAGCTTGAGGGATTTCCCGTCCTGAAAAGGAAAAAAGCAGAGAAGGAAGCGTGGAGGAAACAAAGCTCAAATAACACAGTGCTGCAAATCCCACCGACCTGGGAATTAAACATTGCTCCTTTTCCATCATTTCCTCAGAGAAGCCCAGCCAGTCAACTGTTTTGACAAATGTGTTTATACTGTTTGATAGCAGTCTTCTAGTCAGTACCAAAACACAACAGTGTGGGGCAGGAGGGGGAGGGAAGACTCCCATTCATCTGTCTGGAGAGCAAACGGCACTCGTTGGGATTTCCATGGATCCAGGGCTGGCTGGGCAGTGGCCAGAGGTCTTTGATTGAGGGTATTTGACGGCTGTGCATCCAGCAGTGTAAATGCAAGGGAGAGAGTTTCCCTGTTGGCATCTGCATGGAGAGCAGCAATAAATTCGGGATGAAAGATCGCGCTCATCACCGGGAGAGCCTGAAGGGACGGCCGGGCATGGAGATGGAGAGTGATGGCTCACCAGGCGCAGGAGCTGAGCTGGCAGGAGCCTGCCTTCCTCCCGGAGCCGGCCTTGGCTCAGGAAAAAGAAAACCACAACGTCTTTGCTGCTCTTCAGAATTCATCCTTTTTTCCAGGGTCCCAGTTTCACATCATTTGGAGGAGGAGGCAGGCTTTGGTGCTGACTCTGGATGTCTCCCTAGGCCAGCTTCAGAGGAGGCTGTGTCATCTCCAACCTTTCAAGGAAGCCACAAGGGCTTAATTAAATCCTAAACCCGCGCACCGCTATTCAGATGAGACCGTCGGCTCCTCTGCTGACGGCAGCTCATACTTGTCACTTTGCTTGTGCTGGAAGGGAGGAAATTTTAGCTGAGAGACAAGCCCAGGGCTGGCGTGGGCTGAGCCCCTCTGCTGGAACGCTCCGGCTGGCAGGAGCGGGTCGGGGCCAGCAGCATCCCTGTAAGGCCAGGGAGCAATCAATCACTGGGACTTCGTTAAAAGATGCAGCCAAGGCAGCTGCTTGACAGAGCCACTGCGCAGCGGTGACACAGACCCGACTCCAGTCACCGGGACTTGAGGGAGAGGGAAAATCTGCATTTCCTAATCACATCACTCTGGTCAGGAGTCGCTTGTTTTCAGCTCCACTCTGGGCATTTGCTTGGAAGGAAAAAATGTAATATTAACCATTGCCTCCCATCCCCGAGGAGTCAGGCAGGACATGAAAAGGAGCAACTACAGAGAGAGATGGTTTGGGGGGCTGGGAGACCCAGAGGAGGGTAGGTTCAGGAGCAGCTGAAAAACAGGGTGGAAAATCCAGCCCATCCACCAAAGATCAGTTTGTGGTTACCAGAAAAAGAAGAAAGCAGGCACTGAAAAGGGACATATCCGTGAGGTGTTCCCATTCCTGTGTGTGGCTGTAGCATTCACACCTCCGTGTGTGCTGATAGGGGTGTGCATGGAGGGGCTGCACCTGTAGGACACACCCGTGTGACACAGGACAGGTGTGCACCCCAGGAACAGGGTAGGGTGTGCGTCTGCACGTGTGTGCATCCAGACAGAGCAGGAGAGGCCTTAGGGAGACTGGAGGGACCACGAAGAGATTGCAGAAACCATGGAGAGGTTGGAGAGACCGTGGTGAGGTTGAAGACATCATGGTGAGGTTGGAAAGACCATGGTGAGATTGTAGAGACCATGATGAGACTAAAGACATTGTGATGAGGTTATAGGGACCATGGTGAGGTTAAAGACATCATAGGGAGGTTGTAGAGACCATGGTGATGTTGTAGAGATCATGATGAGACTAAAGACATCATGGTGATGTTGTAGAGACCATGGTGAGGTTAAAGACATCATAGGGAGGTTGTAGAGATCATGATGAGACTAAAGACATCATGGAGCAGTTGTAGAGACTATGGTGAGTTTAAAGACATCATAGGGAGGTTGTAGAGACCATGATGAGACTAAAGATGTCATGGTGATGTTGTAGAGACCATGGTGAGTTTAAAGACATCATAGGGAGGTTGTAGAGACCATGATGAGACTAAAGACATTGTGGTGAGGTTATAGGGACCATGGTGATGTTGTAGAGATCATGATGAGGTCAAAGACATCGTGGTGAGGTTGCTGCTCTGGCGTTGCTTGAGGCCGTTTCCCCTTGTCCTGTCACTCCTTCCCCAGGAGCAGAGCCCCACCCCCACCTGGCTGCCCCCTCCTGTCAGGGAGTTGTGGAAAACCAGAAGGTTCCCCCTGAGCCTCCTTTTCTCCAGGCTGAGCCCCCCCAGGTCTCTCAGCTGTTCCTTCTCAGACTCGTGCTCCAGCCGTTCCCCAGCTCCCTTCCCTTCTCTGCTCATGGTGTTCTGCTCCTGCCTGGGGCTCTCAGGAGGTGCTGTAGGAGGTGGTTCCATCAAGAGGCCACCAGCCATTCCCACTCCCCTCTGATTCCCAGCACACAGGGCCACGGTGCCAAGCACGTCGCGGTAGCAAAGTAATTCCTGCATTATTTGACGCCTGAATGTTGGAAACCAGGTTGGGCCTTGCACAGGAGCTTCCTGAACAAGCACAAGAAGGGATATCAGATCAGATATTGGGAAAGAATTCCTCCCTGTGAGGGTGGGCAGGCCCTGGCACAGGGTGCCCAGAGCAGCTGTGGCTGCCCCTGGATCCCTGGCAGTGTCCAAGGCCAGGATGGACATTGGGGCTGGGAGCAACCTGGAATAGTGAGAGGTGTCCCTGCCCATGGCAGGGGTGGGATAGGACAATCTCTAAAGTCATTTCCAAACCAAACCATTCTGGGATTCCAGGATATCCAGTACCACACTGGAGTGAATGAGATGCTGTGAGGGCACCACACACATCCCAGTCCATCGTGCTGTCACTGATCCTTCTTCAAGGAGATCCCTGCTGCTCTCCCCGCTCCATCTGCAGCCTCCAAACAGCCACAGCAGGGGAGGACATAAAACACTGAGTTCAAGGGTGAGGAGGGGAAAACAGTTTTTAAAAAATCAGCTGTTCTGGCATCCCATAAATCTCAATTTATTTGCCCTTTTCTCTTTCTACAAGCGTGAAGGGAAGCAAAGCCATGTGTGCAGAGCCTGCCTGGGGTTTCTGTCAGTGTGGAGGGGGATGCTCAAGGCAAGATGCCTTCAGCCCTCAGCCACCTGTAGTGAGGGGAAGGGGCTTTGTGGAGTTAAATTTAATTTTTCCCCTAAGGTGTCTCTGTGGTGGGATCATTCACAATGATTTTTGTCCCAGGGAAGAGGGAGGTGCTGGAAGGGGAAGGAGGAGCTGAAGAGTAGAAGTGTGAGAAGTGACCTGAGGGTTCTGAGGAGGACAGGTGGGATGTGAGTCACCAGTGTGTCCTGGAGCCCAAAGGCCACTGTGTCCTGGGGGTACGAGGCCAGGGAGGGATTGTCCTGCTCTGCTCTGCTCTGGGCTGGGGCAGCCTCACCTCCAGTGCTGGGGGAACTTTGGTGCCACATTATAGAAAAGACATTAGGCCATTAGAGAGCATCCAGAGGAGGCCATGGGGATGGGAGAGGATCTGGATGGGAACGGAGCCAGAGGAGGAGCAGCTGAGGGCACTCGGTTTGTCCAGCTGGAGCAGAGGGGATGAGGGCAGAGCTCTGGGGGCTGCAGCTCCTCCCGAGGGGCAGCTCCCATCTCTGCTCTGGGACAGGGACAGGAGCCAGGGCACAGCTGGAGCTGGGCCAGGGCAGGCTCAGGATGGATTTAGGGAAAGGTTCATCCCCCAGAGGGTGCTGGGCACTGCCCAGGCTCCCCAGGGAATGGGCACGGCCCCGAGGCTGCCAGAGCTCCAGGAGAGCTTAGACACAGCTCCAGGGTGGGATTTGGGTGTGTCTGTGCAGGGCCAGGAGTTGGATCCTGGTGGGCTCCTTCCAGCTCAGGATATTCTGTGGCTTTGTTTCTCAGGTGCCCAGTGCATGGGGGCTCCTCCGCCCCAGGTGCCAGGGGTCCTCTCAGAAGGGCCCTGGGGCAGCTGCTCCCTCCATTCCCCTCAGCTCTGCTGCTGGGGGTGGCCATGCCAGGGGGTGCCGTGAGGATGTTGTGCTGAGGTGACGCTTTGAGTGGCTGCTGTGACAGCCCAGCCCGGGGGTGTGGTGGGTGTCAGGCGCTGCTCCCTGGCCCCACTGCAGAGCACCCTGCACAGACAGCGAGCGCCCTCCCTCCAAAAGCCCTGCAGGAGGGGTGTGGGTGTGCGCTTTGCTCCCAAACCCCGCAGGCTCTGCAGCCCCAGTGTGTGGTGGGGTCTTGTGGCTGCCCTCCCTCAGGGCTGTTGGGCACAGGGGGTGTCTCAGCCCAGGTGAAAACACCTCTTCAACCAAACATCTATTTCCTGGCTTGTTGCTGAAGCAGTAGCTGTGGGGTTTCAGTTGGGTTTGGATTTTATTTTGCTTCTTGCAGTAGCTGCTGTTTTTCCTGAGCTCCCAGCAGGATTTGCTTAGGAGTTTGCCATCCACAGCACCCGGATTTGATGTAGCTGCAAGGAGGTGGGATTGGGATGCTCCCAGCCTTGGAGCATCCCAGGGTTTGCTGTGATCATCTCTGTAACCTCTCCAAAGCTCTGGCTGAGTGGTGCTGCAGCTGCTTGGGTCGCAGGGAGTTTTAAAAGGATTTTGCAGGCTGAGGAGGGCACAGCTGAGAGCAGGCAATGGATGCTGCTCCCCGTATCCCTGCACCTCAGCTGCCGTGCAGCATCTCCCTTGCACGGGGTGATGGGACAGCCTGGTGGCTTTTCCTCAGAGCAGTGGGAGCTGGCACAGGCTGTTTAACACCTCGCTTCTGACTGTTTAACATCCCTCTTTCCCCCTCTTCGCACAGAACTTGTATCCAAATCTTCATTTTCCCTGGACCAGGACATTCACAACCTGCGTGCGGTGGTACAGCAGTAATTACACTCTCCATCGCTTTCCCATCGAGAAATAAATGGAAGAAAACCACATCCCAAGGTCGCAGCACTGACCTTCATTTCGGAAGGCTAGTCGCAGTCAGCTGGGCTATAATCCAGCCCTAAATTCGCCCAAGCCCTTGCTGTTCCCTCGGGCTGAGATGGGGGCAGCTGCCAGTGGGAGGCTGATGGGAGAAGCACAGGTGCTCTGGGAGGTGTTTTCCATAGGAAAAGGTGTCTGTGAGGATGGGCTGGTGTGGATTTTTGGCGTCTCTGTCTGCAGCAGGCAGTTCCTGACGCGTGCTTCGCTCTGCTGGTGGCTTTGAGAGCAGGAAGGTGTTGGGGTTCCCCTGAGGTCAGACATTCAAATTCATCAGTCCCGTTCTCTTCCGTGGCCTGGCAAGGCTGTGACAGTGCCAGTATCTCCCTGAAATGTCACCTCTGCCTACTGATGATGGATAAACTTCTTTGCTAAGGCTTCCCCTAAGGTTTGGTGCCTGATGTCACTTTAAAAGGACATGGGCTTCCTTCACTCCGTCCCACATAGCTCCCAGGGATGAAACTCTCCCACCAGGGTTGGCAGTGTTGGGATAAACCTTGGGAAAGGTCAGCAGGTCTGTCCCATTCCCTCCAGCCTCTTGGTGGCTGCACCACGTTCTCACCAGTCTCACAACCCCGCTGCTGGCTGCAGACGTGGGAATATTCCACCAGGGAATGTGGTCACCGGTCTGTTCCCCACCCTGTCACCCAGACCATTTAAGGCTTGCTGAGGGAATATCTATTTTAAGGCATTCAGGATGTCACTGTGTTGTGTCCTGCAGTCCAGGGAAAACCTTCCCTGCTCGGCTCTGATGCTGTGGTGGAGAGAGGTGCAGCATTTCTCCATGTTCCTAGGGAACCCAGCCCTACTTTACAAAGGAACTCTGCCTCCTCCTTCCAGAGCTATTCCTGTGTTGTTCTGCCCAAGAAGGGGGTTTGGGGTCTGTGTGGAGTGGGCAGCTGTCCTCTGTGCCCAGTCCTGCTTCCTTTGGCTGTGGAAGGGAGGGAGGTGTTCCTGCCATTCCCTGGGAGGATGATTATGGAACGTTGAGGTGAAAGAAACTGTCTTGATCTGCTGTAAATCCAGCTGCATTCCTGGACCTCAGCTGCCCTAACATAATGTGCAGGGCAAGAACTGGTGTCTTTATTATCCCTCTAGACTTGTTCTGTGCCTCTCACTTGCTGTCTTTGAAAGAGGAGAGGGGGAAATAGATGGCCGCAAGAATTGTGTTCAGCTATTTCATGTAAGTCATAATCATTTCTAATCTCAACGTGCAGGGAGCGCATCACACGGCCCAATCAGTCACCGAGATTGTCCTGCAGCTGCGGTTTAGCCAGAAGTAAAAAGACATCCAGAGACAGAAGTACAAGAAACGGGCGTCTCTGGGGCTGTGCAACTTTTGGATGATGGGACAGCCCAGGTGTCTGAGCACTGCTGGGTTACCCGACCCCGTCCTGCAGATCTGAGATGCATCCCTTGGGTGGGAGTGGAAGGAGGAACCACTGGTCTGTGGAGTAATGGCTTGCTGCAGGTGAAGATGGAGGAGGTGGGCAGCTCTCTGTCCTCGCTGCAGGCAGGGCTGACAGTGCAATTCCCTGTGGGATACCCACAGAATCGGAGAATCCCAGGGTGGTTTGGGTTGCAAAGGAACTTAGAGACCACCCCATTCCACCCCTGCCATGGGCAGGGACACCTTCCACCAGACTGGGTTGCTCCAACCCCATTCAAACTGGCCTTGGACAACTCCAGGGATGAGCAGGAGTTTCCTCAGACAGCAAGTGAGTCCCGAACAAGGAATTTCATCCGGGCAGATGGCAGGGGGTGACCAGAACTCTGCTCATCTCCTCCCAAGGGAGCCCTGTGGATCCATCCTCAGCATTCAGGGCCGGGGATATGGAGGCAGCGGGTTTTCCGCTTGTGCCATTGTGTCTCTGCGTGTCTGTCGGGCTTTAATGCAGATTGTTGTCTCTTTTCCCACACCGGGAGGGCTGAGTGCCCTTGGTGATGATGGGATCTGCCTGCCCAAAGAGCGTTCTGGCAGTGGTGTGAGTGTCCTCATGTGCTGCAGGGCTCTCCTCTGGGAAGTCCCTGAGCTGGCAAAAGGGAAGGACACTATTAGGGAGGCTGGAATCCCTCCAGCATCTGGGATCCTCTCATGTTTGTTCCCTGCGCGTTTGCCAAAAGCACCCTTATTTATTTCATCAGCTAAATGCTGCAAACCAGCTGCCTGAGTTCCATCAAGGCATTTAATGATGATGATCATTGCTTCCCCTAATGCAGCGTCTTCTAGCGAGGACGATGCCACAGCAGCGCACAGCTGTTGACCAATGGGGGCCTGTCTGTTTTCTCCAGTGTTTTATGGTACTTATCTATTTTTTTTTTTTTTTTTTTTCTGCTAGGTCTCCTTTTTTTCCCTCTCTTTTTCTTTTTTTTTTTTTTTTTTTTCCCTTTTGTTCTGCTGAGTTGCAAGAAGTTGTGAGGTGGAACGTGGCAGCTGTTTAATGGTGCAGGAGCTGGTGAGGCAGATGAGCTCAGGAGCGAGGAGAGCCTCCCGCTCCTCTGTAGCACTGCAGAAAGCCTCCTGTGTGACAGAAACCTGGTCCCTGCATCCTCCCAGAAGCAGGAAAAGGAGGTGGCTGCTCTTTCCCAGCTAAGCTGGGAGTAAATAACACAGATGAGTAAATAATACAGACCAGGCTGCACGAGGAGGCTTTGGCACAGCCAGAAGGGGAGGTCGATCCCAAGGGATTTGTTCCTGGTGCAGAGCCGTGTTTTTCCTTGGCTGGATGCACCAAGATGAGCTTGAGAGGACATGAGACAGGGCACAGATGTTGGGAAAGGCACACATTGGGCACGCTGGGATAACTTGGCACAGGAAAGCTGCTCAGACCCTGTATTTCCCAGGGGTGTGCTTGCCTGTTCTGCCGAGCTGCCCCGCTGATCAGGATTGAGAACCGGCCGGGGACAGCTCAGGTTGGCTTCATTTGATCCGGTGGCTTCACCGGGAAGGCGGGAGCAGGATGGTGTCCTCACATCCCAAGGTGCTCCAGGATGGACGTGCCGCAGCTGCTGCCAAGACAGGCAGAGGCACTTCCCAAAAAGTGTCAGGAGGCCTCCAGGCTGCTGCCGTCCTATGGGAGCCGTGCGTGGCTGCTCAACCCAGCCGCGGTGTCGCCTTCCTGCCGGGAGCCGCCGTGTAACTCGCGGAGGTGTCTTAAGATCTCCTAAGAGACAATTAAGAATTTCAGTGTTGCTTTGGTATTTGTTGAATGAAACATTGACACAACACACCAGGCTATCCGGGTTTGTTTTCACTCGCAGTTTAGGTTTCAAAAAAAAAAAAAAAAAAAAAAAAATTAAAAAAAAAAAAAAAAAGAAGCGAGTATGAAATGAATTAGCAAATTATTTTGATTGCTTTGTTCATTTTTCCAGTGAGAAAGTTACCCACCTGGAAAATACTGACTGGCTGCAGGCAGGAGCAGAATTTATTGCCTGAGATAAATGGATCTGGGATAAAAGTCCTCTTTATTTTTTCATTTTAGCTGCAAAGGATGATATGCTTCTGTTCTGCTCTTTGTGCCCGAGATCAAATAAGAAGGAACTTTGCATAGGTATGCCAATGCCTTTCAAGGGGAAGTTTCTCCCCCCACCCCAACCTTCCTTTTCCTCCTGGAAGCAGCACCTTGGACTTGAGAGCGGTGTTTGACATCCTTTTCACAGTGATGCCGGCATGACTCTGAATCCCAGAACTGGCACTCATTTTGCGTTCCATCCCATGTGCACAGGCTCTGATCTCTCTACCTTGGCCTTGTTTTTTTCCCTTTTTTCTTCCTTTCTTTCCCCATTTCTTTGTCAAAGGAGGCTTTGTGGCAGGAACCTCGTTTCATTTCCCCGCGGGTCCCGCGGGGCGGCTGGCGGATCTCATATGCAGGGTGTCAGCTGCGCTAAATGAACGCGCTCAGATCACTGTAAATCCCTATTTACACATAATAAACACGAGGATATAAAACACCGAGGAAATAATACATTATTGATTACAGCGGTGGCATGTAATGTCCTTTGAAAGGCGGGTGGTGCATGCCCATCCATCAGCGCTCCGAACGCGGATCCTCCTGCTCCCTGGGAATTCAGGGCAGGTCAGCTCTGTGTGCCTGGCTCCCCTGGCTCCCCATGCACAGAGGATGGGCAGGAATGGGGAAAGCTGGCTTAGAGCTGTTTGCAGATAGAACAGCAAACGGCGATATCGGCTGACAAGGGAGAAGTTTTGACAGTGACAGTGTTGAGGCCCTGGCACAGGGTGCCCAGAGCAGCTGTGGCTGCCCCTGGATCCCTGGAAGTGTCCAAGGCCAGGCTGGATGCTGCTTGGAGCAGTCTGGGACAGTGGGAGGTGTTCCTGCCCATAGCAGGGATGGCACTGGATGGGCTTTAAGTTTTCTTCCAACCCAAACTCTGCTATGATATTTCCCTGACCTGTCTGTTGGGCACGTTGGAATCTTACTTTAGGCAAAAAGGTGCTCGAGAAAAATTTTCCTACAAGCGCAGCCAGAGCATTCAAATCTCACAGCCTTTCCCCCTTGGAGCAGACAGCACCTCCCAAAAGGAGTGGGTTATGTGCAGGATGAGCTGGTCACATCCTTATGTGAGCAAAATGAAAGCTTGGTACAACACCTGGGGGGTGCAGAGTCAGCTGATTTTTGGGATTGGGAAGGACGGCTCACAAGCCCTGACACCGCTCTTACGGCTATCTGTCGGATGCACTCCGAAACAAAAAGTGTGGGGGTTTTTTCTCTCTGTGTCTATGACTCTTTTTTAGGTTTTGTGTTTGTATTTTTAAAAAATGGTGATGCGCTCACCAGCTGAGGTGCCCTATCAGCATCGCTGCCCTGGCACTCCTGTTACAGAGATGAAGAGCAATGTTTTGATGGTTGCTGAAATTGTAGGTGATGATTCCTTCTTTCTCAGCAGCAGGCACCATTCCTCATCTCCCATGCGATTCATGAAACTCATTCCCTTGTTTTATCTCTGGCTGAGGTTGCAGGCGAGTGAGGTCGGCGAGGCTTGACAGGCATTTGGAATAGGTTTTGTTGGGTTTAAATGAGTTGAGAGTTCAAAGCCAGGCAGGTAATGGAGCGGCTCTGCTCCCCTTGTTCACTTTGAGGGGATTGCAGACCCTGCTGCTCCTCACAGCGCTGCTTCAGAGGCCAATCCTGAGATACAGCTGTGCTAGAGGGTAGTGCAGGACAAGGGGGAATGGCTTCCCACTGCCAGAGGGCAGGGATAAATGGGATTTTGGGAAGGAATTCCTCCCTGTGAGGGTGCTGAGGCCCTGGCACAGGGTGCCCAGAGAAGCTGTGGCTGCCCCTGGATCCCTGGCAGTGCCCAAGGCCAGGTTGGATGGGACTTGGAGCAACCTGGGATAGTGGAAGGTGTCCCTGAGGATGGAATGAGATGATCATCAAGGTCCCTTCCATCCCTTCCTTTTCCATGGTTCTGACAGAGCATCTTCATGGAACGTGGATACCTTGACTCTGCACATGGGGAAAGCTCCCCGCCCCACGAGCCGCCCCAAGCTTGGATCCAAGCTGTTTGCTCGCTTGTGGGAGCTCTGCAGTGAAAACATTTTAAAGTTCCCTTTTTCTGCAGCTTCTTTTCCTCCAGGTATTTAATCTTAGTTTACAGATGAAATGTGCAGTGGAGAAAAAGATGCTAATCACACAGTTGCTGCACCCTGCTCCAAACACTGGAAAATTTATTACCATCTGCCCTGGACTGGACAGGGCTGGAGCATCACCCCACTGACGGCTTTGGAGGGCAGCAGAGATACCAAACATCACAGCAGGGCACAGCCCCGGGCCCCTGGGGCCACCAGAGACCTCACAGGGAGTGGTGCAGGAGAGCTGCACTTCCTAATCTGCTCTTGGCTCAGCCCAGAGGCAAGGAAAGTCCGGGCTGGGCTGGAAGCTTCCAGCACTTGGCTGTGAGTGTCACCAGCAGCCTCCTGTTGTTTTATGGTCAGAGGAGATTTTTATCAACCATTGGTCAACACTCTCAGGCACCTGGTGGGATTCTTGGGGCATCCTGTGCAGAGCCAGGAGTTCAACTTGATCCTTGTGGGTCCCTTCCAGCTCAGGATATTCTATGATTTAACTACTCAGCTCATCCCGCTTTTACTAGCCAGCTGTTGAGATGTCATTATTTCAGTCTCCAGGATACAACATTATGTACATCCCTAATAGGTCCCTTCCCTGGCTGAAACAGGGCACTACACGATCAAGTTCTGACAGGCTTTTATAAACCCAGAGCAGAAGGCGAGGTCAGAAATCAGACCAGAAATGGGATTTCTCCGGCTCCCAAAGAAAAGTGTTTGGCTGTGCAGCTTGCCGAGCATCTTGTAGTATCAAAGTGTCTTGGAGGCAAAGTGGTTTGATTTTTGGCCTGTCTCTGCCCTCAGCGGATTATTGGACTTCTAGTTCAGACGGACTCAAACTGCAGCTCCTGTGATGCATCTTAAATATACAATTTTCACTTGGCTTTCTGCAAGACCAATGTTTCCTCCTGGCAGATCCTCCTGCAACTGCATTTCCCCTCCAGCACCAGCAGGCCCAGCAGAATCCTGGAGCACACAACCACTCCATAAAGTCCCTCTCCTGTGGCTGTGTTTGCTTATCTCTCTCCTTTTCTCTCTTTTTCTTTTTTTTTAACTAACTTGGACTATTTTCATAAAACCTCACACCTTGGAGAACCCAAAATTTGCTGAGCAAGGAAATAATCACCAGTGGTGCAAGGAGCGCTCGTGTCTCTCCTGCAGCAATTAGCAAACCTTAGCGCAGGCTTGGCTCTCTTTCCAATTAAACCCTGGCAAGCTGGGATACACAATGTGCTAATGAAACGGGGAGTTTTGGAACTCCTCTGCTGGCTGTTTGGAGGATATGGGAGCTTTAGGCTGTCTGGCTGAAACAAAGCCATTGAAAGTAATGGGCTGGACAATCTCACCCCATTACTTTTAATGGGACTGAGAGAGTGCAGGGGAGCAGCGCTGGGGGATGCATGGGAGCTGTTTCCACAGATCATCCAAGTTATGGCCTGTGCTGGGAAAATGCCCCCCTGGCACTGGGAGCTGCGTGCAGTGATAGGGTTTGGCAGGGAGGGAGCAGGGAAGGTGCATGAAGGCATCAGTGCCACGAGCCAGCCCTGAGTGGGGCTGATTTTGGTAAGGGCGTGTCACAAGGAGGGCAAGGAACTGCTGGATGGGGGAAATCCCACTGCTGGGTGGGGAAATTTCACTGCTGGAGATCCCACTGCTGGATGGGGGAAATCCCACTGCTGGATGGGGGAGATCCCACTGCTAGATGGGGGAGATCCCACTGCTGGATGGGGAAATCCCACTGCTGGGTGGGGCAATCCCACTGCTGGATGGGGCAATCCCACTGCTGGATGGGGAGATCCCACTGCTGGATGGGGAAATCCCACTGCTGGATGGGAGATCCCACTGCTGGATGGGGAAATCCCACTGCTGGGTGGGGCAATCCCACTGCTGGATGGGGAAATTTCACTGCTGGATGGGAGATTCCACAGCTGGATGGGGCAATCCCACTGCTGGATGGGGAAGATCCCACTGCTGGAGATCCCACTGCTGGATGGGGAAATCCCACTGCTGGGTGGGGCAATCCCACTGCTGGATGGGGAAATTTCACTGCTGGATGGGGGAGATCCCACTGCTGGATGTGGGAGATCCCACTGCTGGATGGGGAAATCCCACTGCTGGATGTGGGAGATCCCACTGCTGGATGGGGAAATCCCACTGCTGGATGTGGGAGATCCCACTGCTGGAAGGGAGATCCCACTGCTGGATGTGGGAGATCCCACTGCTGGATGGGAGATCCCACTGCTGGATGGGGCAATCCCACTGCTGGATGGGGCAATCCCACTGCTGGATGGGGGAGATCCCTGCCTGGTGTGCCTGCTTTGGTCCCTCCCTCATACCCATCTTCCCTGCTTTACCTTCCTATCCCTTTCCTGTGCTGTTGCACCTGCAGAGGTGGGAGGAGGCTTTAACGTGAAGGACGATGATTTCAGCTGAGGCAGCTGAGCATTGCTTAGCCAAGCGTTGAGGATCCAGCTAGTGGGACCAGTGGCAGAAATCGTGAGTTTTCAGGCCAATTAGGAAACTGAAAATGCTCAAAAAGGGGAGAGGGGTGGTCATGAGGCACGAGTATCACGAGGTTTAGGCTGAATGCTGCAGCCTGAAGTTGCTGTGGATGCTCAGTGCCTTGGCTGTGCTCTCTGGAGCCAGGCAGGGTGAGCTGAATCACGGTCTGGGTGATGGATTTGTTCCTTGTGGTGGGACCGAATCTGCTCCCGCTGGGACGTGGAGGGAACATGATCTGGACAGGGCAGCAATCAGCCTCCCACAGCCTCAGATTTGCACACTCACTTTTCTTTCTCCTCCTGCTGAGCGTGGCCAAAGCCCTCCCTGCCAGCGCGTTTAAACCTCAATACCTCAATCAAAGCAGAAAGGGGCAGAAATGTGGTGATGAGAGAATCCCTCAAACCTTATGGCTTTCTCCCCCACCCTGTAATTGGTGCTTTGCTCCTTGGTGGAGGGCTGGGACCTGTTCTCATGCTTCCCCTTCCATTTAGCACCGCAGCTCTTCCAGAAAGTTTGAACAGAAGGGGAGGAGCAGGGACTGCAGCAAATGCACCTCCAATTGGGATTACCCTGGAATTTCTCCTTCCTTGGCCTGTTTATTCATCTGTGATGGTTTGGTAACACCACCACGACGTTCCCCAGGCTGTTTAGGAACCTCAGCTCCCATTCAAATTCCTGGGAAGCAATTCAAGTTTGGATATCTGAGGAAAAAATGGGGATTATCCTGTGCCGTGTGTCTGCCCTGAGATAAAACATTCACGTCACTGATCCCCTTCATCTTGGAGAGGAGACAGCACAGCGTGGACTGGTCACAGCAGGTCTCCTGCCCCTTCCCACCTCGCAGGCAGGAAGGCAGCTAAAAGAGATGGCTGAGAGTTGCCAGGGAGAGGAAGAATGAAATAGAAGCTGAAGATCAGAAATATTTTTAAAATGCCTCGGATGTGGAAGAATTGCAGCCGTGCTGTGAGGTAACCAGCAAATAGAATTTAATTATACGATACACAGGAGTAATGGAGCCTGTGAGTCTGGAGTGTGATTTCCCAGTAATAGGAGGACAGCAGGGATCCCTGCTTGGGCTGTCGTGTGTGCTCGTGGAGAGCAGGGCGGTGCCGCAGCGCTTTCCCTGCCTCCGGAGGGAGGGGAGGGGAGGGAAGGGCCGCAGCTCCTCCAGCTTGGAGCGGCGCAGCACGTGCAGCCTTTGGAGCAGCTGGGCAATGGGATTCTCTGGGTCGGGGCAGGAGGATCTGGGGTTGAAGGCAGCGACTGAGGCCGGGCAGAGGAAGGCTGTGATCCCAGCACGTCCCCGAGGGAAAGAAGTGGTTTGTGCTTCCCTGCGCTGCCGTCCATCTTCCAGACTTGTAAGAAGGATGGCTTAGGCAGAAACACGTCCAAGGTGGGAGGTGTGAGGAGCCATTGTTGATCCAGAGCACGGCTGTAGATGTGACCTTTACGGTTCTGTGGGTTTATTTTTATTATTTTTCTCCCCAGCTTATCCACAATCTGTCAGAGCAGCGTGGGGACTTCCAGGGTTTATTGCAAAGCGTTTCCGCTGCCATGTTCTCCTCCCAGCTGAGCTTGGTTTGTTTTATTTTGTTGGATTTTCACCTTAAGGGGGTTTGTTTGTTTGTTTGTTTGTTTTTACAAGGTGCTGAGGCAGGGACACTCCTGCTGTTGTGTGGAACTCTAGACCTGCATGTAAATGTGGCTCTCTGAGTGACAGGGGAGCACAAGGAGTGTTATCTGTTCTGCCATGAGATGTTCCCACAGGCTCCAGGATAACGTGCTGTGTCTGTGGCTGATGTTGCTTGGATTGGGGTGGGACATGCAGGGGCCCTTCAGCAGGAGCAAGGAACGGTGCAGGGGCTTTCAGTGAAATGAGGTGCCTCAGAGAAATCAGGCCTTCAGAGAAAACACTGCGCTCTTAAGGAATCAAAATATGTGGATTTTGTGTCTTTCTCCCTGTCAGTTTTGTTCTGAGCTGGTTTTAGACCGTCTCAGTCTCACAATCCCTGCTGTTGAAAGCCCTCCTGGTTTGTAGGATCACATCCTGATCCAATCACTAGAGATGGAGCAGGAAGCTCAACACCGCTTTAGACCAGCTTGATCCATCTTCCAAACACCCCTTCCCTTGCAGCCCCCTGGTTCACACTGTCCCCTTGTGCTATAGACTCTGGGGCTTTTCCAGGCTCTGGGCCATGACCCCATCCAGACATTTTATTTCCCCGGAGAGCCTTTCTCAGTGGAAGGGGTGCTGCAGAAAGTGGGGACTGGTTTCATACGTGGAGGGTGGGGTCACTTTTCTGCTCTCTGGAGCTGAATGTGCAGCCCCTGGGTTTGGTGGGGTGGAAGAAGGTGGGTGTAGGAAGTAAAGTGGCATCGGTGCCACCACCGCCCTTGGCAGGCAGGTCCCCGAGTCCCTGCAGGCGCAGGGCTGAGCTGCCCAGCAGAGCGTGGGGGAACTGACAGACAGGACCATCCCAGCCCTTGGCTCCAGCAGAGGAATTCCTGGAGGAGGTGGAGGTGGGGACAGGGTGAGGAACACTGCCTCTTCCCCTCTCCTGCCCTGGCCGTGTCCGGGGGGCTTGAGGAGCTCCATGGAGCACATGGATCTGCATGGGCTGGTGCAATGCAGCCACTGCAGGGAGGCCAAGACAGATGTGCCCACCACCTGGCTGCCCTGCCCTGTCCCTGATTGTCCTCTATCCCTGGCTATCCTGCTCTGTCCCTGGCTGTCCTGCCCTGTCCCTGTTTTTCCTGCCCTGTCCCTGTTTTTCCTGCCCTGTCCCTGTTTTTCCTGCCCTGTCCCTGATTGTCCTGCCCTGTCCCTGGCTGCCCTGCCACCTCCCCAGAATCAGCGAATCCTGTCGGTTCAGGTGATCTCCTGGCAGGACGATGTTGATGGTGATGTGTCCTGGTTTTGGGGGCTGACCTGGGGAAACACCAGGAGAGACTGGGGAATGCACAGGCAGGTGCTTGCCTGTTGCTTTCACTTCCCTGGAGGGTTCATTCCAGCCCTTCCTGCAGCGGCTCGCTGCACTGGAACAGAACATTGGAAGACTTGGCTGGAGCAGCAGGTACAGTGGGCTGCAGTGAAGCAGATTCCTTCCCCGGGAAGCCCTTGAAGTGCAGGTCAGAGCCACCAGCAGGGGAGCTGGTTGAACAACACAGGAATATCACGAGGAGGGTCCGAGCTCCAGGGCTGCAGCAAGGGCAGGAGCAGCCGAGGGCCCGAGCCAGGCGAGGTGCTCTTGAAAAATACTCTAAAACTCGTGTGAACTGGGTGAAAATGCTGCAGCTACCCCTGCATCCTGCGAGACTGTGAAAGGGAGCACTGACCCCACCAGAGCGGAGCCTTCAGAAGTGGGGTATGGAGGGAGCAGGTGCGACCCAAAGTCACATGGGGCTGCTAATGGAATTTGGGATCATGGGCAGCCCCACCAGCCTCATCCGATGCCTGGGTGTGGTTTTCACCACGATGTGGAATTCTCTGACGGTGTGGGGTACCTGACCCAGCTCTCAGCAGCGCAAACAGGAGTGGGTTTGATATTCAGTAGTGAAGAAAACACATTGTTTCCACATAACCTTTTATTTGGTTTTCTTTCACATAAAACCCTGTGTGGAAGTTACAACTTTTATAGTAGAAAATACAGGGAAAATACTTTTTCCTGCACGTGAGGTGTAGCTAAGCTGTGGAACTTGCTGCCCCAAGGCCTTAGCAAAGCGTTTTGGGCAATTTGACCAGTGTAAACACATCCCTGTGCTCACAAAGCTGTGAAAGCTGTTTGTGTGGGAAGGTTCAAGCACCAACAGCCACCTTGCTCTGGGGTGAATTGTTTTTCCTAATGCAGTTCCATCAGATTTCTTAACTTCAGGAAAAGGAAAAAAAATAATCCAAGAAAAATGACTGGATTTGAGGTTTGTGATGACTTTTTTCTTCATTTGTCAGATGGTCCCGAAATTGGACATGTTTCTGAGAGGTTCAGAAAAAGTGCATCAGCCATGAAGGGCTGGGGAGGAGAGGGGGGAATACAGCGAGATTCAGTTCTGAACTTTAGGGACCAAAGGCTCTCTGTTGCCACTAGAGAAAAAAAAAACCTCTTCAAAACACTCCAGTGCTGAGTTACAACTTGGAGGTGCCTCTTTTCCCTTCATTAGCAGGGGAACACAAGGGATATCATTCTCTTTGCTCAGCAGCACAAATCCCTCTTCTTTCTTTCCCCTTCTGCCAGTTGTGTTTCCTGCTAAGAAGCAACTTTTAATTGTCTGGTACCAGGGCAGAGCTTGTTCCTGGGAAGAGCTGCCTCCCGTGTGTTTCTCTGCTCTTCCTCTTGAAGCTTCCAGTGCTGATGCCTTTCAAGGCACCTGGAGAGCTGGATTCCAGTGTACTCCAATATTCAAGGCATGTGCCTGTCCAAAGTTGTTTGTCCCAAAGAATCTCCTCTGGGTAATGGTTGAAAGAGGCACAGCGAAAATCAGCACATCCAAGCTTTCCTGTCTTTTTTTCCATTTTGGTTTTTAACCCAGAAGAAATGTTCGAGAGAAGTTTTAAGGATCCTCCAGACCTTCAGCACCAGAAATTCCCAGTAGGGACAGCAGCCCTGGTACTGGTCTGTGCTGTTGCTGTTCCCAAATGCAGGTAGGCGCCTCTCCAGTGCTGTTTAAGGCAAATTTAGGTCTTAACAGAGGTTCTGCACAGGGCTTCAGTTCTGGGGAGTTTTCTCTCACTGTGCAAAGTTGAGCTGTCCTCTCCAAGGTCTTCACCCTGTACAGCAGTAGGAGAGGAGACTGGAATGATAAATTCTTCAACCAGAACTGGCTCCTGAATGGGGACAGTTTTCCACAAGTCCTGCCGGACATCCTTCTCCCTTTCCAGGTCTGTGGGCTGTGGGAGAATAGCCAGTTGTTGTTTTCCATCTCGGAGCAATGAGCTGGCAAACATCTCTGCTCCATCTGTTTTCTTTCATTGATGGATTCTTTAAAGTCAGATTGTGGTCCCACAGGGACACACTCAACTAATCCTCTGCTTTTAAGATTTTATTTGTGCAATAAATGGATGACAAGGTGGTTTGCGAGTACATAATACAGTAAATGGGTTTATAAATGCAACTTTTTTGCAGAGCACTGTAGAATAAAATACAATTCCACTCCGGCATTTAACACTGATCTCTGCTTCATTCATATTTCAAACAGCAATGTGCCCATTTTCTCATCTGGGAAGCCGCTTAGGTTTTTTAATACATTTTTATAAATTAACCAGGCACAGATTTAATAATAACGTGTGTTGGTACGGCTTTTTTCATCACCGAAGATCTTGGATTGCTCTGCAGACTTGACGGTGTAAGATAGAAATTCCGCGCCAAAGGATCCGTTTGCTCTCTGCCGAATTGCAGCAGGAGTTTGGATGGCTCAGGAATGCTCGTGGATGCGAGCAGCGTCGAGGGAGGAAGCTTGAACCCAGCACTCACTGCAGGAGAACCTGGAGGAAAAGGTGCTCCATGGGTGCCCAGGGCAGAGTCCTCTGAAGAAGAGGTCACGGGGATCTTCGGATGGTTCTGAGCCTGGAAATCAGGATGATATAAAACAAAGAAAATGCTCCTTCATGTATTTCTTCAAATTTTTGGGATGCAGCATCCCTGGACACAGTGAAGCCAAGAGCATGGAAAACCTTGGGAGATCAGGCTTTTCTGTCCATATTTCTTCTTTATCAAGGCGCCCATACAAAGCAGGCAACTGTATCCACCAGGACAGGAAACTTCCAAAATCTCTTCGATTTGGTGGCGTAGGATCTTCTCCTGTCACCTTGCTGGCCAACTTAGGAAGGTGTTGAGCTTCTTTCCACGGAGAATTACACGCTCTTTGAAGAGCTCCCAGCTGGGTTCTTTGCTTCTGGGATCCCCAGGTGAGATAAGGCTTTTCCAGCCTTCCCAGTTCCCACGTTTCCATGTCACTGACAGTAGGATATCTGCAGTGGAGGTTGCCCATTCCCCACCCCAGAAAGCAGAGTTAGACTCATGGATATAACACGCAGTCAGAAAAAAATATTTACAGGTAGCAAATTGCTGTCACTGTAGAAGGAAAACACGACAAAATGGAAACGTGATATTTATGTTAATACAAAGTTTTAAAAAATTTAATTTAAGAGACCAGCTGTTTCTGCTTCTCTTATAAGAGTTTAATTGGTATATAATGGCAGAGTTAATTAAATACAAATCAATAGTTTAAACCAGCTAATTGATATTTAATATGTATGGGAAAATATAACTTAGTTGTAGTATCATTAGCTCAATATTAAATAAGCAATGGAATTGCAATTATGCCTTTACAACAATTATAAAGTTTATCGTTCTTTAATAAACTTGCAATTAGACAGGGTGAGCTGAAAAATTATTAAACAGGTATTATTGGGCTATTAAATGTTTATTATCATTCCTGGTGGGATACAGCTACACAATAGTACATATTATGATTATGTTAATAAACCCTTATTACAGCTTTGCAGCTTTAGCCTTTAGTGCACCAGCGATCGGATATTTCCTTCCCCTCCCGAGTGGAGAGGGAAGGAACTGCCTTGAAATTGAATAAAGAATGAATGAAATACAATGAAAGGACTGAGGAAAAAGCAGGAAGAATCCATAGTTTGGGCCAGCACTGAGAGACCTAAACATCTTTCCCCTCTATTTCCCAGGCTGAGGATCCCTTTCTCAAGGACTCCAAGGTCTTGTTTCTTTTATTGGCTTTTGCTTCATTGTCACTGGAAGTTCGTGGTTTGAAGTTGCTCTTCTGCCAGTTTGGGGGTGAATTAGTGCAGGTACTTCTGAGAGAGCTGAAACCACGGTTCTGCTGAGTGTTTTCCTACCAGGATACTTTAGCTCCCACTTTGTCCCAGTGCGTGGGATGATCAGCTTTAGTTGTAATTACTTTTGCCCTGCTGAGAAATTCAATTGTCATCACGAGGAAAAGGATGGAATTGATTTGGGGGGGATGGGGAAACACAAGGGTTAAAACATTCTGGTTTCGGTGTGTCTCTGCAGCCCTCCTAAAGCCAAGACATTTAAAATGCTGGGTACCTTCTTAACTATTTTAGCCTTAGGTGGCCACTAAAAGCCAAAATGGTGAGACATCCTTAAGCAGCAGAGTCATCTTGAAGTATTTTACCTTTTAAAGGCGCTCTCAAGTATTTAAAGGTGCCTTTAGCTATAAAGATTTTTGCATGTTCTCACAAATTTATGGTATGAATTATTATAATGCAGTGCTTTTGTACCGCTCCTTTCATCATGGGATATCAAAGTGGTTTATAAGTGTTAATTATAGCACCCCTTGGGGAGGCAAATGGGAGACAGGCACCCACAGCAGCCTGCTGAGCCAGGCTCCAGAGAGGAAGAACACACATCTCCTCTAGATCCAGCTCAGCCTGAGCCTGCCTCCCTCTCGGAGGGCTCAGCTGGGCCTGGGACCTGTTGGGCAGCACAGCCATTGCCTGGGCTGGAGCCCCTGCTCACAGCCCCCTTTTGGGGAGCTTTTTGCTCACTACGAGGGGAGGGTGAGAGCTGGACAGCTGAGTGGTGGGATTGTCCCAGGACACTGCAGCTCCTGCTGCCCCAGCACTGCCCTGGCTCAGGGTGCTCTGGGGTCACCATCATTAGAAGGACATTGCAATAACCCGTAATAACCCAGTAGAAGGACGTGGAGCTGCTGGAGTGAGTCCAGAGAGGCCACAGAGCTGCTCCAGGGCTGGAGCCCCTCTGCTCTGGAGCCAGGCTGGCAGAGCTGGGGGTGCTCACCTGGAGAGGAGAAGGCTCCAGGGAGAGCTCAGAGCCCCTGCCAGGGCCTAAAGGGGCTCCAGGAGAGCTGGAGAGGGACTGGGGACAAGGGCTGGAGGGACAGGACACAGGGAATGGCTCCCAGTGCCAGAGGGCAGGGATGGATGGGAGATTGGGCAGGAATTGTTCCCTGTGAGGGTGCTGAGGCCCTGGCACAGGGTGCCCAGAGCAGCTATGGCTGCCCCTGGATCCCTGGAAGTGTCCAAGGCCAGGTTGGACATTGGAGCTTGGAGCACCCTGGGATAAGTGAAGGTGTCCCTGCCCATGGCAGGGTCCTTAAGGTCTGTTCCCACCCCAGCCATTCCATGACCTTGGTGATGTTTGTGCTCACGGAGTGTGCAGGGTGTGGCAGCCCCCCTCACTCCAGGTCAGTGTGAAAACCCAGCCGGCATCCACACAGAGCCCCCATGGGCATGTCTGAGTCAGAGCAGTGCTGGCTTGCTCAGCTGCACCGTGGGCTCTGCTGCCTTGTCTGACGCTAATCTAATTGTGTTGTTTTAATTACTTTGATACCTTGGTGCTCGTTGGAGGCTCAATAGCAATCGATGTGGTTTTGTTTTCCTATCAATAAAGACATAAAGGCTCTCACCTGCTTTGCTGGCTCTGCGCAGTCGGTCCTGGGGGCTCCAGGCAGGCTCAGAGCCCTGCCAGGCACACGGAGTGTGTGTCCTCACAGGAGCCTGCATGGAAACTCCCCTCAAGGTCAGCAAGGTCTTATCGATTCTCGTCATCTGGCAGGAATAACCAGAGGGAGGCAGCCTGAGCTGGGTGTCCCTGCAGTCACAGACATCCAACGCTCTGCAGGCTGACACCTTTCTGAGTGTGTTTGTGGTTGTTCACTTTGTGCAGATCGTGGTGGAGCACGTCATCTCAGCTCTGAGAGCAAGAGAACTGCTTTACACTGTCAGAGGTGCACAACGGTTGCTCATTACCCCTTCCTGTTGATTCAAGAAACCACTGAGAGTTCTGGTGGTTGCTTCATCTGCCCTGTCTTTAGACATCTTCACCTGAGTTAGTCCACCTTTTTTTATGGCCAGTGAGAGAGTTACAAGCACCCCCAAAGGCATTGTGAAAGCTGGAGACCCGTGTTTCTCTCCAGGGCATTCCCTGCAGGACAAGGCAGATTTAGGGGACCAATTAAATTTCAGCTTACTCTGATTATTTCAAGAGACTTCTGTCTGAGCATCAGCCTCAGTGGGATTACACGTGTGATTTGTTTTGGTTAGATGCTGATTCCTCCCTGGTGGGAGCCTTAGGACCAAGAGCCTCCTGCAAGGTGGAGCCCTGCATAATGCTAGAGGAAGTACTTTAACAGTGCCCTGACATCAAGAGAAATCTGATTTTTTTTCTAGGTTTAGGCTCAAATTCTGCTTCATACCATGCACAAGAGGAGGATCCCACTCTGCTGGGATGCCATGGCAGCAGCAAGCACTGTGAGGGAGGGATTCTCTTTATCTGGGTCTATACCCACATGGATCTGGGGATATTCCCTGCACATCACCTCACATCACACTTCCCTCTTCCTCTGGACACGATCCAGATCAGCGATTCAACCCCAAGTTTTCCTGGTGGCACTGAAGGCCAAGTTTCCCGGGCAGGTCCTGCTGCGCTCTCCAGGCTCCTGCTCCGCCGCCTTCTTCTCCTGCGAGCGGCTCCATTCCCGGCGCTGCCGAGCGCTCCTTCCACGGCACAGGGGGCTTTGCAGAGTCCACAGCCACATCAAGTAAACATCAAAGGGGCTTTGATCAGCGGGGCTCTGCAGAGCGCAGAAGCCTCCGAGGAGCTCTGCAGGTCCGCAGGCAGCGTTGGGGACACGGTACCTTAATTTTCTGCACTGTGACACAGGAGAATTTGTTTGAAGAACGAGAGCTCTCTGCTTCTCTGAGACGCGCACGGGGAGAGCGCCAGTGCTGGCAGCCTACTTCTGGAGAAACGCACGCTCAGATCTCTCTGTTTGTTACCAAGAGTCAAAAAGCCCCATTAACAAATCAAGGCATCAAAGGCCTGTGCCTCCTCAGACTCTGGTGCTCTCCTGCTCATGGGGTCACTTGCTTGCTTCTAAAGAGCAAGATTCCTCAGGCCAGATTTATCTTCCCTACCGAGGGCCGTTTCCCATTTCGCTTTGCTGCCCACTAAGGGAGAAAGGGATAAAAGAGTCCTGTTGTTGCAACACGCTGCTGTGGAGGAAGATGCAGCTCAATCCCTCACTTGGAGTAGAGGAGTGCTTAGGGGCAGGCAAGGGAGAGGATGCTGGCCTTCTGTCTTTAGATGCACTGTCTTGGGGCCCAGCCAAGCTCAGCTCCGTCAGGCTGAGTTGGGTGCCCACCTTCCCGGCGCTTTTCCTGAAGGGTGTCTCCAGCAGGATTTGCTCCCTGCAGCAGCCCCAGGTGCCTGCTCCTGTCCTCAGCCCAGTCTAACCCCGCGCTCTCTTCTCTTGCAGAACTGGGGCTCCCAGGAAGAGGATGCTGCCTAGTACTGGGGTTCATGTACAAGGAGAAGTACCGCAGGATGACTGAAGGTGAGCAGTTCCCTCACCTTCTCTTCTTCCTCTTTAGCAATCTCTTTGTGAGGGGCTTCACCTCTTGTACCCACCCAGGAGAAAATCCTGCTTCCCCTTTGATCTCAGGAACCTCCTAGAGGGTGTGTGGGGAGCCCCCTGTGTGAAGCTGCAAGAGAAGAGCAGGAGCTTTGTAGTTCCATACATCCAAACCCCCCGTCTCTTCCTACAGAGAGGATCTGTGACATGGGAAGCTCTTGCAGCAATTGCTGCATCTACTCTTCTTCTCATCCTAGTTGGGTGGCAGTGGTCACTGTGACTCTTCCAGAATCCCGGTTTCCAGTGTCAGAACCTCGCAGAGTCACCGTTACATTGCTCTTCAAACTTCTGCTAAAATTTCCCTATTTTATATTCCAGTCATTCCTCAAGTACTTTATGAGCATTGATTAATCCATAGAAATATCATAAATAATTATGAAGCATAATAACTAAACAAAAACTATTTATGCTCAGAAGAACTGACATCCTTGCTTCTGGTAGCTTCCTTTCCTGGAGCCAACCCTGGTGCAGCCCCTTGTGATTAATGTTGGGTGAGAGAAGGAAGCCCAGAGCCCTGTGACATGGGAGTGTCTCCAGGACGTGTCACAGAGAGTTTGGCTTCTGTGAGGTCACTCTGGGAGTTGGAAACTTGACCCAAGCGTGGATTTAACCCTTTTTAGGGGCTCTGATTGGAAATAATTTGGACAAAGTGTGTGATCTCTTGCCCTACTGCGCTTCCTTTTCTGGAAACATCCAAGGTCAGGCTGGATGGGGCTCTGAGTGACCTGGGCCAGAGGAAGGTGTCCCTGCTCGGGTTGGGTGACCCTGAAAGGTCCTTTCTAACCCAAACCACTGCATGATTCATTTTCCCTGCGTGGGATGGAGTTGTGCCACCAGTTAGCCATGGGGGGGCCTGCTCCTGCAGGGAGCCTTTTTCCATGAGAGTAAAAGGTGAGTTTGTTTCCATGGAGTAAAACTCTCATAGAGGCAAGTTTACGGCTCAAATATCAGTTAGAAGATCAAAGGTTCCTCCACGTTCCCAGGAGCCTTGATACTGAGCTGATAGCATGGGGAAAGTACTTCACAAGACTTCACCTCCTGCTTGTTAATTACCACACACTCTTTAAACATTGATTAAAGGATGTTTTTAATGGGAAGGGGCTGCCCCATGGGACACGAGTGCTGTGAGAAGGTGCAGCCTCCCTCTCGGTACATTCCTGTCCCTCAAGCCTCTTGGACTGGCTGCCTGTGGCTGTGCCCAGACCCAGGGGATGCTCACAGGGTGTTGGAGAGCTGGCAGGGCCCTGGGCATCCTGCCAATCCTTTGGGATTGCTCTGGTCCCCTGATGGATTCGGAGCCTGCGTCAGCCGACGAAGTGAGCCCCCTTTTCAGGCTGAGCATGGCTTTGTGTGGAGAGAACAAAGACACATGAAAGGCCAAAAGTAAAGCTTTTGTGAGGGAAAGGGAACAAAGTGTTCCTGCCTGACATGCAGCCAGTTTCTGGCCCCTGCAGGCTGCAGGGCCATTATGTTTAAAGGTACGATCTGCCAAAAACAAAAGTCAGGGGGATTTCCATGGCTACAAAGACCACCTAGGACTTGTGTTTTCATTAGAAGCAGTTACAGATGACAATTGCAGACATCCAGCTTCCCAGGGTTTTGGTGGATTGCAGCGCAGATCCACAGTGTGTGGTGTGTGAGCTGGGGTGGGGTCAGATGTCTGGTCCTCTACAGGAATTTCCTGCCCAAGGTGCCTGAGCCAGACTCTTTGGGTCAGATCCCTTGCCAGGGTGAGGAGAGAGAGCAGCGCCCCTTCTGTATTTGTGCCAAGTGAGAGCTTTTTCTCCCTTTAAAGAGGCTGAAGAATGGCCCCATTAATAACTACGAGGGAGCTGAAGGGACTGAAGGCACAGGGAGGCAGTGGGGCAGTGGGGTAATATGAGATGTGGGGCCTCCATCCCACAGGAAACACAATCACAGGCACCATTAGAACCTTCCTGACATTTACTGGAGGCATCTACAATGGCTTGGAGGCAGATAAGCACGAGAGGAGTTGGAAGTCTTGACAGTGCAGAAGAATCATTTAATGATGGGAAATCATTTCTTAGGTTGGATTTAGGGAAAGGTTCTTCCCCAGAGGGTGCTGGCACTGCCCAGGCTCCCCAGGGAATGGGCACGGCCCCGAGGCTGCCAGAGCTCCAGGAGAGCTGGGACACAGCTCCAGGGATGTCCAGGGTGGGATTTGGGTGTGTCTGTGCAGGGCCAGGAGTTGGATCAATGATCCTTGTGGCTCGCTCACACCTCAGGATATTCTGTGTTTCTGTGATTCTGTGAGTCTGTGATTCTGCGAATCTGTGAGTCTGTGAACCTGGTGTTTTTGGCTGTCCCCACAAAATGATCCAGTCTGGACGCTCTCAGACCAGTTTGGCAACCTCTCCCAGCAGGGTGAAGTTGTGGGTTAGAGCTGCCCAGCAAGGGTTGGCACTGTGCTGTTTGTTGACCAGCTGGCAAGGGATGATGTCCATTAGCACAGCTGGCTGCAGATGTGGCTCCTCCAGCTGAGCTGGGCCCCAGGATGAGGAGCCAAGATTGGTGTCCATGGACGTACCTCTGCCCACGTCAGTTCCACCAGTTCCTCATCCCGGTCCCTGCATACTGATCAGACAGGTCCAGGTGAAGTGTTGGAGCCTTTCCCAGCTGTCAGGCACCATGTGATGGGCACAGCAAACCCAGTTTGGGCACCGTCCTTGCGCTGCTCTGCTGTATGAGGTGCCACCACTTCTCACTTTGTAAAACCCTCAGCAGGAAAAGTCTGGATTTGGGGGTGGGATTTGGCTGGGGAGCAGGAAGGCACAGCTCCAGCCTGGCTGCTTTGTGCTCATGTGATTGATGATGGGCTGGTCTCGTGCTGGGCCCAGGCTCTGGTGTGCCCCGGGAGCTGTGGCGTGAAATGGAGCTGGTGACAGTTGTAGACAGAGGGAGAGGGAGAGCTGTCTGCAATGACGGCCGCGCAATAAAGACACTTTGGAGTTAATCCTCCACCATCTGTCTTCATTCTGCTAATAACCCACTCAATCAGCTGCTGCCGACTGTTTGTTAACATTCAGAAACAGATACATAATCAGGAGGAGCGTGCTGTTAGCTCAGGAGGGGCCGGACTGCTCCTTGGGAGCGGCTCTCCCGTGGTCATGAGGGTGGAGAGGTGGGAGCTGCAGAGGGTGGGCTGGATGTCCCAAGGCACGGGCAGTGCAAGGGAGGTGGTGCTGGGGCTGGAGGCACTGCTGGGGCTGGCAGTGAGCTGAGTTACCCTGCTTCTCCCAGGGCTTGTGCCACCACGATTCAAGGTGATTTTGGAGTAGAAAGATGTTTTCTAGGAGGTGGGTCACCTTAGTAGCCCCCCAAAAAAGGGATTTTGAGCTACTCTGAAAATGTGGGCTTGTTCTTGAATTCCCACTTCTCCTTTCTCGTGCAGTTCTCTCCCCAAGGGCAGGCAAGGGGTGTGCTGGAATATCTCTCTCTGCTCACCCATCATGCTTGTTCTCTCCATGTCCACACCTGCAGTTCCCAAGCTGGGCTTGCTCCTCTCTCCTCTGCAGTGGCCCAAGGCAGGAATTCAGATGCTGCTCCTGCAATTTCACTTCTTGTCTCCTGCCTTTGACTACTTGCCAGATCTAACTCGAGTCATTAGCAAGCGTCACTGCAGCAATTATGGCACTTTTTGGCTGCCATTCATAAAGCTACTAACGGGAACAATTAAGCACTGAGAGGTGTCAGCCTTCACCTCCACCACCTGTTCCCACCAGCCACCGCTGCTGGAAGGTGCCGACAGCGATGTCCCCCCACGCAGGGCAGCGGGGCAGGGCAGCTCCCTGCCCTCCTCTGACCTCCCCTTCCAGACACTCCGCTGCCTCTCGTGTCCTCACATGTGGAGGGCAGGTGGCATCTCCATGGGATGGACACAGCTCTTGGAGTGTGAGGGCTGGGCTTCATCCTCGTGCCCAGCGCAGAGCGGGGGAAGCAGGCACGGCTGGGGAAAGGGACAGGAGGATTTGGTGCAGCATCTTCCTCCTGGAGCAGTGAGTGGTTAATGATCTGTGCTCGGGGAAGGACAAACCCTCCTCTTCAGAGGGACGCAAGCGCTGGCTGCTGTGCCAGGAGAAGGTTGTGCCGCAGTTATCTCCGGCAGCAGCCGCTCTCTGTTTTTGTCAGGGCTGGATTGTGCGTTCAAGGTGTCTCCATTCACTACACAAAGCGCAGCAGAACCAGCAGCCTGTGCTGCAGAGCTGCAGCAAGGAGTGCTCTGCCTTCTGTTCGAGAGGGAGAGACTGGCAGATCGTCTCTGCTGGGTGAGGGCTGCAGAAATCAGCTCAGGGAAGGGCTGCCCAGGCCCAAGGTGCACAGCTTTTCTATAAAAGCCATGTGGGGCTGCTGGGCAGCATTAAACAAATCTTCAGTTTTGGAAGAGTGAGGAATGGAGGCCTTGAAAGTTTTGCAGTCTGAGCTGCAATCTCACCTCGACTCTTCTCTTCTGAAGATTTGGGAGCTTACTGGAAGGCACTGGGACTAATGGAAAGCTCTGTTCTTTTGTTCACAGAATCCCAAAGTGTTAGGGGTTGGAAGGGACCTTAAAAATCATCTGGTCCCCACTTCCCCCTGCCATGTTCAGGGAGACTTCCCACTAGACTCAGGCGCTCAAGGACTTGTCCAACCTGGCCTTGGACACTCCAAGGGATGGGGAAACCACAACCTCCCGGGGCAACCTGTGCTGGTATCTCTCCACCCTTAGAATGAAGAATTTCTTCCTGATAGCCGGTCTAAATTTCCATTTGTACCCATTCCCCCTTGTCCTATCACGACAGTTCCTGACAGAGTCTCTCTCCAGCTTCCCTGTGGCTCTTTCAGATACTGGAAGGTGCTGGAAGGTCTCCACACAACCCAATCTTCTCCAGGAAGGTGCTCCCATCCTCTTGTCAAGGTCATGGCCTCCTCTGGACTTGCTCCAACAGCGAGCTGTTGGGGGAAGGGGGAGGTCCTGCGAAGATGGAATCATCCACATACCTCAGACATGGGAGAGGGGTGAGGTGGCCAGAGACACAGGGACAGTGGTGGCCGAAATGCAAGGAGAGGCACCAGCCTGCTCTGTTTGGGGTGATTCCTGTGTCCATGCAGCCCTCACAGACTGCAGCTTCTAGGGATCATAGAACCATGGAGCCATACAGTGGTTTGGGTTGGAAGGAACCTTCAGGATCACCTAATTCCAGCCTCTGGGAGGTTGGAATGGCTTCTGACCAGCTCTGCCTGCCTGCAGAACTGGGCAGCTGCCAGGTCCTGCTCGTGTTCCCAGCTCTGGCTTCACATCATGACCTGTGAGCACTGCAGCTCCACGTGGGGGTTTGTCCTGAGCTTCAGGGTGTCTCCAGTCTGCAGCAAGGGTTTGGTGCTGCCAGACACGGGGGGAGAATTGTGTGTGCACATGAAAGCTGGGTTTATGTTTTGTAATTATCTCATACCCATCCTTAGAATAATTATAGCTCCTCCATTATTAATAACTGGAATTCCAGGCCTTGTCATAGATCACAAAGTGGAGAGGAAGTTCAACCCAGGGTTTGCATAATGTACCTTGGCCTAAATTGAATAATTGGTAAAACGGTGAAAATTGTTCGTTTTCCCCCCATTCCTTGGTGCTGGAATTAGTGAGATATTAGTGCAATTAGCCAGTGCTTCCATTTGAGGCTGCAATCATTTGGTTTGTAATTCAGAATAAATGTAAAAGCCCACTTATGCTTCCAAACGGATTATTTGTCCCGTTTAAAAGTATCTAATGGGGTGGCTGTCATCTGAGCAAGATACATTTGACCCATTTCAATTTGTTTCCCTTTTAATCTGCTATCTGTTTTCCTGGATCTTTTTTTAATAAAAACATAAAGAAGAAGTGGGCAAGAGAGACCAAAGAGGGAGAGAATAGAGGCGTTACAGATCCGGAGTTTATCATAAGCCAAAGTAACTTGAAATCAAGGCTGTTAAACTGCAGAAAGCAATAAAAAGAAAACACTATTTGGAATCGTTTAAAGGGCCGAGTGCCTTGTCAATGAAAGGTTGCTCTATTTGACTGCCTCTTAATAGCTTCTCTGAAGCAATCTGCAGCTCCTGCAGGAACGAGGGCTGCAGCTCCTTCTGCAGCAGCGCTGCTGCGGGGCAGAGTTGGGGTCCCCGGGGAGCTGGGCAGCAGTGCTGATGTGGGGAAATACAAAACCAAAGAGGACAAAGAGGAAAGGAGATGGATTTAAGCACCAAACTGGGTTAAAATTTTAAAGCATGCCACAAATATTGATATCCTGGATAACGTGGTGGGCACAGGGCGTGGATGCATCGCTGCTCGTAGGGCTGTGGGCAGATCTGTGCCCAGTTCAGTCACAGAATCAACAGAATCATGGAACGGTTTGGGTTGCAAGGGATCTTAAAGCTCATCTCATTCCACCCTCTGCCATGGGCAGGGACACCTCCCACTGTCCCAGGCTGCTCCAAGACCCATCCAGCCTGAACTTGGACACTTCCAGGGATCCAGGGGCAGCCACAGCTGCTCTGGGCACCCTGTGCCAGGGACTCCCCACCATCCCAGGGAACAATTCCTTCCCAATCTCCCACCCAACCCTGCCCTCTGGCAGTGGAAGCCATTCCCTGTGTCCTGTCCCTCCAGCCCTTGTCCCCAGTCCCTCTCCAGCTCTCCTGGAGCCCCTTTAGGCCCTGGCAGGGGCTCTGAGCTCTCCCTGGAGCCTTCTCCTCTCCAGGTGAGCACCCCCAGCTCTGCCAGCCTGGCTCCAGAGCAGAAGGGCTCCAGGCCTTGGAGCATTTCCGTGGGCTGCTCTGGACTCACTCCAGCAGCTCCACGTCCTTCTGATGTCCCACCCCTTGTCATCCATCCCACCATACCCTTCAATTTCTCCAGTGGAGAACAGAGGGACTCACAATATTTTTTCCTCCCGGAGCCTGAGCATCCTTTCTACAGTGGTCTGATTTGCAGCTCCTGTCTCTGTCAGGCCTCGTGTTACTGCCTGGAGACAAACCAGCTGGGGCTCTGGGATGGAGTCCCTGCTCTTTTGGGGAGAAATGGCTTGTTCAGAGAAGTTGGCTGTGCCTGTGCTCCAAATGTCTCTCTGCTTGACCGCCTCTTCTGCTCCCTGCCATAGTTCAAACTGGGTTCAGTGAACCCTTCTTGCAGGAAAAGCTCTGATTAGAGCGTGGCACTGAGGCACAGTGGCATATTTGTGCCACCCATTAACAGCACAGCAAGGCAGTTGCTGCCTGGGAATTACTTGGATTTATGGGAACACTTAATCTGGATCTTGCAAGTGACTTTTACATCTGCAGCAACACAGGCTGAGCATGAATCTTCCTGAGCCTCAAGGATAAATGTGATCTAGTCCCTCTCATCCCTGTAAAACACGACCTTTCTCCTCTACCAGATGCCAACAACCTCAGTGCTGCTGTAGAAGGTCAAACTCCTCTTGGTTCCCTGGCCTGACAGTGGAAAGGGTTTGTCCTTTGGGACCCGACCTGTGACATGTCACTCGGTTTAGCTCAAACAGTCCTGGCTCTGCTCAGCCTCTCGTGCATACAGCAGAGTCCAACAGCCCAGACACAGCTCCAGCACCACCCCGGCATCTTCCCACAGCTTTGTCCGGGGGGTTTGCACGGTCTGCATCCTGGGAATGGAATTTCTGCCAAGCTTTGCTCCAAGCTGCAGGATCCCCGGCACAAACTGCCCCAGGAGCTGCAGTGGTGTCGGCTCCATTATCGGCTGATGTCCAAGCTCCCCACGGGATGTGATGGGAACCTTGCATTGCAACTCTGCTGTCACTCCCAGCAGAGGTGCCACCCCCTCGGGCGCTCCCAGCTCTGTGGTGGGCGAGCTCCCCTCTCCCAGCGGTGTCACTCGTGTCCCCAGCAGACACCGTCACAAATGACCAGGGCCGGCAGCTCCGGGTAAAACGCATTGAGCCTTTTGTTCTTTATCTGACAAAGGCATTGGGAAGGAAGAGGAGAGTGGATAGAGCCGCTCCCAAGGAGTTGTTAGGGACTCATTGTTGTCTCAGAGGTCTCACTGATATTTCTGTGATGCTTTGTGTGTCTGGGAGCTGAACAAGGCAGGGTTGTAAGTGAAACCCGAGGAAAAGCAGTGTAAGAGCTGCCTGGGTCTGGTGTCAGGGGGAAACTGTGCCTGGGCTGGGTCAGCTGGAAAACTGGGTAGGCAGGACCTCTGGCTGTGAGCCGAGTCCTGGCTGGTGCAGCACACGTTCCCGAGGGTGCTGCTGAGGGAAGGATCCCGTGTTATCTGCTGTTCGTTCTCCCCAGCTTCCTGCTGCTCTCTGCTGCTTTGGAGTGGGGGAGCAGAGCTCCATCCGTGATGTTCCAGTTGTCTACAGCGGCCGTAGAGCGGCTGAACAACTCTGCTGGTCATAAATCTGATCCCAAGCTCGGGAGCTTTACGGTAACGGTGTTGTTGTAGCAGTTAATGGTCGAAGGGTATCATTTTATCTATTGATTTGAGCATCAGTCCCCTGTGGAAAGCTATTGCTGCGTGGTCTTAAATAAATGAATACGATCCTTCCTCACTCCCTGAGTACCAGCATCAGACACTTCAGGAGCTGCTTCTCTCGCTGTTCAGCCTGCAGGTGTGTGCAGGAGAGCCTGGCTCCTGTGGAATCTGTGCACTCTGCCTTTGCAGGGACTTCCTTTGGGGGGGGCCAACTAAAAACATTTCAGGAATCTTAGGCTGGAGAGGGACTCCTCACAAGAGCATGTAGTGGTGGGACAAGAGGAAATGGCCTAGAGCTGAAGGAGGGCAGCTCTAGATGGGATACTGGGAGAAAATTTTTCCTTCTGTGGGTGCTGAGGCCCTGGCAGAAGTTGCCCAGAGAAGCTCTGGATACCCCATCCCTGGAAGTGTTCCGGGCCAGGTTGGACAGGATTTGGAGCAACCTGGGACAATGGAAGGTGTCCCTGCCCACAGCAGGGGGTGGAACAGGTTGGTCTTTAAGGACCCTCCCAGCAAAACCATTCTGGGATCCCATTATTTATATTAATATATCATTATTTATACCAGTAATTAGGGTGGGATATAGATTATTTCAGCCACTTGAATTCCACTGCCCTTGCCATGCCCCTTTAGATCCGTTCTGGCACTGAAATGGGGTGTGCACCGAGGAATATGGCGAGATGCTGGTAAAAGCTTGTCCTGTGAACTGCACCTGGAACAGGCAGAGATAAGGCAGAGCTAAGGTTGTGGACCTCACCTTCCACAGCTGCCTGGACATCTTTTGGTGCTGTGGGCTTTGGGCCAGTTTATATCTAATCAGGAGGTGGCGGGACATGAATGACAGGAGGTCCAAGGCTTCTGTCTGGAGATGGCAGCTCCGGGTTTCCCTCCTCCACGCTGCTCCAGGCTGAGATTCCCTTGGAGCTGTGTCTGCTGATCACCCTCCCCTCTCTGCAGAGCTGCTGCTGCAGCCTGGGGTCTGTCATTTAGCTTCCGTCCCTCGTGTCCGTGGGGACCCTGCCGGGGAGGCTGCTGGCACAGTGTGGTCAGTGATCCCGGTCACACTGCTGGCACAGAATCATGGAGCTGTTTCGACTGGAAAAGACCTCGGAGGTCACTGAGTCCAGCCAATGACCCAGCGCTGCCAGGCCACCACTAAAGGACACCAGAGCAGGGCCTGGGTGGCCAGATGTGGCTCTGCCATCGGGTCAGGTGCTGACGGTGCTGTAAATCCCCCTGACATGGACACGTTAGCCTGGCTGTGTGGAAGTCTCCAGCTTTCAAGGCATCTGGAAGCCATTGCTTTCAAGAAAACCACCCAGATTTTTGTCAGAAAGGGGACAGGGCTGTGGGGGCCCATCTCTACCCCAGGCTGGAGAAAGGGAGAGCACCATTTCAGCTATTTTGGGGGGCACTTGTGGGGCACAGACACTGCAGTGAACACATGGCTGCAAGGAGACACCGGGATCGTTCCTGCCTGCTCTTGATCTCCAACCTCCCTCTCCTGGAGGCAGCCACATGATTTCTGCAGGCAGAGATGGTTTGCTGCTGCCCCAGACTGGAGCAACGAAGCAGTACCAAGCTCCTGTCACTTAGAATATCAATTAAAACCACTGCAGCCTCATAAGTCCCACCCTGAGACACTCTGGGGATTGACAAACAGCCAGGCCTGCCATTGAAATGGCTCTGGAGCCAGCACAAGGAAATCTGCTGTGCAATTGTGAGCAGAAAGTGGAGTGCTGGAGCACTTCCAGCCCAACAGGCTGTGGGGTAGGAGCTCAGACTGGTGTGAAGATGAAACCCTCTGGTGTTCTGGGCGCTGGGGATCCGGTGCCTTTGCTGTGCTTGGGAAAGGCTTAAATAACTCATTTCGAAGCTCCATCCCAGGGTTTCCCTGTGGGTCACATAACACCCTCCCTGCAGTCCCAGCCTGCAGCATGAAGCTCCTCTCTTACAGGAGCAGTGTGAGGCAGCTCTGTTTCACTGCTATAATGGCAAAATGGGATGAAATTGTGTTTCAGGCCAGCAAAATGATCCTGCTTCCATTCCTCAGTGAAGTGGGACTGTGTCGGATATGACTGAAAGACACTGCCAAGCACCCAGCAATGCACACGGCTTTGTTTGAGCTGACTTGGTTTTAAACCCTTCTAAAATTCCTTTCTTATCATAAGGAAATAGGGAAATCCGGTTGTGTGAGTGCTGCAGGTCCTGCTTTTCTTGTTTGCCCCAAGTTATTTGCTGTATCTGGCCAAACCCCCCACCTGTGTTCACTCAATGTGATTGAAGCCTCCAGGTTAAAGCTGATGAAGATGGAAGGAGTGGGAATGGTCAAATACCCTCAGGATATGTAGGGATCATGTGAGGGGGAGAGTGAATGGAATCCCCCAGGCCAGGCAGCCAATGCAAGGATTATTCAGTACCCAAGGCTGCCACCATGAACCTTCACAGAGCAAAGAACATCAGCCACAAACCTTCCCAGTTCTCTCCAGTGCAGCACCAGTCTCGGGGTCAGTACCTCCGTGCCCTTTCACACCCAGTAGTTGCTCCCATGGGTATTTACTCCTCTAGAAATGTATTAATACAGCTAATCTCAAAGCATACCCAGAGATACAACTTGAGATGGATTTTTTTCTTTTTCTCTTTAACAAAAATGAAGCTTTTATATAGAGGGGGAAAAGAGAAGGGAAGTGAAATGTTCAGTGACTAATGATCCTCATCAATATTCATGAGAGTCAGTAGCATTCCGAGATTTAAAATAAAGGAAAAAAGAGAGAAAGGCATTGACTCCTTTAGAAGCTAGATAAAATATTTAGGTTGACCTGGAGATAAGTGTGCTGGGGTGTTGTTGCTGTCAGCTCAGACCAGTGTTCAATCCTGGAGCTTCCAAAGGGGGAGCTGAGCTGCCGGTGGATTTTTCTGGAGACAGGAAAGGACTGGGTGGGCTCACACAGCAGCAGAACCCTTCAGCTGAGGGTCAGCTCCATGCTGGGCCAGGGGCTGTGGCACGTCCCAAATAGAGAAGGAACAACGCCTGCCCCAGGAACCTGCTCCCTCCGCCAGCCAGAGCCCAGGGGGGGGAATTGCATCCAGGGGGGATTGTCCACAGCCAGGCTGGGATCAGGTGTGGCCTGTCCCAGGTGAGTCCCAGCTCACACTGTCCACCAAAGGGCTCCTGCCCCGGCCACTCCCTGCAGTGAGGCTGCTCTTTGGGACAGGGGATGGCCTGAAGTGGTGGCTTGGAGGGTGCAGTGGACATGGATGGATCTAAAGCAGGTGCAGGGCCCAAATGCCTGGTGAGAATATCCTTCCTCCAGGCTGCAGACAGCTGTAAATATTGGGGAGCTGATTTGCTGTTGTGGCAGCAGTGTCCTTATCTGTTGTGCTGTTCTCCTTCCTTCTTGTCCATCCCTCCCCAGAAAATCACCCCAGGTGTACCTGGCTTGAGGGCGAAGTTTTAAACCTCTCGAGATACTTGTAAGTAGATGGGGGAAACTTAACCCTTCCCCATCTCAGTCTTTTGTCAGCTGAGTGGGAGAAGGAAAACTTCTGCGGAGAAATAGCTGAAATACAGGTTTGTGAGGATGTAGCTCTGGATGGTGGAGACAGACAGAATACCAGGGCCTCAAAAAACAGATTTAACTGCAGACAGAGCACTCCAAGCTGGGAAAAAAAGGCTTCTCCCACCTTCTGCATGTCTCCTCTTCTAAATCCTTTTCCTTTCTGCTTCTACAACTTGTCCTTGTCTCCCTCTGCTTCTGAGGCTGCTCCTTTTCATTTCCGAGCCACCCCTTCCCTCCTCCGAGTGACAGCTGTCCCACCCCTGCCGAGGTCGTTTGCCCTTGAGACCATCTTTGATCTGTGCCCTGATAGAAGGGCCGAGTATTGACTTTGGCTGCGGCTTCATTAAGAAGCAGCCTCATTTGTCAACTTGTTTGTTTCCAGAGCTGCTTGGGAGACGGCAGAGCTTGCATCCTCTCCGAGCCGAGCGCGGCGAGAGTCCGGAATTAACTCCCTTTTCAAGGGTTTCCATCAAGGTCATTGCAGGTGGCCCTGCACAGTTCTCTCCTCCTCATTAATCGATGTCACCGAGGTTTTAAGCGATGTTAACTCCAGTGGGAGTGTGGATGGGAGACCTGCCCAGGCTCTGGGGGCTGCAGGAACCCGGGGACAGGTGCGTTAGTTAATCCAAGGCGCTCCCAGCTGGAAAAGAGGTCTGCTCATAGGGAAATCAATGCTGGGGCCTTGGGTGAGCTCTCAGCGGTGGGATCCTTGCAGGGGGTTCTCTGGTGTGGCTGGGGAAGGATTGTGAGTAATGAAGATGAATTTCTCCTGTCAGTTGTCATCAGGTAGCTCGTCTGCCAATAACGGCCTCTGGTTCCAACCCGGGTGTTCAGGTGGGTGAAGTGAGTGGGTTACCCGGGATTTCCTGCACTCCGGCTGGTCAGTGAACAAAGCACTGACCAGTGTTTGCTTGTGGGGCTTGCCCTCTGCAGGGCTCACCTGGGCAGGTGCCCAGGGCAGGGTCCTCAGCTGGTGGCAGGTACAGAGACGCCAGTGGTGGATGTGCCCCATGGTCCTTGGAGGATTTGGGGGGAAACAATCTTGTCCTGCAACCACATGAAACTGAAACTCTGAACATTGGCACTCTTGGGGTTGTTCAGGGATTTGGAAAGGCTTCACACGACAGCCCAGGGAAGAAGAGAGGCTCAGGGCAGTGCAGGAAGGGTATCACAGAATCAAAGAATCATGGAATGGTTTGGATTGGAAGGAGCCTTTAAGACCATCTTTTTCCCATCCTCTGCCATGGACAGGGACACCTTCCACTATCCCAGGTTGTTCCAAGACCCATCCAGCCTGGCTTTTTACAATTCCAGGGATCCAGGGGCAGCCACAGCTGCTCTGGGCACCCTGTGCCAGGGCTTCTCCAGTCTCCCAGCCAACAATTCCTGCCCAATCTCCCATCCATCCCTGCCCTCTGGCACTGGAAGCCATTCCCTGTGTCCTGTCCCTCCAGCCCTTGTCCCCAGTCCCTCTCCAGCTCTCCTGGAGCCCCTTTAGGTCCTGCCAGGGGCTCTGAGCTCTCCCTGGAGCCTTCTCCTCTCCAGGTGAGCACCCCCAGCTCTGCCAGCCTGGCTCCAGAGCAGAGGGGCTCCAGACCTGGAGCAGCTCCATGGGCTCCTCTGGCCTCTCTCCAGTTGGTTCATGTCCCTCCAATGATGAAGACCCCACAGCTGAGGCAGCACTGCTGGTGGGGTCTTGTCTGAGAGGGACAGAACCCCTTCCCTCGCCCTCTGCCACACTGTCCCATCACTCAGAGCCAGACCAGAGGATGGAGCTTTGCTGCTGGGGGCAGATGCTGCAGCACAGGGCGTTTCCAGACCTGTCTGACACCGTGCAGGAGAAGCAGGCAAAGTCAAAAAGCCAAACTTCACCGGGGTCCAGTTTCCTGCAGACCCTGAAGTCTCACTGCCCTTGTGAGGCTGTTTCCATATTCCTGAGAGATGCAGCAGCCTGAGCAGGAGGTGTGCGAGCACCAGCCCAGCCGCGTGAAGGGAAGCGGCTCAAAAACCCGAAATTCCACAGCTCGGCTGTGCTGCAGGGGTTAAAGCTCTTTGAGTGCTGGGTACTTCCACACTCCTGACAGCACGGAGGGAGCTGAGGGAAAGATGTTCCTGGCTGTTGCCACGGGCATTTTGCTTCAGCAGGTCCCGAGGTGATAAGGCAGCAGTAATTGTGCAGCTCCGCGTGGGCTGCGATGGGAACGGCGCCGCGGCAGTGCCGGGCCCTGCAGCGGGGAGCACGGAGCAAAGCCAGGGAGAATTCTGACTGTGGTGGCAGGAATGGCCCAGGGATTAGAGAGCAGGTTGTAAGAGGAGAGACTGGAGGAGGTAAATTTATATAGTCTGGAGGAGGCTCAAGGGGAGACACGACCAGAGTCTATAAATAGACACAGAAATAGAAACCAAGGGAGAAAATTATTCAGAAGGAGGGAGGACAAGGAGCAGCGCCTGAAGCAAAGCAAGAAAAGTTTATTCTGGGTTTTGCATGTAGGGAGAGCAGCCTTCAGCACCCAGCAGCTGGCTGGGATGGGGTCCCAGCGCCGCCAGGCTCCTGCTCTGCTCCCCATCCCTCTGATGCCTGGATGCCCTCTCCTAACACAGCTCCGCTGTGTTTTACAGTAGCCCCACCTCATTTCTTCCCTGCCAGCCATCTCACACGGGTGTCTGGCACCCGGCCGCCCCAGCATGCCTTCGAAGGTTTTTACCCTAACAGATTGAGATGCACTTGGGCTTCTGGCTTGACAACTGGCTCCCCTCGGACAGGAACATTTGCCTTCGCTGGGTGACAATGCTTTGAGTCCGTCGCCTTAGGCACTGTGGCTCATTGCTAGTCATCTCTCCAATGAATAATACACGGGCCTGAATATCTGTCTGCATACATCTTCCTTTTCTGTAGGATAATTTAATGTTATCTTTGGGCCTCCTGCTTCAAAGATGAAGAGATTACTTCAAACCTGCAGCCCGCAACCACAGCCATTGGTTTCAAACGTCATTAAGTTTCATTATAACAAATAAACACTCCAATGACATTTATAAGTTACCAGAGAGCACAGAAACACAAATATGAAGCAGATAAACTGCATTTGATCCAAATAATTACTGCAGGCAATATCGAGCTTGGGCTGAGCTGGCAGGCGGGTGCTGGGTAATTTATAGGTGTCCGCAAGGCACTGTGGTGCACATTGCTTCTTAGAAATGATGATGATGGTTATGTGTCTCTCCCTAAAGCCTCAAACAGGTTATTTTCTTGCCTCCTAGAAGGCAGGGAGCTTTTCCTCAAGCCAGAAATGGACGTGGCACAGGCAATGTTACTGTTTGGGGATTTTCCTCTCACCATTTGTCAGGATTTCAGCCTGAGAAGGGACCTGTGTTTGAAGTTTGCTCTGATTTAAGCCGCAAAAGAGCCTTATTTCTTTATTTATGTATTTGTTTGTTTATTTTTCCTTAGGGATATTTATCCCCACTGTGGATAAGTTCTTGAGAGTGGGGAAACCTTGGGGAGAGATTTCCACTGATTTACTCCAAGAGAGTATAATTCTATACTTAGAGAATAATGCAATATTAGAATACACTGACTTGGAAGGGATCTACAAGGATCACCGAGTCCAGCTCCTGATTAATGATAATGAATTCCTTTTGTTTTGACTCTCGGCTTTACACTACCAGCTCTGAACCCTGAGCAAGGCCTCCTCTACCAGCAAACCAGGTGGAAAAGAATTCCCTCCAGCTGTCCCCCAAAAACCTGAGTGAAAGGGGGTTTGTTGCTGTGCTGGTTGTGTGAGCTCTACCAAAGCTTTGCCTCTACTCTGGGCTGAGATCACATCATCTTCTGTCACCCCAGTGGGGGTTCTCATTCCCCAGTCCTGCAGGCAGCGGCCCAGGAGGGGGGTCAGACACAGCTGATTTTATTGACAAGAATCTCTCATTACCTGCTAATTAACACAGCAGGCTGGAGTGTGCTAATCTGCTCTTGGACCGGGGTTTTGCACCGGGCAGACATTCACTCTGCAGTGGGGACCATTGAGAAGGAGCTGGTGACAAAACAAACAGCAAAATCTGTGTTAAATAATCCGAGTCCCCTCCGAGCCGCCCCTTCTTCTCCAGCAGGGAAGGGGAGAAGCCACGGGGTCTGTTGGCAGTGACAAGGCACAGCCCATTCCCTGTGCCTTCTCCCTGGGCTGATAAAGCTGTTGCAGGGCTGTAGATATTGACCGGATTCACGTTGCCTCTCATTTTTCACGGTTCTTGGCTTTACTGGGTAAAACCCTGGTAAAAAGCACCAGCTGGTTGTTGTCAGCAGTGGTGCAGGTCACTGGCCTCTCCCATGATGGATAAATGCACTTTCTAGGTGTTTCCTTGGCTCTGGGGATAGTGTGGCCAAGATTTTCATGGAGGGGAGCTTTTATTAAGCTTTCACACATAGACAGAGAAGTGTGTGAATTTTTAAGCACCTTCCCGGGGTAACAAGATGGACACGTGTGTGAAGCATTTCCTGCTCAGAGATGAGCTGCTCCCTGTCTGTTCATCTCAGCGTCTCCAACCCCTCCTGCCTTCCCCCTGCCACTTTTTTTGTGTGTGTATTGCATATACTTCACTTTAGGCTGTTTTTCAGAATAATTTGGTTTTAATTTTAAATATGAATCTTGCATGTGTAAAAAAAAAAAAAAAAAGAAAAATGCACATATTTACAATCACTTCCACTTGTAAAAATCCAAACAAACAATAATTATAGCAGAAACCTGCTAATTCTCACTCCACTTCATCTTCAGAGCTGATAATTCAGGCAGCACAACCCCGAGCAATCCCGCCCTGCTCTGGTAAACAGCGGGAGCTGGAGCGAGTCCGCAGCCTGCTCTGCAATATCCCGGAGCTCCTCTGCCCAGGAGCTCCCCCAAAAGCCACCCAGGTGATGTTTCATGCAGACAGCAGCTTCTCAGCCTTCCAGGGAAGTAATAAGGTTTATTTCTGCCTTCTCTGCCCTCCATCCGTGAGCTCTGTTGCCACCAAGACGGTTCTTGTTCAGAGAAGTATCTGGTAGTGGAATCTTTGATGGTGGCACTTCCAATGCCTGCAGAGATGGAAACACCTTGTAGAGAGACTCATTTAACCACTCCTTGGATGAATTCTCCAATCTATACAACGTCTCACCAATCTGTAGCAGGAGTAGTTAAAATTATTTTGAGATGGAGCAGAATTTCCCACCCATTTTAATATGATAGAATCCCAGAGCAGTTTGGATTGCAAGGGGCCTCAAAGATCATGCAACCCCCCTTCCATGTGCAGAGAATGTAACATTAAATAGCTGCATCTTCTGTTCTGAGCTGCGTCTCCATTCTGGTTTCTCTCCATGCCTCAAAGCATGCGATAACAGATTTTGAAAAACGAGGATGGAAGTGAAACATGGTGCGACCCAAGGCAAGCTCTTTGCTCTAATTTTCCACCCCGTGAACTGCACAACTTCCAGTTGCCGCTCTTCCTGGGAGCAGAGCCAGACTTTGAAATCTCCAAATCGTTTGTGAAATGGATTATTCATCCCACTTGTTTTCCTACGGATGAGTGTCCTCTGTGCCCTCTAACTCAGAGATGAGCTGAGATTTAAAGGACTCTATTTCAAAAGAGCAGCCCTGATCTGGGAACAAGGGATGGGCAGAGGGGATGCACTTGGATTGACTGTAATCCAGGAAAGAAGGATCACCTGAGAGATTTCAGAAGGTCACAGGGATAAAATCCTTAGGGATTTTATCTGGGAGACTTGGTGCAGGCAGGCTGTGGCCCACTGCTTTGCACATCCACGGTTATTTTTAGAAGGAAAAGTTCCTTTTTCTTCTCTGCTGATTCGAGTGGGAGGTTTTAGGTCCCAGGAGTGTCTGTGCAAGAATCCTGTGGCTGGGGACCTTTCTGAGCTACAAGTAGTTATCCAAAAATCAGCTGGAGTTGCCACAGAGAGAGCTGCTTGGCTGGAATTAACAGAGCAGGAACATCCTCTGCTCTGTTCTCCCCCTCTGAGCCCATGGCCCTGGCCCTGGGGAGGTGTGCCAGGACTCTGCACCTTGAGAGGAGAACAAATGGTGATTTCTTATTGTGCCACAGCTTCCTCGGTGGAGCCAGTAACAAAATATTCCTTGGAGTTCCATTGGCAGTGTTCAGTGGAGCCAGGCCTGCAGGTGGATCAATGTGAGGAAATCTATTCCCCTCTGCCCTTGTCTCCACGAGGGATTGGCGCTCAGCGCCTGCCCAGGGTTCCCAGCGCCTCTGGAACAGCTGCTGGTGCCACTGTCCTTGTTCCCAGCGAGGACAGGCAGCGCCCTGAGCCCCGAGCAGCCTTGGCAGAGGCTCAGAGCTTACAGCTGCCCTTGGAGAGGGAGCCACGGCAGCCCAGGCACTGGGATGAGGTGCTGGCCCCAGCCCAGGGTGTGGGGAAGCTCTCACACCTCTCCCCTCTGCCACAGCTTCAGTGACTCCACCAGCTTTGCCTCTTGCTGACCCTTCAGTTCCTCTGCCACCCCCTGTGACACCTCGCCTGCTTTCCCCCTCCTCCCGTGCTGGCCCCTGGGTAAAGCACCACCTAACCCAGTTTGCTGCCTCCACCTCCAACCCTGCAAAGTCCCGTGTGCCCCAAAGCGCGCACTCCGGCTCTGGCAGCTTGTCTAACAGGAGATAACGCTGCCTGCTCAGAGGTGGTGTTGTCTGGGCAGCAGGTGAGGCTGTGAGAGCGGAGCAGCCAGGAGCCATCCACGGAGCCGGAATATTCAGCGTGATCCGGTCCATAAGGTCACTTGAACGCTGCTTTTTGGCACCTCGATGCACTGCATTAGTTTGTTTCCTACCAGCGCGGGTCCCAGGAACAGGCGTTTAATCTCACAGGAGGTAATTCTCCAGGCTGCTGCTGGGAAGAGTTTGCTAATAAATATCCCACGGTAAGGATACTCTTAACACCTTTCCCAACCGGCAGCTAATAACAGAGCAGCCGATGACATTTCAGCCCTTTCTGCATGGCTGATCAAACTCCTCACAGTGACTTTGAAAGCAGTGCTGGGATTTCACGTGGGTATCAAAGCCAGCGGAATACTCGATAGTTCAGATCTCTTGCCTGTGTGACTAATAGACAAAAAGATCTCTGAAAGGTTTAATATCTTACTCAAAATTTCCCTGTTTCCTGTTTGAAGCTACTTAGTGGACACAGAGGGATGTTGATGGTTCCTCTCAAAGCACTGCTAGGAAAATATCTGACATCACTGCAGGATGAGCTCAGCTCAGCACGTGGGCTTGCCGGGAGCTGGTCGTGGCCGGGAGACAACGCAGAGGCCAGGCAGGAGAGCAGAGCACTGGCTTTGCGCCTTGAACTCCGCTCTGGCAGCTGGCATTAGGACCACAGGATCATTCTGTTTGAAAAAAGACTTGAGATCAAGTCCAACCCTCAACCCAGCACCTGCAGCATGTTCACCACTGAGCCATGTCCCCAAGTGCCACATCCACATGTCTTGTGAACACCCCAGGGACAGGGACCCCAGCACTGCCCTGGACAGCCCCTTCCAACGCTTTGTGACCCTTTCTGTGAAGAACATTTTCCTATGTTATCCAACATAAACCTTCCCTGCTGTGACTTGAGGCCATTTCCTCCTGTCCCTGTTCCCTGGGAGCAGAGCCCGACCCCCACCTGGCTGCACCCTCCTGTCAGGGAGTTGTGGGGAGGGAGAGGATCCCCCCCCGAGCCTCCTGTCCTCCAGACCCCCTCATCTCATCAGCCTTTCCTGGTGCTCCAGCCCCTTCCCCAGATTCTTCTCCCCACCTTTGATTGCTTTTCCTGGGCATCTCTTTGGCTTTGGCTTCACCTCAGTGCATCCCACACCTTCCCCTCTGAGCTGCACAGGCAGCTGGATCCAGTGGGGACCCCCAGTCTGTGCTTCCAGAGGAAGTGTCATCTCCCTGTAGGTTTGTGAGTGAGCAAGGCACGAGCTCAGCTCCTGCTTCCCTCGTGGAGCAGGGACACCTCTGCCAGGTCACACAGTGCCATCCCATACACCTGAGTCATCCCTTCACTGAAGCTGTTGTGCTTTGGTTTCTTTCAAGTCAAATAATTCAGCGCTGAGGCCACGTGAGCCAGACTTAGACAGTCACACTAAAAAAGGCCAAACTGACATTTTTGTTGAAACAGATTTGATTTTCTTTTCTCCCCAAGGAAGACAATTTTTTTTAAAAAATGGAAATCTTGTGCAAGGGCTGAACTCAAGCTGCCTCTCTTTCCTGTTTGTGCTGTGAAGTCCAAGGAAGTGCCTGACGTGGCTGCGGGTTCTCCCATGGGGAGGCTGATCCACATCTCCTCACCGAGGACAGCACCACTGGTGCGACCCCTCTGCTCCTGCCTGGGCAGCCGCAGCTCCTTAGCTTCCCCAGTGGTGTAAGGAAAGCTCATCTCTGCCTTTGTCTGGAGAAATCCATGCCCCTGGGAACAAATGGCTCCCTCTTTCCCTCCTGTTCCCTGTGCTCTGTACTTGGCCAGGCCTTGGCCTCCAACTCAGTGCAGGTCTGGGTGTTGTCTCCCACCAGGGAGGGAACTGGGATTCAGGCAGGTAATGAGCAGCTCTGCTGCCTGCACAGCTCTTCCCTGTGCTTCCCCATGACTGACAATTCCAGAGAGCTTTGTAAATAATGTAAGGCTTTTGTCTGCTTGCTTTTCCTACTCATCTGAAAATCAATGCGAGCGCGTGTTCTGGAGCACGATGGGCCCTGTGCAGGGGCTCGGTGTCCTTGGCTCCAGGGAGGGGACCCAAAGGAGTGCTGAGAACCAGCCTGTTTGTCACAGAGCCATAGCAGGAGCCGAGTGGGGTGGTGCAGAGCCTGGCCCTGGTCTGCTGGTAAAGTGTGGGCATGGAGCCATCTCTTCCCAGTCCTCTCCATGCCAAGAGACGGCTCCATCTCCAGACAAGGTGCCACAAGAAACCAGCCCTGAGCTGGGCTGGAACGCCCTGATTTCCATCAGGTGGGATCTGCTTGGTCTGAAGAGGGAACCTCCTGGGATGTTGTGTAGGATTACGATGTCACACAGGAGCCCCTTGATCATCCTCCTACCAGGCATCGTGACAGCTCCAAGCTGAGGGAAGGATCAGCTCTTCCCACTGGGGGATGAGGAGAATGTCCCACCACTCCTAATCACCAGTCCTTTCATTTCAGAACAGTAATATTTTGACAAGGATCTCATAGTCCTCCTTCTCCACTTCTATGCTCTCCTCAACAAAAAGGACTAATTCTTTTCAGAGCACAATGGACATTCAAAGCTTCACTTACATAAAAGCAGCCACAATGTCTCCATTTCTAATGAGTCATTGTTCCCTCGGTGAGTCCCTCGCTTCCAACTACAATACTCACTCCTCTTGGGTAATGAAAATTTAACTTTCTGCTGCTCCTGGTTGCTGGTTTGGGCACAGGAGGCTGCAAGCTGAAATAATTCAGCCAAGAACTCATGCAAACAGATTTCAGTCTTCAGAGAGCTTTAAAAGTCTGTCGCCAACCCTGGCTTCAGCGATGGAATGAGCTTCAAGGTCCTGCTGCAGCACAGACCGTGGCAATGTCACCGTGTAGGTGCCTTACTCTGTTTTCTGGGTTGTAAAACAGGATTTTGGGGCTTTCTCACCATCCATGGGCGTTGGGACATCTGAAAAGCAATGCCCTGGCACTGGCAGTATTATTTCTCTTGGAAATCACAAACAGAGAAGAGTTTCAGCCTTTGTTTGAAAGAACAAGGAAACGTTACAGAGAAACACTGAAAAATAGGAGCCACAGGTGCAAAATCTATTAAGGAAATATAAAGAGTTCTAAAGTGGTTCACTCTTTATTCCTCTTTTTTTCCTCCTTTAGCTTTTATGACATGCTTGTGCCTTCACAAGGATCCTGTCTGGGGTTTTTGAAAGCAGGGTTAGCGTTCTTGCCTGCTTGCTCTTCACCGTGGCGCCTTTATTGTCCCCTTTTGTCCCTGCTCCTCGGGATTTCAGTGGCTGCAGACGTGCCCCCCATGAGAGAGACGCCTTGAGGAAGGCAGGAGCGTGGGGGGCAGCAAGGGGATCCCGCTGATGCCTGGCGGCTCCTCAGGGAGCAGGGCAAAGCAGCAACCAGGAGGAGATGGGAAGGCTCTGGGATCAAGAGCTCCTCTGACACCAAACCCTCAGCAGCAGGTGACCTGTGGTGACAACACGCTTCCAGCAGCAGGGCAGCTCCAGAGTGCAGTGGGACACCGGGATTGTGCTGGGCCATGGCCAGGTGGCGTCGTTAGCATCTCATTTCCATATCTGTTTGCTTTTAAAACAAAACAAAAAAAAAATCAACAATGAATTCAGAGCCCTGATCTTTGCTTCTGCTCAGAGCATCGCTGCACTGGGTGAACAGATCCTCACATGGAGACTCTCAGGGGCAAAGTCAGTGCCCAGTGACTCCCAGTGAAGTTCCCAGGAAGCCAGGCCTCAACTGAGTCATTTCTTTGAAAATATTCCAAGTCTTTACACTTGAGAGAAGTTGTGGTGTGGAAGTAAAACAGGGGTACACTTGGGTTGGGGACACGTGCACATGTTTCTGCATCTCCCTCGTTAGCTGTGCAGCACTCCCTAAATCCAGATTTGGGGATTCTTTGTGCAGCGGGAGGTGACAAGGAGATGGGTGATGAGGGTGCCATGCCTGGACTCTTGGTTGGGCTCATGTGGTGAACTGTATCTGCCTCTGGGTTCTCAGCACAGGAGGATGTGGAGCTGCTGGATTGAGTCCAGAGGAGTCCATGGAGGTGCTCTGAGGCTGTGGAGCCCCTCTGCTCTGGAGCCAGGCTGGCAGAGCTGGGGGTGCTCACCTGGAGAGGAGAAGGCTCCAGGGAGAGCTCAGAGCCCCTGCCAGGGCCTAAAGGGGCTCCAGGAGAGCTGCAGAGGGACTGGGGACAAGGGCTGGAGGGACAGGACACAGGGAATGGCTTCCAGTGCCAGAGGGCAGGGATGGATGGGAGATTGGGCAGGAATTGTTCCCTGGGAGGGTGGGCAGGCCCTGGCACAGGGTGCCCAGAGCAGCTGTGGCTGCCCCTGGATCCCTGGGAGTGTCCAGGGCCAGGCTGGACAGGGCTTGGAGCAACCTGGTCTAGGGGAAATTGTCCCTGCCCATGGCAGGAGTGGGACTGGATGAGCTTTTAAGTTCCCTTCCCACCCAAACAATTCCATGATTCTGTGATGAACTCCTGTCTCTGCAGAGATTTGGATCAACCAGTATTTTTTCCTGAAACGCTGTAGAGTGGAAGGGGAGAAACTGGGAAACTCCTGATTGCCCCACAGGTTGGAGTCAAACCTCCTGCTTTGAAACCAAAGCGTCATTTTGTAATGCTGTTTTAAACATTCCTGGAAAAATACCCAACTGACATCTTTCAGCCCATTTTCTTGTAGCTGAAAACGCTCAGCCTGCATTTGTAAATCACCCTCTCCCAGACTCCCCACTTTCAGTTATTTTCTGTCAAGTATCTTATCTCCCTTAAAACTTTTCTGCAAATTACTTGTTCCTTTGACATTAAGACATAAGCTGTAACGTGGACGGGCCTCTGATCTTCCAAACCCAGTTAAACCCAGTAATCAGACTTTAAGCTGATTTGGAAAAGAGTTGAGCTCTGCCTTCAGTACTTTTTTTTTTTTCTTTTTTTTTTTTTTTTATCTGTGATTTAGGGAGAGATGATCCTGCTGTGGAGCAGGGACTGGGCCAGGTAATGCTCTTAAGGTCCTTACACCCATCTTTCCTCTCCTGTGACTGAGTCTGAGCTGTTTGTAGCTGAAATGGAGCCTTGGATGAATAAAAAATGGATTTAAGTGACAATTCTTCACACTGAACAAACACAGGGAAGGAAAAGACAGGAGACATATGCCACGTTTCTGCTCTGATTTTCCATGGACATCAGCTTGTCTTTAAAACAAATAAAGAAATAAGAGAAAAAGGGAAAATAAAACGTAAAAAGAGCTCAATTTCCAGCAGCAATTACCAAATGAAGCCTGTACTTAATGGGCATTTGCAGAGGGCACAGACACCACTTTGTGCCTCTGCGTTCTCATTAGGGCTCGTGCAGCTCCCAGCTGACAACCTGATAATTCTCACTGATAAAACAAATCTTTTTGGGTTATTGCTGCCTTCCTGCGCTGTCCCTGCTCGCCCGGCTCTGCCTTGAGAATTGTCAGGATTACAGAGCGAGCTGTGAAAACTCAGTTAGTGGGTGGAAAGTGTATATTAAAACAAAACAACAAAGCAAAACATCCACTTTTTCTGCTTTCTGAGTTTTCTCTCTCATCCCAATTTTCCCTGCTATCCTAGGAGTGCTTGTCCTTTATGAATCCACAAACAAAAAATACCGAGCTGATTCATATTCCCTTTGAAATCAAATATTTAAATCTTAACTCATCGCAAGGGTTTGTGCTGGTGTCAGAGGCCACCATGACTTCCAGAGAGTGTCCCACAGCATGAAAAACTGGAATCTCCTCTGGAATTAACCTGCCCTGTTTTGCAGCCAGCACGATGCCAAGAGCCACCACTGTGGTCTTTTGGAGTATCTGGGGTGAAAATTGGAATTCCTTGGAGATATGTGGGTGCTGGGAGACCAGGGATCTCTGAAATACCTGGGAATAAGGTGCCCAAGGTGCTCCTGAAGATCTGCAAAAATTTCAGCTGGGCTTTTTCCCTTCCTGTAATGTAAAGCATCTGGAATTTAGAAAGGACAGCTCTGCTTTTCCTTGTGCTCCTTTAGGTGGCTAAGAGCGAGCTGAAGCTATAATAAATTCAATTGAAATACAAGCACTCATGTGGGGGCACACGTTGGTTCAACAGCACGAGTTGGAAAATGATGGAGCTTTGGAGCCTTGCCCTGTAGGAAAGGCCCAGCAGCTCATCTGGAAACGAGTTCAGATGCAAGAACTTGTGTCACACTTAACCTTGGTTCCAGATTAATCATCAGTCAATGATTAAATGGAGTCGGTATAAATTAGGATTGAATTGATTTGGGGTGGATCACATGGACACTGTCCCGCTTTGACAAATTTGTTTTAAAGAGCAATTTTTCCTCCAGCCCAGTCCCCTTCCATGGACTGAACAGACACTCAGTGAATGGCACAGGCTCTGAATTCCTGCCTGATGCAGGGCCATAATTCCCACCCAGAGAGGCTCCTGGTCTTACAAACCCCACAGAGAACTCAGTGAGGGGCAGTTCAGCAGTTCTGCCTTTCCCCCAACACCTCTCTTTCCCAAATCATCTCCTGAATCCAGAATCAGAGCAAGACTAAGTGGGGGCAGAGCAACTGCAATGCTCTACAACCAAATCACACTGTACAGGAGCCCAGATATCAGCAGATCTGCCTGAAATGGCCCCACATTTGGGATCTTCCAGCTTTGGACTGTGGCTCTCCAGGGGAATTTTGGGGCTGTCCCATGCACTCATTACGGAAAGAAAAAAAATAGCAGGATTTAATGCTTTGAATCTCTGGAACACTTTTAATCCCTGGAATGTCCAAGGCTGGGTTAGATGGAGCTTGGAGTACCCTGGAATAGTGGAAACTGTCCCTGCCCATGGCAGGGGGTGGGATGAAATGGTCTTTAAGATCCCTCCCAACCCAAACCATCCTGGGATTCTCTGCTTCTCTGAATGATTTTCAATCATGGCAAAGCCAAGGGAGAGTGAAAATAGAACAATGCTCAGTAACCTCTGCTGTGGAAGCGGGTACAGTGACTGGAGTACTTCCCATGGAAAATGAGACGTGCCATGTCACCCCTGAGGTGTGAGACATCTCACCACGGCAGGAGATGACCTGGGATTTGTTATTGCAGCATCCCGGGTAGGGAGGGGTGAGGAGAGAGATTTGAGAGTTTGATGATGCAGTTTCAGTGAAAGGCAATGCTGAGGCAGAGCTGGGCCTTCCTTTCCCCTTCAGATGTGTGGGAAGCTCCCAGCAAATGCCAGGAGGTTACACCTGGGGAGGGAGGAGAACAGCAGCAGTTGGTTGTTTCCCTGCGTGTTTTATAGCAGGTTGTTATCTGCACATCCTGATTTCAGAGAGCACACGAGGTGGGAGCAAGGCCCAGAAGCAGAGGACCAACATCCTCTTTTATTATGTGTAATATAAAATATTGCTGCTGCTGGACATCCTGCAGCTTCTCTGTCTGTGATCATTGTGGCTGAAACACTAGCACCACAATTTGGAATAAAACAGTTACAGGAAATTCTGGTGCCTCTTGGTTGGAGCTTTTTTTCCCCCTAGGGGGCAAAAATATTGCAAATATTTGTCTGTCACTAAGTGCTGCGTCCACCTCTTGGTCCTCAGCACAGGAAAGATGTGGATCTTCTGGAATGAGTCCAGAGCAGCCCAAGAAAATGCTCCAAAGGCTGGAGCCCCTCTGCTCTGGAGCCAGGCTGGCAGAGCTGGGGGTGCTCACCTGGAGAGGAAAAGGCTCCAGGGAGAGCTCAGAGCCCCTGGCAGGGCCTAAAGGGGCTCCAGGAGAGCTGCAGAGGGACTGGGGACAAGGGCTGGAGGGACAGGACACAGGGAATGGCTCCCAGTGCCAGAGGGCAGGGACAGATGGGAGATGGGGAAGGAATTGTTCCTTGTGAACAGGATGAGCTTAAAGGTCCCTTCTGACCCAAACCATTCCATCATACTATGGGGCAATCACATAATTAAGCAATCACCTAATTAAGAGCCGCAGAGCTCAGTCTCCCATTTGTGCTGTGCCAGGAGCATCCTGGACTGCTGCATCCCAAAGGAGTTCACCTTGTTGGAAATCACTGGAGAACTGAACCCTGTTCCTCTCTTGTTCCCCTGTCCAGGCCAGGCGTCGTCGTTCACGCAGCAGCCCCAGGACCAGGTGGTGATCGCGGGGCAGCCGGTGACGCTGCTCTGCGCCATCCCCGAGTACAATGGCATCGTGCTCTGGATCAAGGACGGGCTGGCCCTCGGAGTCGGACGGGATCTCTCAAGTAAGTCGGGACATCACCCGCCACTGTGAGAGCTGAGAGCTTTCTCTCACACGAAGTCCTGTACCAGGGTTAAAAGATGAGCAGAACTTGCAGCTTTTTGGTCTTTTGAGATGTTTATTCAGTTTCTTATCTCAAGGTCTGTGCATCGCTAACACCTAGCTTAAAGTGCTGGAAAACACAGCTGGGAAGAATGCCAGCCAGAGAATTCCAAAGTCTTTTAAAGTTTTCTAGTCTAATTAACTCCTAAAACATACCATATTTACAGTTTTGTGCCAATAATCGCTACCTATTTTGAACACGCAATTTCTGCCTCAAACCTATTCTACCAATGTCTTTGTGACACCGTCACAGTAGAAAATGGAGAAGAAGAAGAAGAAGAAGAAGAAGAAGAAGAAGAAGAAGAAGAAGAAGAAGAAGAAGAAGAAGAAGAAGAAGAAGAAGAAGAAGAAGAAGAAGAAGAAGAAGAGGCACCATCCAAAATCCTCCATCTTGCTCTCATCTACCTCCATACTAAAACCCCAGAACTACAAATTTTCACCCTGTGACAAACTAAACTACTATTTATTTCAGATCTTCCTTGCTTTTAATTCATCTCTAAGTGTTGGAAGTTTTTCCCATGGACTAAGGTCAAAGGCAATGCTTTCCTGGAGTCCCAGCCAGGGTCTTGGACTCCCCAGGGCAGCCCAAGGGATTTTACACGAGCCCTGGACTCCAACATGCCATAAATAAGGAAAGCAGGAGCTCTCCTTACCCAATATTTTTTTGGGGAATAATGTTTTCATTTCAACTCCAACACCTTCCAGACCACCCAAATATAGGCACTGATGCTTGGAATAAACCAAAATCTGTTTCACTCTGACCTGACACAAAACTGTTGGCTCCCACAGATGTCGCCTGACCCTGTGGAATCCCCTGGTTTGATTTCCTTGGAAACTAATGTCACCTTTCCAAAATGTGAGATAAAACGTTTTATACATGTTGAAAGTGCATATTTTAATAGTCCCAAAAAAGAAAAGAACCATCAAATATCCCGAGTTTGAAGGCATCCACAAGCCTCTGTTTGCTTTTGACAAACATTTGTGGCTTCCTCAAGCTTTAGTTTTGGCAAATTATACTTTGGTGACCAAATTCACAACCTCACATTCCTTAATCCCACACCCACACTGTGATTAGGGGTTAACTGCAGCTGGTAAAGACTGGCGGAATACTGGGGAAGTTTAGAGTTTATTCTGTATACTTTGCTGAAAAACACTAATCTGGAACTGAAATATTTCACGTGAGTAAGGAGAGTGTTTGCTGGAAACAGCCTGGGAGGAGCTCCTTCAGGAGCTGCAGTGTCCCTCCAGGCTCTGCAGAGTTTGTACACGTGTGGCACTGCTCAGCTCCTGGTGACCTGAGAGAGTTTTCCCCAAGGGAAGAAGCAGCATTCAGAAACCAGGGGAGTCTCCGTGTTTTTTGGTCTCCAGGGACCCTGCTCTTCCCTAAAGCGCAGTGCCTGCTTCTTCTTTCCCTCTATTTTTTATTAATACATATAATTGCTCATTTACAGCCGTGCCCGAATGAGCAACTCTGTCTTCGCCTGTTTTTCAAAGCTCTGAGCCACAATTTTTGCATCTATTAGAGAGCTGAGCTTTCCATGCAAGACCTTGCAACACGACTGGGTAACAAGAGCTCCAGTGAAGTAGGGAGCTGATGTGAATGACTTCCACAATTAACGGAGCCGGGGCTGCTGGAAGCCACAGGAGCTGCCAGCTCGCGTGATACCAGCTCAGCCAGTGTCTAATTAGCACAATACAAACAAACCCATCATTTGTACTTCTCACGGTTCAGGAGAGCAAATCCTGCCGTTGATAGCTCGAGAAACAACAGAAGCACAAGTGTGTGCCAGTGCTGTGTTACACAGGGCATTGGGCACCAGCAGGAGGAGGGGATGGGGCCTTTCCTCCTGTGTGTCCATCCTGTGTGCCCATCCTGTGTGTCCAGCCAGGCTGACCAGGGCTGCTGGTGCCCCCAGACCCCTGCCCAGGCTTTACACGGAGCTAACCGTGGTTGTATTCCAGGGTATAAGCACAGCTGACTTCAGAAATTGAGGATATTCCATGGTGGGCTGCAGAGGAGCAGGAGGTGCTGGGTTTCCTGGTGGAAGGGCTCATCCCTTTTTCTTGCCCAGGGAGGTTGTGAATGCCCCAGTCCTGGAAGGGCTCAAAACCAGGATGGAGAAGACCTTGAGCTACCTGATCTAGTGGGAGGTGTCCCTGCCCATGGCAGGGGGACTTGGGTCCTGTTGATAGTTAAAGTCAAAACCAAACCTTCCAGCACTTAACATTCTATGATCCCATGATTCCTTGGGATTTCAGTTAATGCTCCTTCAGCGCTTCTTTTTTCAACCTGTAGAGCAAAACATGCAGTCTCTTTCCTGAATTTGGCAGCTTCTTTCTCTCTCTATCTCTTCGGGCTGGCTGCCAAAGCTGCCTGGATCCTGGGAATTGCTGTGGGATGCTGGGGCTCTGGACCATGCTCTGCCCACCCCACTCCTGAGCTCATGGCTCCAGCTGCCTCCTGACCCGTGCTTTGCCTTTGGCAGGTTATCCACGCTATCTGGTCGTAGGAGACCATCTGTCGGGTCAACACCACTTGAAAATCCTGCGAGCTGACCTCCAGGATGACGCCGTGTACGAGTGCCAGGCCATCCAAGCAGCCATCCGATCCAGACCTGCCCGGCTGACTGTCCTCGGTGAGTCCCGGCTCCTCACACCCTCAGGGTGTTTGTTGGGGTTTCACTGCCTCCACGGTCACACTGAGTGGCTTTTGACAAAATGTTTTGTTGCTGGATCAAGAGGACTGGGAACGAATCCATTGTGAGAGCAGTGGGGGAGCAGCTCAGTCCTGAGAATGGGATCAAAGGAAGCTGCTTGGGGAGTGAAGCAGTTGGGGCAGAGTATGACAGTTCTAAGAGTAACACAGGCACCAAGTGTTTGGTAATTTGGCTTTATGGATTTATGCCCCACTTCAAGAGAGTCTGTCCATAAATTTAAGGATATGAAGAGTGTCAGTGTAAATTTAAGGATATGAAGAGTGTTACCCTGCCTACAGGACCGGGACAACTCCACCCTGTGAGGAAAGGCTGGTTTCATACCATTGCAGTATTTTTAAACTACCTACATATAAATATTTTATCACCTGTGCTTCCCAGTAATTAATATTTCCCATGAGCAGCACAGGAGGCTATTGCCTGGGATTGCAAACTGGAAGTGGCTCCCAAAATCATGTAGAGGACCTTTTTGTGTGGGAGATGGGTGGGGAGCACTGGCAGAGCTGGAGGGCTCTGTTGGGCCTCTGGCAGAGCAGGAGGGAGGCTCTTCCCACAGGAGTGCTGGGAAAAGGCAGGCACGTAGTGAGGCTTCCCGGCATGGATGTGGCTTCAGAGAAGTTAATGAAAATGGTATTTTTCTTGAACAGCTTGGACAGAACCCAGTCTGTATTGTTACTACCAGATTCATCCTGTTTATTCAACCTCAAAGTGAAACGGTTTGCATATTTAAGTTTGTTTAAATTGAAGACTGTGGGGGTTTTTTTCCCTTGTTGTTTTTTTCCTGATTAGTTTCTAGGGAGGAAAAAAAAAAAAAACAACAACCAAACACAAGCCTTTTAAAAAGATCCAAATCAAGAATTTTGTTGCTTTTAGTCAGCTCAACACTGATTAGTTTTAACCAGACAAAAAATGTGAATTAAGGTACCATCTGTGGTTGAAGGTGCACTTCACAGGAATCTGCACTATGAAAATGAGTTCAAATTCCTGCTTTGCAATTTCCCCTGCATTTGTTTTCCTCCTTCCACAACCCTACAACGTTCCCTACTCCCAAACTTTCACAGCTGCCAGCCCTTCCTTCCCTGACCCTGACAATAATGATGATTTTCCTTTGATTCCTCCCTCTGCTCAATCAACCCTTGGCAGCAGCTCAGAGCTCTGACACGTGCCCATACATGAAATAATCCTGGAAATGAATGGGAAAGGGGAATGTTGTCTTGCTCACCGACAACCCCTCCTTTGCCTGGGCTCCCTCCTTCTGTTGTGAAAGCAGGATACATTGCGGGAGCCAGACAAAAGAAATAATGTTATTTAATTAGAGCTAAAGATTTCAAAACTAATTTAGTCCCAGGGCGTACGTCAGAGCTGCTGCGAAGTGTTGATTGAGCAGAGAGATGTTTTTATGGATCAAAAGGAAATCATTATTATCTTTGGGGTTATGGAATGTGTTGAATAGCTGGTAGTTAATGTTTATGTGGATATACATGGTAGTTGCTAATTGGTACATTTACCTAGGATGTTCAGCAACTTATATTTGCAGAGTGTTTTCCTTTTAAGAAAATTAAAGTTACAGCGTGTTCAATTTAGGCCAAATCGATGAGCCAGTGTGGGTTTGGAACCCACTGGTAGCTCATCTTTAACTTTAGGGGTATTTATGCAGATGTTCTGAGGGGGGAATGTGGTCATGGCTCGGAGGCTGCCAGAGCTCCAGGACTGTTTGGACAATGCTCTCCGGCACAGGGTGGGATTGTTGGGGTGTCTGTGCAGGACTTGGTGTTGGACTCAATAATCCTTTTGTGTCCCTTCCAGCTCAGGTGATTGTGTGATTCTGTGACATTTCGGGCTGGCTGGGGAGACAAGAGTGATGATCCCACCTTTGCAGGGGGTTGGTGATCAGCAGCTCACACTATCAGCAGCTCACTGTTCCTTTGGGATGGGGTGTCCTGTGCTGGCAGCGAGGGCGGGGCTGCTGTGGGATCTGTGCTCTGTGTTTTACCCACCCCCGTGGAGGGGACAGAAGTGACACATGAAGAATAGAAGCCTTAAGCCCCGGTGTTTCTGACAGCTGGGGACAATGTGCAGCCTTTCAGGCTGAACTCACCGCCTGACAAGGGGGTAACACGTGTCTGTGAAGGGGGAGAGACATTTCTGGTGCTCCCAGATGTGCAGTACCACCAGCTGTGCAGACATCTCTGCTCTCAGCATGCAGTGTGTGAGCCTGCTGTAGTCAGAGCTAAGCAGCTGTGTCTGGAGGGAGCTGGATCTCCCAGATCTCATCTCCCTGGGTCGGGAAGGGATGTGCCAGGATGCGTGAGCCACTCACAGGAAGGTGCCAGGGGGGCGTTCCTTCATCCCAGTCTGCTCAGTGTCACCTGAGGCTGCAGACTTCCCCTGGGCAGGGGGATCCCTAAGGCATCCCTGGAGCCAGGTGCAAACCATGCAGCTCTTAAGGAAGCGATCCATCACAGCTGAGGCAGAGCTGAGAGGCTCTGGTGGCTGGGAGATTCTTGTGGCTGGGAGCCCAACATCTGCTGCTGGTTTCTCAGCGACTCAAGGGCTCTTCAGCCACCTGGGTGTTAGAGGCAGTTCCTGGGAACTCTATCTCACTCTATCACCCCCAGCCTTGTCTCTGGAAAAACAACCCTGCCTGGTTTTTCGTAGGGGTTGGTGCTGCCTTGTCTGTCCTTGCCAGCTTTTCCACTTCCTTGGTATCAAGAAACCCCCTAATGCCTCCCCATTCAGGCTCCAACTGCTGTCATTCATGTCTGACAACAGCTTTATGGGGCTGATGCCTCCTACTTCCCTGCTCAGATGCAGAGCTACACCATATTTTAATTAAATATTTAAGGTTTTGTCACATTGTTTTCAAATCTACATGGTTAAATGTAGTGGAACAGATCATTCCATAGCCTTGGAAGTCCAAACACTCAAACAGACGAGCCTATTAATGTCATCAGCATCAGAGAAAATCTTTTCTTTGGGGAGTTCCAGGGACAAATATTGCTGGGAAATGTTGTTAATGCATCCCAAAGCTGGAGGGTTCCCCTTCTCCAGGTCTCCCTCACCTTCCCTCTTACCATTGCCCAAACTCTGGGGAAGGATTCACTGCCCAATCTCCTCAGGATATCTGCCCCAAGCAAGGAAGGCTGATAAATCTGATGGGACAGGATTTGGGACATATGGAGGCATCCAGATTTTCTGCAAGCAAAGGATGTCAAGGCAGCTTGTCAGGGGAGCGCAAGCCAGGCAGGCTCTGGGAAGCCACTGGAGGGCTATTTGCTACCTGGTACATCTCTAATGGCAAGGCTGCTTAATTTATGATCTATTTAACTAAGCCAGGGTATTAATTAAATAAAGTAAGAGCCTGATTAGGACTTGGAGAAATTTAAAAATAAAATCAGGCAGCAATCGAGTGAAATTGCAAAGCAAACACTTTGGCTGTAACCACTGGAGAGTTCCCTCCGGTCTTCCATCAAAGCTCAGAGCAGGGAGGGCAAATACAAGAGATTATATTGCCAACAGATGTGTGTTGTTAAAATATGCATCTGCCAGCCGTGTAGCTTCAGGAGCCAGAGGGATCGCTCGTGGATCCTTCTGCACTCACGGGACCATGAAGGAATTTGAGGGCCCGGCAGCCGAGCTGGGATTTGCAGACACGTTAATTAGTGTTGAGTTCCCAGATCTCGGAGGCAGCCAAGTGAGGAGAAACTTTGAAGAGAGCTTTGGTTTCCCTGGGAGGGAGCGGGGGGAGAGAGGGGAGCCCTGGCTCACAGTGCCAACGTGGCCATGGTGTGGTGACACCTCGGCCTACAGTGACACCTTGGCCTGTGGTGACACCTCGGCCTGTGGTGGCACCTTGGCCTACAGTGACACCTCGGCCTGCAGTGACACCTCGGCTTGCAGTGACACCTCGTTCTGTGGAGGCACCTTGGCCTACAGTGACACCTCGGCCTGTAGTGACACCTCGTTCTGTGGAGGCACCTTGGCCTACAGTGACACCTCGGCCTGCAGTGACACCTCGTTCTGTGGAGGCACCTCAGCCTGTGGTGACACCTGGTTCTGTTGGTGACACCTTGGCCTGCAGTGACACCTCGGCCTGCGGTGACACCTCGGCCTACGGTGACACCTCGGCCTGTGGTGGCACTTCGGCCTGTGGTGGCACCTTGGCCTACAGTGACACCTCGGCCTGCAGTGACACCTCGTTCTGTGGAGGCACCTCAGCCTGCAGTGACACCTTGTTCTGTTGGTGACACCTTGTTCTGTTGGTGACACCTCGGCCTGCAGTGACACCTCGGCCTGCGGTGACACCTCGGCCTGTAGCGACCAGGGCTAGCAGGACCCGCCATGCCCGGAGGATGGAGTAACCAGGACAATGAAGCAGATGGATGACGAGGTGTTGGAAACTGGATGGCTCCTCCCCTTCATGGCGCCTTGGCAGGGGCATCCCAAGGCTGTCCTGCCTGCTCTGGCCTCCCCCGTGGGAGATGTGGCACCTCCAGCCCGGCCACGTACCTCGGGCTGTCCTAGGAAGCTCCCAGACACCACTTGCTTGGCACAGGGAAAAGGCTGGTCCCAGAGGTGCCAGTGGGAAATTGGCCACAAGCAGGAAAAGGGAATATGAGGGTGTGAGGAGGGAGGCAGGGGAGCTACTTCCAGAGACTTAAGGTGAATAATTGATAGGCAATTAACTTGTACCTTCACCTTTTATAGTCTTAATTCCCTCTCTCCTCCCCTCCACGGCCTCTTCTAATATTAACTCTGTCTTCACGTGTGTCCCATTAGGAATAAAGCTTTCTTAAATCAACATGAATTATTTAACTCTACAGATTAAGTTAATTTGAAGTGAGAGCTCCTGTCTCTCCTACAATGGCACAAGGCAGGGACAGGAGGGTCACTGGGGTGTCAAGTTCATCCAATCACAGCCATTTTCCTCTTTTTATTTTATTTTTTATTTTATTTTTTATTTTATTCCATTCTTCATTCTTGCCAAGTCTTTCCAGTCCTCCCCTGCAGAGCAGAGTAAGTAATTCCATTACCAAAACGATGGTTGGCAGCTTGAGACATCTGCATTTCCCAGCTTTCAAGCTCTTCAGTGGCATTTTATCAGGAAATAAAGGGGTTATGTCCTGGGTAAGGTCCTTTCTCAACATTTGTTTGTAATGCTGAGCAGCAAGGAGAAAATGTGAGGAGGTGATGTTTCAAATCCAGAAACAGTTCTGCTTGGAACCCTTTTTCCACACTTTTTAATAGAATTCAATTCTCTGAATGCAAAATTCAGAGCATGTAGAGCTGGGATGTCAATTCAGAACAAAAAAAAGAAAAAAAAAAAAGTAATGAAAATGTGATCATTTTCTTCCAGAGAGTCTCTTCTCCTTGAACAACTTCGGGTCTTCACAAAGCTGCATTTTCTGCTGGGAATATTTTCAGTGGCAAAACAGCAACTGGCTCTACTGGGAATGAAACAGAAACATCAAACAATCGAGCGCAAATCCCAAATAACCTAAATATTTGATGTCATGTCTGAGCAGCTTAAGTTTACAGCTCTCTGAGCCGGCTCCTTTTGATAGCAGAGGGTGGCTGGGTTTCCTTGCTCACCTCCCTGAGTGGCTCTGGGGTGGGAAGGCACCTCCATGGGATTGACCATTGCTGCCAGGAAAACCCGGGGGCTCAAAGGTGAAAGGCAGCCGCTGTCTGGAGCAGCCTAGAGCTGCAAAACAGACCACAGAGAGGGACTGTGGGCTAAAAATCTGGGTCTTGAGATGGGTCCTCCCAAGGTGGGTTTCACCTGGGTGGTGGGAAGTGCTGCTTCCCCCGTTCTGGAGGGGTTTGCACCTTGTCTGTGAGGAGAAGGAAGAGGAGGAGGTGAAGGAGAAGAAGGGAAGGCAGCATCTATATGAGCTCTGTTCTCCTTACTTTGAAGGACACAAGCGGAATGACATCTTTACATCCCCAGTAAACATCTGGGCTGGTGGTGGGTGCCAGGATGAAACACTCCATGGGACAGAGCCACCCACCTCAGGCTCTGCCAGGGTCATAGCAGTGGAGTAATGACTTTGCAGTCATACAAACATGGGAGATAAAAGCTAAGGAAAGGGTTTGTTTCACCTTACAGACAATAAAAATTATAAATATCATAGAACCATGGAATGCTTTGGCTTGGAAGGGATATTAAAGATCCTTTAGCTGTGCTTCCCTGCTCTTCCACTATCCCAGGTTGCTCCAAGCGCTGTCCAACCTGCCCTTGGACAATTCCAGGGATCCAGGGGCAGCCACAGCTGCTCTGGGCACCCTGTGCCAGGGCCTCACCACCCTCACAGGGAACAATTCCTGCCCAATCTCCCATCCATCCCTGCCCTCTGGCACTGGGAGCCATTCTCTGTGTCCTGTCCCTCCAGCCCTTGTCCCCAGTCCCTCTCCAGCTCTCCTGGGCCCCTTCAGGCCCTGGCAGGGGCTCTGAGCTCTCCCTGGAGCCTTCTCCTCTCCAGGTGAGCACCCCCAGCTCTGCCAGCCTGGCTCCAGGGCAGAGGGGCTCCAGCCTTGGGGCATCTCCGTGGCCTCCTCTGGGTCCACCCTGACAGGTCCACGTCCCTCCCCACTGGACAGGGCTGTGTCTGAGCAGGGGCTGGTGTTCAGTCACACCAGGAGAAGTTCAGCAGAGCCAGGCCAGCACTAAGCAGATGCTGCCTCTGCTCCATTGAACCCTGCTCCAGATGGGCTCACACAGTTCTTACAAACTTTATATTTTCTTAATGCCCTGAGCCCTGGAGTTGACGGATTCCACCTCTCCCATCAAAGCTTCCTTTCCCTCAGCCCTCAGAGCCACACCAGCACTCCTACCTGCACACTGAAGACTTAAGTACAACAGAGTAAATAGGAAGAGACACGGCTAGAAATGATTAATGTTTGTGTTCCTGTGCCAATCTGTGATTCCTTGTCTCGATGCAGGGAGGGCATCGTGGTTCTGACCCATGGTTTTATCAAACACGAAGCATTTGGCTTCTCTCTGCAGTCTGCTGGGCTGGGCTGACCTGATGGATGCAAAGCACAGAGGGCTGATAAAAAAAACCTTCCTGATTTTTAGTCATCCCTTCATCTCTTCCCAGCCCCTTCTGCTGGCTCTGCCACTGCCCTGGCCGCCTGTTACTCCGGGCTGTGATGGCCACGAGGGTGCTGTGAAAAGATGTGGGGGTGCTGCGTCTCAGGACTCCTCTGTGCTGCTGTTCTCATCACTCGTTCCCGTGTCTGCACCCCCTCTGCACCTCACTGCGGCTCCCCCAGTCTGCACAAGCCATCTGGGGGCCAGCAGCTCCCTGCACATCACACCAGCCTTTCCCTCTGCTGCACCCAGCGCCGCCGGCTCCCTGGGCTGCCTGTGGACAGCAGGCATTATTTTGCTTCACGCGCTTCTGAACCGCTGACACCTCGCATTCTGCACCAGCCAGACCCCCCGCACACGCAAACCTCGCTTTGCTTTCACTCCTACGCACGATTCTCCCTCTTGCCAATCAAGACCCAGCTCCCCCATTCCGCATCCTGCCCGTGCTCCTCTGCATCTGCATCTGTGCCCGCAGCAGCCCCTTTTGTGCCGCTCCCAGCTGCGCACACGGATGCGATGCCGATTGCAGCGCCGGGAGCCGCCGCCGCCAGGCGCTCGGTGGGTTGTTAGTGACCTGACACGAGTATTGACTCCCTCTCCCCTTGCCAGCTGGCAGAGAAGAGCGAGGCTCCCGGAGCGTGACATCACCTGAGCGACAGCCCCCGCTTCGCTATCGATCGCCAGGGTGACAAATGAACCGGCGGCTCGGCAGGGCAGGACCGAGAGCGGAGGAGCCGCTCTGGGACAGGCTGCCTGAAGGGACCCCGTGCCCAGCCTGCAAGAATGTTGTTTCCTCGTTCTAAGAGCTTGGCCAGCCCTTTTTGCTTGTCTTGCATTCCCCTGCTCCCTGAAGCGTTGCCCAGCCTTGACCCACTGTGCCTGAGCTTCTCTGACATCCATTGGACGGTTCAGGCTTCCCAGCAGAGCTCCCAGCAGCTCCCAGCACAGCTCCCAGCTCGTGGCGACGGAAGGGTTGGGAGCCCCGTGATGGATCTCTCTGTTACACATCCGTCACACTGCGTTCCCGGTGCCGCTTGCTTTTGGTGCCCCTGTCAGCGTGATGGATGCCAGCCTCCCATCCCGCAGGAGCACTGGGATGGGTTTGGAGCTGTGGCATTCCTTTTGGCTCCAGCTGGGCTGTAAAACGGGATAGTCATGTCTTAATGACTGACCTGTGGGTGTCCTTGGTAATTAACAGGAGAATAACCTCTCCCACCTCAGGATATTTCCCACATGCCAAGATGGACGAATGACCCTCTGGAAGGGGCTATCGCTCTTTTTTTTAGATTAAAGGTGCCTGATGTGCTCAATTTTGCCCCTTTCAGCAGGCAAAGAGAGGTGGAAATCCTGGACATGGCATTGGATGACGCACCCAGGACTGTCCATCCTCCTCCTGCTCCAGGGAATTGGGCTGGTGCTCTCCCCCAGGGACAGGCACAAAGCCACAATATCGGGTTCCTTTAAACTCAACTCTGACCTCCACAGAGAGAGACAAGGGATTCATGGCAAATTATGGATTTAACACCTATGATGAATCCCCATTACAGCATGAAATGAGAAAGGAAAACGTAGCTAAATGGAAGATTTCCCCTGGGCAGCAGGAGGCTGCAGCTCCTGAGAGGCTAGGGAAAATAGAATGAAAAAAAAATGGGAAAAAAAATAGAGAACTAGGAAAAACCTTGTTCCATTAACTAAATATTGCGAAACCTTTGCAAGCCACTGCTTGCAGGTTAGTGGGGTTTAAAGGCCAGGGCTCAGACCCGTGACACATCCAAGGTTTCCAAATCCATTCCCTTGGTTGTCATGACAAGGGGAAATGAAATACTCTTGATGATGGTCCCTTAGGGGCTCAGAACAACTGATCCCCTCTCCGGGGCCAGGCCCTGCCCTTCACTACATTCTGAGTGTAGCCTGACCCTGCTTCAGTCATCTCCCTTTGGGAAATGCCAATGGAGCACCGGAAGGATAAAAAAATTGCACTGGAAAATGCACTTTTATCTTAGACCAGGCTCCTGGCTCTGAAACATGAGGTTTAAAGCCAGGTTGGACGGGGCTTGAAGCAACCTGGTTTGGTGGAATGTGTCCCTGCCCATGGCAGGGGGGTGGAGTGAGATGGTCTCTGAGGTCCCTTCCAACCCAAACCATCCCAGGATTTTACAGCTCTAGGTTAATGCAGCTGGAGATGAATTCATACTGGGAGAAGATGTCAGTAGCTGTCACTGGGTGGCTTTCCTGGAAGTGCAGGAAGGAAGACAGGCTTTAGCAGCCAAACAGGGGAGGAAAACTGGGGAAGGGGCTCTCAGAGTGCTGCCTGCTTGGCTCATCCTATGGGCAGAAAGGGAATCCGGTCACTTACGGCCTCAATGGAAACACACACAGCCTGAGGTAATTTCTGTGGTGCCAAAGCCTCCATGTGCAATCCTTCAGATCCCTCAGGTTCAAATCCCTCCCTTAAAGAGCAGGAGAAAGGAGCAGGGTGAGGCAGGAACAGCAGCCTTCGGGTCACAGGTATGGTTCCTGCGCCCACTGCAGCTCCGGCCGCGACAGGAGGGAGTCCAGGAGCTTGGCGTAGTCACTCATTCCTGGGGTTGGGCAGCAGCCAAGCAGAAACACTGCAGAGTCACAGTTGTGGAGACAAGTGTCTGTAATCTCCACTGAGTCATAAATCATGGAGGAGCTGAACTCTCCTCCCCGTGACCCCATGGATCCTCTCCCCATCCTCATGGCGATGAGCGCCGGACAGCCTGCGGTGGGTCCGGATAATCCCGGGAACATCCTCATACCCGAGGTGGTTGTTTCTTATTCAGGTTGTTGCTAGGGAATTCTGCAGAGATTTCTCTTAGTGGGTGAGAAGCGACTTTCAAATCAGCGGCAGCATGAAAAAAATTGCGCCGGAAAAATAAGAGTCTTTCATGAGATCCCATTTAATTGCTAACGAAGACAAAAATCACGGCTCTCACATTTGGTTCCCCAACAAAACCCAGATAGCAGCTGCCCCGTACATATCTGATTCCAACGGGTAGGTTTAAAAGATACAGAAGGTATTTAATGATAATGATAATGATTTACATTTATATAGTGCCTTGTATCCACTGGGATCACAAAGTGCTTTATATATGTATGGATAAAAATATCCTGGATAACAAGCACTCCATCCATCACCAAATCACAGCCCCTTCCCTGGTGAGGCTACAAGCTGTTCAGGAAGGAGTTGCTGCATTTCCAGAGCCACTCTCCCTCTTCACTCCTACAGCACTTGGGGTGCTCTACGGTAATTTAGTAATAAAACCAGGTGATAAAAACACTTTAAAAACAACAATGTCATAAAAAAGGAGAACCTTCAGTGTCATAAAACGACATGCAGAGGAACAGGAGGGGAAACTTGAGAGGGAGAAGGTTATAATGATTTTAAAATAAAACAGAGTAGGTTTGGGTTGGATATTGGGAAGAAATTCTTCCCTGTGAGGTTGGGAAGGCCCCGGCACAGACTGCTCAGAGAAGCTGCCCAATCCCTGGAAGTGCCCAAGGCCAGGATGGACAGGACTTGGAGCAACCTGGGATACTGGAAGGTGTGCCTGCCCATGGCAGGGGAGTGGAACAAGATGAGCTTTAAGGTCCCTTCCAACCCAAACCATTCCAGGATTCCACAATAAATAGGGGCAGTTGCCACCAGGAAGATCTGGTCTGGAGGAGAAATATCATCCAGCTGCTCTGAGTTAGAAGGTGAAGATCTTGGCCAGCAGGAACAGCCCCAAAGCAAGGGTACCAGCTGGGTAGTCAGGGACCTCCCAAAATTACTTTGGAGCTAGCAACAGAAGGAAAAATCCTGACACCTGATGCTCAAATGATGCTGCTTCTTCCAAGCTCTGCTTTGTCCTGCTGCGGAGCAAATCTGTTCCCATGGGTTGGGTGCAACTCAGCTGTCCCACAGCAAGCTCTGCCCATACCACCGTGTTTTGATGGGAGGGATGAAGCCTTCCCAGCCCAAAATCCTCCACCTGAAAGGTGCCACTCGCTTATGCCCCTTTTGGTGCCAGCCTCTGGCTCAGCTGGGCCTGGGAGGCAGGCGAGGGGAGGGGAGAGCGGAAGGCAGAGAGAAATCGAGGCTCTCAGAGACATTCATTCAAAATTCATAGGCGCAAAATTGCAGTCTGCATGGATTTGTTTCCTTTGGAAAATTACAGGAAGCTACAGGCACCAACAACTGTTATTCAAATAGCCACTTTGGATGATTAGGATGGCAGGAGGCTGTACTTACACATGCAGACCCAATATAATCAGGCACGAGGCAGGGTAGGAAGGCAAGGCCGGGGAAGGGAAGCTGGAGGAGCTCAGAAGCAAAAACAGCAGCAGGGTGGCTCTGTGGGAAAAGCCACGGGGCCAAATCCAGCCCCACTGCTGGATGCAGCAGGAGCAGACAATTAGTTCCAGATTTGGGGTGATGAGCACAGAGCTGGGTGATCCCTGGTGATTCCTGGGGGAAGTTTCTCAGCCCTCGTGGGTCAGCAGCTGAGAGCAGGCAGTGCACAGGGACGAGCACCATTCCTGCAGCGGGGGCTGTGCTCTGCCCTGCACGTACATCACAGCCCAGGAAGCACCACAGAGTCACAGAAACCCACAAGGGTTTGGGTTTGAAGGCACCTTAAAGGCCACCTCATTCCAGCTTTCTGCCAGGGCACGGACACCTTCCACTATCCCAGGCTGCTCAGGTTCACCTTCCTCATCTGCTCTCCTGCCTTCCAGCACAGAAATCCATCATCACTCCCCTGCCTGTTATAAATCAAGAAAAGAAGTTTTGCACACACTGAATTTATTTTTTGAAAAAAGAACTTTAAAACCACATACGCGCAAAACCCTGAGCAAATACTGCTTTGAGGATTGGCCTGTGGGTCAGCGATGAAACACAGGCAAAACATCTGAGCCATGAAGGGCGAAAATTGTATAATAAAAGCAAACTCCGCAGTACAAGCAGAGGAAAAACTCTTGGCTTTGTACTGAGGAGCTGCTTCTCTCCCTTTTAAAATGCTTCTCTGCACTACCAGAGGCGCCGTGCAGTGCAGAGCAGCCAAGAGCGTCTCATCCTCCGCCGGCAGCAGCTCCCGCTCTGCCCAGCGCTCCCCACGGCTGCGCGCCTCTCCGGCGGATGGACGGGTTCCAGCCTCCTGCCGCGCCTTCGCGGGTGCCCGAGGTGTGGGGGAATGTTTGCACACAGGCCCTCGAGGCCCATCTGCAGCGCCGGGCGCCTCGGCAGCAGCGGAACACGTGGCTTGGCAGGGTTTGGCTGGAAGCGCCGCGGGAGCATCCTGAGCCTGGCGGAACCACAGCCCTGCAGCAGGAGGGTGCCACCTCCTCACCCTGGCTGCAAGGGCACGCAGGGCTCCAGGGGGGAGTGGCAAAGTCTTCTTCTTCGGGAAGAAATTCCTCCATGTGAGGATTGCCCAGAGCGGCTGCCCTATCCCTGGAAGTGTTCAAGGCCAGGTTGGATGGTCTTGGAGCAACTTGGTCTGGTGGAAGGTGTCCCTGCCCATGGCAGGGGGGTGGAACTGGATGGGTTTTAAGGTTCTTCCCGACCTAAACCAGTCCAGGATTCTGAGATTCTGTGATCTCTGTGATGTCGGTAAAGAGAGAGAGCCAGATGGAAGATGAAAGCTGTATTCATGGTAAAGGGGGATAGGAGGGATGGTGACAGTGGGATTTTCTGGAGGTGGAGGCTTGGAGCAATCTGGATGGGTAGAAGGTGTCCCTGCCCATGGCAGGGTGTTGGAACAAGATGATTTTCAACATCCCTTCCAACCCAAGCCTTTCTGGGATTCTATGATTCTATGATTCTATGGGTTTATGTTCCATCAAGCTCTTTTCCTGGCAAGTCAGCGCTGTCCTAAAGCCCCTTGGAGATGGACAAAGTGGATGTGGATGTCTTGGAAAGGAGGGAGACCTAAAAGGACAGAGCAGGAGGTCTGGGAACAGTCGACTTTTAAGCACAGCTTAGAAGGCAGCTTGGACATCCTGCATGTGCAAGGAGATCTTCACAGAGCCTGTGGACTCTCCTTAAACACAGGTTTCCCCCTCCCTTTTTGGGGATCTTGGGATGACCTTGAGCGTGTGTTGGCAGGACACGGATTGTGATGAGCTACTTTGCACATCCAGCTTCTTTCTTGTCTGTACAAGTGCTTCTCTCTTATCTGGTAGTATTTTGCAAAACTTCACAAGCTTTTAGTGGCAAGACTTTTGCTAAGAGGCTGTTGATAAATCTGGAGTAGGCAGCAGGAAGGCTTTAGTGACGTATTCTCCTCCTTTTGACTGGAAAAAGCAGCTTATCTGCTTTGGAGAATACAGGTTCTTCCTCTTTATCCACTCTGAAATCTTATCTAAACTGGTTCAGGTGGCAGAGCTGAGAGAAGGAAATAATTAAGCAAGAGACAGGTGAAATGCTGACATTATTATTACTTAAATGGCCCAAACCTTTTACCTCGTGTATTTTTTATTATTGTTTTACCTTTTTTTTACTGCTGGTGACACATAACAAGGGAGAAATCGGTTTTTCCAGGTTATCTCACCCATCCACACACTTGCCACTTCACCCCCCTTCCTCCCCACCCAAATATAAATCTCGTTTAACTGGTTCTGTTGGCAAGACAGAGAAATAATTAAGGCGAAGGTGGCTGCAGTGTTGATGTTATTACTGTAATGCAGCAGCCTGTTTAGTTTCTTTGCCAATGAAATGCAACCAGGGGAAAATCAGTTTTAAAGATTACCTCCCAGAGATGCAAATAAAGGAGCGGAAACCATGTAGTCAGGAAGAAATGGTCTCAAACTAGGAAACATTTCAAAGTCGGTGACAGTCTCTTAGGGGCTTTTAAGACCACAATTTACCTTTTGACTGCATTCTATTTTCTCTGAAATCCTTTATTTCCCTCTTATTTATTGACTGGAGAGACAGCGCAGAAACGAGAAAGTGATTCTCCAGCCACTGGTCTTAAAAATCCATAGAAGGAAATTGTTCTCAGGAGTGCGGGTTTTTGTTGTTCTTGGGCACTTCTTTTTTCCTCCCTCCTTGTTTTTAGCCCTCTCTGTGAACCAGGGCTTAATTGAATCGCTTTGCCATGGAGGGGCCTCGAACTGGAAGGGATCAAGGTCAGCGGCTCTGGCTGGGAGCGAGAAGCCCTGATTAGAGAGGTGGGAGCCATGGTGATAACGCAGCGGGATGCAGCACATCATGCTCCAGGCCAGCTCGGGATGGAGGTGGACGTGGTGGTCTATCCATCCACACACGGCAACAGCAGCTGAACCACTGCAAGGGGCTTAGGGGGATTTCTTTTGTTTCGGGGATGGCACTGCGGGTTGGGAAATGGGCATCTCTGTCCTCGGATTAGCATCCCAGTCATGGATTAGCATCCTGCTCTAGGACTGGCGCCCTGCTCTCAATGGAACATCCTGCTCTCAGATTAGTATCCTGCTCTGAGATGAACATCCTGATCTCAGATGGGTATCCCACTCTAAAATTGACATCCTGCTCTCAGATTAGCATCCTGCTCCTAGTTCAGCATCCCAGATTTAGATTAGCATTCGACTCTCAGATTAGCATCCCACTCTCAGAGCAGCATCCCACTCTTGGATTAGCATCCTGCTCCTGGTTCAACATCCCAGATTTAGATTAGCATGCGACTCTCGGATAAGCATCCCACTCCTAGATTAGCATCCCACTCTTGGATTAGCATCCTGCTCCTGGTTTAGCATCCCAGATTTAGATTAGCATGAGACTCTCAGATTAGCATTGTGCTCCCAAATTACCGTCCTTCTCCAGGTTTAGCATCCCGCTCTCAGAGCAGCATTCCTCTGGACATCGTGGCACCGTGAGCCCCATGCCTCCTGCTCCTCTTGCCGTGGTTCCCCCCACCACACACACGTGTGCTGCTCACAGGTTCCTGTCTGCGGGTGTTCCCTGCTGGAATGATACTGAGACGTGCAGAAAAAAAACAATCCCAGAGAATTCCCGCAGTGCTGGCCTAGTTAGCCTGTTCCCAGCTGCGAGCTAACGCTGCTGCCCAGGAGAGCCCCCGGAGACTGCTCTGCTTGGAAGAAATAACTAGATTAAAAAATAGCGTATCACTTCAGGGTCAGAATTGGTGCAGCCCCGTAATTAGAGCCTGGATTTCAGAGATTAAATCCTTTAAGGCCGGCTTTCAGTAGCTGTGTTTAATTACACCTCGCATCTCCCAGCCCTGTCTTGGCAGAAAGGACCGTGTAAGGACAGCTCCCGCTCCATCACTGAGGTTTCCTGCTTGTTGATACTTTTCTGCCTAATTCCTGAGGCTGCACCATTTCTTGGCAGTGTGGGCAGCTTGGCAGCAAAGTCCTGCCTGTCCATGCTGCAGAGGCCAAGCTGTGCAACTCCACCAAAGCACGTTGGGCGGTCCCAGGGCATCACAAGGATCCACAGTAGGATGGTGTGGGGGTGGGCAGGAGAGGGAGCACCCACTGCTCAGGGTGGTGCTTCTGGAAGAGCTGAAAAGGGGGATACAGGTTGAGGAAAGCTCCTGGGGCAAGGATTTCTATGCAGAGGCTCCTCAGGTTGGGCTGCTCCATTTCCTGGCACTGTTGGTTTCTGTGTCAGTTCCCCCGACAGCACTTGGAGGTATTTTGCTGTCCAGAGATACCTTTGGCTGGTGCAGAGGCAGCAAGAAGAGTGGGAGAGGAAAACTGCAGAGGCTTGAAAAGTTTCCCTTTTGGAGTGATTCTGCTACAACCGAACTGAACGGAAAAAAGACTGATTTGGGCAGACCTCCACTGACACACCACCAGTTCATCCAATCCCACCCGCCTGGAAAGCTGCCACTCCCTGGGAGTGCCTGTGCCCCTTTGTCTCCCGTGATGTGCTGTGGCGTGTCTCGGTGGCCGAGAGCCCCGGGCTCTGTGTCACGGGAAGGTTTGTGGGGATTGTGTCCATTAACACAACCGAAAAAATGAAACAGGAGCCATTCCCAGCCGGCTCCCAGCTTTTCAGGCAGCCTCTCCTCTCTTCCCATCTCCCCTAAACCCTTTGTGATTTCTGCTGCTGTTGCACACTCCGGGAGCAGCCGCATTCCTGGGATGTGGGTCGAGGCAGCCGGAGCCCTCACCCTGCGAGCCCCGCGGCACCAGGACGCCCCATGTCCCTGCACGTCTCCATTGCTGCGGCGAGAGCACCCTCTCCTGTCTCAGCTCTGCCTCTCCCCGCTCCCTCCCACGGCAGATGCCAGGGCCGAGGCTCCATCGCTTCCCGGGGTGAGGCCGCGGGGACAAGGACAGAGCATCCCGGTGCCCAAACCCTGTCCTGGCACCAGTGACACCCAGGGAGCTCCTGAGAGCAGCACAGGCGACTGTTTAGGAGGACCAGGGGAATGTTTAAGTAAAAAAAAATATAAAATAAAAAATTCAAGGTGTGTTATAATTACTAATTAGATCGGGTTATAATTATCTCTCTTTGCAATCCCATACCTGCCTCAGAATAGCTCCAGTTCCTCCTAACAATTAACAGAGAAAGTCTTTTACGACACACCAGGTGATTACATCGCAATCACAGCCTCTGTGGCCAACGCTGCCTTATTAAAGAAGGGCTGATATTTACAGAAGAACATTGTGATCAAATTAGACTAAAATTAACTGGAGTAAATTAAGAATAAGAGGGGTTTTTTTCATCTGCTTCCCTTTATTTCCTGCCACAGAGTTGCCTCTGGGTTGGTTATAACGCTCTGTGCGTTGATTGTGGTATTGGGGCAAAAAACACAGAAAGGGGCAGCAGTTCATTTCTCTGGTTTGCCTCAGAGAGAAATCTGCATTTGCACCCCCTCACTCACCCACCTCCTCCTGCTCCACGAAAGCTCAGGCTTGAAGCATGCCAAAGCTCAAGGAGCTCACTGCTCCCGAGCACAGGGTGGGGTTGTTGGGTGTCTGTGCAGGGCCAGGATCTGGACTCGATGAACCTTGTGGATCCCTTCTGACTCAGGATATTCTATGGAACTACAGGGCCAGACCCAAACCTGTGGTGTTTCAGCATCCCCAGCTTCAACAAGCTCTGCCTGTGGGCCTCTGCCATGCCGAGAGCATCCCAAAGTGCTCATCCCACACTTCCTGCTCAGGGCACGGCTGTGCTCAGAGCAATAGCAGAAATGGGGTGGATTTCCCCCAACGATCCTAAACCCAACGCTCACTCACATTTAACATGCGGCTTAATAGCTCCAAAACCAAGGCTGGTGCTCAGCATTACGAGCAATCGTCCAACGAGGAATTGGGAGATTTTTTTAATAGCAATGGGCCAAACAAAATAATCATCAGGCGGTTTGAGGGTTTTGCATTTCTTTTTCAGCACGAAGGGAATTAGCGGTGAGCAGAGTGTGGTTTCTGGGAGAGTCAGCTCTGTCCGTCAGGCTCCAGAAAATGGATGATCAGACTTTTGGCAGTGGCAGCATGGGGTGGGTACGTGGACTGTTGCTTTGCCTCTCCCGAGCAGGAGGCTGAATCATCCTGAAGAATAGTGTAGCAGAGGCTGCTGGAGGGAATGAATAGCACAGCCTCTGACCCAAGCCTTTGGATAAATCATCCTTCCAGGTCAAACCCATGAATCTGACAGGCTTTAAAAATTGTGTCTTATTACAGTTTCACCAGCTTCTCCACCTTTACCTGATGGCTTCATCCCTAATTCCCATATCAAAGCCCCACTGGACGTGGGGATCCTTGTTGCAGCTTTAGCCAGTCCTGGTTTTTCTCTTAATCCAGGAGCTCCATCAGTTCTGGTTTAGGACTCCATCAGCAGTTCTGCAGGCTGAGCCTCCATCCAGGCAGCTCCACCTTGAACTGGAATTCCCAGTTGGCCTCTAGATGGGCAACGTCACCCTGGTTTTTCTGAGTTTTTTAAAGCCTTTTGATTGTTCATAAAATGGAGTCAGACCTTTTAGCTTCTGTACAATATTAGGAGCAGTTTCTACCTTTTTCTCACAGATGTAACATAAACAAGTCCTTTGTTTTTCATTCTCTGTCCTTTGTTTGCATATTTCTAACCTGAAAACAATAGTAACTGACAGTTGGTCTGGCCATTCGGCTAAGGGGTGATAACTCCAAAAGCCAATCCACAGCCAGACCCACAAATGTATAAAAAGTAAGAAATAAACAGGCAGAGGGCTCTCTGCCTTGTTCTCCACCTTGGGTTTTCAGCCTTGGCTCTCTCGGAGGAACCTTCTGCCCTGCGAAAATCTTCTTGACTCCGTGTGATTGATTTGTGTATCCCAGTCACAGGGCAAACCCAGGCCACAGGCCGGGAGTGATAGCACTTCTGCGGTGCTAAAGATGTTGTTAATAGAGACAGTGCCATCAGCGCAGGAGGGGGATGGACACAGGGCACACTGTGCTTCCCATACTTTGGAAAAATGCAGCAGCTGGGATGAGAAGTTTATCAGTGAACAGGTCAAGATGCTCTTTTTCCTCCTTGATTTCAGTGGAAGACACTCGTGTGAAATCATTGATAAGGTTTTAAGCTTTATCCTCTTCTTTCCTCCATTTCTTTCCTCCAGAGAGGAAGAAAGAAGTGACTGAGTTAAAATTAGGTGAATAACCTTCATATTTCAGGGTTTTTTTTGTCACTGGAAAACTGAAAAATTCCCTCTTTTCCATCCAGAATGAAGTGTTGGAGTTTATTGTTCGTTCCAGGCAGGCGTGATGGCTTCTGATGGGGTTTTGCCCGCTCCTCTCAGAGCTGGCAGTCGGCAGGGACCCTGCCCTGCTCACGGGGTGACAGGGCTGGAGGGGCTGCTGCTGGCAGTGTGCACTGGGGACACGTGTGATACCTCGGTGGGTACCAGGGTGGAGCACAGGTACCTTTGGAGGGCAGAACCCTCCAAAGGCATTGGTGCTGCTCCCATCCCTGCGCCCCGCTCACTTCCCCCATGGGGCTGGCAAAGGTTGTGTTGGAGGATTTTCCCCCCTGCAGGTCCTGCCTTGGGGAATCAGAGAAGGAAAGTGGGTGTTCTTTATTCACATCACACCTGAATATTCACGAGAGCTGTGAATTATCCAGCTATGCCACCCGGGCAGGGCTGGGACGTCCGCCTGGAGCCCCACCCCATTCCTCCAGCAGCCTTGCTGCAGTGAAGGAGAAAATTAACAGCACTTCTTGCTTTGGGGACAATTCCTTCATCCAAATCACTTTTGAAATCTGGAGAATGTTGGGGGTTTTACTTTGCAGAGAGCACTCAGGGTTTGTCGGGAACAGGCAGCCACCTCAAGCCTTTAGGTTTCTAAACATGTTCAACCCATTCGAGGATCCCACAAAGGAGAAACCAACCCTGCTCCAGGCAGGGCAGAGCTGAACCCCCATGTCAGGTGTTCTCCCTGCCCTGCTTCTCATCCTGCCTTTGCCTTAGCGCAGCACAGCAAACGGTGAATTGAATCGGTACAAAACGAGCCCGGGGCAGGAGCAGCAGCATCCTTTGCTCAACTGGAATGAGTCATTTCTTCTGAAGTATTCCTGCTCTCCTGACCTCGCAGTGTTGCTCATCCTGGTCAGGATCTCCAGACGATCTTTGCAGCTCATTGTCAGCTCTAATTGCTGTCTGCTTGGGCCCCAAACATGGACAAGAGCAGAGCAAGGACAGAGGAATTGATGTGTCAATCCCTGGCTTTGCTAGGGCACCCAACAGCCACTTGGACACTCCTTTTGGACAAATGAGAACAGTCATCCCTTTCTCTTTGGGAATGCTGGAGGACAAAATCACCAGAGAAATGAGAAATCAATTTGCCACCTCAGGTGGCAAATCCCAGTGTCAGCCGCAGCCCTACTGAACTCATGTGAGCCCCCCCAAGAGGAGCTGGCAGGACTTGGCATGGCCAGGATGAGCCACAGCCTGGGAAATCATGGAATGTTGCTGGTGGGTGGCACAGCATGAGGGAGGGACCTGCAGGGACAGCTCTGTGTGTGGAACAAAGCCACAGGCTCTGAGGATGCTCCTGGTTTTGCTCTGTGAGCTGGCACGGTGCTGGTTCCAGCCCTGGAGTGCAGTGGCCAGGGCTGAAGTGGCCACTGGCACTTGTTGGTGTCTCTCCAGCAGGTAAAAGTGGCACCTGTGCCCTCAGGACATCCCCAGTACGTTGGTACTTGGGACTGGGACTGTGACTCCATCACTGCTGTGCTCTCAGGGGACCCATCCGAACCCGCGGCATATTCCTGCCCATGGCTCCTGCAGAGTCCTGCTCCCCAAAAAACAGCCCCAGTCCATAACTTCCCACACAGGTGAGGCTTTCCCTCCCTTTCATGGCTGCAGATGGTGTGAATGTGCTGGCAGTGCCACAGCCAGGACTCTGGAGCGTGCCGTGGGTGCTGTCCCAGCACGGAATGCAGCGACCGTGGAGGCAGCCCCATGTCGGTGATTACAGCTGGACAGCCCAACAAAAGCTCCTCAGTGTGGGGTTTTTTTTTTCCTCACAAACAATCCTCCAAACAAGCTCTGGCACAAGAGTGGCTGTTTGCAGACATGTATAACCCTTTTTATTGGAGCTGGGTTTGTTTGGGAAGCTGCTGCTGTGAGGCCCTGGGATGAGGCTTAGAAACAGCTGCGCCGCACAAGTGGCACTCCAGAATCAGATGTCAGGTCCCCAAAGCCTTGAGACTGCATGAAGAAGTGAGGGAATTTCTCGTGAAAATAAAACTGCTTTGCCTCTGTTATTGGTGGAGCGCGGCAGGGTCATGTTTTGAAGCTCTGCAATGCTGAGGATGAGCAACATGTTGGTTTTTCTGCGATGAAAAGCTCAGCTCCTCCTCGCCTCCGATGGTTTTAGAATCCGGGCTGGAAGAGGAGTGAGGGATGATGTGACAAGCAGGGCACAGCTGCTGTGGGTTTGGTGACGCTCAGTTTGCTGGCAGATGTTCGCCCCCATCCCTTCTGCTCTGCAGAAGCCGAGCGAGGCTCTCTCAAAACCAATCCAGGACCCCTGGGAGCTCGCTTGGCAGTGCCGTGGGCCCCATTTCTGGGAATGGGGTGACTCCTTAGGGGGACAGCTGTGCCCTACATTCCCTGATCCCTCTCTGGGATGGAAAGCAGAGCCCAAGGTGGAGGGACCTTCTTGTTTGAGGTAATTTTGCCCAAAGTGCAATGCCCAGCCTGGGAGCAGCCCAGGGTTCCTGCCAGAGGCAATTCAAGAGCCTGTGCTGAGTCAATCCACCTTTCCCCCTCCTTTCCATCTGTCTTTCCAAGGTCCCCCTCCTCTGGTGTCAACACAAGCTTAATGAAAAAGCAGCAGATGTTGCTGTGATTTCAATTTACTCAAGATTTTAACCTAATGCAAATGGTAGTTTGCATCCAGCTGTGACGAGGCAGCATGTGCTGAGGCCCCGCCTGCAGATCCCTTACCTGTCCCATGGCTGTGATGGCAACCACTGACTCCCAAAAATCTTCTCCAGGAGGTTGTCTTTGGACCTGCCCTTACCCAGAATGTGCAACAGGACTTGCAGCAGCTCCTGGCGAGGCAGAGGTGGGATGTGTGGGAGAGCATCGAGCATCGCTGTGGCCTGGGTGGAAATATTTGTGTGTTTTGGAGGTTTCTCATGAAATGGAGGAATAATTGAGAAGAAGTGCAGTCAACAGTGAGTGATTCATCTGCCAGATTGAGCTTTGCTCTCCCCCTTAGGATTGCAGAAGCCAACTATGATTTCCTGACCTTATCTCCTCTCGGAGTGGGTAAACAACAAACCAACTCCTCTGTCTCTGCCTGGAGGAGCTGGAGGATAGTCACAAGCAGATCTGGTTTGTTTGTTTATTTGGTGGGAAACAATCACCTTCTCCTCTGCCTTGTTTTTCACTACCTGAATTCCTGTGTGTGGGCAGAGCTCCCACGTCGCTGCGGTACCCCCAGGTCTGTGACCACCATCCTCACCCAGAGCGTGCAGTGCCGTGGTCACAACACACCTTGGAGGCTCTCCGGGTATGGAGCAGCTCACCCCCACCACCTGCCCCCCATTCCTGAAAAGATCTGTACCATTCACAGCCCTCAGGGCCAGAGGTCTTCAGCACAGGAGGAACAAGCCCAGGGAAAGCACAGATTCACCTTCCAGTCTTCTCCATCTTCCACTTCTCAAATCAAGACAGGAACAGGAGACAACCGTGTGCTTACAGAGCCAAAGCAGTCGTTTGCCTCCTTGTGAGACACTTTTCAGATGGTTTTGGTGGTCTGCAGGCCAAAAAAGGAATGGCATTCCAGTCCATGCATCCCTTCCCAGAGACTCCTGCCTCCCTCCTGCCAGAGTCCTGCAAACCCATAACAGACAGAGATGGGCACAAGGGGAAGGAAAATCTGTCCCTGGAAAAAAAAACATCCTGGAGCGAAGCAGAGGAGGAAGAAGCGTGGTCGGCGTGGAGCCCATCAGAAATCTCAGCCTGATTAGGAGCTGTGATCCCCTGACACGGAGCAGCAATTTACAGGCACCATTAGCCCGCGCCAGAGCGAGAGAGAGATGCCGAGAGTGTCCTATTTTCCACACCTCCGGAATGCCACACGACTCATGAAGGATAAAAATAATTAGCTGGAGCGTCTCAGGGATAACTGACAAGTACCCAGGGCTGAGAGTTCCCCTGATGTGCCATCCTCACCTCCAGCACTTTGAAAGGGAAGGACAGAACTTCGCCGAGAGCCAGCCGGGGGCGGCGGATGCTGCCGGATCCGTGGGAGCGGGATGAGCCGAGGGGAACTTGGCGAGTCACAGCCTTCAAACAGGGCCCAGCTGCATCTGCAGCCCCTGAATCTGCTGCTGCCCGAGGAGGTTGGTCACACAGGGACGAGCCAGGCTTTGGCTGTCCCCTCCTGCTGCAGGTAGAGCTTGGATCCTGCTGTCGCTTCCCTCCTTCATCAACCTCTGAGCAGCATCTCCGCTTTTGAACCTCATGGTATTTTCTAATTGTTAGGCTTGATAAATGGCACATCAGGCTGTCATGAATAACAGTGAGGGTTCAGGGACAGGGCTGGGAACTGGCTCATGGGCTACAGGGAGCTCAGGAAGGAGCTTTGAATCACTCCCCTGCCTTCCAAGCCCACGTGTCCTGACAGGACCTCATCCTTTCCAGCCAGTTTCCCACCAGCCACTACTTGGGTCCCCCTTCTCCCAGCTTTTGGCCTCTTCTTCCTCAGTCTATTCTATTTAACCCCCCACCTCTAGGCCTGCATGCCCTGTCTCTCTGGTCAGGCACATCCTGGCCCAGAATGAGAGCTCATAAAGTGATGGAGCCAGTGGCCCAGGGCTGGGTGATTGGTTTTCCATTAAAACTCACTGGGAGCTGTTCATCGTGTGAGTCAAAGCTGGGAAAGCCTTCCAGCTGGGACAGGGCAGCAGAGGGGTTTATGTTCCCGAAAGCGGCCACAAATTTCACATGAGCCTTTCCAAAATGAAAGGCTAGGCAGGAAAAAAAACCCAAAACTTGTGTTTTGACATCTCCCAAACATCTCCTTTTGTGCTAACTCAGCACTTCTCATTAGAAAAAAAAAAACAAAAAAAAACCAAACACACATAAATTCCTAAGTAGGATTTTCTTTCCATTCCCTGTCCATCCAGCACAGTTTCTGTCCTGCCTTCTCCCTTCAGCTGTGACACAGCAGGGCTCTGTCCTTCTGCCTCTTGGGCCAACTAACTTTGGGCTTCCTCATCTCTCTTCCTTTCAGCAGCTGGGACCCAACCGGAGGCAGGAGGTGAGGGATGCTCTGGATGATGCCGGTGGCATCTCACCCTCTGCTCCCCAGCAGGGAAATCCATCTCCCCAGAAGAGGGGCTCCCTGCAGCCCCGTGGGGCAGCCCTGAGGGTTGGTGCCATTTGAAGTGGCCTCCCCATGGCAGTGGGTGCAGATCCACCTCTCCTTGTGGCAGATGGGATGGGATAGCTCAGGTCCCATCCCGCAGGAGCAGCATGCAGCAGGATGTCTGGCTGCCAGCGGACCAGGAATGCATCCCAAACCCTGCAGCTCTCAGCTGGGCTGCCTCTGCCACCAGGAAAAATAGCTGTGGCCAACAATGGCCTGGCAGGAGCTCCAAGTATTCATGCTGTCCATGGCATGGATTGGGAAGTGATCCAAAAGAGTTCAGAGCCAGGGAGCTGGAGCATCCCACAGGCATCCCCTTGGGGCTCCAGACCAGGGGTACAATGATGGTGTTTATTTATCTGTCACCATTTATGGGTTTACGATATATAAACTTTGGGATGAATTTGTGAGTCAAACTGAGCAAGAGATCCTTGTGCACATGGATAGAGGGAATAATGGGAAAAGGTATGGCAGAACCCCTCAAAGTGGGCTCGTCCATGGAATGAAAAGCTGATACTCCGTTACCAACAGCAGCATCACCTCCCAGCTTGTTCTGTGCCCTTGGAGGCTCCTTTGCTGTGACTGAGCAGGGTCATTTCTGCTTCAGCCTGGTAGAGCCAAGCACACCTGGTGAGCAGGAACTGGGTGTGGTGGGATTGGTGAGCAGGAACCAGGAGCTGGGATTGGCGAGCAGGAACCAGGAGCTGGGATTGGTGAGCAGGAACCAGGAGCTGGGATTGGCGAGCAGGAACCAGGAGCTGGGGTTGGTGAGCAGGAACCAGGAGCTGGGATTGGCGAGCAGGAACCAGGAGGTGGGATTGGCGAGCAGGAACCAGGAGCTGGGATGTCGTTAGTGCTGTCCTAATTGCTTTGTGCATGTCTCAGTCTAAGGAGGGGAGCAGCTCTAGGGAAGCTGCTGCTTCTCAGCCAATAACATTTCGGAGGTGTTGGATGGACAACAATAATGAGAACTGCCAGAAAAGAGAAAACAATAAAAAAAAATTTAAAAAATCAAGCAAAAAAGTCAGAAGGAAACACAACTATTTCTGCTGCAGAAGCTCCTGGGAGCCATCACTCAGACACCTGGTGCTCACTCCCCTGCTCTTTCCTCACCTCATTTCCCAGGTCAGGCCAAACCTGCTCGGATTTGCCATCACCTTTCAAGAGGAACGAGACCAAAACATTTCCCCTATTGACACGTTGCTGCCTTTTTTGCTATTGATTCCTTAATTAAAAAAGAATAAAATTCCACCAAAGCAGACGTTTCTCCGAAGCACTCCATCAGTCAAAATAAAAAAAAAATAAAAATAAAATAAAAGAAGAGGAAGCAAAATCAATATCCTATTTAAAAGAAAAAAACAATACACATTTGGGAGCAGATTTTGGAGCAGCCCCAGATAGTCCATCTACTCCCTTCTCTAATGAGCTCTATTTGCTCTGCTTTCCCATGCTCTCCAGTCCCTCTTCTCTCCACTGGCATCATTTCCTTTGGACTTTTCCTACAAATCCCACCATTTCTGGCAGGGTTGTCACCATTTCTAGAGGGTGAAGCCCAGGGAACCTGGTGTTTCCCTGCAGGCTCCTGTGCACAGGCACCGTGTCCCAAAGGATGGGTGACACCTCTATCTTTGTGCTCCTCTCAAAGAAAAACCTTTGGCAAATCATGGAAGCAGAGCAGTCTCAAAGCCAGTATTCTCAGGATCCTCGTGTCACGGCTTTAATCAGGATTCTGCTTTTCCAGCCCCATTTTCCTGCTACTCTGCAATTTGCAGGCTCTCTGGGAATGCTGTATTAATGGCTCTGGCTCCATAGGGATACCTTCACAGAGGGACTTGACAGTGAACAGCCACTCCAGGGGATTCCCTCCGAGCAGAGGCTTAAAGATTTGGGTAATTTATTTTAAAATGGGGGTGTGCTAATGATCTGTGCAGGATGAATGATCCTGGGAAAGGCCGCAGGACTGGAGGGGAGACAAGGGCATTAGAGTGTCTGTGAGGCTGAACCTTCTCCTTGTGGAGCTGTGCCGCTGCCTGATAAGGGATTCAGACCAAACCCAGACATGTGTCAATGCTGGGACATTGGGATTGATCGTGCTCCGTCCTGGACGGGCTGGGTTTGGTTTCTTTTGAAATGTGTGGCCCAGCCACGTGGGAGATAAGGAATTGCACGGCATTGATCAAGCTGATGGATGCTGGATTCATCCCTGGGGATTTGCTCAGCCCTCACTGCGGAGCAGCTGAAGGTCTGCAGAGCCCGTGACCTCTGCAGCTCAGGGACACATCCCTGGTGTCCAGCAAGCTCCCACGGGATCCGCCACAACATCCTCAGTGGCTCGGTCTGTTTGATCTCTAAATGTTCCGCACGGTGCCTAAAGCAGAGCTGGGGCTTGTTCCTTGTTTGCCAGAGCTGGATCCAGCTCCAGCTACACTTTTCCCTGAGGAAAGGTGAGCATGGCATCCCTGGGATTCCCGTGTCCTGAATGAGGGAGAGGGTTCAGGACTCTGTCCAGCACGGCAGTGGGGGGATGTGGGGTGTGCGAGGCCTGAGGTGGCTCAGGCAGGTGTGTTGAACAGGGGGGTGTTCATCTGGCTGGAGCTGCCACAGAGGGGTTGAGCCCAGCTGTTTGCATGCCCGTGGTGCTGGGGAGAGGGGAGGGAGGCAAGGCACTGACAGATCTGGGGTGAGTCTCTTCCTAAGGCCTTCATTTATTATTTCTGGTGGTGTCTTACAGCTGGGAGGGTTTGGCTGGTACGCAGATCAAAGCTCCCAGCCCAGCCCTTCCCACCTCGTCCCTCTCGGTGCCACCACAAGGCAAGAGCAAAGCGCTCAATTTCCATGTCCCCATGGGGCTCCCTGGTGTGAGCTGCCCTCGATTCCTCGGCAGCAGCACAGGCAGGGATCTGAGTGGGAATGTCTCCTGGTGGAGGCTGGACAGAGCATCACTCAACACCATGCACAGCCTGTTCCTGCCAAGGAAGGAGGGATGCAAGAACTTCCAATTGGTGACCTGCAAATGAGATATTCACAGAATCCAACAATGGTTTGAGTTGGAAGGAACCTTAAAGTTGATTTCATTCCATCCCCTTTCATCATGGGCAGAGACACCTTCTACTGTCCCAGGCTGCTCCAAGCCCTGTCCAACCTAGCCTTGGACACTTCCAGGGATCCAGGGGCAGCCACAGCTTCTCTGGGCACCCTGTGCCAAGGCTTCACTGTTATGGCCTGGAATGGGTGCTGGAAAGGGACAGATGTGTTGTGGATGTCCTTTGTTTCCAGCAGCCACAGCGTAGATGTGATCTGTAGGCGACACTGCCCATCCTCCTCTGCTCCCACGTCAGCCCATCTCCATCACAGTCAGCCGTGCTCTAAGGACACCTCTCCATCCCTCCAAACTCAGTCTGTGCCAATGTCAGGTGCTCAGCACTTAGGAACAAGGATCCATGCCCAAGGAAGGGTGGTTGGGTCAAGAAATCTTCTCATTCCTGCAGAGGGAGGTAGGAGCTTTCCCAGCCCTGGTGGGTTCATCCCAACGTGTCCACGGAGAGCAGCACAAGGCAACAGCCTAAAATCCTGGGGAATCTCCACCCCTCCTAGAGACCCAAATTGAACAGGTGTGAAAAAATCTTCATCCTTTCCCTCGGTTTGATCCTCCTGCTGTGCACACAGCCAGGGACAGAGGAACCACAGGGACAAATCCTTCCCTGAGGATGCTGAGGCTCTGGCACAGGGTGCCCAGAGAAGCTGTGGCTGTTCCATCCGTGTGCAAGGCCAAGCTGGACAGAGCTTGGAGCACTCTGGGATAGTGGAAGGTGTCCCTGCCCGTGGCAGGGGGTGGAATGAGATGGTCTTTAAGGTCCCTTCCAACCCAAACCAGTTCTGAGATTCTACAGATGAAAAAGCATCCTTCTTCCTTGAAATGGCAGTCATACTTTAAATCCTAGGCACAGGAGGTGCCAGGGAGATTTTTCCCAGCTTGTCCTAAAGTCTTGTCTCTTCTCACTCTTTCCTGTTCCCAGTTTCCTTCCCAGCAGCCAGATCCAGGTTTTCTGCAGCCCTGGGCTGCAGCTGGGAAAAGCAGCAATGGCCATGGCTTTGGGGCAGGGAGTGGTTTAAGGGGGAGCACATGACAAAGCTGTGGCCTTTAAGGGAAAGGAGAAAAATGGAAAAATCAGCCTTTCACCTAAAAAACAAATAAACAAAATCAGTCCTTCCAGACCCAAAGGAAGGTAGAACCCCTCTACTCTTCAAAGTGCAGACTGGGAATGACAAAGCACCCCTGCGATGTCTCCATCCCGTGCTGGAGTGCCTGGCACCAGTGAGAGCAGGTGCTTCTCTGCCATCCGAGCCTGGAATAGCTGGATCAGACCAGGTACCTGCACATCCCAGCTGGGCAGGCAGGGAAATGCCACGGGAGAGGGGAAGGCAAAGCCTCTGGCTGTGAGCAAGTGCATCAGCACCGGGGCCACAAGGGTGAAAACGAGCTCCTGAGCTGGAAACTCACATCTCATTCTGTCCTTTTGTCCCTGAGCACCAGACAGGAGCCCAGGACTGAGGCTAGAGTTGCAGCAAGGCTCAAAAGACAAACTTCCCCTGGCTCTCCTCAGCCTGCAGGGAGCTGGGAAGGGCTGTGCCCATCGCTGGGATCACCCACCCACCGTCTGCCCTAGGCTGAGAGGGGAGGTCTCCTGGTGCTGCACAGTGGGAGGGGTGCCTGGTTCCCTCCCAGCCCCTTACCATGGGTTGGTGTGCCAGGCTCCCTGCCAGGCCCATCCCAAGGGAAATGCAGGATTCAGCTCCGCTGAGGCTCCCGGGCCTGTAAGGTGCTGGTAGGATAGTAAATACCACGGCTAATTAACAGAAGAGGTATTGGTTAATGAGCTCAAGGCACGTGCAGCCTCAAAACTGATCAAGATAATCAAGGCCCAAACTTTAACGCCCAGGTCCCAGTCTCCTGCGTGATCCCTCTGTGCTCTGCATCACTGAATTCCTCCTGGGAGGAGGCAGGCAGGAGCTCTCCCCCCATCCTGCAAGACAGGGGATCTAAGAGCAGCCCTCACCAGAAGGAGGGGACCAGCTCAGGGTTCTGCTCCTCTTTTCCATTTTAATGAACAGTAATAATCCCCCTCTCTCTCTCTTTTTTTTTTTTTTTTTTTTTTTTTTGAAGCTATCTGACATATGGGAAAAATAATGAATCGGTTTTTCGCCTGCGCTCTCTGATCTGTCAGTCTGCACCCGGGAGCCGCGCGCAGGGGGCGGAGGAGGCAGGGGTGCTGGCCTACATTGGGGAGATAACGATGCTCCTGCTGATCCCCCTCCCAGGAGAAGGTGCAGGCATGTCCTGCAGCTGAGGCGAGCCAGGGTATGCCCCAGCCTTTTCCTCCGGTTTTGTATTTCTCCTTGTGCACGGGTGTTTGCAGCTACAGCAAAGCGAGATGTGCTTGGAGCGTCTCTGCAATCTCGTGGGCTCTTCCCTGATTCCCAAGGGCTCCGGGACTGGATCCACCAGGTCCCTGCTGCCTCCAAAGGAGATTGACCCAGGGCTGTGCTCTTTAGTTTCAGCATCTGCCCCAAAAGCGTCTCTGAGCAATCCAGTGTAGGATTAGTGAGGATGCTGCAGCCTCTCTGGAGTCCCAGTTCTCATTTGGAGAGTTCCAGGATCATTTTGGCTGGAAAAGACCTCCCAGACCATCAAGTCCAACTTGTGACCAATCCCCCCTTGTCAGCCCAGAGCACTGAGTGCCAAATCCAGTTGCTCCTTGAACTCCTCCAGGGGTGGGGACTCCAACACCACCCTGGGCAGCTCCTGTCAACGCCTGAGCACCCTTTCCATGGAGAAATTCCTCCTGATGCACAACCTGACCCTTCCCTCACGCAGTCTGAGGCTGATTCCTCTTGTCCTGTCTGTTCCCTGGGAGCAGAGCCAGACCTTCACCAGGTTCCACTCTCCTGTCAGGGAGTTGTCCCCCCTGAGCCTCCTCTTCTCACAGAAGGTCCCATGTGGGACACCCAAACCACAGCCCCTGCTGCCCCTCCTAAGGAGGTGGGGGTTTTGCACAGGGCTGGCACAGGTCATGGCGCAGGGCAGCCAGGCAGAGCAGGAGGCTTGCACAACAGCAGGGATGAAGGGATATTCCAGCTGGGAGAGGCCTGGGATGTAGAACACCTGGTCTAGCTGTGCCTCAGTTTCCCCTGTGCCCAGAGAAGCTGTGGCTGCCCCATCCTTGCAAGCATCCAAGGCCAGATTGGACAGGGCTTGGAGCAACCTGGGACACAGGAAGGTGTTCCTGCCCATGCCAGGAGGTGGAACAAGATGAGCTTTAACAGCTCCTTTCCAGCTCAAACCATTCCACAATCCCATGATTTCAAACCCAGCTGCCTGTGCTGGGGAGGGGCATCCCCAACACAGGGATCCTGTGTGTGATAGTGGCTCTTATCAGTAAATCTGATTACATCAGTGGTAACAAGACCGGGTGGGCTGGCAATTTTTCCTCCGTTCCTCTCCCATCCCCGCTGACACATCTGGGAAGCTTTACCCTGACTTTCCACCGTCCTGACAAGGCAGAATTGGAACCATTAATCACGGCTGTCCTGGATCACGGACCCACCTCTCTCAGCTGTGGGCAAAACTCTTCAGTTTACGGGCAGCCAGGGCAGACACAGCAAAGCAAAACAGCTCCCTCCGAATCCCCCCACCCTCAGTTAGGGCTTGGCAGTAGCTGTTGACATGATCCATCCAAAAACACGGCCTTAGTGCGGAGAATCGAACGAGGACCTGGCAAATGCAATCTGTTCTTTGGCACTGTGCTGCCCTTTCAGCCGGGAGAGAAAATTTCAAGTTTTTTTACTCTTTGCAGAGTGAACATTCCGAGTAAACAATCCATACCTGGCCAGCTACCTGCCCGCACAGCATCTGGCTCTTTGTTAAAAGTGTGGAAGGGGGCTGCCAAAACTTCTTCCTCCTCGCATGGAAGGCTTTTCAGTAGAATACAAACGCTCCCTTATCCCATGACAGATCTGCTTGTGTGCTCTCCAAAATGGATCCTGCCCCGAGCCAGCTCTCACAAAGAGTTTCAGAACTTCAACATTTGGTTTAATTCCAGTCCATTGTGAAAACTGAATATTTAAAACACTCTCTAGCCAAGAGTCTGGGAGCAAACCCCTCCTCAGCATGAAAAAGCAAAGAGTATTCCAGTGATATTCCTTGAAACGATCTGGAGAGGGCTTAGACGGAGGAAAACCAGCCCCTCCAGGGCACTGAGTGGGAAAGCAGAGCTGAGCTCTGCTGCAGTGAGATGAAACCATCTCTGGGAACCATTTCCGAATTTTAGGGATCTGCATTCTCCAGCAAGATACCGGAGAAATCCATCCTGCTGACCCTAGAAATGTGGAGCGTGTGGGACTTCCGGCAGCTGGGTGAAAAAAGAGACAAATCATCAGCAGAAAATAGAAGGGAAAAAAAAAAAAAAAAAGGGGGGGCGGAAATTTTAGGAAATATCAGTGGTTTGTTTCTCATGAGCTGCTTAACGTGAGGAGGGCCCAAGAATGAGGCTCAGGAGGGAAACAGGGATATAGGTGTCTGCTGGTTTGGAGAGGAGGCAGCACTCCTGGCAGCTGCCCGGGCCCCTCCCGCTCACACACACGCTGAAGTGCCACAAGACAAATAGGACCCGGAGAGAGATGCACTATTTAAACTTTCATCACTATTTTTCTCCCTGGCTCGCCTTGTTTCTTTTGATTTATTTTTTAGTGTGTTTTCCCCAGGCTGTGCTGTTCGCCTGCATCTCTTTCCTCTCCTTCTTCTCCCGGCAGCAGCCAGCGCCGTTCCGGGGGGCACCAGGAGCTGGCCAGCATTTTTCAGGCTGTCCAGGCTCAGCTCCCGTGGGTAGGCAGGAGGAATGAGGCAGCAGAGCAGCATCAGGCTGGGAAAGATGAGGCCAGGACACGGCACGGACAACAAGGGACCTGTAGACACGACATCCTCCTTTTCCCATCCATCCCTGACCGAGCAAGGGCTAGGAGACAGCTCTGCACTGCACGGAACCAGAATCCCATCCTGCTGCCACCCGTGCCAGGGCTTGGCACGGGATTGAGGCAGGAAGGGTGCCAGCCACGCAGGCACCCCGCAAAGCACCAGCCCTCTGTGCCATGCCAATCCCAGCAGGGCCAGAGGCTGGCAGCACACAGGGGGCTGGATGCTCGGGAACAATGCCAGAGCCCAGCCCAGAGCCAGTGTGGCCGCTGTAAATTGACCGTGGACAGCACAGGCTGGGTTGTTCTCAGCCTGTCTCATGTAGGGAAGGTGCAAACAGCTGCAGGGATTGTTTTGCAGAATCTCAGAATCATGGAATGGTTCGGCTTGGAAGGGACCTTAAAGCTCATCTCGTTCATCACCCCCTGTCCTGGGCAGGGACACTTTCCCCTAGACCAGGCTGATCCAAGCCTTGTCCAACCTTGGACACTCCCAGGGATCCAGGGGCAGCCACAGCTGCTCTGGGCACCCTGTGACAGGGCCTCACACCCTCACAGGGAACAATTCCTGCCCAATCTCCCATCCATCCCTGCCCTCTGGCAGTGGGAGCCATTCCCTGTGTCCTGTCCCTCCAGCCCTTGTCCCCAGCCCCTCTCCAGCTCTCCTGGAGCCCCTTTAGGCCCTGGCAGGGGCTCTGAGCTCTCCCTGGAGCCTTCTCCTCTCCAGGGGAGCACCCCCAGCTCTGCCAGCCTGGCTCCAGAGCAGAGGGGCTCCAGCCCTGGAGCATCTCCATGGGCTCACTCCGGCAGCTCCACATCCTTCCTGTGCTGAGGATTCCAGAGCTGGGCTCAGCTCTGTGGATGGGGTCTCACAAGGGCAGAGCAGAAGCGCAGAATCCCCTCCCTCATCCTGCTGCCCACACTGCTGGGAATGACCCCAGGATGTGAAGATAAAGATGAGTGGAGCCTCCTTCTGCTGAGAGCTGCAGACAGGAATGGTCTCCAGGTTTCAGATGTAGGATGCAAAGGAAGATCTGATCAGTCATACTTGAAGGGGGAATATTGCACGCTGGAGTCAGGAAGGGCTCCGAGCCCTGCGCTGACCCCAGTTAAACTCAGACCACTCACTCTGTTGTTCATTTTTCCTTGCCTGCCAAAATAAAAGGATTGAAATCCTAATTGCATCAGGAAGGGGAGAGGTAGAATGGATGCACATCAAAACAGTGGAGGGGAGGATGCAGTTGGCATCCAGGGCGAGGTTTTCTTCAGATCTTAGGTCACTGAGCCCCACAGTCCTGCCCCAAGCCCCCACTTGGTGCTGCCCTGAGGAGCCCAGCCCATGACAATGCTCAGACAGCAAAATCCCTGCCTTTCAAGTGTTGGACAAAACCTAAGAGTCTGTTTATAGCCTTCCTAGCTCTGAAGAACTGCTGGAAATCTGAATCCTCAATGTGTAAAGGCCTGATAAACGGAAAGCTGAACACTTCTGGAGCTGTAAGCTGCTCTGCAGTGGTTTAGGCCCTCACAATTCGCAGACTCCAGGGTTGATAATACAGCGAGACCCTGAGCAGTCTGCTGGAAAACTCTGCCAGAAACACAATCCCTGTAAGGGGATTCTCTTATCCAGTGTAGCAAGCTTCATCCTAAAAGCGGTTTTGTGTTCTAACCCTTTTCCTCCCCTTGGAAAGCTTTCCTAGACACTCAATGAAACAGAGAACCTTCTTTCTCCCCCAGCATCCAAACATTCCTGCTTTTTCCTTTGTCTTCTCCCAACCTTCTCCTGGTTCTTTCACTGTAACTCATCCCAGTGAAGCCTCCCATCCTTCATCTTGCCAATTAAACAAGGCCAACCTCTGCTGATTTCGCTTGGTAGGGGAGCTGCTCTTTTCCTTTGATCAGCTCCAGGGAGTTCAGCATCCATGACTGTGGCCAAAACCCCCCAGAATCTCAAAAGCATCGTGCAGAGCAACACCACTAAAACTCCAAAACACCCCCAAGGCTGGTGGGGAAAGCAGACACTGTCTGGGAAGAGGAGGCAGCTCCCTGCAGCTCTCAAGCAGAGAAGAGGATGTTCTGATCCCAAATGATGCACAGAAATGACACCACAGCCAATTAACTCTTCATTCTGCTGAATATCATTAGCAAGAGCTTGCTGCCAAAGTCACACCCACACAGTCTTGATACATTGACCACCTTTTGGACCGGGACAGGGTAAGGGATACACAGAAAATGTGGGGTTGGAAGGGCACCGAGTCCAACCCCCCCTGCCACAGGCAGAGACACCTTCCACTAGATCAGAGGATCCAGGCAAGGATCTTCCAGAGGCTGCAGGTTGAATCCTGCTTCTTCCACAGGTGCCTTGCCAGCCAGCAAACCTGGCCTCTGAATGCCCCAGCGTGGAGGAGAGGTGGGATTTGCTAAGGCAAGCTCTGTTTGCAGGGTTTGTATTCCAAAACCTCCCCAAGGGCGAGCGGTTTGTGCGGGTCAGGGCAGGATCCGGTCAGGCCCAGCAACTCTTCTGTGATGCCTCATAAGCCTGACTTGTCTACAAGGGCTGAACACGCTTCCCTGACAAGCTGCAAGGCCGTGTCTGAATGCACAAACACCACAGCAGAGCAAAGCTCCCACATCCACCCTGCTGCACGGAGGCTCGGCTGAGGCAGCTGAATCCCTCCGGGCTGGCTCCCCAGGGCTTCCCTCGCTGCAGAGACAAAATACAGGAGCAAAGGTTCCTGTGCTCAGCTTGGCTTTTTCATCTCCACAGGGCCTGGTGTTCTCAGAGAGTGCTCACTGCGAGGCAGCTGTCCCCAGTGGGGAGGCTGGGGAGGCTCAGTTCATCACAGAATCATGGAATGGGTTTGGAAAGGACCCTAAAGCCCATCCAGTGCCACCCCTGTCATGGGCAGGGACGCCTTCCACTATTCAGGTTGCTCCAAGCCCTGTCCAGCCTGGCCTTGGACATTTCCAGGGATCCAGGGGCAGCCACAGCTGCTCTGGGCACCCTGTGCCAGGGCCTCACCACCCTCCCAGGGAACAATTCCTGCCCAATCTCCCATCCATCCCTGCCCTCTGGCACTGGGAGCCATTCGCTGTGTCCTGTCCCTCCAGCCTTTGTCCCCAGTCCCTCTCCAGCTCTTCTGGAGCCCCTTTAGGCCATGGAAGCAGCTCTCAGGTCTCCCCAGAGCCTTCTCCTCTCCAGGCTGAACATGCCCGGATGATTTACACTTGTTCTCTCAGCTTTGGGGCCAGGAAGCATCTTCCAGTGGTTCATGGCACACTGTGATCACCAGGAGCATCCTCTGGTCACTGCTATTTGTTCAACTCCCACATGAGCTGGGCCCAGAGCCCCGAGTGCCACAGACCCCTGGGGAAGGGGAGCCATGAAGATGAGCACCAGCAAGGCCTTATCCAAGGGATCTGCTTCCACGGGGGACTCCAGTGCTGAGTCTAACGCCAGCTGAGCATTCCTTGCAGATATTTGGCTCAGGGCAACCCTCAGGGGCTGCTCAGTGTCTGCCCCTCCAGCCCAGCAGCTGGGTGGCCCTTACTTAACACTGAAGAGAGGTTGGCCCCATGAAGAGGAGGTTGGTTTCACAAACCCAGCAGCAGTAAGGCACCAGCCACAACAGTGCAGGAAAACAGCCTTAATTAGGGAAAATGTGCTGGTGGCTGCAGGGCTTTTTGCTTCCTCCACTTCCAGGACCTGGCTGCTGAAGGATCCTGTTGTCTCAGTAAATATTGTTAATGACTGAGGCTCTGTTTGCTTGCCACGTCCTTGCCCAGCTGCCGGGAGCATTTAAAGACATCCACGTCATTCCTGACTCAAAGGCAGCGTTAGCCTGGGGTCTCAGCCCAGCGCTGAGGAATTCTGCGGTGTTCACTAATTAATCACGTTGTGCAGGGTGGGACACTGTGCAGGAAAGCCTCTAACAACTCATTTAAAAAGCTGAAGAATGCACCAAGAGCACCATCGTTTAATTGTGTTTCTTTATGGTGATGTGCTGTAAGTGCGCTTTTCCAAAGGGCAGGGAGCAGAGACACCAAGCTGTCCCCTCTCATCCAGGCAGCCCAGAGCTTTGGAGAATGGTTTAAAAAAATATTCAGCAATTCCTGTATTTTTACAGAAAATGAGTGGATTGGCAAGGAGAAGTTTGTCAGCATTTCTTTGGAAAGATTCGTCTGCAGTGAAGAGAGGGACGAGTGTCCAGGGAACAAAAAACCTTCTGTGATTCACCTCCATCCCAGGAGGTCTCACTCCCATGTCCATTTGGGGATAATTTATGAGGCCCACCCCATAAAAGGCTGCATATCAGACTCATGGGATCATTCAGGTTGGAAAAGCCCTGTGATCCCATCGAGTCCAACCATTCCCCCAGCACTGCCACCATGTTCAGCACTAACCACGTCCCCAGGTGCCACATCCAGGGATGGGAACTCCACCACTGCCTTGGGCAGCCCTGACCACCCTTTTTTCCCTAATATCCCAGCTACACCTCCCCTGGTGCACCTTGAGGCCCTTTCCATCCAGCTTTCTGTTCCTGTGGGCTTTGAGCCGTCCTGGATCCCTTCTCCATCATTTTGATCTTCCTGGGCACGTGCGGGTTAACTCCATTTGTTTTGCTGTCAGGAACAAACCCCCTGCAACCCCAAACAACTTTTCCTATTTATATCCATGGTTTAATCACGAAGGCTAGCGCTTCCATGGCTACGTGATTAAAAATTAGACCAGATTCTGTAGTGGTGCCTCATAATAACAACCAATCCTGGGAGCACAGTGGATGAATAATGGATCATGGCTCCATACTACCACTTTTTGCTTTCCCTCCTTTCTTCTTCTCACTTTTTCATCTTTTCATTCTTCTCTTCCTCCTCCTCCTCCTCTCCCAGTCTGGAGTTGGGGTGGGGAAGGAATACATCCATCCTTCATACTGTAGAACTTAGAGAGACATCACAGATTCCTCTTCATCAGACCCTCCACCCCAAGCAAACTCCCTGTTAGGGAGCCTGGAGACATCAATAATTCATGGCTATCTGGAGGACTGGGCGATGAAAACCATTTCCTTGGGAAGAGGTAGCCAGAACCCATCCTCTCCTCATTGCCACAAGCAGCTCCTCAAGGCTGGCTGCTGATCCCACAGGGAGAAACAGGAGCAAAACTGTAAAAACCGAGGATTTCTGGCACAGGCCAGACAAGTGATTCCGTGTTTGTTTGTGTTATGTTGTCCCCTGTCCCATAATATCCCCCAGTGCACACACCAGATTGCTTTGCAGGGGAGATGTTGCTGCAGGAATACCAGGGAAAGAAGGCAGGAATATCAAACATCTCACCATAAAAGTTCCTTTATTAAATTCCAAGGTGGTCTTCAAAGAAAGATTTGTGGGTTGGTTTATCCCCCACTCTACAAGATGAATTTTCAATATTTTTTACAACCACAGGTCAAATTCAATTAATGGGTTCAGTGAGGGGAAAAAAAAAACAAAAAAAACAACTATTGAAAAATGCCAGATTTGGTTTTAAACAGCATAAACTCACCCAATGAAATAAAATAAATGAACTTTTAAAATTAAAATTCATACTTCCTTTATGGTTAAATAACATCAGAACGGAGCAGAGTTATTCCCCCTTTCACAGCTCAGTGACAGGCATTCCAACTAACCCAAACCACAGATTTTCGCTTTCCTTTTCCACCCTTTTAGCCTGGGGAAGGGAAGGGAAGGAAAAGAAAAAAAAAAAAAAAAAAAAAAAGGTACATTTTGGATCCGTGTAGAAAAGCTTTTTTCCCCGGTCCTTGGGTTCCACCCACTGAGCTGAAAAATCCCATTACTCCCAGCGCTTGGCAGCGGCGTGCACAGCGGGGTGTGCCCGCAGCACATCTCCCTCGCCTGCAAATCCCGGCCTGGGGCAGGCAGCCGCCTCTGGATTGCCAGGGAACACAACCCCTTCCCAATTCCCAACCCCAGCTGGGCGCTGGAGGAGCCGGTGAGGGGTTTTAAATACTCCTCAGCCAACCACAACGTGGGGACAGCTCAGGAGTAGAGAGGAGCCTGGGGGTTTTGGAGAAGGCTTCGGCCAGCTTTGGCTCTGAGGGGGAACAGCGCTGACTTGGAACAAAAGCGGCTCCACTTTGGCAAAAAACTGTCGGATTTCACCCAACATCCCCTCGGAAGGATGATGAGGGTCGGAGGGTTCTGCCACCCACTTCTGAGCAGGGCGTGAAGGAGAAAATTCCCATTTCTGGAGAATGCCTTTCGTGTGTCCTTCACATTCCTGCTGTCCTCCCACCCCCACATGGGCCCCAGCAGCCCCAGACAGGCCGTGGATGGAGGGACAACACCTCTGTCTGCAGCAAGAACAGCATTTGGCTTCCCAAGGGTGGTGGTTGGGAAGAGCTGGGTGCCTTTGGGTAGTGGGCTGGGCGGGAAGGGCTCTCAGTGAAGGGGCTGCCAGCAGCTTTCAGCAGCAAGGAGGTTTCCTGCTGTTTCCTTGGGATAATGTGAGGTATCCGTGGGATTGGGGATGCTGTTAAACAGCCAGGGAGAGGGAAGGTGGAACTTGGGTCTCTCACAGAGCAGAAATAAAAGTGCATTTGTCTTTCTTAGCCAGGAATATTTTATCTCTTGATGAAACACCCATCAATGGTCAGCAAGGCTGAACTTTTCATGGTGCACCTCTGGAACAGGCTGGAGTCCTCATCCCTGGGGGGATTTAAGCCATGTGGTTGTGGCACTTGGGGACATGGTTTAGTGGTGGGCTTGGCAGTGATGGGGGAATGGCTGGACTTCATCTTAAAGGTCTTTTCCAACGTAGATAATGCCCTGATTCCATGGGGAGCTGGACAAAGCTCCATCTCCAGCACAGATCCCGGACGGAGCAGACCCACCAGGGTAGCAGAGATAGAAGCTCCTCCCTGCAGGATTAAAGAACAGCCCCTCTGTGATCGTGACATGCAAAGCAATCACACGAGACGAGAGATTTTCGCAGGACAGAGACTTCTCTGATCCAGCTCAAGCTGAGTCAGGGCGGAGAGAGAGCCTCCTTGTTTATTTCTTACTTTTTATACATTTGTGGGTCTGGCTGAAGATTGGCTTCTGGAGTTTTCCACTCCTCAGCCTCAGTGGCCAGACCAACTGTCAGTTACAGTTGTTTTCAGGTTAGAAGTGTGCAAACAAAGGACAGAGAATGAAAAACAAAGGATTTGTTTATGTTACATCTGTGAGGAAAAGGTAGAAACTGCTCCTAATATTGTACAGTAGCTAAAAGGTCTGACTCCATTTTTATGAACAATCAAAAGGCTTTAAAAAACTCAGAAAAACCAGGATAACACCCCTCCCTCCAGCTGGAATTCCCATCTCTTACCATTCTGGGGTGCCAGGTCCAAGAGCTGGTCCCAAAAGGAGGTGCCCCCCCTCTGCTTCCATTTCCACCTGTCCCTGGCTTCATTCCCAGCAGAGACACCCAGGGCTGTGTGACACCAGCAGGGCCACAGCCTGGAGCTGCAGCTCCCCACGGGCTGTCAGGGGCTTTCAAAGGAACACCGAGGTCTTAAACATCTCTGTGCCCCCCTGGCTAGATCTGCATTCCCAGAGGGAGGTGCTGAGGAGCCTTGCTGTGGCAGGAAGTGACCACAACCTGCTTGTGGGAGTGACAGGGACATCAAAGAGAGCAGGGAGTGCCCGGGTCCCCGTGGGACAGAGGGCTGCAGGCTCCTGGAAGTCACACTCCTGATGCCCAGAGGTTATTCCACCCTGTGTCCTATGGCTCCAAACCCAACTTCTCCTGCCCTTTTACCCCAAAACACCCTCACCTTGCAGTCAGAAGAGCAGGGGTCACACCCAGTCCTCCCCAGTCCCCAAATCCTGTGTCCAGCAGCAGCCAACTAGAGATCCCCAGGGAGGAAGCGAGGGGCAGGCACAGGAAGTGGGGATTTTTATTTCAAGCAGGGTTATTGCTTTCAAGTACTCCCCATCCTCGCAGACTTTGCAGCTCAGGGACATCCAGGGCTTTGAGGATTTAGTAGCCTTTGGTGGATTTATCTGCCATAAACCTGATCTCTCATACTCCTGCAAAGCTTCCAGCCAAGTCCCCTCAGAAACTTCTCCAGTTGCTGCTGCTGGAGTTCAAATCTGGGGCACAGCTTTTACAAGGGGAAAAGGGGGGGAGCACTGCCACGGCCATCCCAAACCATCTGCAGGGTCTGAGAGGTGACAGGCCAGTCCTGGCAGCCCAGCCCTCACAGGTGACTCCAGGAAGGTGGGTTTCATGCTTCAGATGACATTGTCTGCCCCGTGCTCTTTCCCTGCAGTTCCTCCAGATGATCCTGTCATTATGGGGGGGCCCATCATCAGCCTGAGAGCCGGAGATCCCCTGAACCTGACGTGCCACGCGGACAACGCCAAGCCAGCAGCCTCCATCATCTGGATGCGGAGGGGAGAAGTCATCAATGGAGCCACCTATTCCAAGGTGAGGCAGGATGGGGCTGGGACAAGGACTGTGCTCACAAAGGGGTACCAGGCCTGACACTTCACACAACCCCAAAACATTTGGGGCAGCACCCTCAGCTCTGCGGAGCTGAGACTCTCACCCTGCATCCCTCCATAAAATCTCCCCAGGGGGGAGGCTGGGAGGAAAACAGGCAGGAGGATGCAAGTGAGAAGCCACAAACTCACCAAAATGGGTTCTGCTCTGAATTTGGCTTTCTGTGCCTTCTCACAGCTTGTAATCGCCTGGTGTGGCCGCTTCTCCCCCGTTAATCCCACCTGGGTGTGGTGTTAATGTTGTGTACGGCAGCACTGACCCAGCCCTGGTTCTGGTTCTCCAGCAGAACCTCTGGATGAAAGGAGTGGTTGCAGTGATGTGTGTCCCCGGCTCCAACTGCAGTTTTCCATGAAAAATTGTCAGGGTTCTTGGCGTTTTTTAATTTAGATGGAAAGTCTTTATTGGGTCATGAAGGAAATCATCGAAGAGCAATCAGCAGCACGCTGGGAATGGGACCTCCACGTGTCCTCCTGTTTATGGGCTTCTGATGGCTGGTGAGCGTGAAAGATTCGGTAACACTCGACAGTTTTAATGAAAATTTCTAAACAGCAGAATTCGAGACCTAAAAATGGGTCAGTTTGCAGCCAGGACTTCAAAGTGGGCAGTCAGAGCCGTTCCTCGAGCTCCCGAAGATCTTTAATAAACATTTCATCCTCTGCTGCCACTGTGAAGCCTCCATCCAGCCTCATTCCAGCGACATCCTGATTTGCTGAGGAGAGCAGAGGAGGCAGAACACCCTCCCTGCCTCCTCCTCCTCCTCCTTGCTGAAGCTGAGCTGCTTCCCTGCAGCCGGGGGTGAGCGGAGGGGAGCGTGCCCCGTCTCCCTGCGTGCGATGCGAGAGGCAGCACTAATTAGAGCCAGAGAGAACTGACCTCTCTCTCTCTCTCTCTCTCTCAAATCGAGTGGAATTAATTAAAATCCAGGCCGTTGACGTGCAGTTGTTCATGGCTTGTCCCCCTTCGCCCCCAGCCTTCCCTTCCAGGGCTGTCAGGCCTGGCGCTGAGGAGACAAATTTTGAGCCCTCTCCCTTTCAGACCCACATGCAGTGGGGACCAGAGAAGGGGGAATGCCCAAATTCAAAATATTTCTGAGAAAACACCCTTCCAAAGCAGAGTTTTCCAGGCTGCAGATCCTTCTCCCACAGCACAGAGATCTCCATGGCGTTTTAAGCAGTTTTCTGACTCTGGGAGGAAGAAGGATGCTTCCTCCTCCTGGAGTCAGGAAAACCTCTGTTTCTGAGGCTGAACCTCATTTTCTCCTGACTTTCTGAAGGTTTCCATGAGGCCCTTCCACATTAAAAAAAGAAAATCAGCCTTTAGAAAAACTAGCAGACAATTTTAGACATTTTTTTGAGTGTGAAGTTTGGATTTTTGGTGTCTAGAAACATTTCCCTTTTGAAGCTCCCTGTAAAATAATTCCTCAATTTGCCTCTTTCTGCTTTTTCAAGAAAACTGAAACCCAACCCAGCTTTCCTTTGATCCAGATATTCCAGCCAACCAAAAAGAATCCCTGTTTGGGTTACCAACTGCCTGAAACCATTCACACTGAGTGATAATTTCTTTGTTACTCTGAATTTCCAGTCCACCAACTGATCCATATGCAGCCCCCTGCAATCCCAGCCAGGCAGCACAGAACAGCCACAGCTGACTGAAATCCCCCTGATCCCTGTTGAAGGGGACAGGGAACCTGACAAGATCCTGCAGGATTGGGAGGCTAACCTCAAACAGGGGAAATTCTGCTCAGATTTAGGGTTCACCTCAACCCCAGCACCAATATTGGGGCCGTTCCCCAAGGGAAGAGCACAAGGGGTAACAATAAAGCAAGGACAGGGCAGCATCCTGCATTTGTGTCCAGAGGTTGGGACAGAGCTGGGGAAGGGGCTGGAGCACCAGGAGTGTCTGAGGGAGCTGTGGGAGCTCAGCCTGGAGAAAAAGAGGCTTGGGAGAACCTTCTCACTCTGCACAACTCCCCGACATGAGGGGGAGCTGGGGCAGGAGTCGGGCTCAGCTCCCAGGGAACAAGGGACAGGATGAGAGGAAATGGCCTCAAACTGTGCCAGGAGATGTTTAGATTGGATATTGAGAAAAATTGGATATTGAGAAAATTTCTTTACTGGAAAGGTATACAGACATTGGTACAAGCTCTCAGCATGGTGGTGGATTCCCCATCCCTGGAAATGTTCCAAAAACCTCTGGATGTGGTGGAGAGGGTGGTTTAGTGAGTCAGTGCTGGAAAAATGGATGGACTTGGTCTCAGAGAGCTTTTCCAGCCTTAATGGCTCTGGGATTCTGGGCTGATTGTGGTGACAATTTCTCAGCATCGTTCCTTGTCGCACGTGCTTGAGAGGCACAACCCTATGCACGAAGGCTGTGCCACGGTGAGCCCAGGGAAAGCATTACTCTTGGAATCAAGGAATCATTTAGGTCGGAAAAGCCCTCCAAAACCAAGTCCAACCACATCCCCAGCACTGCCAAGGCCACCACTAAGCCATTTCCCCAAGTGCCACGTGCACACATCTTGCTGACGCCTCTTTATCTCCCAACAAACCCCTGTGAGGAACAAACTTGAAGAATACCGGCTTAGAAGGAAAAGCTGCCTGGCAGGGTCCAAAATCCACTGTTCATAAACCAGGGAGAGGCCAGAGGTTGGAGAACGATTAAAAGACTGAAAACCACACAACATCTTGAGAGCTCCCAGGGCTCAGTTTATCAAAGTCAGGGTTATGGGGTGATGTGACCTCCTGTAAGAACTTGCAGGAGGATTAGGGGATGGCAAGGAAGCGCTCCCAGGCTCCTGTGCTCCCAAAAGAGGCATGGCAGGGCACCACAGCTGCACTCAGATAAATCCAGGGAAGAAGCACGGTACCAAGGCTGAGCAGGCAGGGCTGGTTGCCACCAGGGTTTGGATCTCTGGCCCCCATCAGTGAACACCTGAGAGGTGATGTATTACCACAGGCTGGGCCAGACCACAGCATGGCAGCCAAGGAGCCATGGCCAGGGTCTGTCTGTGCTGCTGGCAGCTGGCATCACCCCTCGTGGCACGGGAAGTGCCCAGGCAGCTCTGTGAACTCACCTGGCAGAAGATGACAGCACGGTCACGAAGCCATTTGCCTCTGGCTCCCTCTTTCCTGGGGTGGTGGGGAGCTTTCCTCTCACTAGAGCTTTCCTCTCACTGGAGCTTTCCTCCCTGGCCTAGGCGCAGCAGGGCTGCAGGGAAGCAGATGGGAGTTAAGAGCCCAGTTCCCAGGGAAGCGCAGTGAAATTTGTCTTTGTTATTCCCCTAAGGCTTTTGGCAGATTCCAGCCAGAGGAACTGTTATTGCAGGAAGCTGCTTGGCTGAGAAGCTCTGACTGAGCCTGGGGATGGGGAGAGGGCCTCTCTCCGCTAGGAAAGTTCTTTCCTCACCCCTGTTTCCCCCTCACAGACACTGCTCCGCGACGGCAAGAGGGAGAGCATCATGAGCACCCTGTTCATCGCCCCCTCCGACATCGAGAACGGGGAGAGCATCGTGTGCCGTGCCACCAACAAAGCCATTCCCAGCGGGAAGGAGACTTCTGTCACCATCGACATCCAGCGTGAGTACACAGCTGGCTGAGCCACCTCTGCCTGCGGGGGCACCCCAGGCTCTGTGCCCCCTCCATCGCTGCCCCAGCGCTGTCTGCAGCGCTCTGACTCCAGTCAGGAGCAGCATGCTGGGACTGGGGGTTTCTCCTTACTGGGATGCACTGGTGCATCGACAGAGTGAAGGGATCCATCCCTGCTCCAGACACCCCTGAGCTCCCTGGGAATGCCCACACTGCGGGGATACCCCGCTTCCCACATGTCCATGTGTCACCGAGACACACAAAGCAGTCACACGCAGACAAGAGATTTTTGCAGGGCAGAGGTCCTTCCGAACCAGCTCACAGCTGAGAGAGCGGAGAGAGAGCCTCTTTGTTTATTTCTTACTTTTTATACATTTGTGGGTCTAGCAGATGATTGGCTTTTTGGGGTTTCCACCCCTCAGCCTCAGTGGCCAGACCAATTGTCAGTTACAATTGTTTTCAGGTTAGAAATATGCAAACAAAGGACAGAGAATGAAAAACAAAGGATTTGTTTATGTTACATATGTGGGAAAAGGTAGAAAACTGCTCTAATATTCTGCAGTAACTAAAAGATCTGACTCCATTTATGAAATTCAAAAAGGCCTTAAAATCTCAGAAAAAACAGGGAAACATCCATGGATTTGAGCAAAAGCAGCACCAGCTGCTGTGCTCTGGGTGGCCCAACTGTGTCGTGATCCAGGCCCTCAGGGGTGTCTGGAGCAGGGATGGATCCCAAAGGGTTTCAGGTGAGCAAGCAACATCTCTGGGCACGGCCAATAGCAGAGAAAAGCCCAGACAGGATTTCTGGAGCAGTTTCCAGACTTACAGGCAGTTGAGTGATGTTTTTTGTGACACACCTGATCGGGACAGCGTCCCTTCATGACACAAAGCCAGCGTCAGTCACCATCTCAGGGGACAGGGCTGTGTTCAGAGCTGTACCATTCACCCTTTACTGTAAATCCACAGAGTGAAATCTACCATCCTTCAAAATTCACATTTCACAGGCCTCTTCCCTCCTCTTCTGCAGTAGCCATCGCTCTTGGGCTCCTCCTGACCTGTTCCAGCCATGCTCCATTCACACACCCAGTTTCTGCAGCTGTTATTTACCCATGCCTTGCAAAAGCAGGATGTTCAGTATTAGCACGCCAGCTGCTTTCCAGAGACCAATTAAAACTGGCAAACTCAACTGAACAAACTCAAACGCAGCAGAAAATTCACCATTTAAGACTTCCAGCTTTTGCTGCCGGAAGATTACCAGGCTCTTGGGTCGCTGGCTGCATGTCCTGACAGACCTGGGCAGATAAAATGAGATAATAGCTTGGGTTATTTCACAGCCAGCAAACAGCTACAATAGCTGGAGACACACTCACACAAACAACGTGGAGCAGAGACATCATTACACCAGGCAGTACAGTGTGGGCTGGAGACGTGAGCTGAATCCCTGAGCCACACGGAATCTGCTTGGGAAAGAGAAAAACCCGATAAAGAACACCAGTTTCTACTCAGAGCTATTAAACACTCCATGCTGTGAATATAATAACAATAATATTCTACCCAGCTACTAAAAGTATGTTGTTCTTAATGGGGGATAATGAGGATATCAATTTCCCAAAGCTGGATGGGTGATGGGATAGAAAAATATTAAGATGGATTAATCAAGCTGAGGTGGGATGGATTTTGACCTGGATGCAAAAGCCTGCCCTATCTGCATCTAGAATCACAGAATTGCTAAGGTTGGAAAAGACCTCTAAGATCATCGAGTGCAATTATTAACCCAGCTTTAGCTCATGAGGTTTCACTCCCAGCCAACCAGCTGCATTCACCTTGCAAGGAGCTAAAGGTGCTTTTTCTAAGCAAAACTTATCCAGGCCACTCATTTTTCCCCAGGGAATTGTTCTGGGAAGTCCTGCTCATGGTCTTCTTCCAATATCTAGCAGAGAAGCAGCACCTTGGGGAGAGAAAGAAGTGGGTTCTGCAAGAATAAGGAAAAGCAGGCAGCAACTGCTGGCTGGGGAGCTCTTCCCAGCCTGGCATGAGCTGCAGCATCCCCCTGGACCCTGCACTCTCCACCTCCAGCGGTGGAGGTTGAACTCACACCATAGCAAACATCACCCAGCTGCATGATTTGAGAGATGGCCTCGCAAAACAATGCCAGGGAACCAAAAATAATCCTTCCCAGGAAGCAGCAGCCTGGAAAATCACTCCTACTGCTTTCTTTCATTTTCTTCTGCAACTCCAATGTTCACAGGCAGCAGAGAAATATCAGGATGGAGGTTATCCCTAGGAAAGGTGTGAGCATGGTGGGAGTGATTATCCTCTTTCAGCTGATGGAAAACTGAAGTTGGGCTCCCATCAATCTCATGCCTGACCATCATAGCAGCAATGAAAGAGCTGAGTCATAAAACACTCCCCTTCCAAATATTTAGAAAAAGGGGAGTTGGCGGAAAGAGAAAGGAAAAAGCCCCAGTGCAGGGCCTGTAATGGAAACGCTAAGCGGCTCCAGCTGGAACATCTGTTCAATGTGATTTCCGTTCCACCAGCCACATCAAAGTCAGCCTCCTGTGAGTTATGCGGCGAACATCACAAGTGGGATTAAAATCATGTTTAATAGTTTGATATGCCATAAACTATTTATACTGCAGGAGCCCAGTGGCTCCGTGGAAATGCACACCCGGCGTGCCGGGATGGGGAGGAGCAGGGTTATTGCTTATCCAAAGCCATTGCTCCAAGCCTCTGCACACACATGTGCAGTTGCTCATTTTTACACCTTTTTTTTGGTCATAGCAAGAAGGGATTTGGCTGCATCTGTATGTTTTTGCAGGAGGTAGGAGGTGAAGGAAAGCGGAGGGTGATGAGGGGCACGTCGCTGTGCAGGAAGGTCTCCTGCTGCGTTTATCCTTGGAGCTTTGCAGTGTTTGATTTGCTTTTGTGCTTCCCACCGGGGAGTGGATAGCCCAGGGCTGAAGTGGCATCTTAGGCTCAGTGAAGAGGTTTGGAAAGGCTCGTCCACAGAGGAGAGGAGCACGGAGAGGGATCTGCGCCTGGCAGGGCAAGTGCCAGCACAGCCCATGCAGCTCAGCCTGCGGCCATTCCTGAGGTGCTGAGTGGGAACAACGGGAGCTGAGGGGTTTGCCAAGGTGCCTCCCGGGCTGCGGGGATGGTGAGGAGTGGTGCTGGTCCCGGTGCCCATCCCAATGACAATCGCAGCTGTGGTGCCCGTCCCAGTGCCAGTCCCAGTGCCTGTCCCGGTGCCAGTCCTGGTGCCAGTCCCAGTGCCAGTCCTGCAGCCCATCCCAGTGCCTGTCCCGGTGCCAGTCCTGGTGCCAGTCCCAGTGCCTGTCGCGGTGCCAGTCCTGCAACCCATCCCAGTGCCAGTCCTGGTGCCAGTCCCGGTGCCAGTCCTGGTGCCAGTCCCGAAGCCCATCCCAGTGCCCATCCCAGTGCCAGTCCCAGTTCCAGTCCCGCAGCCCATCCCAGTGCCAGTCCCCGTGCCAGTCCCGCTGCCAGTCCCGCAGCCCATCCCAGTGCCTGTCCCAGTGCCCATCCCAGTTCCAGTCCCACAGCCCATCCCAGTGCCAGTCCCTGTGCCAGTCCCGGAGCCAGTCCCGGAGCCCATCCCAGTGCCCATCCCAATTCCTATCCCAGTTCCAGTCCCAGTGCCCATCCCAGTGCCAGTCCCGCAGCCCTTCCCAGTGCCAGTCCCGGTGCCAGTCCCGGAGCCCATCCCAGTGCCCATCCCAGTGCCTATCCCAGTGCCTAACCCAGTTCCAGTCCCGCAGCCCTTCCCAGTGCCAGTCCCTGTGCCAGTCCTAGTGCCAGTCCCGGTTCCAGTCCCAGTCCCAGTGCCGTGCAACACCTGCACGAGCACTCACATCCTCTCCTCCCATCGCCTGTGGTCTGGCTCTATCTCATTCCATCATTCAAATTCATTACGAGAAGCCAGGCAGGAATTATAATTGTAACCGAGCGGAATTACATCCTGATGAGTTACAATTTGTGTCTTTTTTCCCTTTAAAATGCCCCGAAACACACTGGCACTCGCAAGCCCGCGCTATCCGCAGCACCCGCAATACTCGAAAGCCCAATCCCATTTCTGAAAGGCGAGATCAAAGACTTTAATTCATTTCCTGCGCTCTTTTTTTTTTTTTTTTTTTTTGTCTTTTTGTCTTTTTGTCTTTTTAATTTTTTTATTATTATTATTATTATTTTGAGTGCAGGAGGGAGCCGGACTCATTTTAATACAAAGAGGCTCCTCTCTGTAAATCGTAGGCACAGCTCCTAACCCATCAAACAATGGGGAAGCTACTAAAGAGAAGTGTGATTCATACTTAACAAAGGAAGGTGATTAGCTGTTGTTGTCTAACAATAGGGAAGTGTCAGGATGCCTGGGAATGAATTAGGAGCCTGCTATACATCTCTGGGCTGCCGTGTCAGGGAAGCTCATTTATATTCCCAACTGCGCCCATCTTTATTGTCATTTGAATTGCACATTTTAAAATGAAATTAGGGTAAATTGAAAATACCTATAATTTCCCCGTCATCATTTCCCATCAGGAAGGCAGGTGGCTTTGCTCACAACAAAGCCAGGCTCCGGCTGGGTAAATACCGTGGGGTGGAGGAGAAGGAGGTACTGGAGCACCACTGGGACCCTGCCTTTGATTCTCCCCTCCCACCCAGCCAAGGTCACTGCCTAGCCACCTCCGAGACTCCGCTGCTGTCCCCGAGCTGCTGACCCCCAGGGCTGGAATAACCCCGGGTCTCTTTGGAGGTGGTTCCCACACCAGTCTGCCCAGTTGGAGCCCACACCCTCCAGCAAAGGCACCGAGCCGGGTCACTCCAGCAGGACCCCGACCTGTGCGCCGTGGAGGGAGAGGCCAGCAGGGAAACTTCCATCCCTGTTAAACACAAGGACACTCCTTGGGCTTGGCTGGAGCCGTGGCTCCACGGAGTCCCCGCAGAACCGGAGCACTGGGCCGTGTCCAGCCCCACAGCGCTGACCCCACACCCCAGCCCAGGGCTCTGGGATGCCCCAGCACACCTGAGGCCGAGGGAGGTGCCCTGGACCAGGGGGTACCACCCAGCTCCTCTGCCCCCCTGCCCCGTCACCTGCAGCCTTTCTGCATTTTCCAGCTGGGAAGGACATTGCTGGAACACTCGGGAGGGCAGAGAGGCAGCAGGTAAAGCTGAACACGTAACATGTCCTGTTTTAGGATGTGTTTTTGCGTATGTGCAGCAGATTCACACCTCAAGGGCAGGAGAGCCCCTCAGCTGTTTTGATGAGCCCCAACACCCTCTGCATGAGACAGCTCGTTCTTCTGGCACCAAAAGCACCCTCCACAAAGCCATTTCTTTCTGCTTTTTCCCCTCAAATGAGGTCCCATGCTTAAAGCCTAAAGCTGAAGGTCTGACACGCCGCCTCAGTCATCACAAAAAACTAAAACAACTCTGGATATTTCTCATCTCAACATTTCACCCATTTCCCACTTGCTTTTGTCGGTTCTTCCCTAAATTTTATTTGCTGCTAAAGCATTTAGATGCTTCTCATGTGAAAAGGAGAGAAACCGAGGAGCAGCTGAAAGACTGGAGCAGCCTATGACACCAGTAAGGCCTTGGCAGAGATGATTAGGCTGATGAAAGAGCAGAAATGCCACTTTAAAGTTAGAGGAGAGACAAAAGATCATTGTTATACAGCGAGATATTAAACTGGTATGTCTCAAAGCAGGCGAGTTTATGTCCTTAAATGAGAATCAGAGCCAGCAGTCACATTTTCCAAGTGAAATGTTACATCAAATGGTGTCTGTGGCTCCTCTTCCTGTCTTATTCGCTGAAGCCCTTCAAGAGAAAAGCAGCGTTCATGGCATCAGCCTGTCTGACATCATTATATGGCTTTAAACTGAAAAATGGCTTCCCACTGCCAGAGGGCAGGGTTAGATGAGATTTCAGGGAGAAATTCCTCCCTGTGAGGGTGGTGAGGCCCTGGCAGAGGTTCCAGAGAAGCTGCAAGTGTTCAAGGCCAGGTTGGATGGGACTTGAAGCAACCCGGTCTAGCGGAAGGTGTCCCTGCCCTTAGCAGGGGGTGAGCTGGATGATCTTTGTTGTCCTTTCCAGTCCAGGCCACTCTGTGATTTTGTGATATCGCAGCATCCAGGACTCTCAGTGCCTTTGCCAGGCTTTCTTACAGGCAGATTTTGCTTTGTAGCCTGAGAACCTGGCAGGCAGCAGGCGGGGGACGCTGCGGTGTCTTTGGGCTGCTCATGGGCCTGTCTCTGCTTGCAGACCCGCCCCTGGTGAACCTGTCCGTGGAGCCGCAGCCGGTGCTAGAGGACAACACTGTGAAGTTCCACTGCTCCGCCAAGGCCAACCCTGCTGTCACCCAGTACAGGTAAGGTGACACCCCTGGCACCTCAGTCCAGCCCTCTGCTGAGACCATCTCGCCTTCCCCCTGCAGCACTTCCCCGCCAGCTGACCCAAAAGAGCTCAGCGCCTCTGGCTGTGGTTTCTGGTGGCCGTGCCACCTCCTCCCGTGTTTCTCAGCGCTTGGTGCTCACTGTGGCTCATCCCCACGGCCTCTGCTGCCCCCGTGCCCTGCCGAGGGATGTGATGGCTGCAGCCAGCCCCTCCTCCCTGCTGTGGCAGGGTCCTTATCCCACCCTGGTGCCTCCCTGGTGCTGCTCTGGCCTTGATGGTGCTGTTGCACCTTGAGAGGCTCCTCTTCTGCCCCTCGACGGGTCTCTGTGCATTCTGCTGCATGCTCCTCCTCAGCCAGGGATTCATCAGAGGCCTGGCACCGAGCTGGATGGAGCCCCCCATCTCTGTGGGGACATCACGAGCAATGCACACCGAGTGACGAGTCTGTCGTGGGAAAGCACCTCTCCTTTTTTTGCACACTCTTTTAGGATTTGAGCAAAGCAGCTCTGTCACCATCTCCACGTAACCCTTAAGCAACTTACCATAATTGTGCCCAGCACGGAGGGCCCAGAGCAGAGGAGCAGGTGCTGGAGATGTGAAGGGACACAGGGGATGGGATCTCCCTGAGTGGGACATTCTCCCTGAGTGGGTGGGGTCATCTCTGCTAGCCAGAGTCTGCAGTGCCCCGGCACTGGCCATGGTGGGCTTGGAGCAGGGCACAGCTGGGTGAGGAGATTTGGAGCAGGAGGAAACGTGTCACTTGTTGCTGACAGAGGTTTGGGTGCAGGCGGTGCATGGGGTCCCTGCCAGCCCGAGCCTCCCTGGGTCCTCTCTTCTCTCTGGTGACCATGGAAAGGATCTGAAAGAGCAGCTGGAGCTGTACCAGGAGAGGTTTAGGTTGGGTTTAGGGGAAGGTTCTTCCCCAGAGGGTGCTGGCACTGCCCAGGCTCCCCAGGGAATGGGCACGGCCCCGAGGCTGCCAGAGCTCCAGGAGAGCTTGGACACAGCTCCAGGGATGCCCAGGGTGGGAGTGTTGGGTGTCTGTGCAGGGCCAGGAGCTGCACTGGATGATCCTGGTGGGTGCCTCCAGGTCAGGAGATTCTGTGATTCTGTGAGTGCTCATCCAGGAGTTGATGAGCAGGAGAGCAGATGCTCTGCACTGAGCAGAGTCACTGCCATGGGCCCTTGGCTTTGGGTGTGAGGTCTCCTGCATCAGAAAACTCCCTTCCTCTCACAGGTCTGAGCAGATGAAATAGGTACGGGGAGCGGGGCAGGTTGTTAGCACACTTTGGGAGGAAAGAACTTCGTGCAACCCTGTCCCACCTCATCCATCAGCTGCTCACCCCTCCTGCCTGGAGGGCCTGAGCATGCACACAGCTCACCATCCTTTCTGGCTCTGCAGAACCATCCATGGATAATAACAGAGGAGGCACCTCCGGGGACAGGTTACCATGGCCCGCCTCGTACAGCTTAATTAGTACAATCAAGTTTCCTGGTAGGAACCATTCCTTCCAGCTGGATATCAGCACAACAAAGCAATAATTGTGTTCCTGGTTACACAGAAGAGTTATTAATTCCAGAAGTCAATTAATGTCAAAGATACAAATAGCCCTGGTTTCATAGCTACAGCTGGTGGGAAAACAAAGTGCGTGGCAAGCTGGGGGAAGGAGCCACGTGGTTCTTACGCCGGGATTGATTCTGGCACAGTCCAAGGCAATACAATCACCTCTGGTCAAGGAAGCAGACAGGGGCAAGACCCTGGCAAAACTTCTGCTCTATCAGCCTGATTCTCAACAAAGAAACCTTCCACGTCATCCCAGAACCCAGATGGGCTGGGAGCAGACTGGAAAGCTCCTGCCTAGGACTTCCACTTCCTTGGAGAAGAATGTGAAAACAAGGGAGGATGGCCTCCTACTGCCAGAGTGCAGGGCTAGATGAGATATTGGCAAGAAATTCTTCCCTGTGAGGGTGGGGGGCCCTGGCACAGAGAAGCTGTGGCTGCCCCATCCCTGGAAGTGTCCAAGGCCAGGCTGGACGGGGCTTGGAGCAACCTGGGATACAGGAAGGTGTCCCTGCCCAGGCAGGAGTGGAACAAGATGAGCTTTAACATCCCTTCCAGCCCAAACCATTTTGGCATTCTGCGATTCCTCTCGGCTGTTTCCACCCTTGGGATCCATGCCCAAGCCAAGCTGAGTTGCTTTTCTCCACCAAGCAGAGGTGGAGCCAAAGCCCTTCTCCCATCTTTGCTGCCATCTTTGTAGCGCAGGTTTTTGCTGTCCCCTCTGGCTGCAAATGCTCCCCTCTGCCCTCTTCCTTCCTTCTCACCCATCCTGAGGCCACGGGTCTTGTCACCCTTCCTGCCCCCTGAGCCTCCATGGCTCTGCTGCAAATGGCTTTGGGATTCACTTCATGATGGATTTTACCCTTAAAACTAATTGTGTGTTTTTTCAGGCTATGCTTTCCCATAAAAAGGAGTGGGGGGAAAAAAAAAAAAAAAAAAAAAAAAGAGGCAAATTGACAAATGCAATCAGTTTAGGTGTTTCATTTCTTGAGTTCCCTTAGCACGTAAACTTCACACGAGGCTTCTTCCCTACCGCTGCGACAAGCAAACAGGACTCAGCAGTGCTCGCTGGGGCTTCCTTCTGCTTAAAGGCTCTGATTGATGGAGCGGGGATTTGTTTCCCTTCCATAAGATCCCAAAGCTCTTCACTATGCAAAAGTGGCAGATGTTTCAGCACTGAAGCTTGGAACCCTCTGGAGTGGGACATCCAAGCAAGGAGCCCCCTGCACCTCAGCACTGGCCAGGAGAGAAGGATTGGACATGTAAAGCCGCAGGACTGAGACATCCAGAGGTTTGAGAAGGCAGAACCTGAGCTTCATGCCCTCCCCAGGGTCACTGAGGGTCCGACCAATGGTGAAAATGAACTTATTCTGCCTTAAAAACAAAAATAGGAAGCGTGATTTTTTTTCTCCTCGGCCGAGGACCACTCTGATATATCTCCTATAGCTTCCCTCATGCTCAGACAGAGATCCCAGATCTTCAGACTGTATTTATTTTTAATCCCCCCCCCCCAATATGTTTGCCAGTTCATAACTCTGAACACAGAGGAGGAATGTTTAAACAATCCAAATCCCCTTTCGTGGGCATAAATCCACAGCCAGCTCCACAGGGCCATCCCTGCTACCAATACACCAGCAAGCTGTCCCCTTGCTGGAGTTTTGGAGGAGGTTCTGCACTGGGCTTGCATCCTGGGTTTTCTTCCTGGGAAAAGCACACGAGGTTAAATATCTCACCCATAGATGTTCCCTTGGGAAGCATCCATGAACTGGGCTCTTTGTTAGGATGAAGCCACTAAACCACCTCCATGGTCCTGCCAAGCCAAGATTTTAAGCCCAGACCTCTTATGCTCTTAGTTAGGAGGGCAAGGGAAAAGAAACAAAACTCAACACAATTTCCCAAGAGATGAAAATCCCCCTCTGCCCCTATAGAGAACACAGTTTTGATGAATTTGAGCTGCTTTTTCCTTAGGAAGTTTTCTTCATGCTTGCTTATATAATCACACACAGGTCGATTTTAATGCAAGAAAAACCTGGTTGGAAAAGAGACCTCGGAGCGATCCACTGCCAGAGCCAGAGTGGAAAGTTACAGCCTGCACCGTGTCTTCTCTTCTGAAGGCAGAGGGTTAATGGCATTTTCTCAAAACTGACAGATTTTCACAAAATCTTTGGCCTCAGTGGCATTTTCAAAGTGAGAATCCCTCTTCTTTAAAATCCGCTGGCATCTCCCGATGTTGGGAAGCAGGCGGGGCTGGGGCAGGCTGTCCTGTGCTGGAGGCACATCTCCTCTGCTCCTTTCCTTAGCTGAGGACGCTGGAGCTGAAATCCCAGCCCTCCTCCCTCGCTGGCAGCAGCATTTTCCCCAGGGAGGTTTGACTGCCCACGATGTCACCGGGGCTGTCACTCGCTTTTGGACGCAGGACAGGCCGGTGTCACCAGAAGCAAGTGGAGGGCAGAGGCTGGCGAGGTGTCACAGCCATCCTGAGTGGGGGATTCTGGCACAGGGGTGAATTAACCCCCTCTGGCACCAGGGGTTTGCTCATCTGGATGTTTTCCCTCCTTCCATACAGAGCAAGCTTTGCACAGACACATCCTACAGCTTCTGTAGGGTCTTACACCCCATCTGGACTGGGTTTATCCCACCTCTGTCAGGCTCCCTTTGGCGCTGAAGGGCAGCTCAGCCCACCACAAATCTCCTTGGTTGTCACAGTCCAGGGCATTCCTTTGCTTGCCCTGGAGGGTGAGAGACCTGGACAGAGGGGTCTGGGACCCTGGCACAGAGCCCAGGAAGACACTGGCTTTGATCCCTGTCCATGGGAGAGGCTTCCAACACTGAGAGATGAATTACAGGCCACAAGAGTGTGAAAGATAGTAGTTTGGTTTATCACAGGGTGGAAAACCGTAGTTTTGGGTTCTTTAGTATGAAAGTGGATGGGAGCAAGATGGAGGACTTTGGGCGTTGTCCCATGCTTCTTTCTTCTTCCTTCACTCCATTTTCTGCAGTGATGGTGGCAAAAAGTAATTTAAGGAGATTGGGTCAGAGCAGAGATGACCTGTTTAGTATAAGTGATAGGTATTGGCAAATAACTATAAATAAAGAACAGGTAACAATTAGTATAAGAGGCAGTGACATCCCAGTGCAGGGGGAGTCGTCAGATGCCCGAGCAGCTGCACAGATCTTAGCTGGGCACAGAAAGACTTGGAAGATAAGAAATAATAAACAAAGTGCAGCCTTGAAAATCAGAACCTGAAGACTCCGTCTCTTTCTTGTATCTGGCTCAGGGCTTTGCAGAAGGCAAAGGACTCTAAAACCACCTGAATCTCGGGAGAAAAACCCAAAACTTGGTGTTGCCAGGGCAGCATTCTCCACTTGGAAGAGGCTCAGGGGGACCCATGCTCCTCAGCAGCACTTCCATGGATGTGTCCCCATCTGCTTTAGCACCGTGGACATGGAGCTGGGAGCCCAAAGAGGCTCCCTGGTGTCCCAGGGGTGGGAAGGAACCACGCTAACCTTTCCTCTCCGCTCCCCTTGAGGCACTGCCAGCCTCTGCCCGCCCGTTTGCTGGCGGAGCATCCCGGTGCCGGGCTGGAGCAGCAAATGGCTGCGGCGGGCAGCTGGCACGTGTGGGCACATCCCACCTCAACACCCCACCTCCCACACACCTCTGCAGCTTCCTGGACAGCTCTGGCATGGGGAACTTTGGGAATTTACTGGCTTTCTTTTGCTGCAAGCAAACGGGCAGGAAAGGGAAAGGGAGAGTAATTAGCTGTCGCCGTTGTTCTGCTACCTGCGATGGCGGGTAAAATTAATGGAACGCAACAGAAGTCGGGGCTACGTGAACCGACTCCCAACCAGGCCTCCTCTCTGCTCCCCTCAGATCTCTCTATTTGCCAATCTTCTCGTGGCTTTTGATGTCTGTTGTGTGTCTGTGGGGTGTTTTTTTGCTGTTATTATTTATCACTCGCAGTAAGAAAGAGAATCTTTAAAGTGGCAGAAGAAAATGGGAAGGTTTAATATTGCAGGAGGCAGAGTCCCTGAGCCTTTCGGGCTCCTCGGCTGATGATTATTTTTGTGGAGTGATGGGGAGTTGGTGCAGGCAGGGCAGTGATACAGATCTCATTCTGTGCATCCACACAGAGCTCTCGCCCCCAGGGCTGGCAGAGACCTTTGCAAATAATGTTATCTTCGGAGGCAGAGCAGGACACATGGAGCCACCCTCCAGCACCAGCTGCAGTTCTGGGGACCACTGCACTTCCAAAGGAAGGTGTGGGACTGACAGACAGACACACAGACATGGCTGGGAAGGGGGAGATTCCCTCCAGCTGCTGCAAGGCGTTGAGCACAGCAGCTGTGAGCAGCGCACAACTGAGGGAGGTTGCAGAAAGCCCAGCAGGTGCTGCAGCGGGAGCAGAGGTGAGGAGGAGCTGGGGGGCATTTATTTGTCAGCCACCCAAGGGATGGTGCTGCCATACTTCTTCCCATGCCACGGCCAAACAGGGATCACAGCAGGTGCAGTCCCAGTGAGTTCCACCCACCCTTGGTGGGCTGAAGGTGGCCTCCTGCCCAAATCCTCCTGCACCGACCAGCTTTGTGAGTGGCAGCTGCAGCTCAGGCCTGAGCCCCATGCTGTGCCGAGCTCAGAGCCATCCCTGTCCTCACCCCACCTGCTTCCCCCTGGAGCACTGTTTGTTTGTTGGCTCAGGAAGCTCGGGCCGGCAGGAAAGCCCCTGCTCAGTAAATACTGTTTCATCTCTGAACAGCAACTCACTGTCGCTCATCAAATATTAATCCAAACTCAACTGCTTCTTAACGAGGTTTTCTGTAAAGCTGTTGGGGCTCGAACACACCTGGTGGGAGGCAGTGTCCTGGCTCCCCCCTGGCTTTGCCCAGGGAAAACAAAGGGACAACAAGGGAAAAGATCCCTGGTCCTGTTCCCCCAGCCTTCTCCATGGGATAGGCATCTCCCACCCAGCTTTAGGAAAACAAGTGGGCGAAGAGCCCAGGAGCCTCTGGTAGATCTGGATCCTACATGCCCAGGTACAGGTTTGGGGGGTTTTGGCTGCTGGCCTTGGGGAAAAAAGTGGCAGATTTTTGTGGGTTCAGGCAGACAGAGAAAAATTTCACCGGATATCAAGGAGCTGTGAGAGAGAAAGAGAAAATCACCATGTGCATTCATCTGTGCGTCGGCCTGCCTGCCTTACACTGTGCACCTTGGAGGCACTCCTCCCACAGAGACACATTCCCACAGTTTGGACAAACCTGGGGAGAAATTCAAACTCCACAGAGCTTTGCTGCTCTTTACCTTTTGAGCCTCGTCTGCCCCATTTGGGGACCTGCTGGCATCTCACCAGATTTATTCACGAAATGCCTCAGCTCCCACCAGGGAGTCAAGTTCTTCAAGAGCACATGCCCCATGTCCTGCTGGAAACAGCTTGGAAGTCTGCTCAGACACTAGAACCAGCTCCCTCATGGCTCAGCATTGCTTTGGTGCCTGGCAAAGAGCAGGGAAAGCAGCAGAAAACTGGGAAAGCCTTATCAAAGGGATGGGGGATGGAGGAGGGAATGAGCAGCTGGCCAGCCCTTGCTTGGCTTGGCAGAACCATTGCACTTTCACTGCCCCAGTGGATGTGGCTGGATGGACCAAGTCCTTGCCAGGAGCACTTCCACCATCAGTCAGTCATGGGCTCCGCACGCAGACCCAGCTTCTCCAAAACAAAGCCCAAGGAAAGAGCCAAGAGTTGTTCCCTGCCAGCCCTGAGCGGTTGGTTATGGCAGAGGGGGAAGCCCAGAATGAGGGTCAGGAAGTCGTGGAATCACAGAATCAGTTAGGTTGGAAAAACCCTCTAAAATCACTGTGTCCCAAGGCCACCACTAACCCATGTCCCCAAGTGCCACATCCACACCTCTTTTAAATTCCTCCAGGGACAGGAACTCCACCACTGTCCTGGGCAGTCTGTTCAAATGTCTGACCCACATTTTAGTGAGGAACTGCCTCCTAATATCCAATATAAACCTCCCTTAATGAAATTTGAGGCTGTTTCCACTTGTCCCACATCACTGATTAGCATGGAGAACCCAGGGAATCCCATCCCTAATTCCTCACACTCACTTCCCATGGATAAGACCTGTTCCCATGCCCCCAGGGATACATCCTTAGCCGGATAAAAGGGAAGGTGAAATAAAACTGCCTCCCACATCCAGGCAGTGAGGAGAGCTGGGCTCATAAATGCGTGCACCCTGTTTCATCTGAGCATGAGGAAGTCACATCTGTGTCAAGGAATTCAGGTTTTGGGGAAGGAAGAGCCACGGGAATTGTTTGCTGCTGCCAGGTCAGATGAGCAGAAGGAGAAATCACCCCAGACAGTGGGAGCAAGATGTCTGTGTTCCAGCTAGATCTCCATCACTTCTTTGCTTGGTCAGTCAAGCTCCTGGATGTGCACAGATCCCCGTTCCCAGGTGCAAGGCCAAGGAAAGGTATATTTGGAGTTCAGCACCCTTTTATGACACCAGAGTTGTGCCTACCTCTTCCATTCAGCTGAATATATTCACAGATCCATAGGCTGTAAAGGCCAGAAGGGTTTATTGGATGGTGGGAAGCTGATCAGAGATTCAGGACGATGATTTCATTGGCAGACTTTGAGAGAGAAGTGGCAAACGATGCATTTAATGGGCACTGCCTCTGGCCAAGCCAGAGCAGGGGTTGTTTTCCCTCTTCTGGCACTATAAAACCTCGATATATTTTAATATGCAATTCCAGTGGCTTTGAAAAGTATCTCCTGGGATCTGGTGTGTTTTTGTGTTCCTTGTTTTCCTCTGCCCCTTCATGAAAAGCCCAGGATAAAAGCAACCAACCCCTCGTGCCCTACATTCCCAGAGCTCCTGATCACCGAGACCACAACCAGACCGGCCAGGGAAGGGGGATCTGCAATATTAACTCTTATTAAATTACAATCACGCCTCACTTAATATTTAAAAGGGACTGTCAAGGGTATGAAATGCTGCAGGGCCCCAGAGGCTGCAGACAAGGTGTGAAGTCTGTGGGTGCTTGGGCACTTTCCTCCACATCCATCGCACTCAGTGTCCCACTCACGGGAAAATCACCCTGACTTCTCTGGGGACTGCACAGGGACCCTTTCAAGGCTGGGTTGGATGGGCCTTGGAGCAGCTTGGTCTAGTGGAAGGCATTGGAATGAGATGAGCATTAAGGTCCTTTCCCACCCAAATTATTCTGGGATCCTATGATCTGGAGCTGATGCCTTAAGTTTTATCTTCCACGTATTTCATGTTCTGTGCTGCCCATGGGTGCAGCTCTGAGCTCACATTCAGCGTCACTCAGCTCTCTGCACACAGCAGGGACACAAAACAAATCCTGTTCCTGCTGCACACCAAGAATAATTGTTAAAGTTTTCAGGCCCAAAAGTACAAATAACAGTGGCTGGAGGGAGGAACAAGAAGGACGGGACTGCATAACCTGGAGCTGGAATTGGACAATTAAACCCCAATATGCAAATGGACCAAAACTTTTAAAAATGTGAGACCTTGTGACCAGTCATGCATTTTGTGTCCATTTTGTGACCATTTTGGGTCCACCTTGGGTGTAGCCCTGGCCCTGTCCTGCCCAAGGTGTACCCTAAAGACCTTTCAATAAACACCTCCTTTATTCTCCATCTCTGTCCAGTCTCTGTTCCAGGTCAGCCTTCCCAAGGCATCAGGGCAGCCCCACAAGAGCTTCTGCAGAGTCTCAGGGGTCCCAGCTGCCCAGAAAGCCGCAGAGAGGTGAGGTGGGGAGCAGCTCAACAAATGCCTGGTCTGATCCAGACCAGAGGCATTTCAGCATCTTGAAATGGAACGGTCAGTTTGGTTTTGCTGCCATTCCTTGGCACGCTTTGCACCTTCCCCCCCTGAAACCAGCTCCCTCCTCAAGTCCAGCTTGGGAAAGTTCTCATTTATGCCAGTGTGCCGTTTTTGCTGCCCTCCTCCCCCCGCTCCCATCTGCTCCCTCCCGCTCCAGCGGCCGAGGCTGCCGTCTGTCCAGCGGCGGGGCGCTGTGAGTCCATATGTTGTCCCTCGGCAGGGCTGTCACCCCTCCTGCTGCCTCCCGCAGCCAAACTTGGCAGGGAAGGGAAGAGAAGCTGGAGTGGGGAAGGGGCCCGCAGGCATTTCACAGCAGTAACAGAATAAATCTAATTTATGGACACAGCAAAACGCAGCTAAAGCAGGAGTTGAAATAAATGCAAAGCACACCGAGGTCTCAAGTTATCGGCGCTGTAACATTTTTCCTGACTATCTCTGTTTTCCTGCCTGGGTTTGTCTTTGTAGCTTCCTCCCAGACAACTGGACCTTTGCTCTGAAGTGAAAATGAAAGCTGGGGGAAAAAAAAAAAAAAATACCAGGAAATGAATTCTTCAGATCTCCTTTGTGATGCATCAGCCCCATCTGCCAGCTCCCTGTGACAGGGAACGGAGCATGGCTGGGTGGCAGGTGGAGAGACGGGCTTTAAAAAAAGGAAATAAAGTAAAATAAAAGGCACAACTATCCCTGCAGCTGAGAAGTGAGACTGGGGGGGACTCTGCCAAGGCACGGAGCTCCAGGTGAGACTGGGAAGACAGGGCTGGAAGAGCCTTTGCTCAGGGAGGTGTGAGGACAGGGAGATTTGTCTTCCCATTCCCTGGCTTGTCAAGGTAATGGGAACAAGCGGGTGGGAGATGTTCAGAGGCAGCTTGAACTAATTAGGAGAGAGCGTAGAGGAGACAGAGTCTGATGGAGGGGGGAAAGGAGGGGGGAAGGAAAATGCTTTGTACTGGTGGGCACCATCTCTGATGGAGACAGGATGAAAGGAACCAAAGCAAAGAGTGATGGAGCAGCCAGCCCGGGGCTGGATGGAGCCTCTCCGATGGTGGGGCTGCCAGAGAGGGTTGGGTGTTCCAGGAGAGCTCACAGAAACATGGGATGCCCCATGGATCATCACCATCCCAGCCAGGGGCATCCCAGCAGTCGGCAGCATCGCGGGTTTTCCGAACTCTGCTCCAGCCCTTTCCCAGCGTTAGAGTGAACCTGTCCAAAGCAGCATCTCATTTCCAGCAGACCTAAGGGTTGTGGTTGTGTTTTCCCAGTCAGTCACTCCTTCAAGACTTGCTCCTGGAGCTGGGAATGTGATTTGGAAAGGAGCATCATTGCCTCCTCTGGCCAGATCTCCTCTCCCTTTGCAAGAAGTGGCAGCGTTTTGAGCCTAATTTAGCAGCCTTTAATCTGAGTTATTCCAAACCACACTTGCCACTTCCTTCATGTGCTCCCACAGGATGATGGGCTGATTTCACAGAACGAAAAGCCTTAAGCAAATCTTGTCACACAAGAAAATTGATTTTTCAAAACTGACTTTTACAAGATTACTGGTGGTTTTTTTTCCCCTCATCTTTCTTCTGTATCGTTCCCTTCCAGTCTCACGAGGTGGCTTCAGATCTAAGGAAATTAGAGATGCTGTGACTAAAGTGAAAATGTAAAAATGGGGAGAAAGAGTGGGGAAAAAAAGACAGCCAGCACCTCCTCTGCTGCTGCTCTGAAGGATACAGCTGTGTGTGCTTGTGAAGGAGCAGAGCTGTCTCCTTGACCTCTCCCACTGCCATAACATCGATGCCACAACACAACAGAGTCTGTCCAAGGATTATGCCAACACCTCACAGGGAACATCCCCTGATGGGCATTCCTTGGTGATCCCAAGCTAGATCAGGGATCACCAAGGGTTACAGGGTTCGGGGGTTTTTTCATTCTGTCCCTCAATCTGTACATATTATTTTATCTTTTAGAATTAAAAAAGAAAAAAAAAAAAAAAAACTGTTTCCCCCTGCTGCTCAGTTCAGAGACAGCTCAATGTGTTTTGTTGAAAAAAAAAGAAGACAGAGGAAGAGTTGCCTTGAAGTTGTTTCAGACAGCTTAAAATATGCTAAGCTTTTGTGTTTCTGCCACATAAATAATGAATCCTCTTACAGCTTCTGAGTCAGGAAAGACGTTGATTTAAGAGGTCTTCAGCTCTGTTTGAGGCTTTTCTGCCAGAAGGGGAAGAATGTGACCAGGGATGAGTGAGGCATGAAGGTGAAGCAGAGTGTGCAAGGAGGACGTGGGATAGGGACAGGGTTAGGGTTAGGGACAGAGGTGGGACCCACCACAGCCCTGCAGGAGCTGTTCTAAGGGACTTCACTCCTTAATTCCCTCTTTGCTCCTCTATTGCAGATTTTGGGGGCTTAGAGGTGTGTTTAAATGGAGGACAAAACTGTGAGCATCTACTTCTGTCGCTGTCTGTGCCTCAGGAAACCAGCGGGGATTTGGTGACTGCAGCAGCATCAGTATTTGCTCATTTGACTCATTCCCCAAGTGCCACCCTTGGAGACGTCTCTGCCAAAAGAGTGGTCAGGAGCGCTTCAAAAAGTAGGCCAGCAGGCGTGGCGGGAGAATAAGAAAGCACAGTGGGTGCTGGTGTCCCACAACAAACCCCGTGGGTCCCACATGCCCTCCAGGTGGTGTCCTGGTGACATCCCCAGTATGGACACTGGCAGCCAGAGGGCTTCTCCTGCCATAATCCAGCTGCCGGGATGTGGAGCCACTGCTGAGCTGGAGCTGGGAAGTCAGGCTGAGTTAACCAGGAGGCAGCAAAGAGGAGAAGCAAGGAACAAGCTGGCTCAGGCCGAGCTGGGGCAGGGGAGCCTTTCCTCCCCAGAGCTGTGTGACCTGTGCCAGGGACGTGCTGTGCATGCCGAGCATCCTCTCCACCTGGCATGGAGTTATCTCGGCACTACTCTTTGGGGTACACGGAACCAACCCTTGCACACCCCATCCCAGAGAGACCCCAAAGAAATTCTGGTCTCCTCCAGCATGAGATGGGAATAACCCTGTTCACTTCATGTCTCAGAGACACCCTTGGCTTTCTGTTCCACTCTAGAAGCCGTTGGCTAATATTAAAGCAAAGAGAAAAGGCAGGATGTTGTCTCTGGATTAGAAAGTTGTTCGTAAAGCATCAACCAGCATTTATTGCTCAGCTCCACTTTGTTACTGAAGTGGGCGGTGAAGGACTTCATGGTTGTTACTTTTGGAGATGTCTTTTTTCTTTTTCTTTTCTTTTTTTTTTAATGCTGTTTCATGCTGTTTTATGGAGAAGTCAATAGATAATCACAGAGCTCTTTGGGTCAGTCTGCTGTATCAGGACACAGCCACATCGGGTTGTTTTTCCGTGACATGGCTGAGAAGAGTGGAGCTGTTCCAGGGTGTGAAGGGCATTCCAGAGGGAGAGAAGAGGGACTTGACCGTAATTTTGGGCATGGATGGATGACTGGATGGATGGATGGATGGACTGATGGATGGACTGATGGATGTCTGGGGTTGTTTCAGCTGGTGAAAAGGAGGTTCAGGACAGAACAGCTGCCTGAAAGGAGGTTGTAGTGAGGTGGGGGTTGGTTTCTTGTCTCAAGTAGCAATAGAATAAGAACAGACAGCCTCACCTTGGACCACCACAGGTTTACATAGGATGTTAGGAACAATTTCTTCTCCAAAAAGGCTGAACAGCCCTGGCACAGTCACCCAGGGCAGTGGCAGAGTCCCCATCCCTGGAGGGATTTAGGAGGTGCGCAGCTGTAGCACTCAGGGACGTGGGTGAGTGGTGGCCTTGGCAGTGCCAGGTAACACCCAGATTCAACGATCTTGGAGGTCTTTTCCAAACTGAACAATTCTGTTATTCCATGGATGAATTTCGTACTGAAAAGATGAACAGGTCTTTTGGTGAACTCGTAACTTTATTCTACTCCCCGGTGAGCTGCCTGTGTGTTTGCATCAGCACAAGGGAACACACTTTGGATATTTATTATTCCTCCTCATGACTTGCCACATTCCCAAGCTGCTCACACTCCAGCCAGCAGAAGTCCAAGTTCCTTACACAGAAATTCCTGCCCTTGGCATCCTCTGTGAGGAGATTCCCAGAAAATGAGGGCTCAGCCCATCTCACCCGGGGTGACTCTGCTGCCTCTGTTGATAATCCTGACGTGAACCTGATATCCTGTTGATAATCCTAACGTGAACCATCTGATCTAGACACAGTTGAGCCCTGAATAATTAACTGTTCTGGCAGGGCAGGCCAGGGAACCTGCCAGAGAAGGAGCTGTGCCTCACAGCAACCCGAGGACGTGCCAGGAGTCAGACAGAGCACAAGGAACAAGCCTGAGCGATGGGATGGGAGCAGTGGCTGTCAATGGGAAGGAGGGGCTTTAGGGGCACTGCTGGGGCTGGAAAGTCAGACAGAGCCAGCTCAGGCTGGTAGGCACCATTTTTGGTGGCCCAAAGCATTGCCTGGGCTCTTTGACATGTCCAAGGTTGGCCACCATCCTTGAAGAGTTAATAATAAACTTGGCCCGAGGTCCGTCCTCTCTTGCCATGCCAGAGAGAGAGCAAATGCTACAGAGATCAAACCACAGAGCCCTTGAAAACATCCCAAACTCAGGACCAGGTCAAAGCCTCAGAGGAGCTTTAGGAGCCAGCCAAGAAAAAGAAAATCCTTGGAGAAGACCCAGACACCCAGCAACTCTCTGTTGCGTGAGCTCCATGTGCAGAAAGGCATGAGCCGTTCCTGCCTGCTGTGCCAATCATTCCCGCCCTGAAATGTGTGGGTTTGGCAGCTCCAGTGATCTGGAACATGAGGTCCCAGCCCAGCACCGCTTTCAAGATCCCCAAGCAGCAGCTTTCCTATGCTGATGAAGGCCTGTGAGTTTCTGTCTCCATTCACCGTTGCCTTTTTCCTGCCAATCCCAAAGGAATTGCACGTCGAGGTGTAAAGGTGCGAAGGCCTCATGCACAGGTGGAAAAAATAAGAACTGGAACAGAGGGAAAGGCAAATTCAAGCAGCTTCACAGCACTAAGATTTGCTTTGCACTGAGGAGGAGGATAAACACGGCAGAGAATTAGCTCTTCAACATGCCAGCATCCATAAATCTGGCTAAAGACATTCTGCTACGGGGGTGGAGTGGGGTAAGAAGACCCCAGAAAGGACTAATCCTGTTAAACGGTTTGAGAAAACACAAGCCACGTGATGAAATTGGATTACCCAAAATAATAGTTAAGCTATTAGTCATGTCTATTGTGTGGCGGGGTAAGTCAAGATGATGTAGGCAGGAAAAATGAAATGCAGCATCACTGCCAAGGGGGTAAAAAACTCCCCGAGGAGAGGTGACATCTCCAAGCTCATCCAGGACTGGGGGGTGACTCACATCCCCAGCATTTCCCCAGGATAAGCAGTTTTGGCAGCTGGCTGTCATAGTCTGAATGGTTTTAAACTTTCTCCACGTACATTAAAATGAGGAATTTAATGTTCGTAATTTAACTTCGGGGAGAAAAGCACAATTTTCATACGATTCCATGACTCTGGGGTCAAAGATTCTTAAATCTAAAGTCCCCTCCTTGGAGGGAAAAGGAGTTACTGCAAAAGATGATGAATTTGTGAAAGGGGAGGAGCAGAAAAACATCCACAGTGGCAAGAGAAATGCCAAACAGGGATTAACGGGGACAGGTTTGGTGCCCAGCCCTGTCATGTGATGGGGTGGAGGAGGAGGGGGAATTTGAAACAGCGGGATTAAAACAGCCCAACATCTAAGACGTCTGCATTTTGTTCTGGTACGTCACAAAACCAGCTCCATCTGCAGAAGGAAATCGCCCAGACCCTGAAGTTTGATGCTTTCTCTTTGAAACAGGAACAGCTTTTCCAGCGGGGCCTCTCTGGTTTCCTTCCAGGGGAGGGACGAGGGTCATTCCCAGCCGCTGGGGCAGGGAAGGAGCCAGGGGGACACGGTGGGATGGCTTTGGCCATCCCCTCCCTGCTGCTGAATGCCGTGTCCGTAATGCTCCCGGGTCTGCTCCGCGCTGCACAAGCTGGGTGCACAAGTTTTGTTCCCCACCATCCCCTGGCCAAGCCCGTGGGCTCCGAGGCCTCTCCGTGTCTCCGGAGCTCCGAGCAGCACCAGCTGCAGCCGGGCCCATTGATTATCTGCACGGCTCATCAGCCCTCTCCAGCTATTCCCCACGGTTGATCAGTCAAGTCATTGACAACTTAACAGCTTTGTTTACTTCTCCCTCTCGCTTCTGCAGCCAATTCGTTCCGATCGCTGTGCTAAGAGAAAGACTCTTTTGATTGGCTTCTCACCAAAAATGAACCATGGTGGTTGCATGGACTGCTGGCATGGCTTTAATTGTGTCACCTGGGGGAGAAAAACCTTCTCACCCCACTTCTTTCAGGTTGCTGTGCTTTGGGCAGCACAGACCTGACCCCAGGGTGTCCCTGATAATCTCTCCTCCAGTACCCAATGCTCTCCTCAGAGCTGAACTCTCACTGAACGTCTTCAAGTGAGATTTGGGGAGCTCTAAGCAGCCCCTCGTGGATTTTTCCCACCCACGGGACCTGCTGACAGCCAGGAGGAGACGCAAAACCCAGGCACTGCCCTTGAAGGCTGCAACTGATGAGCAATCAGGCACATCCCAGCCTCCTGGCTTGGCAGGAGTGGGAGCACTGGAGCCGAGACGAGATGGAAAATCAAGCCAGAATTTTCCTCTGCAGTGAGGTGTTATTATTATCATCAAAACCCCAGAGTGTTTAAAAACAGTCCAACCCCAGCAGCGGCAACTGGTGCGTCGTGGCGAGCGCAATCAGGCACCAAACATGTCCTTGTCAGGGGTAAAAGTCTGAAATTTGGGAAAAGGTTGTAATCTTTCTCCTTGTTTACTTGTTTTTCAAAGAAAAAAAAAATTTAAAAAGGGAAAAAATAGGCAGGAGGAGAAGCTGGCATCTCTGCGTTTCAGCTGTGGCATTCTCACCATTAGAACTCGAGGTTTGCTTCTCAGTGGAGCCAAGATCTCTAAATTGGGATGGAGATATTTGGGAAGAGGTTGTCACCACAGCAGCTGTGTGTGCATGGAGGTGTGTCAGGATGGGAGCTGGAGGCCTGGAAACCTGTCCTTGAGTACAGTGGATATGATGCACAAGGAAATCCCTTTCCATGTGCTTTCTCCTCCTGTAGTCAGCACAGGTGAGGCCACATCTCAAATCCTGTGGCCAGTTTTGGGCCCCTCATGACAAAAAAAAAAGACATTGAGGTGCTGGAGTGTGTCCAGAGATGGGAATGGAGCTGGGGAAGGGGCTGGATCCCCTGGAATGGCTGAGGGAGCTGGAAAGGGGCTGAGCCTGGAGAAAAGGAGGCTCAAGGGGAACCTTGTGGCTCTGCACAACTCCCTGACAGGAGGGGACAGCCGGGGGGTCGGGATCTGCTCCCAGGGAACAGGGACAGGAGGAGAGGGAACAGCTTCAAGTTGCCCTAGGTCAAGTTTAGGCTGGATTTTAGGGAATTTTTTTTATGGAAAGGGTCGTCAGGCATTGGCACAGGCTGCCCAGGGCAGTGGTGGTATCACCATCCCCGGAGGTGTTAAAAACAAAGTGTGGTTGTGGTGCTTAGGGACAAGGGTTAGTGTGACCTTGGCAGTGCTGGGTTATCAGCTGGGCTGATGGATGATCATTCCAACGTGAGCAGTTCCCTGGCTCCGTGATACCACAGCCCAGGCCCCGTGCTGAGGGCCGGCCAAGGCTCAGCCAGAGCTCTCGGGGCTCTTTCCTCCTGAGCTTGATGAAACCCAAGCTGGTTCCCCAGGGCCTGCCCGCTGATAGATGAACCCACACCCAGAGGGGGAGGCAGAGGAGCCCACACGTCTCCATTAGGGAGGGAGCAGGCCGGAGGAGAGGAATAACCCCATACATCACCATTAGGAAAATTTACCCGTAACAGAGAAATAATGTGTGCGATGCATCACGCCGGAGCCGTGCGGGGGGTACCGTGACACCGCTGGGGCTGGGAACCTCGCTCCATCATTTCTCACAAGGCTGTCACCAGCAGGAGCCATCCGTTGTCCCTGCCCCCTCTGGACCTCCAAAGGATGCTGGAATGTTCAAAGTACCACCTCCTCCCCCTGGAGGATACCAAGGCTCTGGGGCCTCGGGGATTCGGGGTGGTGCTCACAGCATCCCGCTGGGGCCAGTTCTCCCGTGAGGGTGACAGGAGGGGACTGTCACATCACACCCTAGGAAGGTACTGCTGGCAATAAAGCAGCAAAACCCATTCTCTGAGCAATTTGTAGCAATTAATAGCCATTCCCGGGAATGAAATGTTAATTAATTCTTTCCCTGAGCCATGCATTTATTTAAGGTATTTGTGGGTGTTCTTGGTACTTTTATTAAGCAATTAAAATGCGTCCAAGAAAATATTTATCCATTTTAAGTAATTCTTAGTAAACACGATTTATGTGGCGAGCAACCACTTTATTTTGCATTGTTAATTAAAACCGACGACACACTCCACTTCCCCGGGTTATTCGCCACCAGAGCAGCCGCGCTGCCAGGAGTGCTCGTTCAGAGCTGCTGGCAGCTCCAAAAATCCCCCCTCGGAGCCTGCAGGGTGGATTTGTGCAGCGCTCGATGGGCCGCTGCGGAGTCCAGAGAGCCCCAGCAGCCCCGCGTTAACCCCCAGGAGTTCCTGCGCTGCTGCAAGGAGCCGTGGCCTGATCGAGACCTTTCTAAAGAAGGTTTTGTAGAGTCCTACAGCTTTCCCAGGGCTGGGAAGGCAGTGGTTTGTTCCCACACGCTGGGTGTTGAAGGATTACAAGCCCCTGCAGGGCAGACAGAGGGAGGTGTTCGTTCAGGTGAGCGCGGGCACGGATGAAGTGCGTGTCAGCAACGCTCCTCCACGCACCGACACCCTGTGGGGTTTGCTGCGCTCTCATGGTGAGCGTGGGGGAACTCTTCAGGGGCTCCACCAGCCTGGGAGCCCAGCCAGAAATAGGATTCATGGGGAAAAGGGATGGAACTGCTGGAGGATTCATGGGAAAAAGGAATGGAACTGCTGGGTAAAGCCCCTTGTGCAGAAGGAGACGCACCTGAGCATCCCACTGAGAGCCTGGGAAGAAGCACAGGTGTGTCATCCCAGCTTTTTGGCAGGTTTCCTTCAGAAACCAGAGCAGAAGAGGAGAAAACACTAAGACAAGAAAACAAAAACAAAGCCCCAGCATTGTTTAGGAGCTAACAAATCCCAAACTGTCCCCTCTTATTTGCTTGTGTGTACTCTAAGTTGGGAGGCAATCGATGGAGTCAGAAAAATGCTATTTCCCTGCAGAATGTCTCCTTAGAAAAGTTCCTCCCTCCCTCTTCAGTGTTAAAAGGACCCACTGCAGGTATTCTATTTTTTGTTCATTCTTTAATCACTGGCTTTTCAGTGCTGACTGTAATAACCCCTTTGAAACTTGGATCAAAATATCTCTTTCCTGGTTGAAATTTGTTTTCTTCCATCACCCGAGCAAATTCAATTTGAAGAAGATACTGAATTGGGAGGCACCTGGTACTCCCTCCAGAGAGGCCAGAGGAAAACAAAAGCACATTAGAAATATGGGAAAAGAAACAACAGAATGAAACCCAGCCTGCAGGGGAAGAAATGCCCATCTGGGGACACAGACTGAGATGATGCTTGGTGAAGAGAAAGGAAGATGAGAAAATGAGCACATCTCTGGGGCCAGGCTGGCAGAGCTGGGGGTGCTCACCTGGAGAGGAGAAGGCTCCAGGGAGAGCTCAGAGCCCCTGCCAGGACCTAAAGGGGCTCCAGGAGAGCTGGAGAGGGACTGGGGACAAGGGCTGGAGGGACAGGACACAGGGAATGGCTCCCAGTGCCAGAGGGCAGGGCTGGATGGGAGATTGGGCAGGAATTGTTCCCTGTGAGGGTGCTGAGGCCCTGTCACAGGGTGCCCAGAGCAGCTGTGGCTGCCCCTGGATCCCTGGAATGTCCAAGGCCAGGTTGGACAGGGCTTGGAGCACCCTGGGATAGTGGGAAGTGTCCCTGCCAATGGGACAAGATGAGCTTTAAGGTCACTTCCAACCCAAACCCTTCTGGGATTATTATTCTATGATCTGCATTGGTTACCGGGATGGTGGGAGCAGGGGGGAATTCGAAGCTGGGTACTCCAAAGGCACCTGTCAGTGGTAGAGGGCAGGAAATGAAGACACCCCGCTGTCACCCTGTGGGGACCACCCTAGAGGCCCAGGGACACTGGGATAGGTCCCACACCATCCCCTCTGCCTGTGCTGCCCTCCAGCCTGGAGAGCCCGAGGGAGTGACAGAAACAGGGCAGGATCCCCACAGACAGACCCTCACCCCTCTCTGGCACAGGGGAGCCCCCCTGCCCAGCCCTGCCCCTGCAGTGGAGTCTGGCCAAGGGTGAGAATCTGCAAACAGCCGAGTTAGTGGCCAAGTCACCCGGGGAGAGACTGCAGCAGGGACATTTATCCAGTCTGGAAAAGAGCCTGGGTGGCACATTTGCCATCTATAAATACCTTCAAGGGAACAACACAAACGAAAGGAGAACCCCGGTATCCAGGCTGGCAGGACCAGGAGCGCTGGCTGGGAGCCAGGCTCGGTGCAGTACGGCCACGGAGACAGGAGGATAAAATCACAGAGAGCCACAGCAGGGGAGGTGGTGGATGGGGCTGCAGGAGCATCCTCCCGTCTTCTCTGCTCCATTTTATCCAGGTTCTGTTTGTAAATAACAACTGAATAGTTAATAGGTGAGCAAGACACGACATGGGCTCGTTAAGACCCTCAGGAAGTTGCCTTCTGGCTGTCCACGAGCCCATCATGGGAAGCTTTACCAGAGCGTTATCAGCTGCCATTATTAAAAACCGATGTGACATTATAAAAGATCTATACTGCTCATTCAGCCACATTGATTTAGCCGTGTTAAGCCTTGGAAAACTGGAGCAAGAATCTTGATCTCTGCTGAAGCATGAAAAATTGGTGTTTGTGACACATCTCCGCACTCGGGAAATCCAGTTTTGCAGCAGCAATGGGTTTTGAACAAATCCATAAAGCACCGTGCCACGGTGGTTGGGGGGTGTTTTCCCAAGAAGCTGCGATGTCAAACAGCTCTGGGAAAACTTGCTCTCTGTTTTGCAACATCCAGAAGGATCTCATCTGAAATCTGCCTGGCTCAAACCCACCTCCAGACACTTCTCCATCTGGTTCCGATTCCTGGTGCTCTCTGGGAACATTGGGAGGATGAGCTGCAGGCAGGTGCAAGGACACAACCCAGGGAGCCCTCAAGCCACTTTTATTCTCATCTTGAAGCCTCCTTCTTATCCTTTGCACAGCAAGGGGGGTTGATTTGTACAAAATAATCAGGGAAGTGCCTGGCACAAGAGAAGCTCTGGAGAAGCTCCGGAAAGTTTGGCGCCACACCCTGTCCCACTGATTGCTGAAAAAAATGGCTTCATGTACCTGCTGCCTCCCTGAGCGAAACGAGACCCTCCAGAGGCTGGAAGACTGCTCATGGCTGGGAATCTCTGCAGGGACAAAGTTGTAAAAGGAGCTTAATGGAGAAGAAATATTCCTGACAAAGAGCGTGGGGCATTTCCCCATTCACCAGCTGGAGCTTCCCTGTCACTTCAGCTTTGTACCTTCCTTCCTTCCTTCCTTCCTTCCTTCCTTCCTTCCTTCCTTCCTTCCTTCCTTCCTTCCTTCCTTCCTTCCTTCCTTCCTTCCTTCCTTCCTTCCTTCCTTCCTTCCTTCCTTCCTTCCTTCCTTCCTTCCTTCCTTCCTTCCTTCCTTCCTTCCTTCCTTCCTTCCTTCCCTCCTTCCTTCTTTGCTTTCATTCATCCTCAGTCCCTGAGATATGAATCCAGGCCTTTTGGACCAGCAAACCAAACAGGAGACATCAGGAATGTGTCTCTCTCTGTCCCACAGGCTGTGCTAAGCTTTGGGCGTGAGGTACCCGACTCCGGCAGATGCTCCCGTCCCTCTCCTGCCCCATCCCAAGGAAGCAGCTGCTGCCACAGCTCTGAAAGATTCCTTCCACCGCGGGCAGCAGCGTTCCCGTGGCAGGGAGGCAGCAGGGCAAGGCGGATCCACGGGGAGGCAGGGAAGCAGGATGCTGAGCTCAGCCTCGCAGGCTGACCCCGAACAAGCCGCTGCGACTCCCTGCGGGAGGAGAAAGGCGTCACCAAAGCGTCCCTGGCCATTGGGACCTGCGGAGCAGCACCTGGAAGGCTCCGCTCGTGCGGGTTTTTCCATACGGAGCCTCCCTCACCAACGCACGAAGCGCAGCCCTAGAAATAATAAAGCCGGCATCTCCTGATTAATTACCGGAGGGGGAGGCGAGGGAGGAGGGAGGAGGGAGGCAGGGGAAGGGAGCTGAAGTGGCCAGTCAGCATCTGTTAGAAGTGTGAAGATAAATGGGAGGCGAGGGCAGGTCAGGGCGTACAAATCACTCCCATCCAGGCGGGAGCGCCTCTCGGAGCGCTGTGTCACCGCGGGGAGGCTGAGCAGGTCGCTGGCAGGAGGCACTGGGGTGCACGGCAGCGGGTGCTCGGGGAATTGGCCCTGGCAGCACTCAGGGTGTTCTCCAGCCTGCCAGGGACCAGCATTCCGCTCTGTCTCCAGCCCCACTGAGGCACGTCAGCGCCTGTGGACCTTCAGCAGGAGCTCCCTGCAACTCCAGCTGTCCTTGGCTGCCTTTGGGGCAGCACTGGAGCAGTGTGGAAGCGTGGCAGAGTTACAGGAACAAGCAGAGGGGAGCAGGGAGGACCAGGAGCAGATGCTGCTTGCCTTGAAGGGGACAGCTTTCCCCAAACCACCCCACCCACCCCGTGTGGGGAGCAGCCTCCGCGGCTCCTTCCTCTCTCCAGAGCCCAGCTCCCAGTGCCTGCATCTTTCCCAACGCATCCAGCACAACCAGAAGGGCAGCCCCAAAACAACAAGGCAGAGACTCCTCAGGGAAACCCTCTTCTCTCCAATTTACCTGTCAGTTGTTTGGGGAGGATTATTATAGGGTTGTTTTTTTCCCAGGCTTTTTTTCCCTTCCCCAAAGAGTGGCTGGAGTTTCACACAGCCTGACAGCATCTCCAGCCTTTCCCACCCGTTCCCGAGTGGCAGGTTGCCAGATGGTGCCCCATTAGGTCACATTCGCTCATTGTTTGGCAAACAGGGCTTAATTCAAGTGCTGAGTTGACAGCTTGTTCTCCAAGACAATTTGCAAGTTGCAGCGTTGCAAATGCCAGCTTGGCTTTTCGGGAAATGTTATTTCAGCTGCCTTAAAGGGATAAAGTTCTCTTTGACTGGGGAAAAAGAAAAGAAAAAAAGGGCCAAAGGAGGGGCAGCGGAAAACGTTTTTAGTGGTTTTGATGTGGAAGGACCAGCAGTGTTGTTGGCAAACGTTCAGGAAGGGCCTCTCATTCCCCATCAAGTAGAGACCCTCCATGTCCCATTCATCCCATCACTGAGGTCCTTCACAATCCTAAAGGATGAGGTACATTCCCAGTGAAAGAGGGTGATAGAATTTTGGTTTCTTTCAGAAAGGTTTCTGTAGGGGTACACCGACACATCTCTCTGATGGCTCCTCTCCAAAACCTGTGGCTGTAGTCCCTAAATCCTTGGGGAAGGGACAATGATGAGAACAAGTTCATGTCTCTTCTGAAATCAGGGGCATTCCGTGTGTGCTGCCCCAACACCGTGACAGCCACATGTGGAGATGGCAAGAGACACAAAACAGCACCATGACAACGCTCTGTTTTCTTCAACAGGTGGGCAAAAAAAGGCCAGGTTATAAAGGAAGCCTCCGGTGACTTCTACGAAACCATTGTGGACCACACGTTCTTCTTTGAGCCGGTCTCCTGTGAGGTCACCAACGCACTGGGCAGCACAAACATCAGCAGGACCGTGGATGTCTACTGTGAGTAACCTGTTGGCTTCAGTCGGCCTTTCAGGCTCAGCAGAGCTGCTGAAAATCAGGGGGAGGCAGACACAGCTCAGTCTGCCTTGCCCAGGGTGGCAGGACTTGCTGTGCTCTCCTGCAGCTCGCGCTTTGTACATGCTCCCGCGGCTGGACCTGTGATTTCCTTGTGAGCTCATGGGGTGGTCACTGGGGAGCTGGTCCCTCTGGAGGTGCAGCAGGCACCTGCCTGAGGCTTTTCTTTATTTGGGGCCCATCAAGATCTAGCACTGCTCCCTCTGCCCTGTTTGGTTTGAGGGTTTCTGGCCGGCAGAGCCCATCACTGGCAGTAATTCCAGTTTCCTCTGCACAGTTGGGCCCAGGATGGCGACAGAACCACAGTCCCTCCTGGTTGACCTGGGCTCGGACGCGGTGTTCAACTGTGCCTGGACTGGGAACCCCTCTCTCACCATCGTCTGGATGAAGCGAGGCTCGGGCGTGGTAAGAACCGCCGCGGGGCAGGGGCACGTCCCGGGCGTGGCGTGCTGCAGGACGCTTCCCATGGAGCAGAACCCCCGTGGTCTGGGAGCTCCGGGCTGGAGAAATGCTGGCTCCTCCAAATGCAAAGGGGTCCTGAGAGTGGGGTGACGCGGTTGCGGGAGAAATCCCCCGAGCTAGCCCTCACTGCCCGGTCTGCACGGGGAGCAGCCGCCCCCGGGGTCCGGCTTTGCTGCCTCTCTCCACGGCAGCCAGTGGTACAGCATCCAGGATCAGGGCCAAGAACAGGGAGAAGCATTCCCTGTGCTTCTCAAAGGAGTTTACTCCCCGAGATGGTCAGGGGTGAAAAGGCACAAAACAGCGTTGGGCACAGTCTTTTAAACAGAGGTTCAGGGGGAGGGTGCAATCCCTCAACCAATCAGGGATACAGCTGGGAGGAGATAAAGGAGGAGCTCGCAATATGACAGCCTATAGGAAAGGCAATGGGAGTGGAAAGGGTCACATGGACCAATGGGGCTTCGTGGAATAGAGGAATTCCCAGAGTTTAGGCAGGGGGTTGGGACAACAAGGACTGACAGGGAACTTTCTGGAGCAAAGGGCAGGGATTAGGGAGGTTTGACATCTATGTAGATGGGGTAAAAGGCAGCTCTAGGGAGTGAATGACAACCAGGCCAGGGAGGAGGAAACTTTGGGTAAAACCATCCACCTGAGGAGAGAAAGAAGAACAAACCATTCAAAAGGGTTTACAAAAATGCACGTAAAGGAAAACACACCACCGCAGTGGGGGAATTTATTTCCATGATGATGGACAGAAGGGTTGAACCAGAGCATCACTCAACACCTCACTGATGAGGAGCAGTTCCGCAATTCACCTGCACGTGGTTCCTTCTAGGATGGTCCTGTGTGGCACAGTCCTTTCTGGGATGGCTCTTCCTGGCATGGTCTTCGCAGGGATGGTCCTTTCTGGGAATGACCTTCATGGGATGGACTTTCTGGGATGGTTCTTTCTGCCCCCCAGGCCTGGGATCTCACGTTCACCCCAGCACTCCCTGCTGTCGACTGGAGCCTGCTCCAGGGAGGAGCTTGGATCTGTCCCAGCAGACTTCTCCACGTCCTTTTGTACTGAAAATCATAAGGAGCTTTGTCAATCATAATCACAGCTCAGTCAGCCCCGGGAGGCAGGAGATGCTCTGATCCCTCTTTACAGACAGGAGGGCTCAGCAAAGCCACAGGAAAAGCTAAAGGAGGGCTGAGATGTGAAACTCATTCAGCAGCACACACAGGTTTGGGTTTGAAAAGCATCTCCCATCTTCACCTGGACAGAGCTGCGGATGAGGAAATGCTGCTGTTTCAGCTCAAGGCTGTAATTGGAGAGCTGGACCCACACAGAGGGGCTGAGTCCTCTCCTCCTCTGGGGACACTGCGGCATTAACTGCTGGGGTGTTTTTTCCAAACCGTAATAACCTTGGTGAAAGCCTGAGAAGAAATTATAGACCTGGGGAAGCTGATGGCTTGAATCAGCAAAGGAATCCCTGTGGGTCAGTAATTCCTGGGTGGTTTCCCATCCCACAGCTGCCGTGGATGTTTCCCCGGGTTATCGCCGTAGGCTCTCACACACAGGCAGTGGTTCCACTGCCTCAAGGTGGCTGCAGGAGCTGGGAACAAGGGCTGCCTCACCCTCCTGCTCCAGCCCCGGCCCCCATCAGGGCTTGCCTTTGCTATCCAGCAGTGCCCAGGCAGAGCTGCCTTCTCCCTTTCTATCTGCCCCCCTCTAGCTGAATTCCATCACGTTAGAACTTCTTGGAGCAGAATGAAGGAGATTATTCTGCCCTTCCACTATGCCCTCATGAGACCCCGTCTGCAGTGCTGTGTCCAGCCCTGGAGCCCCTAACTTCAGGAGAACGTGGAGCTCTGGAGCAAGTTCTGAGGAGGCCACGGAGCTGCTCCAGGGCTGGAGCCTCTCTGCTCTGGAGCCAGGCTGGCAGAGCTGGGGGGTGCTCACCTGGAGAGGAGAAGGCTCCAGGGAGAGCTCAGAGCCTCTGGCAGGGCCTGAAGGGGCTCCAGGAGAGCTGGAGAGGGACTGGGGACAAGGGCTGGAGGGACAGCACACAGGGAATGGCTCCCAGTGCCAGAGGGCAGGGATGGATGGGAGATTGGGCAGGAATTGTTCCCTGTGAGGGTGGTGAGGCCCTGGCACAGGGTGCCCAGAGCAGCTGTGGCTGCCCCTGGATCCCTGGGAGTGCCCAAGGCCAGGTTGGACAGGGCTTGGAGCACCCTGCGATAGGGGAAAGTGTCGCTGCTCATGGTGGGGGATTGGAATGAGATGTGCTTGAGGTGTTTGAGGTCCCTTCCATGCCAAACAATTCCATGATTCTGTGATCTCAGGACAGACCCTCCCGATGGTGTGATCCAGCAGAGATGGTTATGCTGGTCACCAGAGCCACCTCCATCTTCCCAGAGGGATGCTGGCACAGGATGCTGCTTTGTAAAGCCAGCAGCACCCAGCCATCCCAGTGGGATCTTGGATCATGGCTGCTTCTTCCCCAGCCCCTCTGTTTCCAGAGCCAGGTTGAAGTCCCTCCAGATTGCCTTATTTTCTCTCTTTTTCACAAAAAAGGGAAGCAAGTCAGAGACCAAAGAGAGGTTGCGGCCAAGTAAACACAAGCGTTTTTATGGCTAACTCTGCAATCGATGCTAACACGGTGTGTTTAAAAGGGATCTGACCCTCTGTGCCTCTGCCTCGAGGCAGGTCAGGGCTGAGACCCCACCTTGCTACAGGGAGACTCAGATCCACATCCAACCACTGCATCAGCACTGATTCCTGGAGCTGTGGGAGCAGCAACCAGCAGAGCCAGAAACTCACCCAGCAGTGGGTGCTGAGGAGGAGGAGAGATGCTGGGCTGTGACCTGCAGAGACAGCCAAGGGCAGCTTGGAGGAGTTTTCTCCCAGTCATTGCTCCAGAAACCACCCTCTGCTTGAGATCTGCCATAGTTTCTCTCAAACCCAGCAGTGCCAAGATCCTGCTGACAGCCTCAGCCAGATCCCTCAGCTTCTGCACTTTTCCAGGTTTAATAAAGCTGCTCATCGCACAGCAGGGCAGGGGAGCAACAGGGCTGAGACACCGTCAGTCCATAGCAGGGGGCTGGCCAAAGCCAGCCGAGATTTCCCTGGGTATCCAGACCCTGCTCCAAGGTGTCTGCCACCTCTGCCACCACTTCTGGGCTAAAAATCCCTGAGTCAATCCCAGCAGCCTCCCCTGTGCCTGGGAATGTGGAGGGGCAAGCGTGGAGTGTGCTCCTCTCTGAGGTTTTTCTGCCTGTGTCACTGCAACCACCAAATTTTTTTCTTGTATCTTGAAGTTGCAAAACTGGAGTTTGTAAAAATTCAAATGAATAGGAACAGGATTTCTAATTCTGCCCGAAAAAATATGTGGTGTTTCTTTATTCTGTTGATGCCTTGGGAAGGGTGACCTGGAACAGAGACTGAACAGAGCTAGAGAATAAAGTAGATATTTATTGAATTTCAATTCAATTTATTGAAGGGCCTTTAAGGATACACCTTGGGCAGGACAAGAGCCTGACCAGGGCTACACCCAAGGTGGACTTAAAGTGGTCACAAAATGGATGACCAGTCACGAAGTCTTATGCTTTTGTAAGTTTTGGTCCATTTGCATATTGGGGTTTAATTGTCCATTTCCAGCTTTGGGTTGCAAAGCCTCATCCTTCTTGTTTCTCTCTTCATTCCACTGTTGTTTGTGCTTTTTGGGCCTGAAAGTTGTACTCATCCTTGGTGTGCAGCAGGAACAGGATTTGTTTTGTGTCCCTGCTGTGTGCAGAGAGCTGAGTGACACCGAATGTGAGCTCAGAGCTGCACCCTGGGCAGCACAGAACATGAAATACATGAAAGATAAGACTTAAAGCATCACTTTGGTCAACAGCAGGAAGTGATATTTCCATGCAATGCCACACTTTGGGCTCATCCAACTTGGCTTTCCCAAGGACGCTCAGGAGCTGGTGACACCGTTCTTGTAACTCAGGTGATTTGCTTTGTCCGTAATTTCTCATGGCACACCTGAAAGCCCCCTTCCTCTCTTTCAGGTCCTGAGCAATGAGAACAAGCTGATCCTGAAGTCGGTCCGCCAGGAAGACGCTGGGAAATATGTGTGCCGAGCTGTGGTGCCGCGGGTGGGCGCGGGGGAGCGGGAGGTGACGCTCACCGTCAACGGTACCTCCTGCTTCCCTTCTGCCATTCCCTCCTGCTTCCCTTCTGCCCTTCATTCCTTCCTGCTTCCCTTCCTCCATTCCCTCCTGCTTCCCTTCCTCCATTCCTTCCTGCTTCCCTCCTGCCCTTCATTCCTTCCTGCTTCCCTTCCTCCATTCCCTCCTGCTTCCCTTCCTCCATTCCTTCCTGCTTCCCTTCTGCCCTTCATTCCTTCCTGCTTCCCTTCCGCCATTCCGTCCTGCTTCCCTCCTGCTTCACTTCCTCCATTCCCTTCCTGCCTTGATTCTCTTGCTCTGAAATCTCCTCTTCCCAAATTATCCCCTCAGATACTTCCTTTTGGAGCAAATCCCACCCCTAGCTGGATCAGGGATCCAGGCAATTGGGCTAAAGTAGATTTTGCCTTATTTTGCCTGGAAATGCACAATTTAAAGGGAAAAAAAAAAAAAAATTGACATTTGCTCAGGCCCGCACAGTTCCTTATTATCAACAGGGGTTTATTGAGTATTTGGGAGCTGGCAGCTTTAAATCTTTAATAGATTAATCTTGCAAAACCCTCGCAAGGTCGGAGAGTGCTGTTGTCTCTGCTGTACACCTGGAGAGCTGGGAATTGAGTCTGGATCCAAGACCAGCAGCCTAATCACTCTCTCCAACTCACAGGAGGGTACCTGTGAGGATTCCTGTGAGGATGCTTGTGAACATTCCTGCCAGGATTCCTGTCAGCATTCCTGTCAGGATACCTCCATGGCTGCTGGGGCTCATCCAGCGCTGTGTCAGGGTGTGCCCTGGACTCACACCCAGAGCTCTGGAGTTTAATGATGCCCTGGCCAGGACCTCACAGCAGCTGGTAACAAATTTCAGCATAAATACGGCAGGGAAAGAGCCAGGCAGGCTGCAAGTGGTGTAAGCGGAGGATTAATTTTGCATTGTCTCTCACCTGCATGACAAACTGGCAGGTTTCACTCCCCACTCACTGTCACAAGAGAAGAACATAAGCAGGAGGCAGCTCAGGCAAGCATTGATTTCAAACACAGATAACGCAGATGGTGGATGCCCCAGTTCCCTGGAAATGTTCAAGGACAGCCTGGACAGGGCTCTGAGCAACCTGATCTAGCTGAAGATGTCCCTGTCATGGCAAGGGGGTTGGACTGGATGACCTCTAAAGGTCACTTCCCACCCAAACCATTCCACGTCTCTATAATCCTAGAAAAAGGAGCCAAGGGCAACGCAGCAGGGACTGAAAACCAACCACTCCCTCGACTTGGACTTGGCTCCTCGGCGCCTTCAGTCTCCTTCCCCAGCAGCTGCTGGGTTTTAATTACAATTAAATGAGCTCACGGAAAACAAAGCAACAAATTAGCACGAAGAACATGCTCCTTCCCTGACACCTACCAGGCACGGGGATGCCCTGAGAGCAGAGCAGAGCTCCCCACAGGCTCGGGGCATTCGGAGTGTGCAGCACTGACTGGAAAAGTTGCTCTCCAGCAACCTTTTTTTCCCCCCAGGTTATGCCTGGGGAAACTGATGGGGAGTAAATGAAATCCATGCATGGGGTTCACTGCTCAGCCTTGAGCATCTCCCAGGAGCTGACTGCCTGCCCACCCCGTCCCATGGGACGTGCTGCCGGGGCCTTGGTGCACCCCGGAGGTGACAACATTGGGACATGTCACCTCAGGTGTTGGACCAAGGAAGAATCCCACACCTCTGGGTCAGGATGGTCTCCTGGCCCTCCAAGTGAGGAGATCCGAGCCCCTGAGCAGCATCCCCACATCTAACATCCACCAAGAGCTGGGGCTTGGCAGCCTGTCCTGCAGCAGGAGCAGTGTTCCAGCCCCAGAGCACAGCGCAGTGTGTCTAATCCAGCTAATGAATTCTGCTGGAAGCCTGTTCTGATGTAATTCAAGGGAGAAGTGGAATGCCTCATATTTTGAAGTGATTTTAAATTGAGAGGGTGATACAATTGTCGTGGTTTCAGCAGATGCCTCCCTCTGTCACAGAAAAATCGGGCATTGAGAAGTTGTGTTCTGGGCTGGCTGCGCTGCCCTGATCAGGGCACTGGGACTTTTGGGGGCTGATCCGTCCCACCGAGCACAGGGATCCCAGCTGAGGGATCACCATCCCACTCTGAGCCTGTGGTCCCACCAGCCCATCCACTCCCAAAATTGTCCAAAATCCTGGCAGGGTGATGTTGGGGTGGAAGAGCATCCTCCTGCCCTTCCCACCCAGCCTCACCAGACAGGGCTGTGGTTGCAGAGCAGCCCGATCCCGTGCAAGAGCCAAGGCCGCCAGCCTGCAAGGAAGCAGATAGGATTCAGAGTCTGGTGAGTGGGAAGGAGGATTATGCAAAGCAGCAGCACTTGGCAGGGCCGGAGCGGCAGAGGATCGAGGGAAGGGAGGAACTTGGTGCCATCATAAACCAGCAGCAGCTGGATTTACACCCAAAGCCTCTCGATGCTCTTGACTGCACCCAGCCTGGTCGCAGCTCCCACCCCAGCAGAAGCCCCCCAAGGTCACCTTCACAGGCAGTTCCCCAGCAGTCCCACCTGTCACTGCATCATCCGGGCTGGGCAGGGGCTGCTCAGCAGGGACCACCGCCCCTGCCCACCTTGTTCTGCAAGAGAAGTTTGTTGGAAGGGCTGGACAGCTCCAGGTGACTAATTCAGGATGGAGTTTGCCTGGGATTCACCTCAAAAGGAAGTCAGGCATGCCTGAGAGCTGGGAGCAGGGCAGGGGCTGACTTGCCTTGGTCAGGAGCACACCATGGTGTCAGGAAGTGCCCAAGGCCAGGCTGGAACAACCTGCTCTGGTGGGAAGTGTCTCTGCCCATGGTAGGGGATCTGGAATGCGACGGGGTTTAAAGTCTTTTCCAACCCAAATCATTCTGTGATGTTCCTTTGCAATACCAGGCAGAACCAGCCAGCCCACCACTTCTGCAGGAACCAAGGAGTTAAACAAAACTCTCCTGCCAAATTATTTTGAGTGCTTGGGAGAATGGTTCAGATGGACTTGAGCAGACTGGAGAAGCCAAAGCCATTCTGTCCCTTCTTTCCTGAAGTCTCCCACCTCAGACTTCTCTTTTGTGTGAGCTGCCAGGATCGCACAAATAAATTGGCACTGAGGTGCTAAAAATAACCTCCACCAATAGCTCCATCATTTATATCCATAGCAACATTGCTTAGAGCCTTTTCCCTGCCTGTGGGCTGTCTCACACTCGGCGCTGAATGCCAAGCTGGAGATTGGCAGCTTTCATAAGGAGCCAGAGCCTGGTGGAGAATCAAACACCGGCCCTGAATGCGAAGAGGCTGCAACTTCATGCTATTATTTCTGGGCATGTTCGTCTCACAAATAGTCTTTAGTCATCCACTATTATCATGATCATAAGCCTTCCACTCTGAACTCCTGAAGCAACAATAAAAGCCAAAGCCATTGGCATTTGTGCCATTTAAAATCCACTCGCCTTGGGGAAAATGATCCTTTTAATGATTATTAAGCCATTTTTCTCTAGCGTCACCCAGTCTTGGAGCACTTCCAGAATTTATAAGTACCACACAACCATCAAAATGGAAAGGAGATGGTTCTTTTTATTACTGTTTAAGCCTGGCCTGCAGATCCCATCACTGCTCTTGTCTCTGCTGGCTTTGGGATCATCAGGTGGGCAGGAGCATCCAAAGACCACAGGCGGCTCCTCAGGCAAAGCAAGGAGTCACCTCCGCTGAGACCCTGCAGAAAGCTGTGCTTTCAGCGACGGATAAACGAGAACTCACACCTTGGGATCGTGCCTAGAACAACATCTTGAGCATTTAGAGAGGAAAAAAAACACAACAAAATGTCTTTGTGTTTTGGTTTTTTTTTTTGCCTTCTTTGATCAAAAGGGCACAACAGTTTCTCACTACCGTACTGCTATGCCCATTACAGAAAAACAGGTCCTGACCTTCACGCCCAGCTCCTGCTATTCCTGATGTTGATGGCGGCTCCCTTCCAGTAGTAATTTCCTGAGCTGCCAGAAGCGTGGTCACTGGTCAGTGAATTGTGCTTCAATGAGCTTGTTTTCCATCCATCTCACCTCGGAACAGTGTAAGGAAGCAGGGACAGGGCTGTGCCTCAGTGGGAAGTGTGTGGGGAGTGCACAAGTTTGGTGCAGGAAGGGGTTACTGGGACAGTTCCAAAAGGCAGCTGTATGTACAAGAGAGTGAAGGATTTAGCATTTTGATACATTTTTGCACGTTCTTGAAATTTATAAATGGGTGATTTGGATGAGAATCACGCAGGAATATTCAGGCAAGTCTTTCTTCCCACTTTACCCCAAATCCCTGAGACTTTTTTCCTGAAGGAACACATCTGATGCAGGGCAGGGAAAAAATCCACAAGGCTGTATCACTGATAAACCCGGTGACGTACTCCAAACCAGACGTGACAACCCCGAGTGAACACCCACAGTTCTGGAGCTGGAGCAGAGGGAGTCCTGACAGCCCCTGCCACCCCTCTCTCCCTGCCCTGCAGCTGAGTTGTTGCTGTTTTCTGCCAGCAGCAAGCCTCTCATGGAAATGCAAATCTGCTTTAATTAAGGAGGTTAATAAACAGCAATTAGGATCCCAGCTCTTGTGCTGCTCCCCTGGGGTGATCAGAGCTGTTAGAAGAGTGAGGGACATGCTGATCTCTCCAAGCCATGCTCTCCTCTTCCACCCCTTTTCTCCCAGTCACAGGATGTTCACCAAGGCAGGACAAGGACATTTCCCATCCCAAAATGATTCAGGTGGTGTTTGGCTCAGGAAGAGCCTTTCCTACCCTTTCTCCTAGGTTCCTTTCATGATCCACATGAGCCCAGCTGATGGGTGTCAAGGTTTTCCAGTAGAAACTTCTCCACCACATCTTCCTTAATGCCCTGGAGAGCAATTAGTTTAATGTTTGCTTAATGAACCTGGGAGAGCACAGAAGAGGAGCACCAGGTGGGATGGGATCCTGCTTGGCTTCTGCAGGGAACAGCCCTTCTCAGAGGCCAGGCTCACCAAGGAGATGGGGGCAGGATCCTTTACACCAGGGATGGGGGTACAGACGCGGGGGACCCCGGTGCTTTGTGGGGCTTTGCAAAAACCCAGCAGAGCCCAAAGCCTCCACTCAATGGTCTCCATCATAGGAGGTGATGGGGCTGTTTCTCCATCCCTGCCCTTCAGAGATGGACCCCAATATCCATCCCCTAACGCTCCCCCATGCTCAGCAGTGTCGCTAGTGGACACGAGTGAATACTCACAGATTTGACTCCACACGATGAAAGCTGAAGAAGAAAGAACTTTATTGTTTACAAAGACTTTGCTTTTATAGGTTTTGAGGAATGACCAGGGGTTGGAGAATAAGCTTATCACCTCTCCATCCCACTGGCCAGGCTAGAAGTCCATCAATTGACTATCATCAGAAAGGAATGTGAAAACAAGACGTTTACATCAGAAGGTTGTGATCGCGGCACGCGAAGCAATCACACGGAGACAAGAGATTTGCAGGGCAGAGTTGCTCCTCAGAGAGAGCCCAAGGCTGAGCCAAGGCCGAGAGCCTCTCTGCCTGTTTATTTCTTACATGTTATACATTTGTGTGTCTGGTTGTGGATTGGCTTCTGGAGTTATCACCTCTCAGCCCAGTGGCCAGACCAGCTGTCAGTTACAATTGTTTTCACGTTAGAAATATGCAAACAAAGGACAGGGAATGAAAAACAAAAGGTTTGTTTATGTTACCATGTGTGAGAAAAAGCGAAAGCTGCTCCTAATATTGTGCAGAAGCTAAAGAAACTGACTCCATCTTACGAACAATCAGAAGGCTTTAAAAACACTCAGAAAAACCAGGGTGACATCAGGTTGTGGGAAAATTCAGTCAGAGCTATAAACATCTCACAAAAGCTCACCAAATATGGCAACACAGCATTCCCATGGGGTGCCAGCAGCCTCTCCTGTCTCCACAGGGCCCCCCATTATCTCCAGCACCCAGACCCAGCACGCCCTGCACGGCCAGAAGGGGCAGATCAAGTGCTTCATCCGCAGCACTCCGCCTCCAGACCGCATCGTGAGTATCGCCCTGGGGCGCGGCGGGCGCCTGGGACACCTCGGGGTGCCCCGGGCTCAACCCCGCTCTCGCTTGGCAGGCTTGGTCCTGGAAGGAGAACGTCCTGGAATCCGGGACCTCCGGGCGCTACACGGTGGAGACGGTGAGCACGGATGAGGGGGTCATCTCCACGCTGACCATCAGCAACATTGTCCGGGCTGATTTCCAAACCATCTACAACTGCACCGCCTGGAACAGCTTCGGCTCCGACACGGAGATCATCCGGCTCAAGGAGCAAGGTGGGCGCTGCTGGGGAGCCGCTGGGGGCTGGGGGCAGCAGGGACTAGCACCTGGCTGGGCTGTGGGAGCGGGGAGACGCTGTGAGAGGCAGGAGGTGCTCAGGAGAGCTCTTGGGATGCCAAAGAGGAAATCAGGAAGGATGGTGACAAGGCTCCAGCTGTGCTAGCTGTAGGATTGCATCCTTAGGGCTCATGGTCATGGTGAAGGGGCAGGAGCAGGGACAAGGCCTGTAAAGTCTCTGCTTGATAAGGTATTCCTGATTTTACCAGTCCTGCTAGAGCTGGAGGGCACGGGCTGATCCTGCACCCCTTACTCCCTGTCCCACAGTCCAAGGTGATGTCACTGCCCCAGGCTGGAGGATCATTTATGGCCTTGGACAAACAGGAAACCCAGCAAACCCCAGTGCTCCACGGTGATGGGAGTGAGCGGGAGGAGGGCATTTGGGCTGGTGGCAACTCTCCATCCCGGCCACCAGCCACAGTGCCAGCGTGTGCTACAGCGCTGGGCTCACACACCCAGCAATTCCCAAGGGATGGCCAGGGGCTCTCCACGGCAGGGGAGGGAGGCGGTTTGTGCAAGGAATGCTTAGCTCCTGGAGGAACTCCAGTTCTCCTCGATTTTATTAAATGCCAGGGCAGGCAGGTGGATTGTTCTCATTAAGCCGTGATTTATAGGCAAGGCTGGCGTCCAGATTAAATCAGAGCTAAATGAACCCCTTAAAATTAGCCTTGGGCTTCTTCCAATGCAAACAGAGCCAGTGGTTTTTCCAGGTCGTCTGCCAGTCAGCGGCGAGCCTGGGTCCCGGCGGAGGGTGGCCGGGCAGCAGAACCTGCTCCCAGCTCACATCCAGGCAGGGGACAGCCCTGACAGGGCCAGAGGACACCGCAGGGTGACAGAGGGGACAGCCCAGGCCAGGGGACACCGCAGGGTGACAGAGGGGACAGCCCAGGCCAGGGGACACCGCAGAAGGGACAGCCCAAGCCAGGGCCAGGGGACACTGCAGAAGGGACAGCCCAGGCCAGGGGACACCGCAGGGTGGCAGAGGCCGTCCCCTTCACGGGGCCAGCCCCGGAGCAGAGGGCTGAGCGCTCAGCAAGGCTGCGGTGGGCGCGTGGGCTGTGCCAGGCTGTGGACGCTTGCTTTATTTTCAAACAGGTACGGAAATGAAATCAGGAGCTGGTATTCAAGCAGGTATGGAAATCATGAGCTGACGGTGAATGTGGATTGTCCCCAGCCATTACCACACCTGAGGGCCCGGCGTCCTCCTCCTGGCCCGGCAGCTTTCCATAGGGCAGGCAGGGCAGGAAGGGGCGTAGGGAAGCTGCAGGGCAGTGACTGGGGCTGGGCTGGGAAGCTGGAGTGGTCCCTGTGCCGCTGACACACTCTGGAAGCCAGCACTTTCCTTGCCCCAGCTCCCCAGTCTCTGGGAGGGGGATGCAGTGACTCAGGCAAGTTTAAAATGCTGTGGAAGTCCCATAGAGCGCCGCTTTGGGACAAAAACAGAGGGAGAAGTACATGTTTCCAGGGTCATTGGCAGACATCAGCTTGGTTCAGCATGGTGGGAGAGTGCTGGCCAGCACCAATTGGCACCAGAGCAGGTTTGGATGGATCTTGGGGCAGGTGCTGCGGGATGTGCTGCCCTCGTGGTTCCTCAGCCTGTGCCCCAGGGCAGGATTTCTGGGGGAGCCAGCAATCTGCCCCTCCTCAGCTCATCCCTACAGGACAGCTTACCGTCCTCACCATTCAGTCACTGCCCCTTTGCAGTTTCCTTTATCCCAGCCCACCCCATTCCCTGCACAGTTCTTCATCATCTTCATCCCCATCATCACCTGCTTCTCCCTGAGCTCTGCACTTCTCTACCACTCCCCAAAGCTGAGAGCCAGCCAGCCCTCCCAGGGCCTCCAGGTCCTGTCCCTCCAGCCCCTTGTTCCATATTCCCCTGGGAAGGCCGAAAAAATCCCATGAGGAGCCACCACTGTTGGCAGGAGCACTGCCTAGCAGGTGGCCCCAGAAGTTCCTGGTTTCTTTGTGCCATGGCTCAGCTGCTGTGTTGGAGGATGCTGATTTTAGGGTGAGCTTCCCGGGGCAGCTGGACCCAGCTGCAGCACCTGCTCCCTGAGCTCCAGCTCCAGGCAGCAGGGGACTGAGGGGATTTGCCTTTTCACCACCTGGGCGCTCTCAGAGGTTTGGTGACGGGTTGGTTCAGTGCCACTTGAGTCATGTCACCAGCAGCCCAGCTTGAGTGACCTGTGACACATCAAGGGACCAGCAGGCCCAAGCAGGAAATCCACGAGCAAGCCACGAAGTGAGAAACATCCGTTCTTTTTTTATCAAGTGTGAGCAGAGCCTAAACTCAATCAGCACCACATGTTTATCACCCTGCAGTTCCCAAATTAGGGCTCAGAACCCAGGAGCTCCACAGCCATGGCTTGAGGGTACCATGAAGTGGCTTTAGATCTCCCCTGTCCCACCTGGGGGAGTGTAGACAAGGAAGTCACCCTTTGCTGACTACACAGTGGCTGCTGGTGGAATGACAATGCTCCCAGTCCCACCAGTAGGGCCGTGTCCTCCTTGGGAAGGATGAAAGGCACGGGTGGGATCTGTGGTCCAGGATGAAATCCGTGCCCAGCCCAGCTCCACAGCAGTGGGCAATGAGAAATGGTTCCTGCATCACCCAGTCAAGTGATAACACCTGGGCTTTGCTTCTCAGCTGGGTCACCCTCAGCTGGGACACCCCCAGTGTCCCCAGCATTCATGGCCCCCCTCTGCACACACCTCTGAGCAGAACCACCTCTCTGCATACATTTTTCCATAAATTCATCCCATCCATTTCCAAGGCAAGGGCTCCAAGGAGAAAACACCTTCCGAGGAGGTGTCCAGGAGAGTTGTGAGGACGCACTCACCCCATCCAATCTGGTCATCCTGGACAGGGCTGTCCCTCTTTTGGTTCACAAGGTCCTACAGAGTGCTTAGAAAGAGGAGGAATGGGGACATAGAGATACCTGCAGCTTTAGGGAAAAGGGTCCTTGGGATGTAGTTTTATCATCCCAGCCAAGGAAGGCAATTTGTGGTACCCACAGCTGTGGTGTCCTACAGTGTGAGTGCTGCCCATCGCTGCCCCTCCTTAATCCAGCCTTAATCCAACCTTAATCCAACCCAACACTCACTGTAAAGCCAGAGCTGTGCCTGGAGGAACTGGAGAGACAGAGCAGGGAGATAACAAGGCTTTTTGGGGCTCCAAACCCAACCCTCTCACCCTGAATGTGATTTTCCATTCCGCCCTCCCTGCACCTCACAAGCTGCTGCCAGGGCCTGCTTAGATAAATCAGATTTGCTGGCTGAGCCACAGCCCAAAATCCCCGCCAGGAACTTGGTGACAGAGTTTTTGTAGGCAGAAGGATGTGAGGATGCATCCCCTGCTCTGCTTCCCACAGACATCCCACCCCGCAGTGCTCAGCCCTGGCTTGGGCCATCCCTCCTGTCCCAGGCTTTGTAGCACCCTCAGGAGTTTGGGAGGACGACAGCTGACAAGCCACGGGAGAAAGCAGGAAATTGGGATATAAAATAGGCAGGGGCTGTGAATGATGGCTTGGGTTGAGTCATCCATCAGCCTGCTCGGGTGTCATTTCTCTTTCTTAATGATATTAACACACGGTCTTCTGTTGCACTTCATCCTTTCGAGAAGCTCATTCATTAACCCACAGGGCACTAACAAGAGCGGTCGCTAATCTGCTCCTCTGGCTCCCCCCTCCTCTCCTCCCAGGGTAAACTGAGGCACAGAACCAGCAGGGTTGTACAAATGCAGTGTCCCACGGGCAGCCCGTGCCGACATCACCACGCAGGGATGGGGAGCAGGGAAGGAGACCCCAAAACCCTCCCTGGGCTCATCCCTGAGCCTCTTGCCAGTAGCCAGGGGCGGGTCCCTGGGGGGAAAGCCCCCTCTGTGACCTCCATCCCGCTTCATGCTTCCTCTCCTTCCTCTTGCAGAGTCGGTGCCGATGGCGGTGATCATCGGGGTGGCCGTGGGGGCCGGCGTGGCGTTCCTGGTGCTGATGGCCACCATCGTCGCCTTCTGCTGCGCCCGCTCCCAGAGGAGTAAGTGTCACCACCCCACCCCCCTTTGGAAGGGCTGGGGAGAGAATTTCGGGGAGGGAGTGAATCGGGTAGGCCAGGGAGAAATCAGAGCCTGGATTTACTGGCGCGATTTGCTGAATTTACCTCTCCGCACAGGCTGCTTCTCGTGTTCCTCTCCCAAGTGTTTGCTGCAAGCCCTGTGGGAAAAGGGAAGGGTTTATGGAAAACATGCCAGGGTAACTGCTGATCCCTGTTAACAGCACAGGCAGCTCAGGAGGTGTGCAGGGCACCTCTTAATCTCTCCCTTGGAGAAATCCTGAGGTCCAAGAGGGAGAAGCATTCTCACTGTGCCACATCGGTGCTTAAAAACCCTCCACAGTTTTGCTTCTGTTTCAATTCCAATTTTCCTGACAAGCATATTCCTGGCAGGAATGACAGCCAGCAGAGGGGTTTTTCATGGGGCTTGTGCATTTTGGAGTCTGGCTGCAGTGGGAATACGATTTAAAGTGACATTAGAGACACAGGTAGAGGAGGAGGAGGGGGAAGCAGTGTGGAATTGTCTGGCCTCATTAAAAAGACACCGGGTAATTAAAGGAGGATTGCTGGCTCCATGAAAAGGCACCAAACCAGGAAGGAGAAGAGTGCGATTGTCTAGAGCATTCCAAGCCTCTGGGGAGAGGAGGAGATCCTTGGCGCTGCTCCCGGCTCGTGAGACGCGTGGTACGGATTCCGGGATGCCAAACTCTCCACTTGCATGCCAGAAAACCCAGTTGTTGTCCTTTTATTTTTCCCCCCTTGATGGTTTACAAAGCCATCAAAGACACCAGGCTGCTTCTGGATTCTGTGAGGACACACGGCCCCCCACTGCAGAAATGTGTTTAATTTTCAGCGTGATAATGATGCCTCTCCCTGTTTTATCCCTTTTTTTCTTTTTTTTTTTTCTTTTTTTTTTGAAATCTCACAGCCTCCGTTAGCAAGAATTCATGAATTAAATAGGGGAAGTAATTTATCTTGCTTTTTGGGGAAGGATTGTTGATGGACAGGACCCAAGACCAGGACAGTTTGATGTCGTGGAGGTCATTTGGCAGCAAGGGACAATGAAAGCACCTGAAGGAAGCGGGGCCAAGCCGTGTTCCCACGCCCATGGGCTGTTTTTTCCCCATGCCAAATCCTTCAGCAAAACAGAGAGCGTGTGGTTCATTATTTCCCTCTCGTTTGATGGAACCAGATGGTGCAGGGCTCTTTACAGGACACACGATTTCACAGGAACGCCATGACAACAGATCCCAGACGTGGTGAAAACGCCAGGATTTAGACCCTCACAAGCTGCAGGCATGCAAGGATGGGCTGCTCTTCAAGGGGAAAGCCAGGAGGGGACAAGGCCATCCCAAATGCCTTGTGTTATTTATCCCATCGAAAATCAGCAAGAAGAGGCGTTTTCCTCACCAGGGCAGGGAAGATAGGTTCTGGAAAGAGGGCACTGGAGACATGGTGGCAGGGTTTGTAGTCCCTTTTCTCCACTGTGCTTCCGGTGCACTCCCATTTAGAAAAGGTTTTTGGGTCTCTGGTAAACCAGAGGCTGCTGGGTCTGGGCACCTTCCCTGCTCTGCTGCTCCTCTGGCAGTGTGATTCCCTGGGGAGAGGTCAGCAGCAGCCCCAGGCCAGGACAGGGGTCCCTGTGTTCCCTACAAGGCTTCTTTGCCTCTTCACTTTGGGATCACAACAAGTAAGAGATCACCCAAGAGATCAGCCAAGATCCTTGCCCTGATCTCCCTTCCCTCCCCAAAACCTTACAGGAAGGGAAGAGCCAGACCCATCTGGGGACCCCAGCAAATCCAGAGTGCAGGTGGGATTCCCCAGCCTGAGATCCACCATGGGGTCCTGGTGGCACCGAGGCCACTCAGTTCCCTTTTCCTGGCTCCAAAAGCCACTGGAAGCTACCAAAGCACAGTCTCTCCTTGGGTTTGGGGGGAACCGGGAGCATCAGCAGCTGAACCAGACCCCAGTGACACTCAGGGTGCAGAGCCCTGCAGGGAAGGGCTTGGATGTGCCCGGTGGATGGGCTTTTACCCCAGTTTTGAGGAGCTGATGCCACCTGAATGCTGTGGGCACTGTCTCTGGTGGCAGGAGGGCAGGAACACCAGGAGGAAAGGTGAGGAAAGGATTTCATCCCGTCAGTGGTGTGCAATGTGCACAGTTATTACAGAGATCAGCTCACGAACCGACAGAGCACTTGGATATCAGGAGAAGGACTCATTTTCTGCCAGGATGACTGCAGATTCCTCTCCTAAGACAAATACTGGAGCGTTGTGCCATCATTTACAGCAACAACCTGGTGCAGGCTGCAGGAGCAGTTGTGTGGAGGGGACACAGTGACCCAGCAGTAACTCTGCAGAAGGAATCTCCCGACCCAGCTACTGACCACAACTAACAGCAAAGGGAGAGGCAATCCTGGCCACGTTTTGGGAAAATGCAGCAAAACAAAAAGGACCAGGTGCAGACACACCGAGCCTGGAGGCTCTGGAGAAGAAAAAAACATTTACTGCACATCTGTTGTTATATCTTCAGTGACTTAACAGCCCAGAGTTATGTAAGGGGGAACGCTCCTGGGAGAGGAGCTGCAAGACACTGATTCGCTTCTCCTTGTGATTAAAGACAGCGGCTCCAGCACCAGGAGCGTGGTGCCAGCAGGACATTTAAAAAATAAGCTGTAGTAACTTCCCAGTGCAAGGCTTTGCCTTGTGCCCTGAGACTTGGAGAGGCCTGGGGGCTGCGGGTGTGAGGACAGGGGATGCCGGGAGAGATGAATTCAAGGACAGAGCTTCGAGCTGCTGTGGGTTACATCATTCAGTTTGCTTTCGAGATAAAACTCCCGGGGGTCCAGCCTTTTCTGGACTGATCCCCGCAATCCTGGCTTGGCAGGGCGCTGCTGCATCCGTCAGCTGGCGGTAGATCTGACGAACCAGCGGTTCAAGGCAGGTTTGGGGCTGGCACAGCCATCCTGGGAGGTGAGAGCCAGATCCATGGCTCTGGGCCGGCTTCAAAGCTGTTGAGGTCTCGCTGCTCAGATTTGCCTCCATCTCTGCTTTTCATCTCGGCTTGCGCCGCCGTTCTGCTCCCGCTGCTCCATGTCTGTGGTTTAATTCTGCTAAAATGACTTGCTCAAAGCACGCCTGACACCTTCAGGGAAGGCAGGGAGTCTCTCCAGGAACGTTTCTCTCCTCTCTCATTGTCATTTCCAGGCTGCTTGGAGATGATAAAACCATCCCTGGCTACGTCTGTGCTCATTGCTTGGCCTTTTCCATGTGTTGTTTGCACCCCAGACTGGGGGAGGCTTTTCTCAGGGGTTCCCAGTGCCTGGGCAGAGCTGCTCCATCCCTCAGGAGCAGTATTTCCTACAGATCAGCAGGCTGGACAATGATTTCAGTCGCTGTGGGAGCAGTTCTGCTGCAGCCCAGCCCATGGTAACAGCACCGTGAGCGTGGCAGAGGCCAACCGAGCTTCAAAAGGAATTCCTGTAGGAGTCCGAGCCGTCCATACCTTACGGCAGCGCAAATATTGCTCCTCCAGCACTCCAACGGGCTTGCTGAGCCGGGTTTATTTTCTCTAGTGCTGCCGGGAATCCTCAGTCAGGATTGCAGAAGCTCCACCGCTGCCTCGCACTAACCCCCTTTTCCATCTCCCTCTTTTCCCAGATCTCAAGGGGGTGGTTTCTGCCAAGAACGATATCCGTGTGGAGATCGTGCACAAGGAGCCGGCCTCGGGCAGGGAGGCAGAGGAGCACCCGACCATCAAGCAGCTGATGGTGAGGAATTCCTTCCCCTCCCTAAGCGATCCCTCCGGGCAAAGTTTGACGGTAACAAGCCCACACGTGTCGTTCGGCATCAGGAAGATGCTCTTCCAAAAATCCCGTTCTCGGGATCCACACTCTCTTGCCATAAAAACTCCTCGAGTGAAACTCGGCTAACGAGGAGGGAGAGCCGGTGGGGGTTTATTGCGGTGGCCCCTCTGCCCGCAGGACTAATTGCAAAGCAAACTTGCCTCCTCACCCTGGGACAGCTGCAGAGGGCACAGGGGTGAGCACGGCGTGAACACGAGCTCATTAACCAGCGAGGGCTGCGCCCGGGCGCTTCCGTGGGCAGCACCGAGGTGCGCGCACAGGGATGGATGCACGGCCGGAGCGCCGCGGGTGCGGGGCCGGTCTGTGACAGCCGGGCTGGTGTCACCTTCCCGAGGCCACTGCCTTCCCCCGGGGGGACAGACAGACAGACACACAGGGCAGGGCAAGAGGAGGATGGCTGAGATCCCAGGAAGCGCAGCTCCTCTCCGCCATCCCCTCCGTGCGCTGTGGTCACCGCTCTCTGTGGCTGCCTTGCCTTTCGCTTGCTGGTGACAAGCAGAAGCTGAAAAATGGCAGAGAAACCTGCAGAACAAAAAGGAGATAAAAGGGAAAAGGCGGAAGGGATTGAAGAAGCCAGCGGTTATTTTCTAGGCTGCTGGGTGGTTTTTTTCCTCCTCTAACTCTCAATGTTTGGGCAGTAATTGTGTGTCCTACCTGCAGAAGCTGTTCCATGAATCCCCTGGTGGAAAGGCAAGGCTGATCATCGTAGGGTGGGTGGAATTTCTTGCTTAAATTGTCAGGATTGCCAGAGTATTCAGACAGCCCGGGAGCCTCCAAACAACGAGGCAGGATGAGGTGGAGGCCTGGCAACTTATCCCAGCACCACTGAGGTTCCTGTGCAAGACCCTTCGTTCCCAGTGGGGCTTTGCCTTGAGAAATCTGCAAGTGCGTGGTGGGATTTGCAAGGCTGGAAGGACAGAGGAGGCTGGGGTTGGATTTGGAGCGATCTGCTGGGATGAAGGGGAATAAGAAGCTTACTCTCCGTGGGACCCTGTACATCATCTGTGTGATCAGCAGCGCCAAGAGCAGATCTGGCTCCCACAGGGGCATCTGGGATCATCCCAAATCCCACTCCAGACTGTAACCACCAGGCTGGAAACACACACAAAGCCTCAGCAGAAGAGAACATTTACCACTGCGAGTGAACAAGGAAGAGGATGGTGGTGGGATCTTGGAAGCCATCCTGGGGACTTCCTTAGGTTATTTCCAGGAGCCAGGGGGTGATTCCACATCAGCCTGTGCCTTGGTGAAGCTGGGAGTGGAGCAGTGTGGAGCTGAGCTGGGCACGTTGTAATGAGGATTCTGGCAGGGTGGAAATAATGCAGAAAAAAAAATGACAACATTTGTTTGAGAGTTGGGAAATAATGCGGAGGTTTTTCCCCAGGGAGAGGTTGTGGAGCTCCTGGGTTTATCAGCCAGACTGGTGAGAGGTGGTTTGGTCATGGTACAATGGAACTGTTGAGGTGTGAACAGAGGAGGCAAAGCTGAGTGCTTCCGAGACATGACAGAGACTCACAGCCTGGCTGGACCAGGAGAGGGCAGTTCTTCCCCTTCCCTGGCCAAATTCAGGCATTTTTCCTGAAAATACAGCAGCTGGAAATGGCATCATTGGATCAGTGCTGTTCAGGAGCTGGAAGAGATGGTCTGTGGTGTCTGACCCTGATGCTGGCAGGGTTTGGTACAGCTGGGATGTCCTACCTGCACGGAGAAGGCACCAAAGCCTCCTCCCCTGCCTGGGTCAGAGCCTCCCCACCCTCATCTGCCCTTGGCAAGCACGTCCTTGGGAAATCCTCCCCAATTCCTTCTCTCCTCAGAGTCTGCAGGGACCCCTCTGTCCTTCATGCACATCTTTGCTCTGTCCAACAGCTGGTGTGCGCATCCTCCTCGGGCCACCCAGCCCTGGATGCCAAACAGCTTCCTGATAAAAATGTTCCAACTTTGTCAATTAAATGAAGGATCAAGTTAAAAACTTCCTCTTGCTGATGAGGAGCAATGAGAAGAGGAGGAGGGCAGTGCCCAGCACCTCCCTACCCTCACCCCAGGATTTTCCAGCTCTCCCTCCTCTCAGTGCCAGCATTATTCCCCCTGCTTCCCCATTTGCCTTCTCCGAGCATCCTGTGAGATCTCCATCCCTTGAGATGATCTCCTCGCCCTCACCAATGTTCATCACACCTTGCAGTTTAATAACGACCGTGACTGTCCCTGCTGTGCCCGGGGCTCGGGATCATTCATGTGGATGTTAGCGAGGAGCAGCCACGCTGGCAAACAGCTCCTCGCTGCTCTCCATCCTAACCCAATCCCGGCCTCTCGGCCGAGCCCCTGACTCCAGCACAGCCTGACCTGCTCCTGCTGGATTTCAGGATGCTCAGCACCGTGGATGTGCCTTTGCTCCTCGGTTTCCCACCGCGTCCCGCTCTGCCGGAGCGTTCCTGGCCGCACACTGCCGGCGTGACTCTCCACCCCACCAAAGGCTGTTTTGTCATTCTCCAGCCATCTGTGACCTCCGCAGCCCACCGTGCTTTTCACGAGTAATTATTCATGCATCTGTAAATTCATTAACACCTTAGGATACGCCTCACGCTGGCTGATTTGCATATGTTCACATCGCCTCAGCGGCGTTCCCACCCCCTGCTCCGAGAGCTGCTCTGCCAGGCAGCGCCTACGGGCAGGGAAAAGGCTGCCAGCTCTAGTGGCTGCAGGCAAAAGAGCCTGGTGAAGAATCTGATCCTGGGGAAAATAAACCACAACAGCCGCGTTCTCCCTCCTGCGGGATGCATTGCACGGGCACGGCAGCTCCGTTGAGATGGGGCTGCGAGGAGGGAGATGGAGAGCATCATCAGCTTCGGTGTGGCACAGCCTCCTCCCTTACCACAGCTGCGATTATTCCCGGCTGATCCCACCCCGTGCCCTGTGAAAATGGGGCTGACGATCCCAAAGGAGCCATCCTTACTGCCATGAGCAGTCCGAGACGATCCCAAAGGCACAGGCAGGCAGAGATCTCCATCTCTGGATCATCCCTTCCATCAGAGGGGATCCAGGGTGGCCAGGCAGATCCAGGCATCATTTTTGGTTCATATTTGGAGTGGAACAGTCAAAATTATCAATGCAGTGATAGGTTTATCTTTTCCCATCTCCTTAAACCCATCCCTCTGCTCCAAGGGCTGTTCCTGGTTTGTTCACAGCCTCCACAGGTGATCAGCACCGGGGAACTTTTCCAGACAGGTGCTCAGCTCAGATCACACACACAGAGAGAATCACACACAGACTCCCAGAACTACCAGGTTGGAAGAGACCTCCAAGATCATTGAGTCCAACCCAGCCCTAACACCTCAACTAAACCACGGCACCGAGTGCCACATCCAGTCTTTTTTTAAACACATCCAGGGATGGTGACTCCACCACCTCCCCGGGCACATCATTCCAGTACTGTATCACCATTTCTGTAAAAGAACTTTTTCCTAATATCCAACCTATATGTCCCTTGGCGCAGCTTAAGATCCCTGTGGAAGAGGAAAAAATCAAAGAAGCAGAATTTCCATTCTGGGCAAGGCTCATTCGTACCCACAGCCCAGTGGATGCAGCATCCCTTTCTCTGCCTTCTCCTGTGCCTGGACACGTACCCTGTGCCCAGTGCCAGCCTGGGGACACTGGCAACCTGAGCTGTCAAAGCCAGGCCTGAACTGGAGCTGGGATGCATCCCCACAACATCCAGCCTCTCCCGGGAGGCCCGGGGAGCATCCCTCCCTCAGAGCCGACCCCTCCCAGCGGCAGCAGCCCATCCAAAAGTGTCTTTGGGGGAGAGGTGGGACAAGGCGCTGTAGCTTCTCCTGTGGTGGGCAGCCGCACCTGCCCCAGCAGGAGCTCACATCACTGGGCCACCGAGGCCAGAGCCGGTGTTTGAAGGTGGTAAAGCTTCCTCGAGCTGGGAATTTCCCACAGGGGTTCTTTATTCTTGGGCTTGTTCCGTCCCTGGGAGCAGAGGAAGTGGCTGTTTCGCTGTTGGAGAATCGTCACCAACATCCCTCACCCTGGTAATGTCTGACCCTCACAAGTGCTGCAGGGTGGCATCCAATTACCCAACCAGCCGGGAATATTGTAATTAAACCCAGAGCCGGGCGGGGGAAGGCACTTTGAGCCTGCCAGGTCTGGAGTGCACTCAGGGACCTGCAGCAGCATTAAAAAAAAAAAAAAAAAAAAAAAAAAAAAAAAAAAAAAAAAAAAAAAAAATCGTGTCCACTGATGAAAGCCAAGAATTTAACATCCTGTGGGATTCTCCATCTCAGAGCCTTCATTTGGCGGCATGAAGCGCGGGAGAGCTCTGCCTTTCCAGGGCGGCCCGGGGAGGCTCGGCGCTGCCTGCTGCTTCCATCCGGCGCTTCCCTGCGCTCAGTGGCCCTGGGAATGCGCTTTGCCCTGCAGGGATGCGCTCCCGGGGCGCTGGGAGCCAGCACAGCGAGCCTGAGGTGATGCTTCAGGATCTGGAGGGGCTGCCTGCCTTTTGCAGCGGGGGAAACCGAGGCGGTGGCGGTCAGGGATGCAGGGATGGAGTTTGTCACATCCCTCAGCCGCGCTGATGCAGGGCACCGGCGAGGTTTGGGAATGGGCAGGATTTACACCCCACCTGCGATGCCCCGCTGTTCCAGGGGTGGGGAGGGCTGCTGGCGCCTGGCAGTGCCAAGCAGGAGTAAGTCCTGGCATGAGGTGCCCGGGATGGGAAGGGCGCTGGCAGGAGGGGAATGTGTCCCCAGCCATGTGCACGGCCAGGCCCAGAGCATATTGGTGCTGTCACCTGGCTGGGGAAAGCCATGGCTCTGGAAAAGAGTCCAGGAATGGCACTGGGGCACTCAGACATCTCTGGTCCCTTTTCCCATGTATTTCCCTCTCCCCTTCCATAATCCCTGTTAATATTGGTGATGGAGTGAACTTTGGTTAACTTCCGTCCCTTCCTGGTGTTTACTCAGTGATGACAAAGCGGAAATCACACTAACGAGGATCCCACCGCCCACTAATTAATGGTGTAAAGTTTAATAAAGTTGATGTTAATGTCCGGCCGTAGTGGGGGAATTGGAGGTTCAGTGATGTGATGGTGCATTGTGGATCTCATGCCCCCAAATCCACGGGGTGCAGCCGAAATTCAGAGCGTCCTGGCAACCCCGGGGACAGGCAGGGTCCCCACGGGGCTCAAGGAACATCCTGGATCATTCCCACCATCGCTTCAGGAGGCGACATAAAATGGCTTTAAGCAACCTGTCAAAGCCGACTGTAATTCCAGGGAGGTTTGGTCACAGTGGAACTGTCCCCTTGGTTCCTACCTCCCTTCTCCCCTCTCCATCCTTGGGTCTGGCCCTGCCCTTGGGGCATCCAGGCCAACGCACCAAAAAAAAAAAAGCCAAATCCAAGGAGGAGGAGAAGTGGCTTTTCCTTTTCATTCCGAGCTGGGACCTGTTAAATCCTTCCGATAGCCTTAGCATCCGCAGTCTCTGCCTTTGCAGAGATGCTGTAGAGGATCGAAGGGGTCGCCGGGGCTGGCAGAGCAAAAAAAAACCCTCCACGTCCCATTTCAGCTGCAGTCGTTTAATCCTCGGCGACATTTGTATTTATTCTGGTAAATCAATGGCAGATACAGGCTTTCTTTTCCCTAGGAAAACTCAGGTACTTTTAATTTATTGCCTTTAACAGCCACATCAAAGGCTTTCGGGAGATGAACAGCAAGTGCCGCGGGGTGAATTTCCACAGCCACTTACCATCTTAAAGAGGAAGAGAATTTGGGCAATAAAGGGTATTTTGGGGGCTGATGTGGGGCTGTAATCCCTGAGAAGCCAGGCTGGAGGCGTCCGGTGAACGCGGGAGAAGCTAAAAAAAGGCAACTGAGAAATGGGTTGATAATTATCCTGCTTCCTGCTCAGCCCCGCGTGCTGAAGGAAGGGTAATTAAAGCCGCGGTGTAATTAATGTGCACCTTGTCCCTCCTCTCCGCCTCCCCCCGATCACAGCCAGCCTTCAAAGGAAAACTAATGAGGCGGCCAAGTTCAGCTGAGGAGGAAAGGATGAAAAGAAGGGAAATAAAAATCATTTAAAAAAAAAAATTAAAACCCCACGATTTTGGGGGGTGTTGCTTTGGGCAGGCGGGTGCAGCCCCAGCCCTCACCACGGTAAAAAATTCGTTTTCTACATCAGCCCGGCTTCTTTTTGTGTCTTAAACGGGGAAAAACTGTAAGCCAGGGAATTGTGTGGCTTTGGGGCGTCCGCTCGGCTCCACCGCCCTCGGACACAGCTGGGGCACCCCTGGGCGAGTCCTTGAATCCAGGAGGTGGCAACTTCCCAGTGCCCAGGGGCTGATGGTGGATGTGGGGCTGGCCCCACACGGCCTGGGGGTGCTGGGGAACCCGGGCTCAGGCGGTGCCTGGGATGCTGACCCCTGCCTGCATCCTCTCCTAGATGGACCGGGGAGAGTTCCAGCAGGATTCGGTGCTGAAGCAGCTCGAGGTGCTCAAGGAGGAGGAGAAGGAGTTTCAAAACCTGAAGGTGAGTTGGGTCCTGGGTCCCACCTGTGTCTCCAGCGCAGAGATGGGGTCGGAGCCCCCCCGGTCACTCCTGGCAGAGGGGCTGCACCCCGGGGTGCTGGGAGCCCCTCCCCGTGCCCACCACGGGGCAGAACCAGCTCCTGCCTCACCCAGCACTGCTGCTGCCAGGCTGTGTGTCCTCGGGCCATGTCCCCAGCGGTGGCCTGTCCCTGTGCAGGCCCTGGCACGCTGGCACTGTTGTGTGGCCCCAGCAGCTTTTAGGGATAACACCAAAGCGTGGTGCCAGGACAGTGGCGTGCCAGGGGCACTTGTGTCCCGGCCTGGAGGGGGCTGAACACATTGGAATGCACCGGTGGCACAAGAGGACATTGCTGGACGGTTTGGTGGTTGAGGCGTCCTCCAAAGGGGGGCTATGAAAATGGGGAAGGGTCTGCAGGGCTCATACGAGGAGCAGCTGAGGTGACTCGGCTTGTTCAGCCTGGAGGGGAGCAAGGGGAGACTCATCAGGGTCTGCAGCTTCTTCCTGAGAGACAGCTCTGATCTTCTCTCTGTGACCAGCAACAGGACCTGAGAGAACGACTGGAGCTGTGCTAGGGCAGGCTCAAGATGGATTTAGGGAAAGATTCATCCCCAGAGGGTGCTGGGCACTGCCCAGGCTCCCCAGGGAATGGGCACGGCCCCGAGGCCGCCTGAGCTCCAGGAGAGCTGGGACACAGCTCCAGGGATGCCCAGGGTGGGAGTGTTGGAGTGTCGGTGCAGGGCCGGGGGTTGGACTGGATGATCCCGGTGGGTGCCTCCAGCTCAGGAGATTCGATGATTCTGGTAAATCTCGCACATCCCGGGTGGGTGGGCAGGGTGGGCACCCCACATGCCGCGGTACCCAGGGGGGCCACCACCAACCTGCCCCGCTCCTCGCCCTCCCCAGGACCCCACCAACGGCTACTACAGCGTGAACACCTTCAAGGAGCACCACTCCACCCCCACCATCTCGCTGTCGGGCTGCCCGGCTGACCTGCGCCCGGCCGGCAAGCAGCGGGTGCCCACGGGCATGTCCTTCACCAACATCTACAGCACCCTGAGCGGGCAGAGCCGCCTCTACGACTACAGCCAGCGCTTCGTGCTGGGCATGGGCAGCAGCTCCATCGAGCTGTGCGAGCGCGAGTTCCAGCGCGGCTCCATGAGCGACAGCAGCTCCTTCCTCGACACCCAGTGCGACAGCAGCATCAGCAGCAGCGGCAAGCAGGACGGCTACGTGCAGTTCGACAAGGCCAGCAAGGCCTCCGCCTCCTCCTCCCACCATTCCCAGTCGTCTTCCCAAAACTCGGACCCCAGCCGGCCCCTGCAGAGGCGGATGCAGACGCACGTTTGAGCCCCTCCGGGGACGCTCGGGACCCTCGGCGTGGGCGCCGTGGCTCCGTGGCTCGGACAGTGGCGCCCGCCGGCAGCGGCGGGGAAGAAGCCGGACCCGGCCCCACCCGGAGCGGGGCTGCGGGGCTGGGGAGCGGCCGAGCATCCCCCCCGCTCCCCGTCCCTGGTTACACGCTAAGCACAACCCCGCCGAGGACGCTCCGAGCCCCCGGGGAGCCGCTCCCTCCGCGGGGCTGGGGGCGGCCCCGGCCCCACCGCGCACCCCCCCGCCGCTCGCCCCCGCTTCCCGCTGCCCTCTCCCACCCGCGCCCTCCCCTTCCTTCGTGCTGTTCGGTGTCCATACTTATAGAGTCCGTTTCGAGGGGGTTCGGGGGGTCCCGCAGTGTGGGACAGGACTGGTGGGGGGGGACATCGGCGGGACAGGGATCCCCCCCCCCCCCCTCCCCGGGAAGGGCCTCTCCGCGCTGTATCGCGGCGCCGCGGTCAATACAAGAGGTGTTTCTCGTGGCACGCTTGGGCTGATGGCCGCCCCGCGGGGACCACGGCTTCCCTGGAGCGCAGACCCGGCCTGGAGCCTGGCTGCGCCGTGGCTTCCTGGGGCAGGCCGGTGGTGAAGGGAAACTGAGGCGCGGGGCGGCTGAGACCCCGCGATCCCAGCGTGGGGCGTCACGACAGGTAAGGGGATGTGGGCGCACAAAGGGCACGGGGACAGGGCCGCCCTCCCTGCATCTGGCAGCCCCAAAACTCGCTCGCACGCCCCCCCGTCACACCCCAGGAGCGCGCAGCCCGTCCCAGCCTCACCAGGACTTTATTGGGTGCCAGCATGAGCCCCAACACCCCCGTCCGTGGGTCCCCCCAACACCTGCAGCCCCACGGGGGCACAGGGGACCCCACCCCAGTGGGGAGAAGGCACCAGTCAACCCCTCCGTGGTGGGGGGACATCCCAAATGCCCACCCCTGGAGCCGAGCACAGCCCGCCCAAGGCCTCTTGTCCCTGACGCCAGTGGTACGCGGGCCCTGGGTGAAGGCTCCACCATAAATAAGCATTTAAATTAATTAAATTAATCTGCACCACCAAAGGGCCCTGGCCAAGACCCCGAAGCCAAGCACCCCAGGGTGCCCCCACCCAGGGGGGCTGTGGGGACGAGTCCCTACGCCAGCGCTAAGGCACAGGACAGGGCCGCTAAGTAAAAAAGGAAATTAAAAAAAAAAAAAAAAAAAGGGGGGGGAGGAATTAAATATTTGGGGAGAGGTCCAGGGCAGGGAGAAGGCAACATCAGCCTCCAAAGGCTCCCATTCCCTGGGCGGGGAGGGGTCAAGACCCCCAAAATCAGCCCCTCAGCAGGGCCCTCGTCAGTGCGTGAGGGAATTAAGGGAAAGAGAATATCCAGGACTAGGACTCCTGCCCTGACTCACCCCCTCAGGCCCGCTGGGAGGGAGGATCCTGGACCCCAAAAACCCCCTCCAAATCCTCGGTAGCTTCAGTGCGTCAGTAGAAAAGGCGCTGGGCCGCGGCCCCGCCGGGCTCCCTGCGCCCCCCGAGAGCTGGCCCGCCCTGGGCACCCGCGGTCCAGCGCGGCCCCCAGCCCCAGCCCTGCCCCAGGAGTCCCAGGGCGCGGTGGCGGCGGTGACAAGGATGCCGTGCCCTCGGTCACTCCGGCCACGCCGGCGCCGTGTCTCCCCTCGCTGAAGGGGACGGTGTCTCCTCGCCCTGGGAGCGGTGTCCCTGCGCAGCCCCGCCGCCCTCAGAAGTAGGTGAGGTTCCTGACGAGTCCCAGCTCCAGCATCCGCTTGATGGCCACGGCCTCGTGTGACACGTTGTGCTCCGACCCCTGCGGGATGGGGAGCAGGGGGTGACGCCAGAGTCTGGCCAGGAGGGGCCGGGAGCTTTCCTTCCACCCCTCCACCTGGCCCATCCCACCAGTGGGGACTTCAGCCCCCCAAAAGCAGGGAGGGAACCCTCCCCGCCCAATCCCCCTGTCCACGAACTCTTCTCCTCACACATAAACTGGGGATGGATCCAATGCTCTGTGCCTCCAAAGACATTTGGCTACCAAGAGAAGTTGGATGATGACCACCCAAAGGTGAACTTCAGCCTTCGTCGTGGGAGGGCAGTGAGAGGGAAGAGCCTCCCACACCATTCAGCATCCTGGCACTGCTCTCCTGAGCTGCCATCCCCCATCCTGGGGGGAAAAATGGGGGGAGCAGGGACAAAACTGTGGGGCAAACACTTACGGCCATGGACTTGAGCGTGATCTGTTCGTAGTAGTGGATGGTTTGCTTCTTGTTGGTCGAATCGGGGTAGCCGAAGCCCGCGATGTGCACCAGGTCACAGAAGTGCAGTGCCAAGGTGATGGCCAGCAGCCCTGTGGTGGGCTTCTGGGGAACACAGAGCCACAGGCTTCAGGGAGCTGCACGGGGACAGCCTGTCCCCCCTCAGAGGGCGCAGGGAGACTGGCCATCCCCACCCCTTACCTGTTTGATCTTCCGTGGTTGCTTCAAGGGGAGGTTGAGCAGTTTAGCAGCAGTTACTTCCATGTAGTAGGGATTGAGGATGCGCACTTGCTCCAGGTCGGCGTTCCAGATCAACGGCGGCTGTTTCCAAAACCCATTCCGAACCTGCAAGATGTCCCCAAGTGTGGGGTGGCATGACAGTTGGAGCCCGGAGCTGCCGGGGAGGGGTTGGGCCCGGTTCCCCACCACACTCACCCTCTTCTTGTCGTTAAGGATGGCCTCCATCCACTGGAAGTCCATGGGCTTGAAGGGCACGAGCACCAGCAGCGTGTCGGGGTTGTTCTCGGTCCGGGGGTCGAAGTGGGCTGACTCCGGGTAGAAGAGGCGCATGGTGGTCTTGGAGCCCACGTCCTGCTCATAACCGTGGACCGGGGCGTTGTTCAGCCTTTGGGACATCACAGGTGTCAGCCCCGGCTGCGGGCGGCACCGGGGAGGGAGCGGTGGGCCGGGCCCAGGGCTGTACCTGATCACCACATCGTAGCTGTTGATGGTGTCCCCCATGGAGCTGTTGCGGAGCCGGTGGCCGTTGCCCACCACGACACACTTCCGGCACTTCAGGCTGCGAGAGAAAACCCTGTCTCAACCAGACCTGTTCCCAAACCGGCGTGATTTTCACCCCCGGTGTTGTCCAGTCTCCAAACCTTCCCATGCTCCATCCACCACCCCTGGGTTGCAGAGGTTCATTTTGCCAAATCCTGGGCCCGCAACAGACAACTTCCATCCGCCCCCCATGAGAGCAATGATGAAGAGAAAGAAAGAAAAGCCCTTAAACCCACTCTGGTGTTACCTCTGAATGCTCTCAGGCACGGAGTAGTGGGTGATGGACAGCAAGCGCAGGAGGACGTCTTCTGCAAAGCAAGGGCAAGGACAGGGTGAGGAGGGTGAGGAGGATGAGGAGGGTGAGGAGGGTGAGGAAGGCAGCTCCTTCCCGGCACAACACTCTCAGTGCTGCCCCATCCCTGCTGAATTTCTACTGTTAATCCCGGTTTCAAGCAGATAATCTGTCTTTGGGGCTTAGTAAAATCTGGCCCATCCTAAACTCCTTTAGAGGCACCGTGCACACCCAGGGTGAGGAGATACGCACTGCAGAGTCTAAAAACCAAGAAAATAGCTTGGGAATAATGCCCAGCAAAATCAACCTGCGGATGTCTTTAGGGGAAAGGGAAGCTGAAACCCCAGGAGCAGCAGCAGGACGGACAGACAGACCCCTTGGAGCACTTACCACTTCCCTTGGTGCCGTAGGGCAGCTCGTAGAGCGACGGCGTCTTCACCCAAAAATAGTCCTTCAGCTGCAAGAAGAGTGGGTGGTCCCTGGTGTAGCTGCCAAGGAGCAAAGGGTCAGTGGGACTGGCATCAGGGATGGCACAGGGAGGGGGGGTCCTGGCTCTGCATCCCCGCCACTCCCTGCTCCCAGCCCCAAAACTCACTTCCTGATGAGCTGCGCCGCTTTTTTTTCCAGCTCCCCAAGAGGACACGTTGTCTTGTTGTTTTCTTGCACAGGGAAATAAAAGCTGTGAAGGAAGAGGTTAATTAAATCAAATGATGCCCGTTCCTCTGCAGCCCCCTCCTGGCAAAAGGGGCTCTGGCACCCCCAGGCATCTTCACTGTGGGATTCAAGCTGTGAGAAAGAGATTTGCAGGCACTGCCTGGGTATTTATCTGCTGGGCTTGCAGGCTTGCATCAGAAGAGGTCTCTCTTGCTCTGCTCATGAACCTCACACTCCACTTTCCCCATCTCCATCAGCATCGCTGGCACCGACAAGAGAGAGGGGCTTTCCCATCCTCTGGGGCTCAGAAAAGCACCAGCATTGGCAAAAAACCCCGCAGAGCCCAACCACCGCCACCACCCACCGAGGGGGAGCCTCGTTTGTGTCCCCCATTCTCCAGCAGCAGCCGAGGATGCTGCCACCTCCCCAGTCCCCTCAGATCCAGGGAATCTGCCATCCCTGTGCGGGATGGGCAGGACAAAGCTGCCTCCCAGGAGTGGAGGAAAGGGCAGGAGCTCCTTCAAACTTGAGTAAGAAGCACTCACAGCTGTGTGTACCTGTCTTCCCGGTAGATCGAGTACCAAACCATCACCAGAAACAGCGCCAGCACCCCGAGTATCTTCCCTCCTGCATGTCCAGAGGGGAGGGAGAGAAAAACCAACATCAGTCGTGGAGTTTAGATGATTGCTTGTGGGGTCCCACAGCATCCCCAGCTTGACCCAGGACAGCAGAGCCTTCTCCTCGGGGAGCGGGGTTGGCTGGCACCACGAGCCAGAGAGGAGCGGCTCCAAGATTAGTCATGTGGTTTTGTCCAAAGTTAAAAAGCCACTGTAACATTTCTGTTTCCCTCTAGGGCTTTGCATCAAAGCCTAGACAAATATTCCTTTTTCCGTGTGCCTCCACCCCATTTCTGTGTAACAAAGTCCAAGGGGTTCCAGGTGCCCAAGCCCAGAAATTAAGGTCCCCAGCACCACCCTGCCTGCTGTGACCTTCTCCTGTGATACCCCAATACTGTGACCTTCTCCTGTGATACCCCAATACTCCATCACTCAACTGGAGCCACAGCAAAGCAGCATCCAACCCCCAGATTTCCAAATGCAAATTCCCCAGGCTCCCCATCCCTGCTCGGACAGGGGCAGATGGGATCCCCTGTGGGACTCACGAGACTTGTTGATCATTTTTATCAGCAGGAAAGGGATCAGGCGAGGGCCGGAGCTCTCATTGTGGCTGGTCACCTGCAGCAGGAAAACGGGGAAAAGCCATCAGAGCGAACCTGAAACCCCATCCAAGAGGCACCACCCCCTGCTTGTCCATATGCATCTACGGACAAGCAGGTGCAAGAGTTCCCCGAAGGATTTATTTATTTAAAGTCACATTTCTTTGCTGCCAAAAGGTTGGTTTAGAGAGCTTATCAAAGCCAGGCAAGCGGCTGCACTTCCCAAGGAGCTTCAGCCCTGCAGGTTAGAGGCCAAAGGGAAAAAAACCCAAAGAATCAGAGAGGAAAAACAAACCTCCAGTGGGGTTTCAACCACAAAATCCCATTAAAAGCCCAGCTTAAGCATCCACCTGGCACCAGCAGGTACGAAGCCCAACGTGCCACCACAAAGCCAGGCAGAAGGGACAGGAGCAGCTGAGCAGGATCAAACCAAAGAGCATGACGTACTTGGGGAACCTCCAACGCCTTGGATTCACCCATCCCGGCCCAGGGAATGACGGTGCCACGAGCTTAGTGCCCACACAAACACTGCCCAAGGAACCGGGGCCGCTTTTGTCCTCCTCCGAAACTTCTCGCTCCTGGAACAAGGAGCAAAGAGCCGCGGTCGGAACCATCCCGGGATCGGCTCATCCCATCCCGCCGGGACGCGGCAAGGACGGAAGATGAACTTACCAGGTGGGAGAAGCTTTGGGGTACGGGGGAGGGTGAATCCTGCTCTAAGCCAGGCTCAGAGCTGGGCTTGGCTTTGCCCCCCGTAACTGAGATCATCCCAGCTCCGGCCAGCCTCGTCTCGGTGTGTTAAATGCCAGCCAAGGGGGAAGCTGCACAGGGGCTGGGCAATCCCAATCAGAGCCTGCCCATTGGAGTCTCCAGGGATTAGTCACCTGCCAAGGGAGGGCACCCACCTCAACCCCTCCCTGCCCAAGGAAGCGCCGCTAAGAAACCTGGCATCTGCCAAGCAGCCGGCAGCACGGCCTGAGCCAGCCAAGAACGCCAGGCTTGGGGGCAAAAATGCATCAAGAACGAGGAGAAACGGGACCAAAGGTGGTCCCACAAGAGGCAGGCTCTTCCCTTCCCTTCAGGCTCCTGAAGTTAAAAGGGCAGGGGAGCAATTAATTAAAAAGGGCAGGAAGGGCAATTAAAAGGCAATTAAGGACAATTAAGCCACACTAAAAGCAACGGGACAGGACACTAGAAAAAGAAAATCGCGTCCATTGGACAGCAGAGGGATGGGGACAGGTGAGGTGGTCCCCTAGGAAACTCTCTCTCCCTCTGAACCATTTCTCCTTCATAAAACGTGGATAATTGTGCCCCACCAGTACCTGGGGGCTCCAGAAAGGGGAAGCAACCCCCATCCCAACTCACACCTGGCTCTCATCCTGCGTCCGTACCTCCGGCTCAACAAGCCCCTGCTGCTTGGGAAGATAAAACCCAATCTGCAAGGGTGGGAGCAATACAGGGAGAAGGCACAGGGAGGGTCTCACCCCTTTATATGTTACAACTTGTTGGAAAAAGTAAAATTAGGGGAAGGCAAAAAGCAGCTTGTGCTTCCTGGGGGGTTTTGTTCTTGGCAAAACTGGCCACAAAAGCCCTAAGGGGAAATCCACGGCCTCAGCCGGAGGCTGGGGATGCTCCTGGGGGCCTGAGTACCCCTGTGTGCCCAGGGCTGGGAAGCTGCTGGGCATCAGGATCTGATTTTAGCACCGAATTCCCCCCCCAGCTTCATCCTTGGGTGCCAAACACTGAACCAAGCAACTTCACCCCTTCCACCAGCGATAACAGTGGGAAAATCTGCTCTGCCCACAATGTTTGCCTTTACATACCAGCTTTTCTTAAATAATTTTTTTTGACAGCTTTATGATCTTTTCCCAGGCTTGTATACACAAGCTGGGCCTGATGCAAAGCTTATCTCAAGGCAAACACGGCTAACAATCCCTGAGGAGAAGGAACCTTGTTTAGTGAAGCGTTCAGGGAATGCGGAGCAAAACAGAGCACACCCCGCTGCCCCCGCACCCCTGGTGCCTCTGCAACAAGTTCAAGCTCCCCACAGCCCTCCCAGATCCACAGCCCAAACCAGAGCAGCTGCTGAAGGCAGGAAGGTCTGAGCCACTCGAGCCAGGTGCTGTGTCCTCCTCGTAGGGCTGCTGGAGGGAGCGATGCTGATGGGTCCTGCTGGTCCCCACAGCATCCGCAGTCCTGCAGCATCCTCGGAGCCCAGGCAGCATCCCTGTCCCATCACAGCACCCTCAGAGGCCATGCAGCATCCCTGTCCCATCACAGCACCCTCAGAGCTCCCTAGAACATCCCTGTCCCATCACAGCACCCTCAGAGGCCATGCAGCATCCCTGTCCCATCACAGCACTCTCAGAGCTTCCACAGCATCCTCAAAGCCACTGTAGCATCCTCAGTGCCTCCACAATATCCCTGTCCCATCACAGCATCCTCAGAGCTCCCTAGAACAAATCTGTCCCATCACAGCACCCTCAGAGCTCCCTGGAACATCCCTGTCCCATCACAGCACACTCAGGACTCCTTAGAACATCCCTGTCCCATCACAGCATCCTCAGAGCTCCCTAGAACAAATCTGTCCCATCACAGCACCCTCAGAGCCCCCTGGAACATCCCTGTCCCGTCACAGCATCCTCAGAGCTCCCTAGAACAAATCTGTCCCATCACAGCACCCTCAGAGCCCCCTGGAGCATCTCTCAGATCCCCCAACACAGACCCCTCACCACAACCCCCTCCCCGGATCCTGCACTGCAGCATCCCTGCCCGGCAGGGAGAGACTCAGCCCTCGCTCCCCCAGGGTTGGTCCAGGGCATCGCCCGCCCTGCCAGGCCCTGGAGCTGGGGGGAAAGTCCCAGCTGGATTCAGCTCCCCACACCTGGAAGAAGCAACTGGAAAAGCCCTTCTTTGATGTCGGAGGATGCACCCCCACGGCACCGCAGGCTGCAATTATCGCTGCACAAAGGATCCAAAAGCCCCATGGCCCATTCCCCCTCTCCCACTCCCTTCCCCACCCCGTGTTCTGGGAAAGCCCCATCCTGGGATGCTGCAGAGGCAGCTCATATCCAAGCCCCATGGAGTTTCCTTGTCTACCTCCGACCTGGGGCAGGGTTTTTCCTGCCAGTTTCACCATGTCCCCTGGGAGATGCCAGCAACATCCACAGAGACCAACCCTCCGTCCAGGGGGGAAACTCAGAGAAGTTCATCCCTGTATCCCCATCCACCCATTCCCATCTCCCCCCGTGGCTCCAACATCTCCAGATTTAACTCACGTCACTTCACAAACTGGCAGCAAGCACCAGCCAAAAAAAAAAGGGGGGAAAAGGAATTTAAAGGCATGGAAGAAACACGGAGGTGAGGAGTGGTTATAAATTCCCCCACACCATCCCAGCATGGATGGATGGTGGTCCCAAGCCATCCTGGCAAAGCACCAGGGACCGGCAGGCTTGGTACTTTTATGTTTCCATGGTAACCTGTGGATTGGGAAAAGCAAGGACACCTCCCCTGTGCTCCCACCGTCCCATCCCACGCACCCACGGGACATGAAGCCACCCACTGCCTGGTCCAGCTTCCCTGGGTAAGAAGGATGCTCACTGAAAAATAAGCATCTCTGACAGTTCATCCCCAAAAAAACCCCCCCAGGCCTTTATTTTTAACCGAAGGAGAGTTGGGTATCACCCGAGGAAGGGATGCAGTGGCAGTCCCTAAGGATTCACTCTCAGACAGACAGACAGCCAGGACAGCACAGACCCCTTCAGCCCCAGCCACACCGTCTCTCCCGAGGTTTCCAGGCACACAGAGCTTTTGGGAAGCAGCAGGGCAGATTCTGTGCTCCCTGGAGGGGCTGGGATCGCCACAGGAGCCCGGCAGATGCCGGCTGGGCCCCCACGCCCTGCCCCGGCACAACCATCGCCTGCCGCAGCCTGAGCGCAACCTGGGGGGGCCATCCTGCAGGGAAAGGATCCAGACAACTGCAGGGAAAGGATCCAGACAACTGCAGGCACTGCCTGGGCTTGGCACAGCTTCAAAGACACCCAAATCCCCAGCCTGGCATCCCGAACCTTCCTCGCCCTGGCCGCCGCGAGCTCCCGGTGCTCGGGGAATTTTTTTTTTTCCAAGCTGGGAAGAAAATCCTTGTGGGATTGCAACAACCACCAGTGCGAGGCCAAGAGGCAGCAGGGATCACATCTGAGCCCCCTCCAAGAGATGTGGCACGGGATGGGGATGCTGGCAGGGAAAGAGGGACACCAAGGGGGGGGACCAGGGATGCCAAAAATCGTGGAGCAGAGCGACGTCACGAGCCGGAGCTGCAGTGCTGTGGGCTGGGGGGATGAAGAGTGTTGTGAGGACACAGCACTGCAAAAATCAACTCCACTCCACTGGACATCGGGCACGACCTCAGAGGGTGTGGTGCCAGCCCGGCCTGTGCACTGATACCCACATTTGCCCTATTTCAAGAGCCCTTCGAGTCACTTTAAAGGAATCTTTAAAGGAATCTTAATTGCCTCTTACTCAGAGAGGCAGCTTGCAGCGGTATCCCAGGCACACAATAACCCAGCCGAAGATTTACAATAGGGGAAAACAACCCCTCCTTGGCATGTGAGCATTAACAAAACATTTACCCATGACCAGGCTGCAATTTCGAAGGTGGCAACAGCAAATAAGCTCAGGTACAACGAGTATTTCCACAGTGGCAGGTCCTCAGGATAAATCCAGGCTGCTTCTGCCTTCCTATGGCACCGTTGGTTTTAAAGTGCTCCAGAGCGATTCAGACCAGCCCTGGCTCCAACGTCTCCTCTCCCCCTATATTTTTTTCAATCCTTGTGGCAGAACCAGCAAAGGGATGGGACACAAATCCCTTCCTACAGCCCCAAAACCCCGGCTGTGTGGGTATACCTGATCACCTCACAGCTCCGGGGTAACCCCGGGCCATCACGGAGCTACAGATAAGCTACACTTTTAGAGATTATATATTATTATTTTTATTATACAGGTTTAATCACTCTTGTGCTATTTAAAACATTAAAATAAAGACCTTTTCTTGCTGTTTGCAGCTCGCTCCACCCTGGAGGTCACGGCCGAGCTGCTGAAAAGAGCAGAGTCACCCACAGGGTGACAAGCCCTTGCTAAGGGGATGAGGGCAGTGATAATGTCACCTGTGGGATTTCATCCCTGATCCCCTGACATGGATCCAGCCACACCCTTCTCCTACCTGCCCCTTTGCTGCCACCCTCACCTCGGTGCCGTGTTTACTCTCCGGTATCTGCATCCTCAGGGATCACCCAGGGACGCAGCAGCAACAGCAAAAGCGGCTTTGGCGACACAGCTTTGAACCCGTGTTTTGGGCTAAGTCCCCCCAAAAAGCAGCAGAAAGGGGGAGGCAGGGAGCTGGGGGTGCAGGCAGGGTGCAGGCAGGGTGCTGGCAGCCTCTCCCCGCTCTCGTGGGAGCAGCAGGCAGAACATCCACCGGGAGCAGTGCTCCTGTACAGTTCTGGAAGGTAAAAACTAAACCACGGAAATGCTCCAGCCCGTTCCCAACCCAAACTCAAGCAATGCCCCAGCTCTTATGGGAAAAGGGGTGGGAAATTAAGAGATATCAACCCCCAGGGCTGAGTTATCCCGCAGGCAGCTCCTGCTCCCAGTGGCTTTTGACTCTGGGGGTCCCTTTTTGGGGGCTCAGAAGCTGCCTGCAGTCGCTAACCCCCTCGCAAGGCTCATGTGCAACCTGAGCTTCTCCTCTGTTTCCTGTTTTGAATCAGATTCAGAGGAGCGGAACCCCCAGAGCAACCCCACAGCCCGATCCGGCCAGCCCCAAATCCCCGGGGTTTCTCCTCTGCACTTTTCTCCCACGCTACAAAAGGAGATTCCCAGCGAATAACCCGGCCCATCACCCCAGCATCACCTCCGTGCTCCGTTAACCCACGCAGGGAGGAGGATTCCCATCCCGGGGAGACTTTTTTTCCTGCATCCCCGGCAGCGGGAGAGGCTGAAGCCAGTCCCAGCAGGGCGGGGATTCGCTGGCAACGAGTCACGGCTACTTACGGCCCGTCCTCTTGGTCCAGGCGGGAGCTCGGCGGGATCTACGGAGCCGTCCTCTGTTCCCCTAGGAAAGGGAGAAGCGAGAACATCCTTAGGGCTGCAGCCACCCACGGCGGCAGCGCTTCCATCCGCCTCCGGCTTCCCGGGCCAGGGCGGCTGGCAGCGCCGGGCGGAGCCGGCCCCGGGGCCCCGGCGAGCCGGCACAGGTCGTAGAGAAGTTCTGAGCTCTCCGAAAAGCCACCCCACCTCCGAAAAGCCACCCCACCTCCCACCCACCTGGGCCGGCAGCGGCAGCCCCGGGGCCGGGCTCCCGGGCGCTCTTAAGGAGGAGGTGTGGCCGCTCCGAGCGCAGAGCTCGCCGCAGCTTTCCCCGGCGCCCCTCGGCCTTTCACACCCAAATCCCCGTCCGTCACTCACTCGGACTTTTAGGGAGACCCCACGAGGTGGAGCGGTGCCCTTTCCTAGGGGAAGGGGATGCAGCTTTCCTGCCCTCCTGCGCAGAGAACGCTCTTTATTCCCGCATCTCCGGCATCTTTTCCCCGAAAACTTTCCAAACTGCACATCCCAGCCCAGCACTGTAAAATCCTTATGATCCGGGGGAGGAAAAGCCCTGCCGAGAAACCACGCCACGCACAGAAACCCTCCTGCCGTGCTGCCACTCCGGGAAAGCCTCTCTGCTCTGCATCCCCAGGTAGGGAAAATGAGCCAGCCAGAGGAGCGAGCCCACTGCTGCCTCAGCCAGCCCCTTGCTCTTCCCCCTGTGCCCCTGGGGAGTGATGGGAGTCACGGCTCTCCCCAAAAAAAGCACACGAGAGGGAATGCGGAATGTCAGCTCATTTCAGTGCGAGAAACAGTGATGCAGGTGGGGAAGACGAGTTCTCCACCTCTCTCCATCTCCTCCAGCTAGAAAAAGCTGAGATGAGAGAGGGGCAGGCCTTCCCCACAGCATGCTCCCCTCTTAATATCCCACTAATTTAACGAAGAGCGTTACATCCTTGTCCGAGGGTTGGGGAAAGAAGCCACCCAGCAGCCTGAGATGGTTTCTCAGGGATACTCCTCACCAGGGATCAGGCTTTCTGCATGTGCCCCAGGATGACAGGGATGGCTCCATCCCAGTGCCACACCTTCCCTCTCCACCCATTGCTTCCTCCTTCCATCGCTGCTTGCCTTGGGGGGCGATTAATCCCAAGGGCTCAGGGCGATCAGCAGCCAAACCAAATGGACTTGGGGCCACAAAATTCACCTTTGGCACCAGGGTCTTTCAAGAAGCCCTGAATCCACCAGAGCATCCAACTGACAAAGAGCCTTTTCATTCGGATCTGTGAATTATAGGATCCACTGACAAGGTCAAACTCTCCCTGGGGAGCTGCTGCTAAAGCACTTCAGGGCACAGCATCAGCCCCTGCCCATGGAAATGAGGATGTTCAGAGCTGCCTGGGGCTTCCAGGAGGATCCTGCAGCCCCGGATGAGCGGGAGACCACGATACCTTAAAGCACATCAGCCAGGCAGGATCCTGGTGTATCCAAGGTCTTGCCCTGAGCTGGTCTTTCCAGCTCGACTGGAAGAGCCAGGAGCTGGATTGCTGCCGCTCTTCCCGGGGTTGTTTTCCAGCCGCCCGAGCGGTTTCCCTGCCATGAGCCGATGCAATCGGTCATTCCCAGCCCAAGGACCAGAAAAGTCCCATCACGGTTCCAGCGTCCACCAGGTCAGGAGCCGCCGTCTCCACCACTCGCCGCAGGCAGCTCCACACATCCGGCAGCTGATCCCAGCAGGAAATGAATGTCGCGTATCCCAGACCCCTCAAGAAACCCTAACCAAGCTGGATTTTGCTCCTTTCCTTCTCCAGCTGCGTTGCTGGCCTCAGTTTCCTCTCCTGCCCATCAGTTCCATCATTTAAATAACAGTTTCCAAATGTGAGGGGGGGAAAAGGCACCTTCTGCCCACTCCCCAACATCTCCCCCCGGGATGCTTTGGGCAAAAGGGAGCCAAATCCCTTCCTGTGTTAAAGACTAAAGCCAGCCAGAAGCGGCTCTTTGAGGAGCTCAGCCCCAGCGCAGGAGCATCCCGAGGCAGGAGGGGACACACACAGGGCGGGGATGAGCCTCCAAATCCCTCCTGCCATCATCCTCCCCATCGAGGACCAAATCCCCCCAGGGCTGTTAAAAGAGGGGAGGGGGAGATGGGGACGAGTCTCTCGCCCTTGCTCCCGCCAGACCTGCAGCGAGGCAGCCGTCCATGCGCCCGTCCCTCGGTGCTCCATCGCCGGCGCCGGCCTCCCTCGGTTAAAATTACCTCCCGAGGGGGGAGAGAGCAAAAGCCAGGCTGGGAGGGGAATAAAATCCAGGTGAGCTCATCCTCCTCCAGAGAAAAAGTCTCCAGCTGGCATGAGCGAGGTGTTTCCAAGCCCGGCACATCCCTCACGTCACCCCAGTCTCTATGGCCCCGGGAGCAGCAGCTTATTCATTCAGCAAGTATTTAATGGGAGATAATCCAGCCTCTTCCCAACCATCCTTTGGCCGAGCCAAAGGTGTAATTCCAGTGTGGGAATTACACTTTGGGAAGAGGTTTCGCTAATGGTCATCCCAGTGGATGCTCCCTGTTCAAGACAGCACGGAAGGGCCACCACCAGCAGAACCCCCATCCTCCAGCCCTGTGCCTCTTTAATTCTATTAATAGTTTACAGAGTTTATTTAACTATTTTAATAAAAATAAAATAATTTAATAAACCTATTTCTATCAAATCCCTGAGAATGGGGAAAAAAAAAAAAAAAGCAAAGCTGCCCAGCCAAGCCGGATTATCCAAAGCAGCGACCGACCTAAAAAATAAACCACTGCTATTTAAGGATGAGCCTCCCACGATAACTACCCCCCTCCCACCCCCCCCAAAAAAAAAAGGGAAAAATAGACATATTCCCAAGCTGGGGTGTCGAGCATCACCCACCACACCAAAAAAAGCCAATTTTGAGTTTATTTCCGAGCACAAGTCTGCACTTCCAAGAGAACAGCGTCCCCACGCTTAGTGCTGCCGATTTCCAGACACCCCATGCAAACAAATAATTAAGATTTAAAGCTGCTTTTGCATAATGCAGATAATCGGTCGATTTAACTTGTAAATGCAGCGGGGATTATGCAACAACGTTGTTAATTAGGCAGCAAAGGGGCCGGGGAAGCCCCAGCTCCAGGGCAGGTGCTGATGGACCACCAGGATGCTGCGGGAACTTTGGCAGTGGGACACGGTCCTGGGGCAGGTGCCGTGGTGTCAGGGCTCCAAAACCTTTCGTTCATCCATATTTTAACCAAAAATTGCCCCCAGCCCTTCATCAGGAGCTGCCCATCCCTTCCCACTCTGCCTGCACCACCCAAGCCCTTGAGGGCTGCCGTCACCCCACGAGAAAAAGGCACTGTAAAAAGGAGCCCGGGGTAAGGTTTCTGAGGACAAATCACATCTTTTTGTTGCATAAAGAGCCTGCTCTGACAGCCGGGCTCTTGGCCGCCCTTGGCTCCCCCACCCCAAATACCAGACCCCGCCCGGGAGCGAAACCTGTTGAGCCCGAATATGCCCGAACAGACAGCTCTTTGTGATTTTTTTTTTTTTTTCTTCCCCCGTCTATTTTTCGGTTTGGACCAAGCACTGGTGATCGCACAGGGATGGGCCCGAGGACTTCCCAGCCCTTGGCACTGCTCCTTGTTCGAAGGCAGCACCACATTTAACCCCTAAAGCCCCTCACTGCCCTTCAATTCTGACACCATCCCACATTCCCACGCCCTAGCCCCGTTCAGTCCTGCACGCCCAAAGTTTACTTCCACACCCCCCCCCCCGCATTTTTTCTCCCTCACTTCTCACTTTTCGCCTCATTTTCCCCCTCAATGCTTCAGCGCCTTCCTCCATTCCCAACACAGACGGGTCTGATGAGCCCAACAGCCACAGAGCTGCTGTGCTGGAGGTTTAATCCCCATCCTGGGGTGTTTTATGACCCACGGTGGGAATGCTGGGTGCACACAGCATCAGCAAAGCCCCAGAGCAGTGTTTTAGACTCCTCAATTCAGCACTCTCCTGCCCCAGTTTCCTGCCATTTTGGGGCTCAGGGAAGCTCTGCCCCATAGGCAATGCAGGCAGAAGGCGCAGCAAGGGATCCCAAACCCCAAACTCCATCCCAGCTCCATTTTCAAAGAAATTTAAAAACCACCCGATGTCGCAAGCAGCTCAAACCCTGACGGAGGATCCACCCCGGGGCTCCGGCTTGTGCAACACCTCGGGGCGAGTTCCAACCTCCCGCCACTGCCATCAGGCTTTGGTTAAAAAGTTAAGGCTCGGCTTACTCAGCCTGGCCGGATATCGGGATGTCGAATCCGGCCGGGAAAACTTCGCTGGGCTGGGGGAGACATTTTGCAAGGGGAAGAGCCGGAACGGGAATGGCATCTGGAAGCGATTGAAGGCAAGGAGCCTCTCCCTGGCGCAGCAGGGAATTCCAACAGCGTGAGCTCAGGTTGAAGCCTCCCTCACAGACCCGCGATTAAAGAGAAGAACCAAACTTCAGCACAGATTTGTGGTTCTAAACCTACAAAAAGCATGGGCAAGGGAGCCAGCTTCCTGCTTGGTCCTATCTGGACGTGCTTGGGTGATTTAGGGTCGTTCTGACTTGCAATAAAAAAGAAACCAAAACTCCAAAAAGGAGCAGAAATCTTTCCCCGGATTTGTGGATCTAACTTCTGGTGCGGTGTCAGGAGTCTTCCTTCAGCGCTACACCATCCATCCCTTGGGACCACTGCATCCCGCCTCCGAGCATCCCTTGCCGGCACAGCCTGCATCCCGTGGTGGTCCAGGAGCGTCCCAACACCCTCAGGACGGCACGGAAGAGCCGATGGAGATTGCCAGCCTCGCTGGGATCCTCCGCCAGGAGCTGCCGCAGTGGGGAGTCCCCGGCCCCTCCCAGTCATCCCTGAATCCAGGGACAGCGAGCAGCGGTCCCACCTTGGCCGGGCATCCCCAGCAGAGCAATTTACGGCAGGGCACATCCAGGCGGGACGGGCAGACTTGCAGCCCCGTCCCGCTCCCCCAGAGGGCTGCTCCGGCCGCACCTCGCCCCAAAGAGGCCGGGAGCAGCCCTGCCCCGCAGCCCTGCCCCGCTCCCACGCACCTCCCCGGCGTGGCCGGGCCCGTCCCGCGCCGATCCGCGCCTCGGAGCCGCCGCGAGCAGCGCCCGCAGCCCGCAGGGCTCCGGCACACGGCAAAACACATCCTGGAGAGCGGCCGCAGCCTGCGCCAGCCCCAAAGCGCTCCGAGCATCCGCCGGGCCGAAGGAAAACCAGGCTGGAGAGAGGCCGCTTTGGTTTTTCCGTTCCCTCGCAGCCAAATGCCTTTCTCCTTCCTCCGAGGAAACTTTCCAGCCCAACCCCAGTCACATGCAAGGGGTCAGCAGCTGGAAAAGCAAGACATTAGCAAGTACTGGGGATTTTTTTTTTTTTTTCTCTTCCCTCCCAAGAAGACAAAGGGTTTTCCTAGAAAAAGCTCAATAAAGCACGAGGATTACAGCTGGAGGACGCAGAAGTGTGAAAGCAAAGTGACGGGAACTTAAGAAACACCAAGGGAAAAAAAAAAAAAAAAAGAAGTTGCAACAAGTAGGACGAAAGCATCAAAAAATTTCCTTTCCTCGCTGCCAAAGCAAAACCACTCATGCAAGTTCCGGGGTGCAGTGTATGGGAGGGGTCCCAGCCTGGAATGGGTAGAGCAGGATGGGATCCTGGTGAATCCAGGATCCCAACCTTTGCAAGAACAGGACCACATCCCTGCTCCTTACACATCCATCATGCTACATCCAGAAGGGAAAAAAAAAATGAAAGGGAAAAATGACTTTTTTTTTTTTTTTTTCAAAGCATGATAGGGAAAGCTGTGGAGAAGCAGATTCCATGCTGCCAGCCTGCACCAGCTCTGGAATATTCAAAGCTAAAGCAATGGGACCATCACTTCATCAAAGAGAATAAGCAACAGAAAACAGGGGATTTAGAGTTATTGCCAAATAATTAATTAGCAGGATTCAACCTGAGGACTGCTGCCAGCTGAAAACCCCTGAACACAGGCACGGGGAGGGCACTGGTCCCAACATTCCCACATCCTGCAGCCTGGCATCCACCTCTGATGCTGGTTGCAAGAATGGGGATAGCACAAGCTCTAAAAATACAGACTTGTAGAGTTTGAAATGGATGTTTTCCCTCCAGGGTGGATCCTCCAGGAGGATGCTCCAATCCCAGCTATGGAACAGACCCTTACTTGCAGCTCTCCATAGTGGCCAGCCCTTAAAATCAGCATCTACAGACAGTTCCTCCTTTTATATTTACATTTGCAGAGTCATTATTCCTCAGAATTCGGCGCCTTACTGGAGCAGCTGCTAGGAAATCCCTGCCTGAAGGTGGATGATGCAAATGATGCAGATAATTAGGGACAGGGGTTAGGGAGAGTCCAGCAAAGCATGTTGATCCCATCCTACAGCTTATAGCGACACGAGGAGCTCATTAAACGTTGGTCACATCGTTAGGAGCCAGAGTAGGAAGAAGACACTTAAACCATCAGTTCTATCACTGATCCCAGGTTCTGGCGTGCCTGGGGTGCCTGTCCCACGGACACCCTTGGCAGAGACAGCTGGGCAATCCATCACCTGCCTCCAGGGGCATCCAGAGGGAGAGCCCAGCAGAAAAGACAGGGGAATTCTGCAGAGCTTCCTGAAAAGCTCCACCACGGGACTTTTTTCAGCTCATCTCACCAAGAGATGGAGATCAGACTTGCCAAGCAGCCAGCACCAACCCACCGGGCATTACCCCACTGATCCAACGGGAGAGGTGGTGTCCGAGCTGAGGAACACAAAAAAAAACCACCCAGAGGAAGAACTTTCCTTTGTTCTCCGCTCCCCAGAACAATAAGACACCACTGGTTCACCCTGCAGAGACCTGACGTGCAAAGATCAATGGGAAAGGTCCAGCTGGTCCCTTTCCTGCCGGTTTCAGGGAAAGCATCCTCATCTTTCTTGGAAACAATCCTGTCCCGTGGGGGAAGAGGGCTCCAGGCACACAGAGAGGGACAGGACGGGGTTTATCTTGCATGAAAATGCCCAGATCCCTCTCCCAGCAGCTCTGTCCACAGCAGCATTGGGTGAGAGACCGGCAGGGACCCCTCCTACCCCTTTGGGATCACCAGGCTACTGGAGCACATCCATCCACCAGTCAGAGGATGCTCAGGGATGGGGGGAAAAAGAAGCTCAGACCACTTCAATCCTCCTCAGCCCGTTGTTCCACACGGGAGCGATGCCGTCCTGAGCCGCACACGGGGCACCTCCTCCCCTCCCAGGGCCTCCGGGAGGATTTTCCCTTCCTTACCCCGGCTCCCGGGCATTCCGATCTCCCGGACCCATCGCGAGGAGCCAACCCCGTGCTATGGGGAGATGCCAGACCCTCCCTTCCCGGGGCTTTCGGGGTAGGATCTCCTTCCCCGGGAGTGGCCGTGGGCAGGAGCGATGCCAAAGGCCGTCTTTTCCCGGCGAGGTGAGGGGGTTTGTTCCGCCGGGAGTGGGGAGACAGCAGATGGAAGGGCACTGGCAGAGCGGGGGTTTTCCTCCTGCCGCTGCCCACACTCACACTCCAGGCGCCGATTAATTGCGTTAATTAGAAAAATAACCATAATAATTATTTTTCCCACCCAAAAAACCCCTCAAAACGTAGAAATAAAGCCACTTTCTCCCTTCCCGATGCGCCGCGCTCGCCAGGACATCGATGCCAAAGGCGTGGGACGCACCGCTGGGGGTCCGAGCTGGGCGAACGGGGGGTACCCCCACACCCCCAGCTTGCACCCCCCATGCCAACCCTGCCTGGGAGCAGCCAGGCGGGCAGAGCTCCTGCCCTGCGCCTTCCCAGCGCGGGGTGCCCCGCTCCCACCCCTCCAGCCCCCCCCAAAAAAACACCGGCGCTTTGCTTCCCACCCTTCTCCCCTTGCTCAAAACACCCCCCGGACTCGCAATCCCGGTGGGGGGACACCGGGGGGGGACCCCCGGCTGCGGACTCACCATGGGGGGCCCGGGGGGGTCGGTGCGGCGGGAGGATGCGGGGGGTGGGTGCGGGATGCGGGGCGGGCGCGGAGGGGCGGGCGGGGGGCGGACACGCTTGCGCACAGCGCGGGATGGGCGGCGGAGGGAGGAGGAGGAGGAGGAGGGAGGAGGAAGGGGAAGAGCATCCCGGGAGATGAAGGCACCCGATCACCTCATCCCCGGGCTCTTCGGACCCCCAAAAATCACGGGGCTGGGGGCGGCCCCTCCCAAGGCAACGCCGAGCCGCTAAAATTTGGCTCACAGTAAATTTGGGGGTTGGCAAAGCTCATCCTGCTGCAGATTTACACCCAGCCAGGGGGTTTGCAGTGTTCCCTCATTGAAGCCCCGGGAGATGATGCTGGAAGCCCCATGGGATTACGCTCAAACCATCGTGAGACGACACACAAACGTCCTGGGGATGGCTTTGTTTAAAATCATCAGCTAATATTAAGAGTTTTTCTTTTTCCTGAAAGTAAATTTGTCCTCGCCACAGGAATGCCCCATGCCAGGCCACCTCGCTCTCCCACGGGATTCCATTTCCATCCCAGCCCACAGTACACAAAATTAGCAGTCAACTTTTCAAGGTTTTTTTTTTTATTATTCCCCTCAAAACTTTTTTTTTATTTCTGCAGCCTCAAACTCATCCCTCCTGCCCAGGGTGAGTTCAGCCAATCCCTCAGACAACGTGTCCGGTGCCAATATAAATTGATAAAATACCTGTCGAGCTGACACATCTGATTTTTCCAAGGGAACTACATCAATATTTGAAGAAAATCCTTGCCTCATTCCTCATCCTCCTTAGGCTGGGATTTCTTTGCTGTTAACAAGTGGGGCAGAGTCTTACCCGTGGTGACAGGCAAACTCGCCGTAATTAGGTTTTAATTGCCACAGGCTTGTAGACAATCTGGGATAATTAGTGGGGCCACAGCTCGGCAGGGATTTGCTTGAAGGATATTTTGACCCCTCAGTCTCATGGGTTCTACTGCTTGGTTTATTGCATCTGAAAATAATAAACGGCATTCAGTGAAGCTCCAGCCAATAATAATGCATCCCAAATGTCTGCTTTTGCTGTGCCCCCAAGACAGAATATTAAAAGAGGCTGGAAAATCTTCGCTTCCCAGGATCTTCTCAGTCCCCAGCAGCTGAATCCTGCTGGTGGTGGTGGATGGGCTCGTTTTGGGGTGATGGTGGGGTGATGGTGGGGTGATGGTCTGCATCCCCAGCATCCCCCCATCCGTGGCCCAGGGCAACATCAGCAGGACTGGGAGCAGAATAAAAACCCCTGCAGAGATGCAAATCCAGGATCAGGGCTCACCCAGACCCCAGTGCCAAGAGGTCCCGGTGCTGTGGCTCAAGCATCACCGAGGTTTGGGGAAGCAATGGTGATGCCAGTACCCAGTGCTGGACACCAGCTGTGTCCATCCCACAGGAATGTCAGGGCACCTGCTTGCATCCATGGAGCAGTCACATGAGTGGACCCAAAAACCAGCCACGAGCTTCCTGTGGCCACCACAGCCTCAGCAGACAACAGGGCTTTGAAGCCCACCAGAAAATGGGAATATATTTGCAGCCATAGCAGAGTGCCAGGAGCCTTCGCTGGGTTGTTAGTCACTGTTAATGACTACACCCTGCCCTAATATTTAATTTACAAAGGATAAATTGCCAGTTGGATTAATTCAGCATGATGAGCACTGAGTAATTTGGAGAAGAAAAGAGGTGGGGGGGGGAAATGCTGGCTGTTTGAGAAGTGAAATTTGTAATGAGCTCTGCCATCACCGTCCGGAACTCACACCGACAGAAGGGCTTGGAGAACGGACAGGACTGGCATCCTGCCCCACCAGAGCACGGGCAGAGGCTGTGCCACCCCTCACACCACAGCCAAAATGCTCCCACAAGGGTGACGAGGCCAAAGCAGGAGCCAGGCCAGCAGGATCTGTTGAGAAAGGAGGAAGGGGCTGCCCTCAGCCAGGCTGCAGCATCTGCTCCACAGGGACAAGAATGTGGCGATTCATGCCCAGCACAAGGCAGCTTTGTCCTGCATCACCTCAGGCTCACCCTTCCTCAAGCCACAGCCTGGGAATGCCATCTGGCTTTGCAGGCCCAGCCCCAGGACCTCAATTAATCCTTTGAAGGCTCCAGATCCAGCAGAATGCTTCTCCCTGACCCCTATTTTTGGGACAGGCACAGACAGCCTCCATCCTGGGCTCCATGCAGCTCCCTGCCCTCCAGTGCAGTCTCCCAGGAAAAAAATTCATCCAGCAGGAGCCAGGCAGATGGTCTGCGGAAGATGTGCTGCTTGGTCGTCTGTCACAGCCCTCTGAGAGTCTATTTTCAAGAATGAGGGCGTTTTTTTCAATACCTGAGGACCAGGGAACCTTCCTCGGAGGCAGGATGGGCTTGTGTGTTTTTCAACCACCTCCATTCCTGGGCTGGCCTGGATGGAGACATAAAACTGGAATGTTCCCTCACCAAAGGAGACCAAACTCCCCCTTAGTAGAGAAAATGTTTTGTTATGGGAGAAAATTCATCCGTGTCTCTTAGCAGTTTAAAAGCTAGGGAAGAGCCATGGTGCAGGCAACCCCACTGGCCATGCCCAGATCCTAAAGCTCCCCAAATCAACTGACCTGCTCTGCTCTGCTCAGGAGGTGGGTAGAGCTGAAGCAAGAGTGAAAGGCTCCCGCAGCAGATCACTGCAGCTTTCTTACTATTGCACTTCTGGACTCCAAGAATAATTTGGAAAATACCTCTAAGATCATCAAACCTAACTGTTTGCCCAGAAAATGGGAATTTCTGCAGAGAAATAAGGGAAGGTGGCTGCATCCAGCTGCTCTGCCTCTCCCTGCTGCTGAAAGGCACCAGGGAGCTGCCTGACCTGAATATTTATAAATGGGTGAGCTGAGCAGAGCCCCAGGGCTGCTCCAGTGATGCCACTTTGCTCCGGCCATGCTCCAGCACAGCCAGCAGCCTGGAAAAAATAAATCACATCTGGGTTTTCCCCCATCAGCAAAAAAAAAAACCAACCTTTTAGAGCTCAGGATGTGGAAAGGAGCAAAGAACTGGGGTAGCAGCAAGATGATTCCTGCAATTACGTCCCTGGTTACCAACCAGAAACCAGAGCCCTTTCTGGCACCAAGAACTCATGAAGTTTTCAGAGGCTGGTGCTCAGTGGAGAAGCTGCCAGGGAACCAAAGGCCGGGTGGCCGAGGAAGCTCCCTGCATACAGAGAAATTGGGTCCTTCACCACCACGGATCATTGAATCCAACTCCCGGCACTTACCCGTCCTGCCACCACCTCAGCAGAAGGAAAAACACTATTATTTATTTTTTGAGGGGGCTTTAATCCATAATCCTTGCCAACCCTTAGGCAGCCTCTGTCAGAAAGGGCTGCCCCTGCACAGGAGGCTGTTTCAGACACAGATGACTGAGGAGCAGCAGAGGGGTGATGGTGCTCAGGCTGGGGATCAGGCAGCACACAGTGCTTGTCTCCACACAGCCAGACAGGAAGGGTGAGGACTCGGGTTAGTCATTGGAGCTCTTTGGAGCAAGGCACCCCTCCCTGCTCAAGGAAAGCTGCAATCTCACTCCCTGGGGTAAATCTGTAGGAAACACATGAAGCTTTTGTGAGGGTTTTTTGGACCTGTCCCTCTGCCTACTACCCTGTTTGGGCTGACATCTGGGGAGGGGTGGAAAAGATGGATACACACAGCCCCTCCCACCCAAACCCCTCTGCTCCCTGCATCCCACAGGTGTCCAGTCTGAGGTAAAATCCAGCACACTCAAAAGGGCTTTATTCAATCAATGTTTTTTTTAATGGACTTGAACAGACAACACGGTTTCCATAGCAAAGGATCATCAGCCCCACCTTGTACAAAAACAGAGTTTAAAAACAGAAAAGGAACACAACCTTAAAAAAAAAGCCCGAAAATGGGTATTTATTGAAAAAAAATATATATATACAAAAGCACCTCTGCCTCCTCACACTTTTCCTGCCTCCTGGAATTTCTTAAACAGGGGCTCATCAGCCCGCAGGGGGAAGGTCAGAGCCCGTTTCTGGTAGTAGCTGGAGTCCATGGCCAGGTTGTCGATGACATCGGCCAGGAGATGGGCTCTCTCCACGGAGCTGCCCGGCGCGTCGTAGCCCAGCGCGGTGAAATGCACGTGCAGGTGCTGGTAGGAGGGCTGGTAGTGCAGGTAGATCCGCAGCTGGGAGCCGGGCACGCCGAAGCGCTTCACTATGGCCTCCTGAGGAGGGGAAACAGAGAGCTCAGCATTGACAAAACCTCCAAGTGGATGGGAAGGAGCATCCCTGGATGGCAGGAAAGGCGTAGAGAAAGGTGAAAGGGAGTTCGGCTTCCGCACAGCAAGGGGAAGGGGGAAGTTTGGAAGGACAGAGCTCTTCCATTTCAGCCTCTGCGGGGATAGAGCGAGGCCTCCGGCTGCCCCACGTTTATCTCTCCGTGATGGGATGTGCTATCCACCCCTATCATTTTCCCTTTCACCCTTATCACTCCAACTCATTGGAACAGTAACAGGGATCCGTTACCAGCCAGTGTAATTAAAGCTATAAACAGCAACGGCCAACTCTGGCGCGCCGGCTCCACTCGCTGCAATCCCCTGACTAATCTCTTAATTAATCTCCCACCTTCCCCAGTGCAATTACTTTCCAAATTCTAACGCAGTGAAGGAAAAGAGAAGCTACTGCACATCCATCTCCCAAACACACCCTGTGGAAAAACACATCAGCCGGTGAGAACAGGCAAGGGATTGGGACAGGGCTGTTAATACAAAGAGCTGACTGCTAACAGGAAGTTATAGAGCATTCCTACAGCACCTGGATGTGGCATGATCTGGGGAAGGTGCTGATGGAGAGCAGGAGACAGGGTGTCCAGGCAGAGAGGGCAACACAGCCCTGTCTCATGATTTATTATCTCCTGAGGAGCGGTCCCCAGGCAGAAAAAACAGGGAGTGCCTTTGCAGAGGCAGCCGAGCTCCCCCTGGCCAGGACAGCAGCGTGGCACCAGCCTCACACTCACCTTCCCTTCCTGCAGGACGTTCCTCAGCAGCGGGAGGTGCTCGGCCGTGAGATCCCGCAGAGACTTGATCTCCCTGCGGTGCACGAGGGCGATCAGGTACAGATCATCCAACTGCAGAGACACAGCAGGGGCGTGGAGGGGACACAGAAACAGCACAGGGAGGCACCAGTGCACCTGACACGCCATTCACGGCTTCCCAGGCTGTGTATCGGGATCCTGGGGCCACACAGGGGTATCTGTGCTGCACAGGGATTCTGGTGCCACACAGGGATGTTTATGTTACAAAGGGATTCTTGTGCCACACAGGGATGTTTGTGTTATAAAGGGATTCTTGTGCCATACAGGGATATTTGTGTTACACGGGGATATTTGTGTTTTGAAGGGATTCTTGTCCTCAACACCCACACTGGGCTGAATCTCCCAGTATGGGATGTGCTCACCCACAATCCCACTGCACCTCAAAGCATCATTTCTGGAGAAACTGGGGTTTGTCCAGAAATAACCAGAAGGGAACAGCCTCATCCTAACCCATAAACACTGGGATCACAAAGACCTTCTCATCTTTAGAGGCAGATGGAGTGATCAGCCCTCTCATACTGTGAGCATCGTGCTCGGCGCTGCCCTTCCACCTTCACATCTTCCTGAGCACCTCAAAAATGCTTTCTCTGTGTGGCTGAGGCTGGAGAGCAGGTGCAGGCACCCACCCAGGTACGTGGGGTCACTCAGCCCCTGCCAGCACCCCCATGCACACCCCACAGCGATGGCTGATCTGCAGCTCAGATCAGACCAGCCTTTACAGTGAATCACAGCAACTAAAACTGAAACTGAAAATTTCCCCAGTGATTAGCTCTCTACTTTTCCACTCTGCAAACAGCTGGCTGCTTTTGAGTCACTTCAGTTCTATAAATAACAATTTTCAGGACCTAATTGGTCACTGTACAAACCCAGGGCAGTTAAAATACGTCCCATGAGCAGCTCTCAGACAAATCTTTGGCATCCCCTGAAACACTCAGCACATTCAATGTTTAACACAACACAAAGTTGTGGATCATTACACTTTAAAAAAAAAAAAAAAAATCCCAGTCTCCACCAGCTCAGTGAGTGACTTTATAATATAAACACTGGAAAGCAAAGGGTTTGGATATCTGAGATCCAGCAGATCTCTTCAGGGCTGTGAGAAACCCAGTGCAGCTCTTTGGAAATAGACGCTCATCTCAAAGGATGCCCTCAGGACCCTTCAAGGGACTCTTGAAGCACAGAACTATTCCTGCACCCAGGCAGCAGAGCCTGCTCATGGCTCCATTTGATTCCCATGCACAATTCCAGGAAAAGACGGTGTATCAGCTTGTGCTCTTTGGCTCCAGGCTGGCTGGTGAGAGGAAAAGCAAACAGCTCTTCTTATAACAACATCTGCATGTTGCTGTTTCAAACAAATAAGCCTGTTGCTAAAAAGGCCTGGAATGATGTCATGCCAGGCATCGCTTCAGGCAACGCCTCAGGGCTCCTGCACGTTTGAAACCAACTCAAAAGTTGTGGAAGAAAAAACCACACACACACACACAAAAAAAAAAAATTAAAAACCAGCCGAAGAAACCAACTCAAACCATCATCAAGGTTGGGCAGGAGCACCCAGAAGGCTGAGGCCAGCAGATTGCACAGTGCTAAGGAGAAATTTTCCCCCCCAGCCATTAGTCTGAAATAACTGCAGGTGAATTCACAGCATTTGTGGTCCAGGAACCAAAGGAGTGTGAGGCCACAGTGCTGAAAGGACTTCTGAGGGAAAGCTCAGAGATTCCTGCTGGGAGCTGCATCTCACTGCCCTGATTTCATGCAGCAGCCTTGCCTGTCAGGTGGGATGTAGCAGAAGGAACCAGTGTTCCCAGGGCTGTCAGGATCAGCTCTGGCTCAGTGCCATCCACAGCAAACAAGAAATTCCTTGGCTCAAAGGCAACCTGGATGCTGTCTCGCCTGCCTGGGAAGGAGATCAGCAGTGCAAAGGGCCTGGATAGCTCCAGGGATGACTGGGCTGCAGACAACAGCCCAGCAGCTGTGGAGAAGCCCAGAAGATCCTGTTCAGCACTCCAAGAGGCAACAGGAACATGGGGAAACCTCCCCTAAGGACAAATCCTACCACTGAGGCATTCCCTGACCATGCCAGCTGGGAGTTGTGGATGCAGCAGGTCTCTAGAGGAAGCCAAAGCACAAATTTTAGCCCATCTATAGTTTTAGCCCAATCCAGATGTGAGTTGCAAAGCTCGGTTGCAGCACACAAGGATTTCCACCGAGGCTTTGCTGACAACCAGGAAAGTCACAACATGCTGCAATGCTTTAGGATCCCTAAATATTGCCCCACTGGGAGGGCACAGAACAGGGCACATCCTACAAGCTGGACATGTGTCCCCTGTGCTGCAAAATCTCATCAGGAAGAAGGTTGTGCCTCTGGTGACACAAGTGGAAAGTCGAGCTTAGCTGCCCCATCACCACTTGACAGGGGATTTTGGGAGTAAGTGATGTGCAGACACCACCCTGCAGGGACACCCCGAGACAACTCAGCTCTCACCACAAACAGCTGCTCCCTGCACAGACGCACAGGATGGAGCTGCCCACCAGCAGCCTTGTGTTCCCGTTTTTTTTGAGTTTTAATTTCCATTTCTAAGTCTTAATCATCCAGCAACTCTCCCCACACGCCTCCTGCAGAAGCATATGAGGATCAGAAACACGATGGGAACTTTTTTTGATGCCACCACCTTCAAGGGAGGGGTGCGTGTATGGAGTTTCACCTCCCCAAATTTAAAGCATGAAAGGGAGCCAGAACCCAAGGAAAAATTCTCCATTTAGGATTACAGCCTGGTCTTAAAAATCACTTTCAGCAAGTGGCCACTCCCACAAGGGGTAAAGCAGCTGCTCATCAGCCAAGAACCATCTGTTTAACACTGTGGAGGAGAGTTAATTGCAGCAACCAAAGGACAACACAGCTGCCTGCTTTGCACCTCAAGTCAAAGCTTGCATTAAAAAAAAAAAAACAAAGAAAACTCCAGACAAGTTCAGCAGAACAAATACACAGGATTTCGGTTTGAACACATCCTGACAACATTTGGGCTGATATGGACAAGTGGAAGTGAACCTAATAAATACACCTCAGCAGCAGAGAGAGCACCTGGGTCTGCAGCATCCCTAATCAGGTCGTGCTAAAAGGCCCTGGCAATGTCATCACTAACAACACTGGGCACAGAAACCTGCTCAGACTCTCTCAGGGTGCTCTTAGTAGTCTGACAGTGGACATTTCCTCTGGATTATCTTCAGACAGGCAGTGTTAGAGGAGCAAACCAACCTGGTTTTGATTCCACTTTAAATCTGGAACCAGAACAAAGCCATTGGAAGGATCAGGGTTTTCATGGACGATTCGATCAGCCTCAGCTTTCTTCTCCAGGATATTATACACCCACTGAAAGAGAAATATGTGATTTATAAATCAGCAGAGAATAAAAACCCAACATCTCAGGTGCATTTAGCCCAAGCTCATGGGTTACTGCACATCTCTGCAACTAGAATATATTAAAAACCCCCCAATTTTATTTTAAGACGACCAAATAATTTGTAATTAATTAGCCATAAAGCACTTAATCAACCAATAATCTCCAGAATATTATGAGCACTTCAGTAAAAAGCAGTGGAATCCAGCTCCTGTGGGGCTCAGCACACACCTCCTGCAGCACCATGAGGCTGTTTGCATCTTTTTTACCCTGCAAACTACAGCAAAATCTTTACAACCAGGCCTGGGAAGGGAACTCTGCTGATTTTGTTCCCTGTTCAAAGAGGAAGAAGCAGAGTTGGATGTGGCTCTGGCTGCTGGCAGCTCTCTGCAGGGATATGAAAGGCCTGTGGTTTTCTGGGCAGTGCATTTCTCTTGGCTCCCTGGCTGATTAGAAAACAGCTCACCACTCTTCTTCTTCCATACTTAAGGTTCCAGCCTCCAGCCTGCCTGTAATCCCTGCTCTGGTTACCCCCCCGTGCTCCTCCTGCAAGGCAAAGCACCGCTCAGAGAAGAGCTATGGAAATGGAAGACACCATGGATAAGTGATAGAGTAAGACCAGAGAAAAATGTCTTTGCTCTCCCTGGCTCCCAGTCTCAGCTCCAGCATCCTTCTTTACACTTCCAAAATGCATGTTATGCTCTAGCTTAAGTACTCAACTGGCAAGAGAGTCCTCAGCCAGGTCCCTGGAAGGTGGTAACACAAGGCAGCAGGAAACTGCTAAAACTTGGAAGCTGAAAATGTTCGGAAACATCACTTCCCCCACCAAACATAGGTCTGAAATATTCTGGCTGCCCCAGGTGGGTAGGGAAGGTGCAGCCAGTTTCACAAATGCACCAAATGAACTGGGCTGGCGGTGCTGTGCATATGAGACACTTTGGGGAAAATCTATCAAGAGTTTAGTTAATCTAATCAACATTTAGGATTGCTGCAAACTGACCTGAATACATCTGGAGGGAAAAAAACCTACTTCTCATCCCTCAATCTGGGATTTTTTGCTTAAATTGCTATCTTTTCTCCTTAGCATCCTCTTAGAGACTAGATTCTTCAAGTGATTCCCCAAAGTGTGGCACAAGCTCACTCCGTTCTGTAACCCCAGGAGGAAAGCTCAGGGGGAAGCTCAGCAGAAAATGGCCAATTGCATTTTGTTGGGGTTTTTATGCCTGCTCTGATCACAAGCGCCAAGCTATCAGTGCCCTAAATAAGTTTTCTAATCAGATAAGCTGAATTGTAAACCCAAGGCTGCCTCGTGATGGGCAGGTCCTTGGCTGACTGCTCTGCTGCTCCCAGCACAAGCCCAGCAAGCGGAACACATGTCCAGGGACTGGCACCACAATAGAACCATTCTCCCAAAAGCATCCACACTTTGTATCCTCCAGCAGGAAACACAGATGCCTCTGTAGTCCCCTGGTATTTCTGTCACCCCTCACATTTCCCCTTCCACTTGGCAAAACCAGTTGGATAAAGACAAGGAACAGCATTATTAAATCCCAGAGGTCAAGGACTGACCAAGCTGACCATGATTTCTCAGCAGATGCTCCTGATGGTCAGCCAGGAATGTGTTTCCATGTACTGAAACCAGCTCACAAGCATTTGGGGGAAGAGAGCTCAAGTACTTCCTGAAGGCAGCTGCTACACCAGGAAACATAAGAAATTTGTGAGCAAGAGCACAGAGAAAAAAATCCATGAAGGCTGTGGCCTGGAAACACACACTTGGCTCTCTCCAGCTAATAAATGCTGCAGTTTAAGGCAGCAGGGAAGATGGGGTAAGGGGAGGGGAGCATTCAAGGCTCCTGGTTAGTTTTGGGGAGTCATGTTTAATGGAGAGCCTCAGCAGCCCCAGGATTTGGTTTATTTGCCCTTCTGCAAAGCCTGGCATGAATTGGTCCCTACAGACTTGTATTTCTCTGATCTCTAAAGGAAAAGACAGGGAGAGAAACATTCAAAAAGGATAAAGCCAAAGAAAAAGCTGGGGCTGCCTGGAGCAAGTAGCACACTAAAAGTAACAGTTTCACCACATGGAATAGGGACTGAGGGGCTGAATGGCACAAGAGTGAGTTGTGATGCAGGAATCCAAGCACTGTCTGTGCCTTTCCATTTCCACAACAACCCAGAAACTCCTAAGAAGCCCAGTGAACAGCACCAATGCCCAGGAAGCCAACCTTGGAAAGGTAAAAAAAAAAACCTCAAAGAGTTTATCCAGAAACCTTGGGAAAGGCAACCTGAAGTACAGGTTGAAGTAAAGGCAAAAATTTTTCTGCAAAGATGGAAAAGAAATGTCCCAGCTAACCAAATAAGAGGGGACAGCACCACAGAACTGACAACACAACCACAGGGGAGATGGGGCAGAACACTCGCAGCTCTCCAGCCTGGGCTTCAGAGAAGCCTTCTGACAGCAGTGTTCTGACAGAGGAGACCAAAGGCACCTGCGTCTGCAGGAGAGGGCATGGTACCCATACCTGGATGCTGAAGCTCTGGGACTGGATGAAGGGCAGGGTTATGTTCTTGTAGTCCTCCCAGGTTTCACGGATGAGGTGCACTTCCTGACGGAGGTATTTCTGGATGTGCTTCTCCGTGGCAGGGTACACCACTGTAGCTTTGATCTCTAGGAACAAACACGTTGACTGAGTTACCACCCACCTCACTTCCTTCAGTCCCTAACAAATCTGGTTGCCCTTCCAAAAAAAATGCCACATTAAGACATTTAGAAGGTGAGGGAGAATGGACATGGAAAGCAAACATGTACTTGAACCTCCTGCAGTGCTGCAAGTGCTTCTCTGGAGGAAGAAAAAGCCAAAGGCACAGCCAGGGCCTGTCTTTCCAGTTCAGGTGCAGGAGTTTGCTGTCTGAGTTTTTCCACACTCTCTCTTCCACGCCTATTAGCAACATTGGAGCAGAGGTGGGGCTCCCAGGGCAGTGTTTATGTGCAATCAACAACCAGGACAGAAACACGACCCCGGGGACAGAGACACATCTTCTTCATACTTAAATTCAAAGCTCACAGGACGCACCCAGCAACTTCATCCAGCCACAAACCCAGATGAACTCCAAGGAACAGCTTCTTCCCAGAGCTCAGTCAGAGTGCTTGGCCTTGAGCCCCAAGTACTTGAGGCAAAGAAGTCAAGGGCACAGGGACAGATCCAGAGCAAGCACTGTGAGCTGACAGGTCAACGCAGCTCAGGATGAGTCAAGGGAAGAGGGCTGAGTGACCCTCTGCCCACAAAAAACATTTCATCATTTACCTTGGCAAAAAGAAAGCGTTTTCTGTTTGCCTCAAGATTAGAACTTTGCTGCGCAACTTCTGTGGCATTAAACAGGATGAAAGTGCTCACCTTGTCAACCTGGCAGCTGTGATGTCGGCATCAAATCCAGCAGTAAATCCTACCCACAGGGCTAAAACACACGGAAAACATCCGTCTTTGGCAAAGATTGGATGTGTGATACAGAGCCTGCCACAGCTCCAAGGGCACAGGGGTGGCTTTGCCTTCCCAGCTGACACAGAGCTGCTATAAATTTCAGTGCAGGAAGGAGAAAAGCCCCACGAGTCTGGACAAACCCCACACACACCAGACTGAGGGGAGTGACTGGGGCACTGTGAACGCTGCAGTCTGTGCCCAGAAACCCACAGGCTGCACACACACCAGGACACCGAAGTTGTGCTTCGTGCCTTGAGTACGCATACAGACTAGCCAGACACTGAATATAAGCACCTATTTGTTCCCAGAGCCAGGATTTAGCATGGTTTGAATCTTTTTTAGTTTTCTGCTTTCTGTTTTTTTAAGGTCAGCGCTGCACAGTCTGAGAGACTCTGCCTTTTCATTCCATGCCAAACCCAGCTTAATGAAATCCACAGGAAAATGCTGGTAACATGAAATATGAAAATGCAAACCACAAGGGCAGTCTGGTCTGATTCCCACCATACACATGTTCAAACAAGGTTGTTTTCCAGGACTCAATTAGCACTTCTAGCAGGATGATGTAATACCAAAGGAAAAAAAAGACAAGGCTGCAGCTCTCCTCACTTAAAAAGATCAGCAAAGCACTAGGGAGGAAACAAAAAAAAAAAAGGCAAAAGATAAAATACCACAGCCAGCCTCAGGCTGAAACTTTCACAATCTGATTTTATACTTCAAAAACAGAGCAAGAACTGCAGCAGAAGCCCCTCAGTGCTGGGTAGTAATAACCACGGTGTGTGGGGGTGCAAGGGACCCATAATGGCTCCCCTGGCACCTCCCCAGTTTGGGGGTGGCTGCATATGGTGGGGAGAGAACTCAGGGTGCTTTAAGTGAGAGATCATAGAACTCCTTAATGTGCAGCTGCAGCTGAGCAGATGTTTGGAAGAGGAGGCAGGGGAAAGGCTGTGGTTCACTTATGATTATTTCCCTTCGAAAGGTCTCATCAACCCCAAAATGCCCCAGCGATGCTAATTAGCACCAATCACTGCAGCCAGAGAGGCTGTTTGATACCTGCTCAAAGCCTGACAGTCCTTAGGAGCCGCACACAGGATGCAAAGTCACAGCTGAGCCCGGGCTTGGCTGCAGGAAACATCCACAGCGAGACCAGGCTCGCCCCAAAATCTTTCCAGTGCTGGCACACGGCCACGCTCCGGTTTCCAAGTTGCTCCTGGCAGGCTCCATGTGCACCGGAGCAGCACGTAGGCCGTGGGGCACCCAAAACCTGCCCTGGCCTGGAAACGGGGGGTAGGGAACTGCTGCACACGTGATGTGGGTTTCTAAGCTGGCTGAAGCATCAGGGATTGTCTCTGCTCACATCTGAGTCACATCAGCCAGCCTGTTCCTGAATGCCGGCCCGGGGCCACCACAAGAGCATCTGTGGTTTATTCTGGAAGACAGGACTGACCGTTAACTAACTGGAGGTCATAAAAAGCCAGGAGGTTTAATTGAAGGAACCTGGATGAGCAGGAGGCAGAGAACAGCTGCTCAGGCTGGTCACTCTGCAATGGGCATTTGAGGGGAAACACCACAGTGCTGGGAAACTGCCCAGGAGAAAAGGAGTCTCAGATTGACCAGGCACACACACCTCCCCTCTCCTAAAAACAAGAGAGGAAAACACAACCCAAGACAAAAGGAAAATCACACCACCATTTGGGGAACTTAAGGGAAAAAGAACTGGAGGCAGCTGTTGTCAGGAGGAGAGGACGAAATAGGAGCAGAGAGAGGTCCTGCAGGTAGGAGAGGGCACACCGACCTCACTAATGATGCCTCATCCCCTTCTGTGCCTCACTGTCCCCAGGCTCTGCCAAAATCCCCCTCCAGTTCAGCACATCAGTGAGGAGAGGCCTCACCCTCACCTCTCTTCTCTCACCCCACCACAGCATTAACACCGACTGCCAGCCTGTTTCAGACAGATTTAACCCTGCCAGGGAGCCAGTAGAAGCACACAGGGCAGGCACAACCTATTTCCCCTTTTGGGCAGGGGTGCTTTTTCTTCTCTTTGCTAGCAGGAAGCAGAGTTTTCATTTATAAGCTCCCTAATCAATCTGATTATCAGATGCAGGAAGGTGCCAAGGAATAACAAGCAGGTCAATATTTGCGTTTTTGCAGGTTTTCTTTTCCTCTACAACCCTTATTCCTGCTGCACCCAGCTCTAAGATGTCTTCTCATCACCAGGTAGAAAGACAGCGCCTTGGGCGCAGCCCTAAGCAAATAATTAATGCCCTAAATAAATATAACACACAACCTCCTCTGCTGCATGAAGAGTCTCTGGCTTTATGATCACAACTGCACAAGGGTTACATGGGAACACCAGATTCCAACCCAGCCCCAGTCAGGTATGCCCATGGCTTTGTCTCAGACAGCCAGGGCACTCTTCAGAGAATGAATTAAAGCTGCAAAGGATAAACCCTGCAAGAGCTCACAGCTTCCAAGGCCAGCACATGCCTGGGCAAGCCAAGCACGCTGCCAGGGACTCAGCAAAAGCTTCCTGGCCCCTGCGGCTCATGGCCAGGAGGACTTGGGGGCTCAGTGGACTTTAGCTGCAGCAGGCACTGCAAAGAGGAAAGTTGCAGCTTACCACCCCTGCAAGACACAGAGCAAAGCACAATGACATCCCTCACCACCCTCCAAACCACCCCACACACTCCAACGGCTTCAGGCTCGAGACTTTTATTTAAGTGTAAATGCAAGAAGTTTCCTTGGCTGGGCAAACCCCACAAGCAGACAAAGCATGGAAATACAGGGAGAAGAACCAGCCTCCCCACTGCAGCTCCTGCAAGTTTCTCCAGCTCCTCACTGCCTGAAACCAGACTCTTTTTAGGACGTGGATTGCTTCCTGCATGACTGAAAACTTTCCCTCCATACTCTCCCATTTTTTCCCACAATTTCTCCATCCCATGTTGGAGGAGCGGAGCCAGAGCTTCTCCCGTTGTGCTTGTTTTAAGATGTTTTTAATAAGCTTCAGTCTACAGCCAGGGAGCAAAGACTCCTTAGAGGACTGGTAAGAGCCCTTAAATCACACCAGCACAGCTTTGGAGAAACACAGTCCTGCAGCAGCCAGGCACAAAGAGGCTCCTTTTTCTACAAACATCAAGCTCTCCTTGGTAAATGGATGTGAGGAACTAGATGTTATCAGGGAATGTGTATATTGAACCATCTGGCTTCTGCAACCCAGCCTTTGGCAGTAGGCAAAAGTTTCCCTTTCTCTGAAATCAGCCCTTGCTGGGGGGGGTTCTTCTCACATCTAGTGTTAAACTGCCTCTTAAATCAAGGCAACATCCCAAAAGTGGCCTTAAAATAAGTTGCACATGCCTGCCTTTGGTAGCAGCACAGTCACATCAGCTCTGACACACTGCTCCACACAAATTCACAAAGTCCCTTCTCCTCACTCCAGGGGTTGGTTTGCCCTTCAGACAAACACTGACCATTACTGGCTTGCATGCAAATGTTATTTCCCATTTTAGCCTTGACACGTGCAGTAAAATCAATGAGATGAGCAGGACTCGTCTGGTGCTGCCTTCACACGGGTGTGCTCCCAGACCTAAAAATCTCAGAGTGAAATTCATCTTCCCTGAGTGAATTCCCCGAGGGCAGAGAGGAGTTATTTGCTCAGATAACATGCTTTGGCCTCCCTCTCCCTGTGTCACCATACAAACAAGTCATCATTGCATGGAGCCTGTGCTGGTTGGACTGTGCAGAGGGAGCAGCACCCGACTCTCTCCAACAGAGAGTGAGGAGAGAGTGAAGGAAGTCTCCACGTCCAGCTGAATGAAGAGCCCCACGTACGTGGGACCACAGAGGCAGCATTGAGAAACACGCTCTGGAGGCAGCTCCTCACAGTCACACCCTGACCTCAAGACCACTTCCTCTGTCTCGAGGTCTACCTTTACCCCAGAATGCAGGAGACTGAGTGTGGCAGGGCTCAGCTGTGAAATCCTCCAGGTGAATTCCTCCATCACACACCACCACAACACAGGACTGCTCCACAAAACTGCTTAATGCCGAAGTCTGGCATTTTCTACAAAATATTTCACTGTATCTTGTACCCAAGTGTAAACTTGCAAAGATGAGGACCTGTAACACCTGTAACTGAGGAGCTGACAGATCCCGTACAAGGGCTCCCTGGGTCTCCACATTACCACTCAACATCCCAGGTCAGTCAAACCTGACTGCAGTTTAACAGCCAGTTCCTCCTGTTTACATTTTGAAGCCGCATTCCTCATCAGCTATGGTGACTCAGCTCCAAAGGGTAATTTCCTTCCCCTCCTGCCACTCAGGGCAGTTTCCCCCATGCCAGCACAGCTGCCCACCAGCAGCTCATGCAATGTCCCCACCAAATAGCTATTTGTTGCTAATTGTTTGAAAACAAGAAGCCTCCTTGCTCTCCACTCTGACTCCAGGAGCCTGGATAGCAGCTCCAGGGTCCACAGCCTCCTCCTGATCTCCTGCTTGGGGCTGCTCAGCACCAGAGTGAGTTGAGAGGTGCCAAGGAGAAGGGTGGGAAGCAAAGATGCACCACTGGGTAATATTTCTGCAAAAACTTATCTTTTAAAGACAGATTTAAAAGTCATTAAAAAGATAAAGTTTGGCAGAAGAAAGCCAGAGGCTCAGTCCCCATTCAAACATGCAGGAGGGGTTTTGCACCTGGCATAAGCCTTAAACAAAATAAGGAATCCTGTTATCAGAGCAATGTGGAGTTACAGAGCCCTGCAAAGTGCTCTAAGGAAAGCAAAGGCAGCACAGCTGGCAGGGCTGAGCTGGAGGCAGCCCAGGGGATTTCAGTCTTGCAATGCCACCTCGTGGGAATCACTGCAACTCCTGCCGGGCTGGAGTAGAGCAGACACCCAAGCAGGAGCTTTCCCAGCCAAGAAAGAGGAGCTTTAACGTCTTTCAACAACACCCGTGGTGTTATGGTGTTTTCCTCAGACTGAAACTCACTGTAACAACAAAATCTTTAATTTTGAGTCATTCACAGGAGAAAAGGAGTTTTGCACAACTCAAGCTGACAAATTCAGACAGTGCTCCCTCCTACACCACGGGAACACAGCTAAAACAAGAGCATTTTTGGGAAGGCACATCAAACATCCTGAAAATTTAACTTAGCCCTGCAACAACATGTTACTTAAGGCACTCAGATTAATTCTATTAAACCTGTTTGGCTGTTATTGTGTTTATGAAAGCATTGACATGGAATTTATCACTGCACTTCCAGAATTTAAATATATACCAGCATTCACATGGAATTAATTGTGGAAGGTGATTCTGCTCCACTCAGGTGAGCAGAGCTGCCCACAGCTTGGAGATCCTCAGCACAGGAAGAACATGGAGCCACTGGAGCAAGTCCAGAGGAAGCCACGGAGATGCTCTGAGGATTGGAGGAGCTCTGCTCTGGAGACAGGCTGGGAGAGCTGGGGGTGCTCAGCCTAGAGAGAAAAAGGCTCTGGGGAGACCTCAGAGCACCTGCCCAGAGCCTAAAGAGGCTCCAGGAGAGCTGGAGAGGGACTGGGGACAAGGGCTGGAGGGACAGGACACAGGGAATGGCTTCCAGTGCAGAGGGCAGGGATGGATAGGAAATTGGGCAGGAATTGTTCCCTGGGAGGATGGAGAGGCCCTGGCACAGGGTGCCCAGAGCAGCTGTGGCTGCCCCATCCCTGAGAGTGTCCAAGGCCAGGCTGGATGGGGCTGGGAGGAACCTGGGATAGTGGAAGGTGCCCCTGCTTGTGGCAGAGGGTTGGAACAAGATAAGCTTTAAGGTCCTTTCCAACCCAAAACAGTCTGGGATTCTGTGATTAAACTGAAGTGCCCCAAGACCAGCCCTGCTTTCCAGTGGCAGCTGTAAAGCACCACCAGTGCAGGACACCTTCCTACAGGGGCCAGAGTCCCCTCCACAGGGCAAGAGCCTTCCACTGCAGCTCCCCAACCTGCCCATCTGTCCTTGTCACACTTGGTTATTAAAAGGGTTTTAAAACACACAGATGTGTTAAATCAGCAGGGGTATGGGGGCTCATCTGCCTCAGCACTTGAGGTTACCAACACTTAAATCCTCCCCCAAATACAAGCTGCCTGTCCTTACCAGGTGACAAAAAAGCCCAGGAGATGCCAACCTGGGAGGAGGAGCAGCTGCATGTGCCCTGCAGACTGTTTCAAGAGAAACACTGTGGAAGGAGACAACTCTTATCCAAGTAAGAGCACTGACAATCACCCAAAGAGAGAGCCCTCACACCCTGAGCCTTTCTGCACCTTCATATACAAGGTCATCAAGCAATGGCCATTCAGTGCCTCATCAGCTGAGCCACGTGTCCATGGCACAGGGAAAAGGGGATGAAACAGGGCAGCATTCCAAGCCTCAGGATGAGACATTGCCTGCAGTGTGGCAACAACACACTGACCTCCCCACCTGGGCCAGGTGTGCTGCTGTCACCGAACCACAACCAGGGCGGCACAGCCTGGTCCAGCAGTGGCACCTGCCCATCTCTCTGCATCCTCCCCTCTGGAATGGGCAGGAACCACATCCCAGTATCCCAGCCACCCTCCCAAGAGCCCTGAGCAGGGCTGAGGGCACTCACCACTCAGCTCCGGGGGAGGGCTCAGGTAGAACGTGCAGTAAATGTCATTGTGCATCCGCAGCTCCGCGTTCATGGGCTTCTTCAGCAGGTCTGGGATCTTCTCCTCCTGGAAAGGAGTCTTTTCCAGGATGACTACAGCATCTGTGCCCTCTCCAGAGAGGTCAATCCTCTGGAATATGAATGGATAAAGTCATCAGCAAACACCAATCCAGCACTGGATGGACCATCTGAGGTCAGGGATCGTGGCAGACACTTTGTAGCCTCCAAATCCTCATGCCCAAACCCCCTTGCAGGCCAGACATCCACCCCAAAATAAACAGCACGTTTGCCCGGAAGCACAGCAGGAATTTGCTCCCCACCAGGGAACACAGGTGGTTTTTGGGGGAGCAGGGGATGTGGGCAATGACTCAGCCCATCTGCACAACCCCAGATGCTCCTAGGTTTCCTGCTGACCCACAGCACCAATTTCATCTCTGACACTTCCCAGGAAGAGGGCAAAAGCAGGCCTGGGGATTTGCATCAGTCAGGGAGCAAGTTCTGGGGCAGGGGGCACTTACTGCTGCCCTGCTCCAAGCAACCCCAGCCCCCGATCCAGTGGCCCCAGCGTGCTGGTTTTGGGAGGTGCTGGGTGTGGAACAACCCCCAATATCACTCATGTCTGTACAAGACCCAGGTGAGGCCTCACCACACCACCCTGGAGAGCAATGGGGCTCACCTGGGGCTCCCAACCACATGTACTAATTAATGCTCTAACAAACAATTTGATGGGTATAAATATCTTTGAAATGGGTCTTAACATCTCTATTGACTTTGGGCAGTTTGGCTCCTGAAAGAGACAAGTGGGGTCTGCAGGAGCCTGAGCTGCTGAACTTTGGGGTGAAGTGCCAGGTTTAATGGGGATATGGGGCGGGTGGTTCAGGAAGGCTGCACCTTCCTAGTACCTCGGCCAGTGGGGAAAGGAAGAGGGAAACACGTGGCTGGGAGTTGGAATAAAAGGGGAGCTGAGCCCTTTGAAACCTCGAGAGAGAAAACCCCGGGGATGTGTGGCCCAGTGGACTCTCTCCCTTTATTCAAATAAAGCTGAAGGACACCTCTATCTCCTTTTTAGACATAAACCTCTGGTGTTTGTGGATTTTCCTGACACGCTCACAGGGCAGAGCAGGAGGTCTGTGCCCAGTTCAGTTACTGCAGCAGCCCACCGCCTCAAGGCTAAGGAAGCAGCCTGGAACTCCCCTATCCTCATCTGCTTGGATGCACATCTTCAGGAGACAGAAGCCAAGGCAGCTGCATGGTTCCCTCACCACGGACAGACAGTCTCAAGGGCTTTTACAAACTTTTCCTGTAATGGCTGTACTATTTTACAGTCCCAGAGTCGGCATGCTGCTTGCAATCCAGTGCCGCTTTACCTACCAAGCACGATTCAACGTGCTTGAATCCAAAAGCACCAAATGATACCGACAAGAAAGAGGGTTGCAATAAGGTCTCCAGCCGCCTTCTTGGCCGCCAGCTGAGCCCGGCTCGGGCAGCGCCCGGCTGGAAAAGCGGGTCGGGACCGGCCGGGCCGGCGGCACGTGCTGCCGGGGGCGGGGCCTGCCCGGAGCGCGCGGCCGGGGGCGGGGCCGTGCCCTCAGCGGGGAAAATGGCGGCGGGCGCGACCGCCCCCCCCACACTCCCCGGTACCTCCGCGTGCAGGAACACGATCTTGTCCCGCGCCGACTCCCGCAGGACGCGCCGCACCCGCAGGTCCGACAGCGTGAAAGCGGCGGCGGGACCGCCTTGAGCGGCGGCCCCGCCATTTTGCTCTTCCTCCTCCTCCCGCTTCCTCTTCGGCTGCGGGCCCTCCGCCATGGCTCGCGCCCGCCCCCGCACTGCGCACGCGCGACACCTTGGGAAGGGCTGGGGAATCCTGCCCCCTGGTGGCTCGGAGGTCGCGCACCCCCGCAGCTCCAACGAACGCCCACGAACCGGGAATTGAGACAAAAATACGGAAAAACCACCAAAATGTTAAAACTTCTGCATTTTCGTAGTCGCAACGATACCGTGCAAAGTCACTGCCTGCCTCATCTTGTCCTGCCCACAGCCCAGCAGGCGCCTTGTCAGCTTAGTTAGGGGTCCTGGAGCCCTCAGGACAGAGAATGCCAACGCAGTAAAGAGCTCTCGTGATCCCGAGAACCACCCGATGTCAGAGCTTAGTGTTTGTGTGATGGATGTCGCTGTCCTCGCTGAGGAGATTTTGGCCACCGGGATGTGGTGGGCTCCAGTCTGCTGTCCCTTACGGATGTGGGGAACTCCCCATCCTTGGCTCCCACGTCTGCTCCAAGGTCCAATGGAACACGCCAACATCCAGATCCAGCTGCGACAGCTCCGTGATGTCCATGGGGATGCACCTGCCTGCTCCCAGCACTACTCCATCCTTTTTGTGGAGCTCTGGCACAGTGCCTGGAGGTCTGCAGAGACAGCAGATGAGCACCATCAGCAAACAATTACTCTAAAAAGCAACTTTAAATAAATTTATGGAATCTGGTCCCTTCCCACGGTCCTCATCCCAATGGACCAACATTTCATCAGCCTCCCACAGGATACTCACAGCGCATGACAGTGTCTCTGATCTGCCTGAAGCTTTTCTCCTTCAGCGCCATGTAGATGTAGTAGATGTTCCGCAGCTCCCTGGGATAATCCTTGCGATCCACGTCCTTCAGTACCGGGATGGTGCGTCCATTGGCCATGGGAGCCTCAGCCAAGGCCTGGTGCATCTGGTACCTGCACCAGGGGTCCTGCAGGAAGCCTGGGGTTATCAGCATCACCCAGCAGTGGCTGTTCTGCACGGCGTCACACAGCTCTGTCACCACCGCGCTTCCCGCCACCGCATCCCGCAGCTGGAGGAAGCAACGGAAGCTCTCAGGCTGGCCCTCCAGGTAGGACACCAGCTCCTCCACCAGCTCCACGTCCCCCTCGCTGTGGCAGATGCAGACATCATAGCTCTTGTCCCACCGGGGACTGTCTGAGGCGCTGATGTCCGGTGCTGACACAGGTGACAGGGACATGGAGCTGGTGGCCAAGCTCGTGCCAGAAGAGCTGGAGCTCTTGGCAGAGGATGAGGAGGAGGAAGAAGGCGAGGACGAAGCAGAGTGGCTGGACTTGAGGCTTTCCACTGAGCTGGGCTTGGGCTTGTGCAGGAGCCGCCTAAACCAACCTGCAGAGTGAGGCCACAGTCAGTTTTGGGGGGCTCAGCACCTCCTGGACTTCCCAAGCACAGCATCATTCAATCTGCAGAATGCCCCCAGATGGAAAAGGGGGGGGTGGGATCTCACCTTCACGCCCAAAACCATCCCGGTCCCTAAAACCTGAGCTGCCACCAACCCCTGAATGCTGTGGCATCATTGCCCATTGGCACCCTGGTGTTCTGTTGGGGAGGGGATGCTGTGAGGGAGGGGACAGAGCCAGAGGGTTTATTCTTAGACTCACTAGCCATAACGGGCAGCACGCTGCTCAGCCACCGATTGCCAGCAGGACACCTCTCCTGAGAGCAGAAAAGAGGGATAAAAAACTGAGAGCAAGAACCACTTCATGGCAGGCCTCAGCCCCAGGAGCTCAGTGTGGTCTGTTCCAGGGTCCTGCACCTCTGGGGTGCTCTCTTACAGCCCCAAAATCGTCCCCAGCAAGGTCTTCCCCATCTGCCCCCCCAAAATGTGCTGGGAAGGAACACTTACCTGTTACTGGCTCTCTCCACTGGAGATACACACCTGCAGCAAGGGAGGCCGAGAGAGAATGGGGAGGAGAAACCCTCATTCCCATCAGTGGGAAAAGGATCCTGTGGAGAGAAGTGGGAATCAGCTGGGATCACCAGGGATGGACTGGGTACTGGGAAACCATAGGCTGTGTGGGCAATGCCCAAACCTGTGCATCCTTGGTGCTGCCTGCTCTGGCATTCCTGTCTGTTCCCTACGCCTTGGCATCGTGCTCCAACATGGTTTAGGGAGCCCAGACACTCCCTCCAGACACCCAGGAGCAGCAACATGGGAAACAGCTGCTGTTTTCCACTGCTGCCATCACCCCTTCTGAAATGAATGCCCCAAGTCACACTGAAGCCTTTCCCCTACTCCAAACATGGCACAGGACTGCAGGAAACACCAGCAAAACCCTGGCACACCCACGGAAACCACAGGGCCCAAGTGTCACCACTTAGTGACAGCCAAAAGCTCAAGTGTGACTAGAACAATGACAAGTGGAGGGGAAAGTTGGAGGGATGCTTACCTGGAATGCAGGAGTCCGGCACCGGAGCAGGGAAGGGGATGCATCAGCCCCTAGGTTTGGCAAAGAAAGATCTTCTGGGATTACCTGGGTGGGAAAGAACAGGTAGAATGCAGTATGTTCACTCTGCAGTCTAATGGGATCTGCAGTGAATGGCGAGGCTGATTCATCCTTGCAGCTTCCACATCCAGGAGCGGCTCCCAGTGAAGCTGCCCTGCGGTGGAAATGAGGGCAGGGGCACCCACCTGCCTCCCCAGGGACAGAGTGGAGGAGCTCCCTGAACACCCAGGTGCCCCCAGCTGCCAGCAGCTCCAGCCTCTGCTGGGAATGTGAAAGCACAGGCCGGGTTAAAGGGCAGTGACTGCAGGGAGGGGAAGCCAAGCCCTCCCAAGGGCCTCCTCCCACATCCGCCACATGCCGTCACTGCCTGGGTGTCAGAGTGCCCAGCCCTCACCAGCACTCAGACCTATTTTCCCTCCCTGGCTTCCTGGCTAAATACAGCCAGCTCCATGTTTGCCACTCACGCTTATTTTACGAGTTACTTTTACCAATCAAGTCATTTTTTCACCTCAAAATGCCCCTTGTATCTCTCTTTTCCCAGCTCTCGTTCCCCTGGTGCTGCTGGTGGTGGCCAATAACTGACACTGCCTTCATCTCTTCATCATCCTTGACCCCCACAAAGCCTGGCCGTTCCTCCTCAACACCCTGTGAGAGATGAGCTCCAGGTGAGTCCTGGTTCCATCCCCCAGGGGTCTGCAAGGCTCCAGGGCCTGCATGCCCATCCAGTTCCCTGACAGGCTGTTCTTAGAACTGGAGACTTCCCCATCACTCCCCTGTCTAGGGGACAATGCTGGGACCTCTGATGGGGACACTAAACCCTCCACTTGCTGCTGCAGTGTCACCGTGGCCAAGCTGGTGGCCCAGCACAGTGTGGAGGTGATCCAGGAGTTGTCCCACACCCCGTGTGACACCACAAGGTGAGGGCCTGGGGATGTGTCCCTCCCTCTCCCACCTGAGTCCTCACCCTGGCTAACAGCAAAGCTCCCTGACCTTGGATCCCCAGAGAAGCTGGCTCTGGCACTCACGTGGGAGCATCTCCAGAGTGAGCCCAGGGCAGACCAGAGTACAAAGCTAGGTCAGCATCTCCCTCACTGTTAACCCTGAAGTGGAGTGGTGGCCATCACACTTCCGCTGTACACAGTGCCACAGCTCCAACTAGGGTCCCCAGCCTGCACCAAGGTGGGTCCTCACCTCTACCCCAGCAGGGAGACTCATAGAATCCCAGAATAGTGTGGGTTGGAAGAGACCATAAAGATCAGCTTGTTCAAAGTCCCTGCCATGGGCAGGGACACCTTCCAGTAGTCCGGGTTGCTCCAGGCAGTGGCCTTTGAAGGCCTGGCCTTGGCAGGTGGCTGTGCTCACCTAACTCAACGTGGTCATGGAGAGGGTGGTCCATGCCCAGTGCCCATCACCACAATTTCAAGACTGCTGCACCTGCCCCCAGAACACAACCCCAGTGTCCCGCATCTGCTTGCAAGCTGACTGGGACAACAACCCCCACACCTCCATGCCTGAAGGGAAGTATTTTCCTCAGGGAAAAGTCCCATGCTCTCTGAGCCCCCCAACCCCATTTAACCTCAGCACCCCACGCCAGAGCTACGCAAGACACCCTTTCATCAATGTCACCATGACCCAGCTGTGCCCCAGGGCTGAATCCACCTCCTTGTTCAGCACACTGCTGTTTGCTTCCTCACCCCCAGGGACCTTCGAGTCTCCTGGGAAGGAGGGCTGAAGGTCAGGAGATCTCCCAACACCCACCAGCACCTGTCAGGCTTTTGGGAACCCCATGCCCACACCACCACTGTGTCACACAGGCCTTTGAAGAGCTCCTGTTGGACACTAAATGTTCCCGCTGTGCCACCACCTGGCTGTGGCTTCCACAGGTATTTCCATGCCTACTCACCCACCTTCAGCAAAACAGACCAGGGCACAGCGGCACAACACACAAACCGTGTGAAATGGGAGGTCAGGAGATCTCCCAACACCCACCAGCACCTGTCAGGCTTTTGGGAACCCTATGCCCACACCACCACTGTGTCACACAGGCCTTTGAAGAGCTCCTGTTGGACACTAAATGTTCCCGCTGTGCCACCACCTGGCTGTGGCTTCCACAGGTATTTCCATGCCTACTCACCCACCTTCAGCAAAACAGACCAGGGCACAGCGGCACAACACACAAACCATGTGAAATGGGAGGGGCTCCCTGATGGCTTTTCCCCATTGCCATAAACACCTCCCCATCCCCAAGGATTTCACCAGCCAGTCCATCTATAAGCCCTGGGAGGCTCCTTGAGGGTGCAGGAGCAGGCAGGATCCTCCTGCAGGGCCCTCAGCCCCCCCTCAAATACAGCGCTGAGAGCGAGGAACCTGGGAAGCTTGTGCCCAAAAATACAATTCCACCTCCTGCCACCACCTCGGCTGCCTTTCTCTCCACCAAGCAAGGGACACCAGTTGGCCCCTTGGTGGCCAAATCCCAAAGGAAAAAGCCCAGGGCTGAGTGGTGCTGAGCCACACAGAGACCCACATACTACCACCAGTCATGGGCCTAGCACCACGCATCCCACTGGGATCTATTTTGCATTAGTCCCTGCCCTGGCACTGCTGCCACCACCCCAAAAATCAACTTCCCACCCGAGGACAGGATCCAGAGGAGGGGGAGTCACCTGTCTGTGTGAGTCACCCCACCTTGAAACCCCAGAGCCACCTGAGAGGGAACCTGAGCGAGAGTGAACTCACAAACCCTAGACCCCAAGAGGGAGCACCCTCTGGATGGATCTCCACCCTAGCACAGCAATAACATTAATCATTATTAAAGGAGTAACTAAGCAGGCACAGCTGTATTCACAACGTGCTTTGAAGCACCAGCAGCAGCACCACACTGAAATCCCTGCAGGAGGAGTTTTAGGCTGGTCATCACCAGGAACCTGTGGTTTACAGGATTGCCTGGGGAATTAAGGAACAGTGAAGGCCAAGCGCTGCAAGGCAGGCTCAAACAAAGGTGATTCTGGTGAGAAAATAAGGCTAATTCTGCCCCTAAAATCACCATGAACGTTTCATTTACGGTGCCAGTACAAAACAGTGTGCAGCTACCCAGAAATCAGAGTATAGTTTTTTCTCCTGGAAAGCTCTAAGTAAACCCAAATTCTGCCACACACATGCTTGAAGGCATCACAGCGGCCCTCCAGACCCAGGCACCGCATGTACCTCATAGGGCTGGAGAAGCGGTCACACACACACGAACCCAGGCAACAGCAGCTGGCGGAGGAGAGGCCCCTGAGGGGGAGAGGGGGCACGAAGACACCGCCAGGCCCGGCGCGGCCCCACAGCGGACAGAGACCCGCGCTGTGCGCCAGGCCCGGCGCGGCCCCACGGCGGACAGAGACCCGCGCTGTGCGCCAGGCCCGGCGCGGCCCCACGGCGGACAGAGACCCACGCTGTGCGCCAGGCCCGGCGCGGCCCCACGGCGGACAGAGACCCGCGCTGTGCGCCAGGCCCGGCGCGGCCCCACAGCGGACAGAGACCCGCGCTGTGCGCCAGGCCCGGCGCGGCCCCACGGCGGACAGAGACCCGCGGGGCACACGGCCCACCACTGCCCCACGCGCGCGCCTGCGCCTTTTATAGCTTCGCAAAGAGCCGCGAGAGCAGCGCCGCGTTCCCACGCCCGGCCCCGCCTCTTCCGCTGGGAGCCAATGGCGGCGCGGGGCGGGGCGGGGCCGGGCGCGAGGCGGCTGCGCGCGGCGCGGCGGCGTCTCCTCAATGGGGCCGCGCGCGCGGCGCCAGGTGCGTGCGGGGCGCGCGGGGGCGGGGGGCGGGCAGGGCGCGGTTGCCACGGAGACGGCGGGGGGGGAAGCTGTTGCCATAGCGACGGGGGCCGCCATAATGGGGGGGTCCCGTGGCCGCCGGCCTGAGGGGACGGAGCGGCCTGAGGGGAACGAAGGAGACCGGGGGGCCGGGAAACCTCTGGCGGCGGCGGGCGGCCCGGCTGTGACTCGCCCCGCCGCGCCGCAGCCCTCTATAAAAGCTCTTTTTTATTGATGGTTCGCCCTGGGAAAGGAGCCTCGGTGTCCTCCCCGCCTGCTGAATCCCCGTGTTGTTGCTTTTCCCGCAGGTTTAGCGAGGAGGGCGCAACGGAGAGGACAGGTAAGGGCTTGAGAACCCCTAAGGCATGACCCCCCCTCCCTGCTTCCCTTTCCAGAGTCAGTCTTGGAAAGCCAGCTTGTTTCTGTGGGAGTCCGTGGGAGACAGAGCTCAGCCAGGCTTTGCTGTGTCACTCTCTCTCCTTGCTCGTGGAGCCATTGGGAAGCACGTGGAGAATCACAGCGTTGAATAAAAACCTCTGGTGTGTTTTGACTCACATCCAAGGAGGCCGAATCCTGTGTTTTTGTGGCTTGGACAGAAGCAGGGCTTGTCCTCGGTCCCTTTGTCCCTGGAGCCTGGGTGTTTTTAGGGTGGTTTTGATCCAGCTCCTGTGTAGCTCCCACATGCTGGGATAGACTTGGGAATTGGCCAGGGACAGCTCAACTTTTAGCTGAGACATAGTGGCTTTTGAACTATCTCATCCCAACACCTTAAAGTTGCTGAACTGAAAAAGAAGCTGGGAATTACATCCTTGCTGGTGGCAGTTCTCAGCACTCAAAGAAGCTAAAAATAATGGATGAGCATTATTTTTAGCTTCTTTGAGTTGTACTTGTACTTGTACTTTGAGTTTGTACTTGTTTCTTGGGGGAATTTGTGGGGGCTCTTCTGAAGGAGCATATCTTCCAGCATGGATCATTAGGCTTCAATTTTCAACATCCGGGTATAGCTTTAGTTGTGTTGGGTGCTGAGCGTGGAGATGGTGTCAGCAGCAGCTTCTCCGTGACTTGGGGGAGAAAATGTTCCATTAATTCCCCTTTTTTTGTTCTGCAGGTTGGGCTCTGGTGTTGACTGTGTGGCGTGGTCGTGTTTTGCAGGGCTGCAGAGAGGTTTTTGTAAATACACACCCTGTGTGAACCTCGGCCTTCGTTTGACACATGTGGTGTTCAGGTGTTTGCTTTTACCTGGGATACACCTTCATATTTGCAGCATTTCTGCAGCTGGAGATCTCTGTCACACAGGGAGTTTCTGTGGTTGGGTTCATCCAGTTTTGGTGACTTGGGCACAGTTTAAAGCTGAAATCTGGAGGGCTTTAGGATAAATATAGGGATTTCTGTGGTAGGGAGAGAGGAAGAGAATGCAGCAATCCCACACAGGCAGTCTCTTAGTATCCCTGATAAAAGTGGTGGGAACAAGGCTGGGACAGGGGAATGGAGCAACTGAGCCAGGAATGCATGGCGTATTGTGTTTACAGTCTTCAACTCCCTGTAGTCTAAATAGCTGGAAAGTTCCCAGTGTCTGGAGAAGGCTGGAGAGACATTTCTTATCTTGTAAGTGCCTGGGCTCCCTCTCCTCCATGGCACCTGTCTTCCCAGGGGGAGCCTGCAGTACCTGGTGTGGTTTTTTTCCCGTGGCAGTGTCATGCTCTGAGGTAATTCCACTTAATTTTGGCTACCTCAGCTGTGCCAGCATGATCCAGCAGAGCTTCTCGCCGGGACTGAAAACCAGAGGTTTCTATTTCTTGGCTGAATCCCCATGAATTCTTTTTAAGACGGGTAATAACTTCTTTGGAACTAGGCTGTATTTATAATTACGTTTTTGTTCCTTTATGGCTCTCTGCACTAAATAATAGACCTGAAGGTTGAAGGTCATTATATGAGAAAACCTTACAAGGTGATTATAATTCCAAAAGGTGTTTTATCCTAAGTTTAAAATTACTTTTGAAATGTCATTTAGAGGCACTTAAAATTGATTTGATGGCTCCGTTCCTGCTGTTAATAGCATGGGAATGTGCAGGGTGAGCAAGATGGGAGCAGTGCTGAGGCAGGTGGAAGCAAACAGGGGAGCTCCTGGGTGGGAGTTTACAAACAGCCTCCATATTCGAGGCTCAGCTGGTGATTCACAACACAAAGATAATATAAACTTAAATTATATCCAGTTTAGAAAGTGAGGAAGAATTTACCTTCAGCTGTAGCTCTGCTGCTGCAGAGGGGCCAAGGGCAGACCCAGCACCAGCAGGAGCTCAAACTTCCCTCTGAAACACTCCAGTTACTTATTGTTAATACCTGGCTCATCTAAAGCATCTTTGCACCACTAGATAAAATCTGGCTGGCTTTGTGGAAGCAGCCTGTCCTTCCAGAAAAATCAGCTAATCCAAAAGGAGAGATAGGAGCCTCCTGGGAAGGAAAGAGAGGGGCTTTTTCCCCCTTTATCCTGACTGTGCTTGGCTGCATTCACTCAGCAGGGATTTGATGGTGAATCTGACAGATCCTGTGTCCAGCAGATCCTGCTGTCTTCCTAGAGTCCCTACTTTGGTCTTTGGAGATTTAACCCTCCCCAAAATAGTTCACCGTGAGGCCTGACAGGTTGCAGGTGTTCAGGGCTGATGGAGCTGCAGGGGTTCATTGTCAGAACAGCACTGAAGTGCTCCTGGGCTCAGTGTGGGTTGGAAAAATACAGGGTACAGTGTTCACGAGACTATGTGATGGAGGAGCCCTGCCTGGCATGCACAGAGAGAGGAAAACCAGGAGATTCCTCACTTGCTAAAGGCCTTTGACGCTTTTATCCAAAATCTGGGCCCTACAGTAAGGCCCAGTAAGATAAAAAGGTGATTATTTGAAGTGACGAGCAGCATGCGTTCAGTAATGTTTCAGGAGGTAGGAGGTGAAAACCAGCTCTCGGAGGTGTTCTGCTGTTGTTACAATGATTTATTATTGAGCAATAATTAATGTGGTGGAAAGTGTCCCTGCCCACGGCAAGGGGGTGGAACGACACGAGCTTTAAGGTTCTGTCCAACCCAAACCATTCCGTAATGCCATTGTATACGAAGTTTTCTGAAGGGGTCAGAAGGTAAAGGCTGCACACACGGTGTATCTGAGCGTCTGACAGTGTCACATTGCCCTGCTCTCGTCATCCAGCACTGAAAGGTGGTGGTTTCCTGGAATACTGGCCGATTTCTCACATGATCCATGCCAACTCTTGCAGCACAGCTGAGGTGTCCTCCCTGGAGAGACCTGCCCATTGTCTCCTGCTCTGCTGCCGGGGAGCAATCGACAAACCTCACATTTCCCTGAGATGGAAAAACCTGCAAAAACTCTGTGATTTTGGGTCAGCAGCTCTCCCTCAGCATTTCCTCTGACTGATAGCCCTTGTCTAACAGAGTTTTTGCTGGACTCTTCATCGCAATTGGCATGGAAAAAGCAGAGGAGTGTGAACACTTGTGTTCATTTTCATTCCCTTTTCATAGACTTATTTGGGAGAAGCAGAGTGGGAGAGGACTGAGTGCTGGCAGAGCTTTTGTGTTTTATGTCACGGGCTGTTGAAAGAGTTCTCAAACTGCACTTCCTTTCCGTGGGCTCTAAGGTCATTTTGCAGTGCTCGCAGATGCATGGCGGGCTAGGAAACCCTTCTCTCATCACCAGGGAATGAAATGCTTTCCGTGGCTTTTTGGAGCCAACAAAAATCCCTTTGTCTTCTCTTCCCTCCCACTGTTTCCCAAGCAGCAAGTTTGGTACAGGCCTTGTCAGGAAGGGGGAGAGCTGCTCCAAGATCCAGGCTCTCTGGGAAAATGAGCGGCTGAGGTGAAACGAAGGGTCCGGCAAAGTGTGTTTTGCTGAGGCAATCACACCTGGGCAAAACAGCCGAGGATTTTATGGTAAAAGAGGTTAAAGCAGTGGATGAGACTGTGGGGCAAAGTTCAGAGACAAAAACATGCAGTTCTCAGCCCAGAGGTGATCTTGGAATGATAACAAAGCTGGGATTTATCCACCTGTGCAAAGCTGGCTCTGTAAAACCTTGTTGTCCAGGTGGTGTTGTCCATGTGCAGTGACTTCGCTTGTGGTCATTTGTCTACTATAGAAACTGGATGGCTTCTACGGTGAGCCTGGGCAAGGAAACATTATTGGAAGATGGAATGCCACCTGCAAAAAAGCCCAGGTAAATTTAATTGTACTCCAGTGAATTTGTTCTAACAAGAGCCCTTTCCTTTGCCTCGCATTGTTCTTGAAGGATTGTGACCCCTGGCGACCGCAGCTGTTTCGCTTCCTGATCCAAGAACCATGTGCTGGCTTCTGGCCGTGCCCTGGCCTTTCCTGCTGTTTGTGCAGCACCTAGAATGTAGTTTTGGGGGGGGTTTAACCCTCAGCCAGGGGATGGGGTTGTATCAAAGTTGCATTTTACTGTCCTGTCTCCATGGTCCTGTCCACTCGCAGTGTCAGGTCGGACACAGTGGTTGTGCCTCTTCGCTTCAGTTGGATACTCAAATTAGTATGATTGAGCTGCATGCAAAGACTAAATAATTCATTCTGAGGCTCCCTGTGCTTAGAAATAGCTGTTCTTACAGTTCTGTAAGTGCAGACCTGACTGGTGGATAATTTTATCTGTCAGAGACTGAGGCTGCTGCTGGCTCAAAAGTTCTTGTGAACAAGTAGCTAATTCGTCTGGGGGGTTGTCTCCCACTAATTTGATTTATTTGCAAGTTCTGAAGGGCTGCAGGATAGTTCTGTGTGGTCTGGAGGTTGATCAGTGACCCTGGAATGTGCAGGAAAGACACTGGGAGATGATTTTTTTCCTTGCTCAGGATATCAGGGTAGAAGCAAGTGCATTTGTCAGCAGGGATAGAATGCCTCTTTCAGGTATGCAGGACATTAAGGCTTGAGTATTTGTTATTATTTTGGATTTCAGTCCCTGTATTTCCAATAGTGGTTTTATACTAGCTCATTAGCATGAACACTAATTTATTCCTCACCCAAGACTTGCAGTCTTCACATTAAACCATGTTTAACAGTGAAGCCCTCCTCGAGGAAAGGGTTAACAAGTCTGTTTTCGTAAGCAGGAGCTGAGGGAAGGCACAGCTCCATCTGTGTGGTGTTGGTTTCCTCTCCCCTTCTCACTAAATATCACGTGTTTGCTGATAAAGCCCATTTCTTCCATACACGCTGCTTCCCCGGGCTGCTGCTCCAATCCTGGGAAGCTGCAGCAGGTCCCTGCTGCAGAAAGCAGCTGGACACCAGGCAAGGCAAGAAGCAGCACATCTGCTTAATAAATGATAAAGGTCATGTTTAAAAGCACTGTGCAGGTGTAAAGCCAGGAAAATAGGAAGGAGGAATAAGGAGAATACGGCCCTGCAGCCCTTTCATGTGACTCTGTATCATCTGGGATATCCCGAAAGATTGGCCTGGAGCATCCTGCTGAAATTGCAGGCATCACGGGGAGGGGATTGCTGGTAGAGCTGAGGGGGCTCCTCAGTTCCAAACTGGGGCTGGACACCTCCAGGGCAGATCTAGGAGGAAGCCTTCCCGTGCTTTTCTGTGTGCTAGGATAAATGGAGCTGCTGTCTCCAGGCCCCTGTTCTGTACCTTGTTTAAACCAGGTCACATTTCCAACCTGCATGGGGTCCTACACACGTTTTGTCTTGGGACACAGAGTGTGTGTGTGTCTGATTCTCTAGTGCTCACCGCACCTTTCCCATGCCCTTCAGCCTTCCAGGTAACTTTTATTAATCGACTTCCCTTATTGCAGATTTTTAGTGGATTAACTTTGCTGCAGAAGCGCTCCAGGGCATCACTGACTTCCCCGGTAACCGTCCTGGTAACAGATTTGATTCCCAAAAATGTAATTATGGACCTTGTATTGGGAGCATTTGTGCTGCTGATCCGTGCAGCTGCCTGCTGTCTTTTAAGGATACCAAGCTGCTCCTCTCATGCTCTATTTATCAGAGAGCCCCAATGGATATTTGATTCAAAATTTAGGCACAGGGTACATCCATCTCCCTCAGTTTGCGTGTGCCACCACCCCAGACACCCTTCCACTCATGGTGGTACCAGCTGTGCTCCTTTCTCCTTTTGCAGGAAGCTGCTGCCAAGCCTCAAAACCAAGAAGCCTCAGGAACTTGTGTTGGTGATTGGGACAGGAATTAGTGCTGCAGTTGCTCCCCAGGTCCCAGCGCTGAAGTCCTGGAAGGGGCTGATTCAGGCCCTTCTGGATGCTGCTATTGACTTTGATCTCCTGGAAGATGAAGAGAGCAAACGGTTTCAGAAATGTCTTCATGAAGACAAGAACCTGGTTCATGTTGCCCACGACCTTATTCAGAAGCTGTCTCCGGTCAGTGTGCTTGTACCTGCCCTGAGTGTAGGATTTGGCTTTTGGAAATAGCCAGATTTGGTTCTCCAGCAATGGTGCCCCCATCCCAACAATTCCTCTGTGTACAAGGAACCCCAATGCAGTTACCGTGCCTGAGAGATAACCCTGCTGCGGATCTGGGGTTTGGGTATTTCACTGGACCAAGATGATTAGAGGGATGGAGCACCTTCCTGTCAGGAAAGGCTGGGAGAACTGGGATTGTTAAACCTGGAGAAGAAGGCTTCAGGGGTGACCTAATTGTGGCCTTCCAGTACGTGAAGGGAGCTGACAAGAAAGATGGAGCGAGACTGTGGACAAGGGTCTGGAGTCACAGGACAAGGGGGAATGGCTTCCCACTGCCAGAGGGTAGGGTTAAATGGGATATTGGGAAGAAATTCTTCCTTGTGAGGGTGATGAGATTGCCCAGAGAAGCTGCCCCATCCCTGGGAATGTTCCTGGCCAGGCTGGAGGGGTTTGGAGCAACCTGGGATAGTGAAAGGTGTCCCTGCCCATGACACAGAGTGGGCTTTAAGGTCCTTCCCAACCCAAATCAGTCAGGGATTCTGTGATCCTATGACTGCTGTAGGAGAGCACCCACACTAGTGCAGCCAGGGCTCTGTGTTTGCCCTGCAAGGACCCAGAACTCTGCAGGGTGTTGGGGAATGTGGGTAGTTTTTCATGGAGTCATTTGGCATGAGGTGTTAAGGAGCTGGGCTCTGATCTCAATCTGTCTCCTCAGCGCACAAGCAACGTTCGCTCAACCTTTTTCAAAGACTGTTTATACGAGGTGTTTGATGACCTGGAATCCAAAATGGAAGATTCTGGGAAGCAGCTGCTTCAGTCTGTGCTTCACTTGATGGAAAACGGTGCCCTTGTGTTAACCACAAACTTTGATAACCTGCTGGAGCTGTATGCAGCACACCAGGGGAAGCACCTTGAGTCTCTTGACCTGACTGATGAAAAGAAGGTAAAGGATGAGTATTTCTTTTGTCAGGGACTGTGGGGTGCAGGTTGTGGTCTCGTGCTGCCTGAGGACATTGTACTAATTGTAGTGGTTTAACTGGTGGCAGACAAGCTCCAGGCAGAGGCTCTGACTGTCCAGGGCAGCAAGCAGAGGAATGAGAAAACGCTTTCCTTTCTGGAACACTGGTTTGCTGGCTGTCATCCAGTGCTCAGGAGGAGTCCTTAAGCTTGCTATTCCTTTGATCTCTGTCCTTGAAACTTGTGGGTTGGCCTTGCTTCCACATAAGGCTCGGGTTGATGTTTCTAACCAATATGGGAAACTGCACACAAGATGCAAAGCTGAACTTTTTATAAGGTGCTGCAAAGTGCTTTTTTGTGGTGGGAGTTCAGGGCTGCAGCCTTTGAGGCTCCCCTCTTGTCCTCTTCTTTCAGTAGTTGGAATGGCTCTTCCTGGTGCACTCTCAGAGCTGCTCTCTTCATGCAAACATCCCTCCTTCTGCCCCAGTCGGGCTGTGCAACCCTGAGTTCTTTGCACCTGCCCACCTCATCTCTCCACTGTGGGTTTTACTGGTGGGGAGCATCTCATCTTTCTGTTAAACATGTTAAACACCCCAAATGTGTGTGTCCTGTGCAGTCCTTGCTCTCTTTTCATTCTCATTTCTGTGCTTCACGTTTCCTGTGTGACCTCTTAATCTACATGGCTGGAAGTACTTAAAGTGTTACAAATAAGCATTCTAATTATTGCAAGCTTAAACGAGCTGAGGTCTGCAGGAGTAAACCGAGAGCCTTGGAAGCAGCTGTCTGAAATGGAGGTCAGCTCAGCTGGTGATTCCCTCAGAGCCAGTAGGGGCCGCAGAATAAAACGTGGTAGGCTTGAGAAACATGCTGACATAGGATTTGTAGTTTTTTCCCCTTTTCCTGGTCGATCTGGCATTCACATTCAGCAGTCAGCTGAAGGGTTGACCCAAACAAGCACCACAGGCTGTGGCTGCAGGCCATGATGCAGAGGCTGATGGAGGGAAGGTGAGGAGAAATCAGCCTCTTCGGAACGCTTCCCCAAAATGTTACATTAAGCAGTGCTGTGGCAGCCAACGCGACGCGCTCACCGACGTTGCTGCCGGTTTGCGTTGTGCAGGTGCTGGAGTGGGCGCAAGAGAAGAGGAAGCTCAGCGTCCTGCACATCCACGGCGTCTACACCAACCCCAGCGGCATCGTCCTGCACCCGGCCGGCTACCAGAACGTGCTGCGCAACACCGAGGTCATGGTGAGCCACGCTGCAGCTCCCGCTTGGCTCAACGGGGCATAGGCTCAGCCGAGCTTAGACTGAGCTTCACAGAGGGTGGGGGAGAGTTAATTCGATACAGAGGATAGGAGGGGTGAATTCCCTAGCCTGCCAAGGTGCTGGAACGCTTCCCACACTTGCTGAAGGATGGCGTTGCTGCAGAGCCTCCCCAGGGATAGGGCAGGTGCTGTCTCTTGTGAGGATGAAGCTCACCTTGACCAAGAACATCTTTCCCTTTCTTAAAGCGAGAGATTCAGAAGCTGTATGAAAATAAGTCCTTCCTCTTCTTGGGCTGTGGTTGGACAGTTGATGACACAACGTTTCAGGCCCTGTTTTTAGAGGCTGTCAAGCACAAGTCAGACCTGGAGCACTTCATGCTGGTGCGGAGAGGGGATGTGGATGAGTTCAAGAAGCTCCGTGAGAACATGCTGGACAAAGGGATCAAAGTGATTTCCTACGGGGACGAATACGCTGACTTGCCCGAGTACTTCGAGCGGCTGACAAGCGAGATTGCCATGCGAGGCCGCACAGGTACAGGGCCAGGGGCTGGGGGACCCTTGGCTGTCATCATGCAGAGTAGACAGGGTTAGTAGCCCCTGTTCTCCATGCTATAGAGATTCCTGAAGCCTTTTTTTATAAAAAAGCAAATATGTCTCTAAGTGTAGCTGGATTTGCAGGTTACTTTCTGAAATCACTATGTTTTAACAGTTTAAACAGCTGTGCTGCCTCCCATGCCTGCAAACTTTGTTTTTCATGCGCAGCTGTTCCCTTTTCAGTGAAGGGGTATTTAGTCTGACCCTCATGCTGCTCAGCCTGAGCCAATGCTTTTATACAAGAGGTATCACTAATAAATCATAAAAGTGGGGGAAGGTGGGTTCCCAGCCAGGAAAGCCGGTGCGAAACCACCACGTGGGCAGCTGGCTCTCCACCTGACACTGTCTCTGCTCTGCCCCAGGTGTGCCCAAGGAGGGGCAGCAGCTGAATGGCTCTGCAGCTGCACACGCTGAGGTTAAAGGTAAGGAAGGCTCTCTGGAGCCAAGAGGCTTCACCTTGTGTTGCTCCCTGGAGTCACGGGCAGATTTTCAGCCTTTGCTTCCCCGCAGGATGCAGCTCCTGAGCCCCAGCCCTGCCCAGGCCCTGAGCTGTGGCAGGGGCTCCTGGGACAGGCCCAAGCCAGGCAGCAGCCCTCAGGGAGACCGGAGCCCACCGCTGTCCCACTGCTGTCCAGCACCGAGCCAGGACCCTTCCGGCAGGGAAGAGGCCAGGACAGAGCCTCCACGGATGAACACCTGGTCTAACATTGTGGTTTTATTGGGGCTGCATGTGCCTGTGGAGCGCGGTGTCCCTGAGGGAGCTGCAGCCTCCTCTAACTTCATACCTAGTGCTTTTATATTCTGTATTTCAATTAAAAAATGAAACTTGAGCTTTTTTTTTTTTTTTTTTTTTTTTTTACTGAAAGCTCTAGTTTTCTAGTCCTGTCTTTTTACTGTACAGTATTTTGTATGTTGAAGTTGTATTAAAGGCCTGCTCACTGAACTTTGGCTGCTCTGTCATTTAAAGGCCCTTTCACATCTCACACTGGTGGGAGTTCACCTCCCCCAAACCCAGTAGGAAACAGGTCCTGGCTAGAGACAAGTTATTTATACACAGAGAACAAATTATGAAGTTTATTTCATATAAATTATGTCTTTTAGCAGACAGCATTCAATTTATTGCACTATAGCACATCTGCAATACAGAGCTACAAGACATTGTCAGAGAGGTTTGTATTATTCAGTGTAGCACTTCCAACCGGGATCAAGAGGCACTCGGAGGGGGGAGAAAGGGTGCAGGAAAGCAGCAAGCAGCCACCAGCAGAACCATTCTCTTCCAGTATTAATGTGGTTTGTTTTTTTTTCCTTTTTACTAGTATATAATGCCAAGACCAGCAGGCAGGAGCCAGGCAGGGCATGCTGCCTTCCTCCTCTGGACCTGGCTGCTGCAGCTCTCCAGCTCCTGCCCAAATCCATGGTGTCTAGGGACCCTGCTCCAAAATCCAGGTGAGGACAGATATGGGCAACTTTAAGGCAATTTAACATGTCCCCTCCAGCCCAGCACAGGCCATCACCTTTTTTTGGTTTATCAGCTTCAGTGGAGCTGCCACGAGCAGCAACATTAAGAGCCAGATCTAACGCTGCCCCTAAGCCCAAGTCCCTGTTGCCTCCTCCCTAAGCTGGTCTAAAAATCAAAAGCAGCTCAAAAAACAGCCTTCAAACCCACCAAAAAGCACAGCAGATCCTGGCACCGCCCACCCTCCCCGTGCAGCATGAACAATACAAAGCTCTGGATTCGGCCTCCCCGCAAGGGAGTCTGCATCACTGGACACAGAATGGAGGAACCCAGGGAAGGGCTTTTTCTGGATAAAAGGGGCTTTATCCAAAAGAAGTACTCCTCAAGCTGCTATTCCTCCATTCTGTTCTGCACTACACGGGAAAGACTAGTTGGTGACAGAGTAAAGCAGGTTCTTCTGGGACATCTGCACACGGCGATTTGGTGTTTAGGCCTTCATGAGCGCTGCGACCACGGCCTTGGCGTTAAGGCTTCTCAGATCACAGTAGGTTTGTCCGGTACCAACGAAAACGATGGGCTTGCTTGTGATGTAGGTCATGGAGATGGCGGCACCCACCTGCCAGGGACAAGCAGCACCATGAAATCCAGTGCTGCCGCTCAGGGAGTTCGTCATTCATTCATTCATTCATCCCCCACGTGTGGAAAGCAGACTGCTAAATCTGGGTTCAATGCCTCAAACACACAAAGGCAGTGCGGGAGTGCCCTGTGTTTGACAATTCCCGTCTCTCCCCTCCAGTCACTGTCAGGAAGCTCTCTGCAGCCCTCAGCAGCCTCCTTACCTTGTCATCGATGGTATCGAACTTGGTGAGGACGATCCCATCGATGAGCCGCGGTGTCTGGGCCATGGAGTGATCAGCCAGGGCCTTGTTGAACTTGACCTGAGGGAGAAAAAGAAGCCGAGAAATGCCCTTGCAGTGCCGCCACTGTCCAGTTCTCTGGCAAAACCTACAGAAAAGGGTTTTTCCTCTTCATCTCTCAGGAGCAAAGCCTCCACACTCACCAGCTGATCCACAGCCTCATTTCCCACCAGTGCTTCTCCAACAAACAGGACCAGGTCGGGAGCGTTGACAGCGATGAGCTTGGCCAGCGCGGTCATCAGGGGTGCGTTGTCCTGCATGCGTCCCGCCGTGTCCACCAGCACCACGTCAAAGCCCTGGTTCCGAGCTGGGGGAGCAGGGAGGCAGCGTGAAGGACGGCGCCGCGCCGGGAACGCGCCACCCGCCCCCGGCTCCGCGCGTACCGTAGGAGATGGCCTCCATGGCGATGCCCGCGGCGTCCTTGCCGTATCCCTTCTCGTAGAGCTGCACCATGGTGCGCCCGCCGTGGCTCTCCGGGGGATGCAGCGCGTTGAGGCGGCGCGTGTGGGTGCGCAGCTGCTCCACCGCTCCCGCGCGGAACGTGTCGCAGGCGGCAATAAGGACGCTGAAGCCGTTCTCGATGAGCCAGAACGAGATCTGCAGGTAGCAGCGGATCAGAAAAGCCCCTTAGTAGCTACACAGCCTGACGCCGTCACCCCTGTGGTCCAGGATCCTGTCCTACCTTGGCCAGGTTGGTGGACTTCCCGACACCGTTGACACCACAAAAGGTTACGACGTAGGGCCGGCGATGGCGCTGGGCATCCATGACATCGCGGAGCACGTCCACGCGGCGCTGGGGCTGCAGGATCTGCACCAGGGCCTCCTGCAGCGCCTGCTTCACCGTCGAGGTCACCGCTGGGAAATGGGCATGGAAACAGGACATGTCACGCACGGGGAATACTCCTGAGCTCCAAACCTCGTGCAGGATGATGCCACATGGACACTTACTGGTGAACGTTCCCATCACCTTGCCTTCCAGTTTCTTGGCTACAGATTCACAGAGCTGCACTGCAATCTCAGCTGCCACGTTTTTAGCTTTGAGGAAGATAGAGCAGGGAGTCAGTGCTGCTGAGAAGGTGACACACGTCCCACATCGGCATCAAGGGAAGGATGGAGTCAGTGTGCAGGATTCCCACCGGACCTGACTGCGACCTCCGTCCGGACCTGCACTCTCGAGGGCTCCTCAGGGGTGACACAGGAACCCACCACAGTTCTTGTGGGGAAGAATATCCCAAACCACGGGCACTACCCACACTGGGGCCCACCCAACAGAGCATATGGAACCACCACTAATCCCTCACACCAAGGATCCAGACATACCAATCAAGTGATCCTTCATCTTCTCCAGCACAGGGTCCATGTCATCTCTGGTCAAGCTCTTGGAACCCACCAGGCCCTTCAGCATGCCAAACATGCCCCCCAGGCCACCCTTCTTCACACTGTGGAGAAGCAGAAGAGTTACACTGAGGTTTGAGAGTGACCATCTGCAAAGGTCAGATGCAGAAGGGCCTGCCCTGAGTGGACAAACACATCAGTTTGTGCTTCCCGCATTACTGGTTAGACTAGAACAGGAGTTACGGGAGAGAAATCAAGACCCATGTGACAAGCAAGGGCTGTGGCAGCCTTTACCTGGGCTTTGAAGGGTTCTGGACAACTTTCTCCTCTTCAGCTTCATCATCACTCTCGTACTCCAGGTCATAGAGGCGGCCAGGCTCCCGATTTTTGTCCCCCAGTGCCTGCAAGGGAAAGAAGTGCCTTTATGGGCTGAGTGCTACAATCCTTGTTTCATGTTTCTTCGTGATCCCTTCTCATCCAGGCACAGAGACTGGGCTGGGTTCATAATGCCCAGAGGATGCACGACAGCAAATGGAGCCTGACTTTTCCTTACCATGTCAGGGTCAAACTCCTCCACAGGACAAGCCTCCGCGCTGCCGTTGGTAGCAGAGTTACTGTAATCGAGTACTTTGGCATTAGAGTTCCCCAGATCCCACACCCGGGGCTTCTTCCCCTTCTCCTTCTGTGCATCGGGCTTTGGAGATCTGGTGGAACAAAGACCAGAAACCTCGTGTTCAGTGGAGGGAAACAGCAGCCGTCACCTCCTTAGGAGATGTGAAAAATAAAGCCTGGATTTCCCAAAAAGGCAGAAACTGACCAATCCAATCTCCAGAGTTTATTTATCTGAACTTTAACCCTGTATGGAACCACTTCCCCTCAAGCCAGGTATCAATGCACTGCTGCTGTCTGCTCACTAAAGACAGGTCTGGACCTCTCCTAAGGTTTCTGGATCCCCAGTAAAGAAAATCAGGTTCTATTACCCCTCCAGGACCCCCAAGTGTCTTCTTCCAGTGTTTTCATCAAGGAGGGAAATCAGGCCCAGGAAAGTGAGGTCTGGCTTCCAGGGGTCACCCAAAGGATGAGAGATTCAGCCATGGCCTAGTTGTAATCACAGGCAGACTGACCATGCCCTCATCACCCACCTGGACTTCTCCCCAGCTTTCATGTGTCTCCTGAAGAATTCCTCCCGGTTCTTCTGCAGGATTTCATCCTTGGTCAGCTCCTCCTTGTCCCCTGCTGCTGAGAGCTGCTTGTCAGCTGCAGATGCTTTACTGGGCACTGCCACAGCTTCTGTTCCTGACAGGAAGAGCCCCAACACAAGCTCAGTCCAGCTCCAAGCGGATTGGAAAAGCACAGGCTGCAACATACTGCTCTGGAATATTTATTTCCCTCCCATTTATCTTCCCCATCAACTCACCATCCTTTTTGGAACCTTTGTTCTTCTTGTTCTTGACCTTCTCCTTTGGTTTCTCCCCTCGGGTTTCAATCATACACTTGACAGTCTTCTGGGATTTCAGAGACTGCTCAAACGTCTTCATTACCGTGGGAGCTCGGACTTTGCTGCTCTCCTCTGCATCCCTGCAGGGAGGTGACCCATTAGCCTGGATTTCAGCTCTTCCCCCGCTCCCATCTCTGCTCCAAACAGAAATTTAAGATAAAACCCAAGCTCTGTACCGGAGGAGGCGCATGAAGTCATCTTTAAAATCAAAAGTGCCATTTAGGAGGCCCAGGGCGCCTTTCTGCTGGAACTCGTTGCGGTACTTGTCTCGGAACTCCTTATGGACGTCATCTATCAACTTGTCCACATAGGTTAGAGTCAGGATCTTCTGGAAGCCCACCTGCCAAGGATCACGGCACACAGACACTGCACTTCCAGCTCATTCAACAGCAGCAAGCAAGCAAGAACGTCTCTGTTTGATTCAGAGTTCTTTAACTTGTGCAAGCTTCAGGCTGCACTTTCTCAGGCTTTTAAAATGGCCCCAAAAAGGTGAAAAACAGCCCAGAACTCTGCCTCAGCCGGTGACCCTAACACACACAGGCTGTCTCATGGCAAGAAAGACACACAGGGCAAGGGTAGAAAGCCTTTAGCTTATCTGTGGGTCAACAGGGAAGGTTGTATGGATTTATGCAGATAAGGTGCCAGGAGACCGAAAAGGAGAGCATTAAGTGCTCCGTAAAGTGAAAGGAATGACACATTTCTGGCTCTTTTTCAATAGAACTGGCCAAAGTGAAGTCTTACAAGGCTGCAGCTTCTATTTGAGGTTTAATTAGTTTTAATCCTGTTGCAGATGATTAAAATAAGCTGCTACTGCAGCAGCATTCAGCTGACAAACACTCATGTCCCCACTCTGGGGGAGCCTGGCTACACTGGGGTCACTGCTCAACATCCCCCTGAAACGCTCATCACAGCCCCTCACCCCCAAAATCCCAGAGACAGGGGAGCCAAACCAGTCTGGGAGCCGAGGCCCAGCCCTACGCAATGCAAACAGCTGTTTGCGAAAACCTCAGGACAACGGGAACTCTTCCCCCTCTTTTCTGAGGTAATCCCCTTCCTTCAGGTTTGGGGGCATGTGGGGGCTTGGAGGGACCCTCCTGCCACCCCAGGGGTGCCTGGGGAGTATCACTTACCACAAACACCAGCTCAAACTGGTTGTCCAGTTTGTACTTAAGTGTGAGGGCTTCATGGGTGAAGGAGCTGTTGCCACCTCTCTCCTGGGGGAGAGGAGCTGTCAGAACGGGGGTGCCAGCAGCACCCACCATCCCCTCATCCCTGTCACCCCTCTTTCCCAAAGCGGGCCAGCATCCCTTACACATGTCCCCACACGCCCCGGGCAGGTGGTCCCATGGGTGCCCCGTCCCAGGCAGTCTGTCTCCTCCCCGGGGTGACGGTCCCATCCACACCCCCAAATGGGTGACCCCACACCCGTCCCCACCCCAGAGCCGGTCGTGCCCGTGTGCCCCGCCCAACAGGTGGTCCCACCTGTGTGCCACCCCTCTCCTCTCCGTCCCCGGGTAGATGGGCCCATTCATATGTCCCCCCCGCGCCGTGCAGAGCCTCCCATCCACCTCCGCCCCTCAACGGGCTGATCCCATTCCCGGCTGATCCCATTCCCCCAGAGATGCTGGTGCCCGCATTTCCCTCCCCAGGCAGGTGCTCCCAGCCCCATTCCCCCGCCAGCTACGCGGGCTCACCCGATTTCCCTTCCCAGGTAGATGGTCCCATCCCCGCCTCCCCCGCCATGTCCGCGGTCCCGCCCCTTCCCCCTCCCCAGGCAGATGGCTCCCAGCGCCGCCCTCCCTCACGGCAGGTGGGCTCTCCCACTCCCCCCTCGCCAGGTACGTGACCCCCTACCCAACCCTCCTCCCCCCGGCAACCGATCCCGCCCGACCTGCAGGAGGACGGAGCGGATGAGGGCATTGACGGGGGCGGTGACGGCGGGCCCGCGCACGCCCTGGAAGCACCAGAGGACGAGGCCGCCCTTGCTGAAGATGGTGAAGAAGTCGAGCATGGCGGCGGCGCCGGGCCCGGCGGGGCGCACACGTCGCTCTGCCCCGCGCTTCCGGCGGAAGCCCCGCCCCCCCGCGCGCCATTGGCGGGACGGCGGCGGGGCGGGGGCGGGGCGGGGGCACGGGCCGGGGGCGGGGCCATGCTGCGGTTGGGGCACGCGCTGCGCGCGCCGGGAGTGAGGGGGTTGGGGGGGGGAACCCCGGGAAAGGCCCCGGGATGGGGAAAGACCCCGGGATTGGGAACCCCGGAACCGGGGGGGATCCCGGCAGGGGTCTCGGCTCGCCCCCTCCGCACCGCGGGACCGCGCAGCTCCGACTTCTTCCGCGGTGAGATCCGGAGGGGTCCCCGGGCACAGCGCCGGGGATTTGGGGGACGCGGGGAGAGGGGCGCGGGAAAAACGGAGGAGGCGTCGGGCGTCGAGTGAATTGGGGTATCCCAGGGAATGGAGGGATTGCTGGGGTGTGTGAGGATACAAGGCATGATCGGGATTGATGGGAATGGGAGTCCCAGGAATGGGGCTGGGGGTTACGGGCGTTTATGGGAGGGAGCCTGAGGGGCTTGGGGGAGATGACAGCGGGAGGGGCTCGGGCAGAATTGGGTGGCTGGTGGTCTCAGAAGGGAGCTGGGGGGTTCTAGGAGGCCCGGGGAGAACCGGAGGGGGGGTCCCAGTGGGAACCGGGGGTCCCAAGGGGGCACATCGCAGGGGGGGCCTTGGGTGATTCCCAAGAGCAGACCGGGAGGGGCTGGTGGGAATTCCAGGGGACCGGGGAGCGGTTCTGGTGGTTCACAGAGGGTCCGGGGGCGTTTTCCCCATAACCCAGGGGACCTGGGGGATTCGCGCAGAGGCCTGGGGAGGAGTCTGAGGAACCGGGGGGTATCCTGGGGATGTCCCAGACGGGGCTAGAGGGGTCCCAAGGGGGGCTGCCAGCTGTGCCCCCAGGCTCGGCAGCCCCCGTTCCACCGGCAGAGCTGGGGCAGACCCTGGAGCGCATGGCACAGACCCTGAGGGATCAGCTGCCGTCCTCGGGGAGCGGAGGGCAGGGCTGGATTCCCCCAGGGACCCACCCCGACCACCGGCCCCCCGACGAGGCCGATGTGGTGGTGGTGGGGGGCGGCGTGGTGGGCTGGTCCGTGGCGTACTGGCTGAAGGTGCTGGAGGGCCGGCGGCGGCACGGGATGAAGGTGCTCGTGGTGGAGCGGGACCCCATGGTGAGACACCCCCTCCCAGGGCAGGGTAGGGACTTGGGGACCCCCCTGAACCCCTTGTCTTTTGTCCTCCTTCAGTATTCCAGAGCCTCCACGGTGCTGTCGGCGGGGGGGATCCGGCAGCAGTTTTCCCTCCGGGAAAATATCCAAATGTCCCGTTTCTCTGCCAGCTTCCTCCGCGACATCAATGTACGTGGGGTTATATGGGAGGAGGGTATTTTGGGGAATCCAGCCCCACTTACTGTGGTCTCCCTGTCTCCTTACAGGAGCACCTTGGGGTGCCGAATGAGCCCCCCATCGACATCCAGTTCCAGCCCTCTGGATACCTGTTCCTCGCATCTCCCCAGAACGCTGCTGCCCTGGAGGCCACTGTCCAGCTCCAGAGGTGGGGGACCCACATGGGGCCCTCCTGGTGGGGAGGTTTCCGGGGCTGGGGGTCATCCTGACCCTCCTCCATATGCTGGCCATCCCAGGGATGAAGGAGCGCAGGTGACCTTGATGTCTCCCACTCAGCTGAAGACGAAATTCCCCTGGATAAACACGGAGGATGTGGCTGTGGCATCTTATGGTACGTGGGAGGATGGGAAAGGGCATGGAGACCCCCCTCAACATCCTTCCTCATCCTCCTGATGCATCCTTCATGCTGGCTTTATTACGGAAGGAGAGTTCCAGCCCCCCAAAGTGCGTGTATTAGGGGGGTCACACAGTAGTGCCCCCCCCTCCACCTTTCCTTGCCCAGGTCTGGAGGATGAAGGCTGGTTTGACCCCTGGACCCTCCTCAATGCTTTCCGGCGCAAAGCCACATCCCTGGGAGTCCAGAGCTGCTCCGGGGAGGTGCGAGGTGAGGGATGGGGGTACACAGCGAGGCTTGCCCCCTGCCACCCCCAGCACCCCCCACCTCACCCCAAAACCCTCCAGCTTTCGTCACCTCGACCAACTACCTGATGTCACCGGCACCGTTGTCTGCGCGCATCAAATACGTCCACGTGAGTGTGTGTGTGCCACCCCGCAGTCCCCAGAGGTGCCCGTGTCCCCCTCGTGCCCGTGACGCCGTGTCTGTGCCCTCCCAGGTCCACATGCCAGACAGCCTGGAGTACCAGCCGGTGGCCTGTGCCATCGTGGTCAATGCTGCGGGTGCCTGGGCTGGGAAGCTGCTGGAGGCGGATGGGCTGCCCAGGGTGCTGTGCCAGCCCGCGCTGCCCATCCAGCCCAGGAAGAGGTACTTGGGGGGGCTCACAGCAGGGGCAGCCTGGTAGCACCCCCTCTGTTGTGGGTCAGCTCCTGGGGTCAGAGTGGAGGCACATCCCAGCAACCCCTTCTTCAGTGGGGCGATGGCCTTGGTGCTGTTTTGGGGGGATACTTGAGCACCCACCACCCCTGTGTCATGGGGGAGCACCTCAGCACTTTTATTTTGAGGGGGTGTCATCCTGGCACCCTTCTGTCTGTGAGGGGGTGACAATGAACCCCTGGGTGCTATTTGGGGGGATCACAGAATGGGACATATGTCCTAGCACCCACCACCCTCCAACTTCTGGGGGGGATAGTGAGCTTCCTCAGTTTTTTATTTGGAGGTGGTGTCTTGCATCCTGGAGCTTCCATTATTCTGCAAGTGCCCTCAGCACCAGTGTCCCCATTATGTCCCCATTATGTCCCCATTATGTCCCCATACTCCCAATCCCAGTGACCCCATTATCCCCCTCAGTGTCACCTGTTGTCCCCCAGTGCCCTCAGCCCCAGTATCCACAGTATTCCCCCAGTATTCCCAGTATCCCTATTACTGCCCCAGTGCCCCCATTACCCTGCCAGTGCTCACAGCCCTATTCCCATTACTCCCACAGAACTTCGATTATCCCCCAGTGCCCACAGTCCCAGCCCCTGCAGCGTGCCTAGAAGTGACATGACCCCTCAGTGTTGCTTTTTGGAGGGGACAAACATCACATCCCAGCCCCACCGCACCATATTGGGGGGCAAGGGGAGCACCCCTCAGGCTCAATTTGGGGGTTCCCCAGGTATGTCTTCACCTGGCACTGCCCCGATGGTCCTGGCCTCTCCTGCCCCTTCCTCATCGACACCTCCGGTGCTTATTTCCGTCGGGACGGCTTCGCCGGGAATTACCTGGGCGGGATGAGCCCCTCCGAGGTGAGCCCGTGGGGTCCCCTCAGATCAGTCACCCCCCTGTTCTTTATCAGACTCCTCCAGTCTGTCCTTTTCCAGGAGGAAGAGCCGGATCCCAGCGATCTCTCGGTGGATCACAATTATTTCCAGGAGCAGATCTGGCCCCGGCTGGCTCGGCGAGTCCCAGCTTTCGAATCCCTGCGGGTCCAGGGGTCTTGGGCGGGATATTATGACTACAACACCTTTGACCAGAACGGGGTGCTGGGCCCGCACCCCCGCCTGGAAAATCTGTTTTTAGCTGCGGGTTTTAGCGGCCACGGGCTCCAACACGCGCCGGCCGCTGGCAGGGCCGTGGCCGAGCTGGTGATCAAGGGCCAGTATGAGACCCTGGATCTGCAGAGGCTGGGGTGGGACAGGCTGGTGAATGGGAAGCCGCTGGAGGAGCACAGCGTGATTTGATGGGTGCGGGGAGGGGGGAAACTGAGGCACCACCGTGGACCCCCTCCCCAGGCCAGGGGTTGTGTCCTGTAGCAATAAAAGGGATGGATGGATGATGAGCATGCCAAGAAATTAATGGGATCTCTACCTGCCATGCTCCCTCCATCAGTGCTACCAGTATCCTCCCCAGTACCCTCGGTTCCAATGTCCCCATTGATACATCCACAACTTCAGTGTCCCCATTATGCCCCATTCCCTCCCAGTATCCCCATTATGTCCCCACACCCGCAGTCCCAGTGTCCCCAGTATCCCACAATGTTACCTATTGCCTCCCCAAATTCCTCTTAGTTCCAGTGTCCTCACAGTCCCTCATGCCCCCAGTGCTCCCATAATTCCTCCAGTGTCCTCCAGTACTCCCATTACATTCCTATCCTCCACATCCTGTGTCCATGTTATTCCCCATGTCCCATGTTGTCCCCAGTGTCTCCATTAACACCCATTTCCCCCAATACTTCCATTATGATCCAGTGCCCTCAATATTCCCCCAGTGCCTCCAGCCCCAGTATCCTCAGTATCCCCAGTACTGTCCTGCAGTGTCCCCACCTCCAGTGCTCCCATTATCCCCAGTATCCCCTCAGTGCCTCCATTATCTGCCCCAGTGTCCCCAGTAACAGTATGCCCATTACCCCATCCAGTGCTCCTATTATCGTCCCAGTGCCCCCAGCCCCAGTATCCCTGCAGTGTTCCCAGTATCCCTGCAGTGCCCCCAGCCCCAACAGGCCCATTCCTCTTGGTATCCCCAGTATCCCCCAGTGTTCCCGGTATCCCTGCAGTGCCCCTGGCCCCAGTACGCCCATTCCCCTCAGTATCTCCCAGTGTTCCCGGTATCCCTGCAGTGCCCCTAGCCCCAATAGGCCCATTCCCCTTGGTATCCCCAGCATCCCCCAGTGTTCCCGGTATCCCTGCAGTGCCCCTGGCCCCAGTACGCCCATTCCCCCCAGTATCCCCCAGTGTTCCCAGTATCCCTGCAGTGCCCCCAGCCCCAATAGGCCCATTCCCCTCGGTATCCCCAGTATCCCCCAGTGTTCCCAGTATCCCTGCAGTGCCCCCAGCCCCAATAGGCCCATTCCCCTCGGTATCCCCAGTATCCTCCAGTGTTCCCGGTATCCCTGCAGTGCCCCCAGCTCCAATAGGCCCATTCCCCTCGGTATCCCCAGTGTCCCCCAGTGTTCCCAGTATCCCACCGTTACACCCCCGTTCCCTGGTCCCTTCCTCGTGCATTAGGCGCCCTCTGGCGGCGGGTAACAGCAGCGAGTGCCGTGGTGGTTGGCGCATGCGCACTGGAGACAGGGGGCGGTGTCGGGCGGCGGGCGTGGCCTGTGCGGTGGGCGTGTCCCGTGCGATTGGCCGGGCCGCGGCAGTGCGTGTGCGCGGTGCGCGCGGCGCATGCGCGGTGGGCGCGGCCGGGCCGTGTGAGCCGGGCCCGTCCCGCCGTGCGCCCCCGGCCCGGCCCCGGTGAGTGCGGGGGGACCGGGGGGGCCGGGGGGCGGCGCACGGAGAGACACTCGGGGGCCAGCGCCGGGAACCGCGGGCCTTCCGTGGAGAAACAAACCCCGAGGGGATTCTGGGCACTGCGGGGGCGGCCCTGAGGGCATTTGGGAACCGTCCCCTTTAAACACACTGTGTGGGGGGACTGTGGGGACAGCCCTGAGGTAAAGTACGGTTCCCCCCGAACTGCGGGGTCACTCAGACGAGAGGGTTCTGCCCCTCCCCGGCTGCCTGAGGGTCAGCGCCTCAGCTGTCAGGGCGTGCAGAACCCCAGGTCACCCCCTCAGCAGTGAGCGATTCCTGCGGGTGCCGTCCTCTTCAGGGTATTCCATGACTCGGGTTTTTAGGAGGAAGCTGCCTGTGATTAACTCGCTAATAAATCTGGAGGCTGGCTCTGGTTATGCAGCTTAGATCCCGGCAGGGTCTGACTCCGAATAACCAAAACAAACGCGTTTTTTAAATTATTTTTAATGGTTTGTATCCCACGGCTGCAGCAGCACCACTGACGTGCCGGGGTTTGTGACTCCAGCCTGCTCCAGAGCTGCTGGGACTCTGCCTGGGAGGAATGAGCCGTTTGCATCCTGGTGGGAAAGCACGAGTTTTGTTAGCTGCTGGTTGATTTTTTGCCTTGTTTCAGATGCTGGTTTTATTTCTCAGGTGATTTACAAGAGCTGTTCCTCTAACCCTGAGCTCGCTAGCGCTGTGATGTGAACAGGGTGGGTCCATTCCCTGGCCTGTTGCAGGATGGTTGTGCCCAATGGGAAGCCAGTGAGGGCCGGGAATACTGCTGGAAATCACCGGGGTGTGACTGAACTTGTAATTCCTGGTCAGCCCAACGTTTCCAGTTCTGCCATGGCCCCGTGTGTTCTCTCTCTGCAGGCTCCATCCGTTTCCCGTCTCTCCAGGATGAGAGAGGCTTGGGTCCGGCTCTCCCCCTCTCCCTGTAGTTGATAGTTTGGGAAGCAGAGGTGATGCTGGAGTCGAGATGGCCGACAGCGTGAGAATCTTCCTTCATGACCTCGTCAGGGTGAGGCTGCGGCTGCTGGGGTTGTTTCTGTGCGCTTTGGGAGCACCCTCCTTCCCATGGCATCAGGGAATTTGGAGGAAAAGGGTCTCCAGGGGTATTTGAACACTGTTGTGTGGTGTGGCTACAGCAAAGGGCTCAGTGTTTGCTGCTGAACCTCTGACAGACTTCCTTTGGGCACAAACTAATGAAAAGTCTCGATAATATTAATAATAATATTAATTATAAAAAGACAACGTGTAACACACAAAGTTTATAATATATTTTAATACAGACTGTATAATACTGTTTAAAATTTAATAATAATAATACTAACAACAACAATAGATTAATGTCTGTGACCACAGCAGCTCTGTCCCAGCAGTAAGGTCTCTGTCACCTCACTGCTCCCACCCTGTCTTCCACCATCCAGGGTTAAATACATGCTAAAAGCCACTCATGCTGTGACACGGAGCAATGGCTCATGCTCAGAAATAACTTGGTTTGGAAAACAGACTAGGGTTTGATCAAAACCCCGTGGCCACAACCTAAAAGCAGGTGTTGTGTCATTTCCCAGTGCTCCTACACCATCAGCTGGAAGGGCTGCCTGGTCAGGGCCCAGCTCTGCTGTTTCAGACAAGAATTTGGCACTGGAATTTATCCTTTTTGGTCAAGAACTCCATGAACCCAGCTGCCACCAGGGTGGTGACACCGTCCTGGCTCATGCTTATGATCTTCATTTTAAAGGGAAATTGTGATGACAACGGTTATGGGATCACCTGGAGCTGGAAATGATTGAACAGGATCCCAGAGTGCTTTGGGTTGGAACGGATCTTTAAGTCTTTCTCATTCCATGTCCCTGCCAAGGGCAGGGGCACCTTCCAGTATCCCAGGTTGTGCTCCAAGCCCCATCCAGCCTGGCCTTGGGCACTTCCAGGGATGCCACAACCTCTCTGGACAAGCCAAGTCCTCGGAGACAGCTCTGCAAATCTTCCAAACATGGAATAAGGGAAAGTTTCTGGGATGAGGACAGATGCTTTTACTTGTGAAGGAATGAGCATCAAACTCCTAACATACAGTCAGACTTTGCACATCTCAAATATTGGCATCATTCCATTTTATTAGCCTCAAAGAGCTGGCAGGGGATGAGGCCCTTCCTGCCAGACGAGGCTGGGAGAGATCCGACTGATTTTCTGCCAGGGTTTTAAATAGTGCAGATTGGAAGAGAAATTACACCTTTACAGAAAAAAATTACTGCTGGTCATGGAGGTGCTGGAATGTGCAGTGATTTAGGTCACTGGGCCATGGAAGAGAGGTGGTGTTGCTGCTCCAGGCCTTGGCTCCAGCTGAGCCCAAGCAGCCAGGGAGTGAGGCCAGGCACCAGGAGGGTTTGGCCTGGGTCAGCCACAGCCCATTGCTCCTCCCTCCTCATGTCCACAGGGAATTAAGGACTCCATCTGGGGCATCTGCACCATCTCCAAGCTGGACGCCCGGATCCAGCAGAAAAGGGAAGAGCAGAGGCGGAGGAGAGCCAACAGCGCGCTCGCCCAGCGGAGGTTTCACATGGAAGAGAAGAAGCAAGAGAAGTGAGTGTGGGGCGTGGCTGGTCAGAAACGGGGTAATTCCCTTCTCCTCTGGTAGTCAGAGCCAATAAATGGGAAACACATGGCATGAAACTCCCATTTTCCACTCCATAATGGAGCTGGAGCTGTTACCGTGAGATAAGAAATCAGACCTTTTATGTGGTTTGATAATCTGGCTGAATTACCTCTGAAACAACGTGGATTTATGAGTTTCTTTTCCTTGTGAATCCTCGTGCTGTCTCAGATCCATTGTTGTTGCTGGTAGCTGTGGGATCAGGGAAGAAACAGCAGCTTGGATCCAATGTCCATGTCAGGGCAGACTGAGTGTCTCTGTTCATCAGCCCTGCTGTGTTTTGTGGGGTTTGGAGCTGCAGAACTTAAGGGGTTCTGGAAATGTCAGAATTATCCCCCTGGAGGAGCAAACAGCATCTGTTCCCATGTCTGACTCCCAGACTGTGCCAGGATGTCTCTGCTGCCCTGATGGCACTGGGCTGGCACCTCACACAGTGGGTTTGGGCAGTAATGCACATTCTGAGACATATCTACCAATTATTGGGGGTGGCTGAAAGGTGAAAGAAAAGTCTCCCATGATCCCAATACTCCTCAAGGGTGTCTGCAGCTCCACATCTCAGCTGCCCCTGAAAAAAAGTATAATGTTTATATAAAAAGTATAATGTTTATATAAATAAACAGCTGGATTTTGCTAGTTTTCTTGATAGCAAAATTACTCTGGTGTCAAGAGCTGACTGGGAAAGTGCTGCAGAGACCCATGGAGCTGCTCTTGTGTGTCCAGAGACACCAGAACCACGCTGAGCTGAAACAGCCTCTTCCAAGACCAAAAAATGCCCAAAATTTCCTAATTTTATTGTGGCAAGAGTTTGGAGACAGCAAAGCCTGAGATCTCCAATATGTGCTTAAAAATCTGGAGGAGATCTTTGCTTTTCTTCTGTTTCAGTCCAGATTTCGGGAATTAATAAAGTTGAAAGAGTCTCCCTGATGTAAGTCTTGTAGAGATTGCATTGGCTGAGACGTGGTGTGGGTCTGTGCAGGGATTCCTTCCAGGATTTCTGTATTTGGATAAAATCAGGTGCACAATTGGTGTTGAGCTGGTTCTTGGTGACTTTTCCAAGGTGTCCAAAGCATGGGGCAGAAGCAGTTGGCACTCATGGGGGGACATTTGTCCAGGTGCTGGGACATTAACACGCCTCTCTCCTGCAGTGAACCCCGGATAGTGAGCCGGATATTTCAGTGTTGTGCCTGGAATGGAGGCGTCTTCTGGGTATGTGGAGATGTTTCTTATTTATTACGGTTTTTATTTTAAAACCCCTGTGAAAACCCATGTCCTGCTCCAGCCCTGACAGGCTGTGAGTGGTGAGCCATCAGCACGGCAGCAGGAATTGCTGGGAACCACCACGTTCCCATCCCAGTGCTGGATTTTAAGGGATTCACTAAGGGATACAGGACCACAGACTTATTCAAGAGACCCACATATGAAACCCAAGCTGCTTTTCCGGGTCTTTGAGACTGCTCTCCATCTGAATATTCAATTCCTGCCTTGCTGCAGTCTGGGATATTGTTTTGCCAATTGGATATTGACATATTAAAGACATTTCCTCATCTCTGAATTGCTGTGCCTGGTTCATAAGGCTGATCCTTAATGGAGCCAACACTTCATAAATCAAATAACCAAATAAATGGCTTCATTTTCTCATTACAGTGGTGCAGAGCACAAGGGATTGGCATGGAAATGTTGAAATGTTCAGCTGCAGGTTGCGGCTGTATTTAAACAGAAATCCTTATTCCTCTGTATCTGTGGATAGCTGGGGGAGGAGAGGCACATGTGCCTTTGGATCTGTAGCCAGATGCAGTGCCTCACTGAGAGCCCTTGTTTGTTTTTCCCTGCAGCTTAGTCTCTTCTTGTTCTACCGAGTGTTCATCCCCGTGCTCCAGTCGGTCACGGCGCAGATCATCGGTGGGTGCCTTTCCCCTTGGGCCTTTCCAGGGTGCTCCGCAGTCCATGGGATGAGTTTGGAGTCTCTGTCCCATTGAGCTGTTCCTCTTACCTCTGTCTCCTTGTGTTGTTTTCCTCTTCTTCCCAGTACCAACCAATCCCATCATCAATCACCAGTAGCAAACCAGGGGTGGATCACCCCACTGACAGCCTGTGCACATCAGGGATCCAGCCCGGGGGTGTTGCCATTTCAAACACAGTTGTCTGTGTGGTTTTGCATTTAAATAAAAATCAAGGGGGTGGAAATGTGCTTTTAAAGACATTTAGAGAGCTAGAGTCAGGAGAAACTCCCTGATGGCTGTGCCAGGAAGCATTTGGAGATTCCTCACCAGTTCCTCACATGTGTCTCTCCGTCTCTCTTCCGAAGGTGACCCTTCCTTACACGGTGACGTCTGGTCCTGGCTGGAGTTCATCCTCACCTCCATTTTCAGCGCTCTCTGGGTCCTGCCCCTCTTTGTGCTCAGTAAGGTGGTCAACGCCATCTGGTTTCAGGTAGGTGACAGGAACCTGGCCCTGCCTTGAGCTAACGGGGGGATTTCCCTCACTGGGTGGGACTGGATCAGTTGATGTGGGGGCACAAGATGAAAGCCCACCCTAAAACAGACTCAGGGCTTATTCCTGATGGGCGAAAGCAGCTCAGGAGCATCACTGTGGGTTCGATTCCCCTGAAGCCCCCATTGCTCTGGAGTTCCATTTGCCTCAAGCCCGTCTCTGCTGGCAGGACATCGCGGATCTGGCGTTCGAAGTGTCGGGCAGGAAGCCTCACCCCTTCCCCAGCGTCAGCAAAATCATCGCTGACATGTTGTTCAACCTCCTGTTGCAGGCGCTTTTCCTCATCCAGGTGAGACAAGCAACCGGCCCACCAGCTCAGGTGATGCCCTCCCCCAAATCCTGAACGTCCCCCTCTCAATGCGCTCCTTTCCTATGCCAGGGAATGATCGTGAGCCTGTTCCCCATCGACCTCATTGGGCAGCTGATCAGCCTCCTCCACATGTCGCTGCTCTACTCGCTCTACTGCTTCGAGTACCGCTGGTTTAACAAAGGTGAGGGAGGCTCCCTGCATGGAAAGGGGGAATTTACCTGGACTGGGCGTTTCTCTGCCGAAGGAGCGTCCAGCTGGGGTGTCAGAGGATGATCTTCCATCAGTTTTTATATGGAATGAAGGGATAATGTGAGCCAGCAGTGTACTCAGGTGGTAAGAAGGCCAGTGGTGCCTGGCCTGTACCAGCCCCGGTGTGGCCACAGCTCCAGGGCAGTGCTGGGCACTGGGGAGGCCTCAAGTGCTATGTCCAGTTTTGGGCCCCTCATGACAAGAAGGACATCGAGGTGCTGGAGCACATCCAGAGATGGGTACAGAGCTGGGGAAGAGTCTGGAGCAGCTGGGGGTGCTCAGCCTGGGGAAAAGGAGGCTCAGGGGGAACCTTGTGGCTTTGCAGCCAGGTTTTATGCAGGGCTCTGCTCCTGCATAAAAAGTGACAGGATGAGAGGACATGGCCTCAAGCTGTGCCAGGGAGGTTCAGAGTGGACATGAGGATGAATTTCTTCACTGACAGGGTGGTCAGGCATTGGAAGGGGCTGCCCAGGGGGTGGTGTAGTCCCCATCCCTGGAGCTGTTCAGGAGATGACTGGATGTGGCACTCAGTGGTCTGGTCTGTTGACAAGGTAGGGATTGGTCAAAGGAGGTGATTGGAGGTCTTTTCCAGCCTGAATGGTTCTGTGATTCTGTAGTGAGGGTGTCTCCTCCCCATGGGTTCATTTCCACGGGATTTTCCTCTTGGCAGGAATCGAAATGCACCAACGGTTGTCCAACATCGAGAGGAACTGGCCCTACTACTTTGGCTTCGGCTTGCCACTGGCATTTCTCACAGCCATGCAGTCCTCCTACATCATCAGGTGGGAAAGCCACTCTGGACCCTCCTCCTCCTGACACGCACTGGACCCACCAAGTGCCCCTTATTTTATTCTGTGTTTTCCCCTTGCAGCGGTTGCCTCTTTTCCATCCTTTTCCCTCTCTTCATCATCAGCGCCAACGAAGCCAGGACCCCCGGCAAAACCTAGTGAGTATCCTTCATTCCCACCCACTGATCCTCGTCCAACACCCCCAGTGCCCCCCAAACCCTGCGGGGGCGCTCCCGGCGCCGAGAGCTGATGGACTCTCTTCCCTTTCAGCCACTTCCAGCTCCGTCTCTTCTCCTTGGTGGTTTTCCTCAGCAACAGACTCTTTCACAAGACCGTTTACCTTCAGTCCGCCCTGAGCGGTGCTTCCTCCTCCCCCTCCTCCTCCTCTTCCTCCTCCTCCTCGCCCTCTCCTGCCAAACACGCGGCTGCTCCGGGGCACTGAGCTGCCCCCAGACCCCGGGGAGGGGGGGACACCCACGGGCTTCTCCACCCCCGATCTCCAGGGACAGGCAGGACCCAGCCTGACGAGGTGTCACTGTCAGTTCTGCATCTCCCCCTGGAATTTTTTTGGGGGGAAGATCCGGGTTTTTAACACCTTTGTGAGTTTCCAGGAGCCGGGTTGTGCCCTGCGCTTGTTTTATAGCGGACTCTTTTGTAACGCCTTTCCCGTGCCATCCCCCAGCCTCGGGCCGGTGGGTCGGAACCCGTCAGCCTGTTTTGCCGTCGTGTCCCTCCCGTGTCCCCTCGTGTCCCCCGTCCCCCTTCCCGCTCCCTCCATCTCCCCTAACTCAGGTCGTGGGAGGGGGGCGGGCATTTCTGGGAGCTCCCGCTGCCGTCGAGCACAGCGTCCCCCTTCCGTGCATGTACCGTTTCTGTCGGGTCGGGGAAGGAACCGCTGACGTTCAAAACCCCCTTTGGATATTTCGGGCCGGTTTATCAACTTTTCTCTAGTATTTTCACACTGAAACATTAAACGGAGAAACCACGATTCTCAGCCGTTCCGCGCCTGCCGCTGTCGTTCCTCGGGGCGGGGTTCCGGGGGCCGGGCTCCCCCCGCGCCCCGCAATGGTTCCGTCGGCCCACGTGGCCGGGCCGGCCCCGCTTCCGCCTCCGCCCACGTGACCGCGCCAGCCCCGCCAACCCGGACGGACACGTCACGGCTCCTTCCCCGCCGGCACCGCCCGCTTCCCGCTCCGCCAATCGGGAGGCGCCGTACGCCGCGCGCGCCGCCCCGCGCCCCATTGAGGGTTCGGCGCTTCGGCCAATGAGCGCGCCCGCTCCCGGAGTGACGTGCGCTTCGGCCAATGGGAGGCGGGCGGGGGCGGGGCGCGGGCTGGCGGCGGCGGCGGCAGGGCGGCTGCGCGGGGCGGATGGACGGGGCGGCGGGGCCGCGGTGAGGGACGGCACCGGCACCCGAGCGGGGCTGCGGGAGCTGCGGGTCCTCGGGCCTGGGGGTGGAGGGGTGCCCGGGTGTGTGGGGTCTGCGGAGTGAGGGGGCTGAGGGGTCATGGGGTGCCCGGGCCTTGGAGGGTGCCCCGGCGTGTGGGGAGAGGGAGCACGGGGGTTCGAGGAGTCCCCAGACGTGTGGGCTCAGACCCTGCGGCTGGAGCCTGGAGGTGCCCGCGGGGCGTGGGGGGCAGCGCGAGGGGTCGGGAGTGCTCTGTGACACTGGGAGTTCCTGGGGCTGAAGCCTACCCCCGAGGGCATCGGGGCACCCCAGGGCAGCGCCACTCGTGCCCGGAGGCATCTGCACTGTCCTCCATTATCCCGCGGGATCCAGGAAATGACCACCACACGGTATTTCTGTACCTGGCACTACCCAGCGTGTGCCAGTCGGTGTCACTTCAGGGCACGGGAAGGCTTTGCCAGGCCCAGTCTGTTTGGGTTTTAAATCTCAGCCTGTCTCAATGCATCCTGCCTGATGTTGTAGCTTAGAGACCTGAACTGCACATTTACCCAGCTGTGCTGGGACCCAGCCTGCCCGGAGCAGCGGGAGGGGTTTTCCTGACTGATTGGGCAAGAAACGATTTGAAGAAATCCGAGTTTTCAGGGCAGAAAGATGTTAAAGCTGTGATTCTTCAGTAAGAGTTTCACTTCCTTGGTGTGCAACTCCACGATTTCTGTGGCTTTTCTTCCTCGCAGGGAGTTTGGATTAAACAGCCACATTGTCTGGTGTGAGCGAAACCGATTTGTTCTATCTGCATTAACAAACTACTGGGATGTATATATTTGACATAAGTAATCCAAAGTGGGAGTAACCAGGAGCCATACAGATCTCCTGTGTGTGAGAAAAAGCACCCCTTTCTTGCATTCTCCGTGGATTGTATTTTTTGTGCATTGTTTGCAGGTGATGGTTAAACTACAGAGAGCATCCAGAGGGAAAGCAGGGGTTTTGCTCATGTTTACACTGGGGTTTTGTTCTGTGCACAGAGAAACAGGCACGTCCTCTGCCCCGGAGAAGTTCTGGGCTCGGTAAAGGAGGGAGAACCAGCCAGGATTTGGGGTGACAGCTCAGGTCAGGACAGGAGGTGAGGAGTTTGTGGGGGAGGCACAAGCACCTGGCAGGGATAAAGGCTGGGCCAGAGTCGGGGATTTAAACTCCAAAGGCTCATGAAGGCTTTAAAGACAACATGGTCTGAGTTCCTCTTTGATGTCTTCCTGATTGTGTCCAGGCCTTCAAGGATCCTCAGGCCCCGCATTTGATGTGAAAATGACCAAGCTGGGGTTTCTGCGGCTCTCCTATGAGAAACAGGACACGCTGCTCAAGCTCCTCATCCTGTCCATGGCAGCTGTCCTGTGTAAGTCTGTGCCCTCAGGGATGGCTCCTGGTGCAGGGAAACCAAGGGTAACTCGTGAGCTCTGTGTGCTCACTCTGCCCCTTCTCTGTGTTTGCAGCTTTCTCCACCAGACTTTTTTCTGTCTTAAGATTTGAAAGTGTCATCCATGAGTTTGACCCGTAAGTGTTTTCCTCTCCTTTCCTGGGGGCCTGTTGGGCTTTTTCTCTTCTGAAGCACATGGAAATCAGGCGACGGTGGCAGGCTGAAGTTAATCCCCATTGAGGATGTGGGATTTGGGGGACATGTTTTATCACAGCTTGGTTTTCTTCTTCCCCACCGAAATCTACCTGGTACCCAGGGCAATTCCTGCAACCCAGATCCAAGAATCACCTGCCATTGCTTTTCTCCTGGGAGTTGGTTATTCCTGACCTGGGCACAGCAGGAGAGAGAGCTCCTGGCACAGTTTTTGTCAGTGTCCCAAGCTTGTTGCTGATTGAATCAGTCCCAAGGGACACTGTCACCTTTGTCAACGCACTGTTGGGCCCACTGGGAGGAGAAATTAACCTTTGCAGCTGAGGTTTGGGGCAGTTGAGGGAAACTGGGCCAGTTCCCCGTGCGTGGAGCACAGGAGCAGCCCGCACAGTGCTGTCACACCTTGTCATCCTCACAGGTATTTCAACTACCGCACCACCCGCTTCCTGGCTGAGGAGGGCTTCTACAAATTCCACAACTGGTTTGATGACCGAGCATGGTACCCCCTGGGCAGGATCATCGGGGGAACCATTTACCCAGGTAAAGCTTTTGCCAAATGCACCCGATACAAGGGAAAATCAGGGTGGGCACTGCATCCAGGAGTGCCAGCTGGAACAGCTTGGGGATGCATCCCGAGCAGCAGCGAGTGTTTGGAGCACCCTGATAACGGTGTCGTTTCCATCCCCAGGCCTGATGATCACATCGGCAGCCATTTACCACGTGCTGCACTTCTTCCACATCACCATCGACATCCGTAACGTCTGCGTGTTCCTGGCTCCCCTCTTCTCCTCCTTCACCACCATTGTGACTTACCACCTCACCAAAGAGCTCAAGGTAGGGGGGCCAGCAGGGTGTGCCCCCAGGCTTTGGCTTTCCAGAGGAGCAGGAGGTGTTTTCCGTTCGGGAGAGCAGCTGGGTCAGGGATTTGGAGGTGACAGCCACGCTCCTCAAAACCCCGACCTTCTGGGAAGTGGGAGATCTGCTTGAGAGCTTTGCTTCCACATTCAATTTTTATTTCTTTGAGTAATAAAACCCCTTAACCCTGATGTCTTCCCCTGGCTGTTTTTCCCAGGATGCAGGGGCAGGACTCCTGGCGGCTGCCATGATCGCTGTTGTGCCTGGGTACATCTCTCGATCTGTTGCTGGCTCCTATGATAATGAAGGTGAGTTTGTCACCCTTTAAGGAGTGCTTGGTGCTGAAGATGCTGCAGGGCACAATAGAGGTGATCCTTGCTGGATTTGTGCTGTACAAACCCGACGCATCAGAGATCAGAGGTGGTTCTTGGCCATGCCATGGAGTAGAGGGAGTGTTTCCCAACTCTGGCAGCGAGTTTACTCTTTGTAAATCAAGAAGGGTTTTGTCACCTCCCCAAACTCTGCTTACAACTGGAGCCGCTGTGTTGTTGCCCTGTGCTTTTATCCCTGTTCCAGCAGTGACGCTGGGACTGGCAAAGGCAGCAATCTCACTGCCAGTGCCTGGGGCAGAGGAGGATCCAGGTTCCTGTGCTGTAGCTGGGCTCTTGGGGGCTGTGTAGGAGTTATTCCAGCTGGTGTGGCTGGAAGAAGCCACGTGAGCTATTAGACACAAACTCCACAGTGTTTCAGTCTAGAAAGGCTCTTCCCAGGCCTGGCTCTTTGTGTGATGGAGCAGCAAAAGCACGTACAAATCTGTCTTTAATGGCTTGAGTGCTCTGCCGTGCCCCAGGGATGACGTTAACGGCTCCGGGTCCTTCCACAGGTATCGCCATATTCTGCATGCTCTTGACCTACTACATGTGGATCAAGGCCGTCAAAACTGGCTCCATCTATTGGGCAGCCATGTGTGCCCTCGCCTATTTCTACATGGTGAGTGTCCCTTCTCCCAGCTCTGGGGTGAACCTGACTCTGAGATTCCTCTGGATGCATTCTCCAGGTGTGGAGTTTCCACCACGGTGTGCTGTTCCTGTGTCTGTGTGTCCAGAGAGCTAGAGCCTCTATGGAGGTGGAAATGGAATGGGTCCTTTCTTCCCAAAACTAGCGGGTTTTGTGTGAGGTGTTCTTAGTAGCGTTGAAAAATCCGTGATTCTGGCAGCTGGGGTGTGGAGGATGCCCTAAGATAGAGCAGATCCCAGCTGGTATTGCTACTGTGTGAAGATCCTGTGATCCCAGCAAAGCTAAAGCTCTGTGTTTCACCTCAGCTCTGCAGCTGTTCAGTCCTGGAACTTGTGGGTGTGTGTCTGCTTTGTGTCCTGGCAGGTCTCCTCGTGGGGCGGCTACGTCTTCCTGATCAACCTCATCCCCCTGCACGTCCTGGTGCTGATGCTCACCGGGCGCTTCTCCCACAGGATCTACGTAGCCTACTGCACAGTCTACTGCTTGGGAACCATCCTCTCCATGCAGATCTCCTTCGTTGGCTTCCAGGTGGGCACCAGGAGGGTTTGCAGACTCAGGGATGGGTTGTAGCAGAGCAGCAGCGCGCTGGCACCTGCTTTTACTTCTTGTCTTCATCACTGAGGTTATAAGTGGGTGCTGACTCCTTGTTCCAGGTTCCATTGTGCTGATTCCTTGCCACCTTTGGCACAATGAGCCTTTGGCTGTGCTGGATGACTTTCAGAGCTCCTAATCTTACCAGCGCTGGTTGTCTTTTAAAATCTCTTTGGTTTTGGTGAAGGAAACACTCATGCCATGTTGTGTCTCGGTATGGCAGGAAACAGGCCTGCTCAGCTCATGTTTTCAAGAGAATCCGGTTAATTTTCCATATGGATTCTTATCAGAATCAAAGCAGATGGAAAAGGACTCGTGCCAGCTGTGCCAGTCAGAGGGAGGGAACATTTGATCATTTTCCTGTGACTGGCACAGATTGTGCCGAGCAGGGATTTGTGTAAAAAGCCGTCTCCATGTCTGACCGTGCTCTGCCTCACTCCCAGCCTGTCCTCTCCTCGGAGCACATGGCTGCCCTTGGAGTCTTTGGCTTGTGCCAGATCCATGCCTTCGTGGACTACCTCCGGAGCAAGCTGAACCCACAGCAGTTCGAAATCCTCTTCAGGAGCGTCATTTCCCTGGTCGGCTTCGTCCTCCTCTCCGTCGGGGCCGTGCTGATGCTCACAGGTAGCCCCAGGCCGTGGCCATTCCAAGGGTGTTTCACCCTCTTTCCTTGCTTCCAAAGGCATGGAATTTGTCCATCCTAGCTCTGTGTCACTGTGGTGCCAGTGCCCGTGAGTCCCTTCGAAGGGGGAGGTTGGGACCTGCCCAGATTTGTGCATTAACAAAAAATATTTAAGCAGCAGCCCTTAGAAGGGAGGGGCAGAGACTCTGGGGACACCAGGCTGGTGCTGCAGATACTGACTGTTGCTCTGTAGCAGCAAAGAGATGCTAAAAAAAAGATTGGGCAGGGAGTTTTTTAGAGTGAAATTGCATTGTATTTCCTTTCTAAAATGGCAGGTTTGAGTAATAGAGATTCTAAACGAGGTCTGGGATCACCCATTCAGCCTCACACGTGCTTCCCTGGGAGAGTGCTGTCAACATTGCCCGTTACTTTGCTGGATCCAAAGAGGTTTTGTTTTCTCCACTATCCTAGGGAAAATCTCCCCATGGACGGGGCGTTTCTATTCCCTGCTGGACCCTTCCTATGCCAAGAACAACATCCCCATCATCGCCTCTGTCTCTGAGCACCAGCCCACCACTTGGTCCTCCTACTACTTCGACCTGCAGCTCCTTGTTTTCATGTTCCCAGGTGAGTCACCGGACCCTGAGTCAGTCACCAGAGGGTTTTCCTGCCTCTTCTGGCTCTGCCCAGCCTGCTGGGGAACACTGTGTCCCTCTGTGTCCTCCTTTGTCTCTCAGTGCCTGGTTTTATTTCATCTCTGAGCTGAACCTGACCCTTTTTTCTCCCCCCTCACAGTTGGTCTCTACTACTGCTTCAGCAACCTCTCAGATGCCCGTATCTTCATCATCATGTACGGCGTGACCAGCATGTACTTCTCAGCTGTCATGGTGAGGGCTGCGGGTGCACCACCGAGTGATCATAACAATTTAGTTTGTGTTTCAGAACCTAGTGATGATTCTTTCATCCTGAGGGCTTTTCTCCCTTCCATAAACGTGGTTTTGTTTTGCCCATCTCTGCAGTGAGGGAAGGTGAAGTTGCAAAACTCAGTGGTTTGGGTGTTACTCGTGTCCCTGTGGCCTGGTCAGTGTTCCTGAGCTCCCAGAGCTGAGCTCCCAGTGCAGGCTCAAACAAATTCTCCGGGCTTTCAAGCAGGGACTGGTGACAAACAGTTGCTGATGAGCCCATTTCCACTCTTCCTGCGGCACACTGAACACTAAATATGGTTGAGTTCTGGTGTGGAGGCAGCTACCAATCCTTGCTTCCACCTAAGATTGCTGAAGTGACCTCGATTTCCCATGTGGGCCAATTTTGAGCATTTCAGGGCATTTCCCTCGAGGGTGTCTGGGATGGTGGCAGCTCCTCACATAAAGAAACAGCCACAGGTTTATCCTGAGGCTGATATATCCGCTGAATTTGAGGTGCTGGATTAGAAATGGCATCCAATTCCTTCTTCTCTTGGATTTCTGCTGGATTCCTTCTCCGACAGTTCTGCTGTTGCCATAGGTGCGTCTCATGCTGGTGCTGGCTCCGGTGATGTGCATCCTGTCCGGCATCGGGGTCTCTCAGGTGTTGTCCACCTACATGAAGAACCTGGATATCAGCCGGCCAGACAAGAAGAGCAAAAAGCAGCAAGACTCCACCTACCCCATTAAAAACGAGGTGAGCACCAGGCCGGCTCGGGAAGACGCCTGCTCCTGATGGGCTGAGTGCGGGAGGCCGTCGGCCCCGTCCCTCCGGTGCCGAGACCCTGGGTTGTTCCCGCAGGTTGCCAGCGGCATGATCCTGGTCATGGCGTTCTTCCTGATCACCTACACCTTCCACTCCACCTGGGTCACCAGCGAGGCCTATTCCTCCCCCTCCATCGTTCTCTCTGCCCGCGGCGGCGACGGCAGCAGGATCATCTTCGATGACTTCCGAGAAGCTTATTACTGGCTGCGGCACAACACGCCGGAGGTACGGGGGGCTGGGGCCTTGGGCGCCCGGCGCTGCCCGCTGAGGAGCTGACGCACGGCCGGTGTTTGGTGCAGGATGCCAAGGTGATGTCCTGGTGGGACTACGGCTACCAGATCACTGCCATGGCCAACCGGACCATCCTGGTGGACAACAACACCTGGAACAACACGCACATCTCCCGCGTCGGCCAGGTGAGTCCCTCCCTCCTTCCCCCGCTGCCCTGGCCAGCCTTTGTGGGCACCACGTCAGCGCCGGCTGACACCACGTCTGCCCCAGGCCATGGCATCGACGGAGGAGAAAGCCTACGAGATCATGAGGGAGCTGGACGTCAGCTACGTGCTGGTCATCTTTGGCGGCCTCACCGGGTACTCGTCGGACGGTAAGGTCCCGCTGTGAGCCGGGTCAGACCCAGCCAGCAGCGCTGGTGGCAGAGTCCCACCTCCAGCTGGGGCTGTGGAGTGAAAACAGGGCTGGAATGCTCCTCTCTGGAGCTGCACGTGCCTTTGGAGCTCTCCCTCAACCTTGCTTTTGGCCCCACCATGTCACCTGAACCCTCCCTCCTGGCCCACCAGCTCAACTTGACTCCTCATTCTTTTAGCTCATCCCAACTTCTTGTTCTTTCACCCCCTTGCTCTTTGCCTCTCAGCTCAACCCCAGCCCTCATTCTCTGCCCCCCAACTCTCTGCCTTGCAGATATCAACAAGTTCCTGTGGATGGTGCGGATCGGGGGCAGCACGGACACGGGGCGCCACATCAAGGAGCACGACTATTACACCCCCACCGGGGAGTTCCGAGTCGACCGCGAGGGCTCCCCGGTGCTGCTCAACTGCCTCATGTACAAGATGTGCTACTACCGCTTCGGCCAGGTCTACACCGAGGCCAGTGAGTCCCTGAGTCCCCCCGGGCCGTGGTGCTGCTGCTGGGGGGCCCTGCTGCGCCCTGACATCTCTGGGGCGCCGTGCAGCAGCGCTGCCTGTCCTTTGTCCTCCCTTAGAGCGACCGCCAGGCTACGACCGGGTGAGGAACGCCGAAATCGGCAACAAGGACTTTGAGCTGGACGTGCTGGAGGAGGCGTACACCACAGAGCACTGGCTGGTCCGAATATACAAGGTGCGGCTCCAGAACGAGCAGGGACCTGCCTAATTCGGGGGGGAAAACCATGGGATTCTACCTAATGAACCTTCTTTTACTGCCCAGGTGAAAGATTTGGACAACCGTGGGTTGTCAAGGACGTAGAGGAGCCGGCGCCGGCCGTGCCGGACAGCGCACTGACCCAGCCTTGGCCTGTGCAGCAGAGATTTGGGGGTTTGGTGGGGTTTCGAGGGGGGCTGTTTCGGGTTTGTTTTATACCGTTTGTAAGCGCAGGCAGCGGCGGGAGGACCCTGCCTGCCCCGTCCTGCCGGGAGTGATTTTTATATACGCACGGAGCCGTCGCCGAATCAGGAGCTGGCGGCTCTCACCGGGGCTGATTGACCAGGAATTGTGACACAATACAGAGAAATAAAAATAAATTTGGTGGGCTTTTCCCCGAATTCTCTCAGAGGGGCGTTTGGGGCCGTTTCGCTGCTTTTAATCGATTTGAATGGCAGTAGAGGCGGGGGGCGTGGCCTGGCAGGGGGCGGTGTCTCGGTGGGGGCGTGGCCCGGGCGGGTGGGGGGCGTGGCCTGTGCTGTGCGGGGGGCGTGGCCCGGGCCATGCGCGCGCAGGGCGGGGCGGGGCGCGCGGCTCTGGCGGGAAAAGGCGGCGTGGCCGGGCCGCAGCCGGGAGCGGGGCGGGATCGCGGCCCGGAGCGGGCCCGGGGCCGGGGATGGCGGTGCCCTTCGTGGAGGACTGGGACCTGGTGCAGACGCTGGGCGAAGGCGCCTACGGGGAGTGAGTGCGGCGGGGCCGGGGGAGGCGGGGTTGCTGCCGGCCGGGTCCGCCCCTTGCACGCCCCTGCCCTGCCCCTTGCGCGACCCGGGCCCCTGCCCTGCCCCTTGCGCGGCGCTGTCCCCTTACCCCCCCTTGCGCCACTTCCACATCCTCCGCTGCTTGTTCCTGCGTGGTCCTGCACGGCCACTGCGCGCCCTCTGTTTGCTCGCGTCTTGGCCATCACCTGCCGTGTGTGTGCTCTCACCTTGCCCGATCCGCTGCTCGCCCATCACGTGCCCACTGCTTGCCCACTCTGCGGTCGTTGCCTGCCCTTGTGTGCCCCCCGCTTGCCCATCACCTCCCCTTGCACACCCGCTGTGCCCCCCCTGCGTGCCCATCGTGCCCTGCCTGTGCCTGCATTCCCTGCCTGTTCCAGCCTGCTGCCTGTCTGCAGGCATTTGCTGGCCATTCCTTGCCTCCAGTGGCAATATTCCCTGCCTGCTGCCTGTCTCCAGTGGCAGCGTTCTCTCCCCATTCCCTGTCTGCTGCCTGTCTCTGCAGGAAGCACTCCCATGCCCATTCCCTGCCTGCTGCCTGTCTCTGCGAGAAGCATTCCCATGCCCATTCCCTGCCCATTCCCTGCCTGCTGCCTGTCTCTGCGAGAAGCATTCCCATGCCCATTCCCTGCCCATTCCCTGCCTGCTGCCTGTCTCTGCGGGAAGCATTCCCCTGCCCATTCCCTGCCTGCTGCCTGTCTCTGCAGGAAGCGTTCCCATGCCCATTCCCATGCCCATTCCCTGCCTGTTCCATGCCCGCCGTGCCCCCACTGACCCCAGCCCACCGCAGGGTGCAGTTGGCCGTGAACCGCCGCACCGAGGAGGCCGTGGCCGTGAAAATCGTGGACATGAAGCGCGCGGCCGAGTGCCCGGAGAACATCAAGAAGGAGATCTGCATCAACAAGATGCTGAGCCACGAAAACGTCGTCCGGTTCTACGGACACCGGCGGGAGGGGGCCACGCAGTACCTCTTCCTGGAATACTGCCGAGGCGGAGAGCTCTTCGACCGCATCGGTGAGGCACAGGGGCATTTAGGGGCGATGGGGCATCCTAAATTGTCGTCCCCACACGGCTGAGGACTGCTCTTCTTCTTCCCCATGTGCAGAGCCAGATGTTGGGATGCCAGAGCCGGAGGCGCAGCGGTTCTTCCAGCAGCTTATTGCTGGTGTGGTGAGTGGTGAGCGGCAGTGATGCCAGTGGTGATTCCTGCATGGTGCTGACCCTTCCCATAATTCCTGCATGGTGCTGACCCTTCCCGTAATTCCTGCATGGCGCTGACCCTTCCCGTGATTCTCTCACAGCACTGACCCTTCCCGTGATTCCTGCATGGTGCTGACCCTTCCCGTGATTCCTGCATGGCGCTGACCCTTCCCATAATTCCTGCATGGTGCTGACCCTTCCTGTGATTCCTGCATGGCGCTGACCCTTCCCGTAATTCCTGCATGGCGCTGACCCTTCCCGTGATTCCTGCATGGCGCTGACCCTTCCCGTGATTCCTGCATGGCGCTGACCCTTCCTGTGATTCCCTTACAGCGCTGACCCTTCCCATAATTCCTGCATGGTGCTGACCCTTGCAGTGATTCCCTCGCAGCGCTGACCCTTCCTGTGATTCCTGCATGGCGCTGACCCTTCCCGTGATTCCTGCACAGCACTGACCCCTCCCGTGATTCCTGCATGGTGCTGACCGTTCCCATAATTCCTGCATGGTGCTGACCCCTCCCATGATTCCTGCATGGTGCTGACCCTTCCCGTGATTCCCATGTGGCGCTGACCCTCTGACCCTTCCCATGATTCCCTTACGGTGCTGACCCTCTGATCCTTCCTGTGATTCCCTCACGGCATTGACCCTTCCCGTGATTCCTGCACAGCACTGACCCTTCCTGTGATTCCTGCATGGCGCTGACCCTTCCCGTGATTCCTGCACAGCACTGACCCCTCCCGTGATTCCTGCATGGTGCTGACCGTTCCCATAATTCCTGCATGGTGCTGACCCCTCCCATGATTCCTGCATGGTGCTGACCCTTCCCGTGATTCCCATGTGGCGCTGACCCTCTGACCCTTCCCATGATTCCCTTACGGTGCTGACCCTCTGACCCTTCCCGTGATTCCCACACAGCACTGACCCTTCCCGTGATTCCCACATGTTGCTGACCCTTCCCGTGATTCCTGCACAGCGCTGACCCTCTGACCCTTCCCGTGATTCCTGCACAGCACTGACCCTCTGACCCTTCCCGTGATTCCCACACGGCACTGACCCTTCTCCTCCTCAGGTGTATCTGCACAGCATCGGCATCACCCACCGCGACCTGAAGCCGGAGAACCTGCTGCTGGACGAGCGAGGTGAGGGCAGGCGCGTCCCTCTCCGACCCCCGCTAAGTTTTCATTTCTTAATTTGTATTTTTCATTTGAGCGTTTAGTTTAAAGCTTTAGTTTGAATGCTTATGTTATGCAGTGGAATTTTTAATGTAGGGGTTTAATTTTATTCTGAATTTAAACTTTACTGTGCATTTTTAATCTAAAGTTTTTTTACAATTTTTCAGCTTCATTTCTTAATTTACGCTCTTATTTGAATCTGTGTTTTAATTTTAATTACTCCTTTCAATTCTATTTGTACTTTAGGTTCAAATTTTAAGTTCAACTTTTAAACTTAGGACTTGAAAATCTTAACATGAATTTTCATTTTAAACTCATTTTCAATCCAAAAATTTTAACCAGAAATTTTAGGCTTGAATTTATAAATTAAAATTTTGACTTAGATTTTGATTTAAATAGAAATTCAATTTGCATTTTAAATTAATTTCCTTCAGAGGGGTGGGGTAATTTCAGCTTTTGATTGGAAGCTTTAACCCGGCTTTTCCCTTTCCTTTGGGCCCAGACAACCTGAAGATCTCGGATTTCGGCCTGGCCACGGTGTTCCGGCACAACGGGCGGGAGCGGCTGCTGAACAAGATGTGCGGGACCCTGCCCTACGTGGCCCCCGAGCTGCTGCGGCGCCCGGAATTCCGCGCCGAGCCCGTCGACGTCTGGGCCTGCGGCGTGGTGCTGACAGCCATGCTGGCCGGAGGTGGGAATGTTGGGATGATGGCATTCACTGAGGGTGGTGTGCTGGTGCTTAGTGGAAGTGGGAATGTTGGGATGGATGGAATTCACTGAGGGTGGTGTGCTGGTGCTGGCCAGAGGTGGGAATGTTGGGATGATGGAATTCACTGAGGCTGATGTGCTGGTGCTCATGCTGGTTGGAATGTTGGGAATGTTGGGATGATGGAATTCACTGAGGCTGGTGTGCTGGTGCTGGCCGGAGGTGGGAATGCTGGGATGATGGAATTCACTGAGGCTGATGTGCTGGTGTCTGTGCTGGTTGGAATGTTGGGATGGATGGAATTCACTGAGGCTGATGTGCTGGTGCTGGCCGGAGGTGGGAATGTTGGGATGGATGGAATTCACTGAGGCTGATGTGCTGGTGCTGGTGCTGGTTGGAATGTTGGGAATGTTGGGATGGATGGAATTCACTGAGGGTGATGTGCTGGTGCTGGTTGGAATGTTGGGAATGTTGGGATGGATGGAATTCACTGAGGCTGATGTGCTGGTGCTTGTGCTGGTTGGAAGTGGGAATGTTGGGATGGATGGAATTCACTGAGGCTGATGTGCTGGTGCTGGCCAGAGGTGGGAATGTTGGGATGGATGGAATTCACTGAGGCTGATGTGCTGGTGCTGGTTGGAAGTGGGAATGTTGGGATGGATGGAATTCACTGAGGCTGATGTGCTGGTGCTGGTGCTGGCCGGAGGTGGGAATGTTGGGATGATGGAATTCACAGGGGGTGACATAAGGCCAGCAGAGGTGGGAATGGCTCTAGGAGTGTTTGGAATGTGTGTGATGTGTTCAGGGGGCGTGGGGGAAATGCAGGAGGGGCGCAGAGGACATGGGGAAGTATTTGTGGAATGTTCAGGAGTGTATCCATGGAATGCAGAAGGGGTGCACGGGTGAAATGTGTGAGGGAAAGTGCAGCAGGGGATCTATGGGATGGGGAAGGAGCACACACAGGATGGGAGGGATGTGTGAAACACAGAGTTGGAAGGTGTGGGATCCACAAAGGAGATGTGAAATACATGGAGAGAGGTGTTTGGAATATCCATAGGGTTGTATGGAAGGAATAGAGGGCTGCAGAAGGGGAATGTATGTGAGTGTAAGGGGGATGTATGAGAGGCAGAGGGGAGGTGTGGGATGCGTAGGAGAAGTTTGGGATGCAGGGAGTGGTATGGAATACGTGTGAGAAAACATGGGATGCGCAGGGAGGTGTGGGGTGCATGGGCAGCACACAGGATCCGTGGCAGGGCAGGGTCCCCTGGCACACCACGTCCCCACAGTGCCACATGTGTGCCTGGGGGGTGGCACCGGGGGTGACAGCAGTGACACCTCCCGCCAGAGCTGCCCTGGGACCAGCCCAGCGACAGCTGCCAGGAATACAGCGACTGGAAGGAGAAGAAAACCTACCTCCCACCTTGGAAGAAGATTGATTCGGCTCCCTTGGGTAAGCACCCAGCAGCTCCCTAAATATGCACAGATATACTCGCACAAATATATACCCAGATATACTCACACAAATATATACATAATACACAAATATATACATAATACACAAATTACGTACATATTTGTGTGAGTATTATGTATATGATATACACACAAATCACGCACACACCCCCTATTGTGTTCCACCCCCTCGTCTCCCCCAGCGCTGCTGCACAAGATCCTCACGGAGAGCCCCACAGCGAGGATCACCATTCCTGACATCCAGAAGGACCGGTGGTACAGCAGACCCCTCAAGAAGGGTAAGGGGCTGCGGGGGATCGCGCTGCTGGCCCCGAATTTGGGGATTATTGGTGTCCTGTCCCTTTGCAGATGTCAAGCGGGCTCGGCTCTCCTCGGGGGGAGTCACCGACTCCCCTGGAGGCTTCTCCAAGCACATCCGATCTGATACAGACTTCTCACCGGTGAAGGGAGCGCTGGGGTGAGCCTCTGCTTCCCTCCACACGGCTTTGCGATTCCTTGCGCGCCTCGGGCCCTTCCCGGCGTTTTCTCCGGGAGGCGGCCGGGCGCGAACCCCGCGCAACCCCTGCGATCGGCCCGGATCCTGCGAAAATCCCGGCGCAGCTCCCGCATCCGGCTCTCCCCGGAGCTCCTAACCCTTGTGTCCCCCCCTTGCCTTGCAGTGAGGACAAGGCAAGCTATTCCACGTCACAGCCGGAGCCCGGCACGGGCGGGATGCCTTGGGAGAGTGGCGCGGGAAGCATCGACCAGCTGGTGCAGGGCATCAGCTTCTCGCAGCCCGCCTGCCCCGAGCACATGCTGGTCAACAGCCAACTCCTGGGCACCCCAGGCTCCTCGCAGGTCAGGGGCTGCGGGGGGCTCCCGGTGCCGCCTGCAGCGTCGGGATGCTGCCTCGCGGCGTTCGGGACGCGGCCGGGCGAGGTTGATCCTCGCGGGGTTTCACCCTGCGGCGCTCGGGGGCCGCCCCGCGGAGTTTGGGGCGCAGCTTCGCCTGATGGGGAGTGTCAGGGAGCAGCTTGGCGTACCTGGAGGTGTAGCTTTTTGTTATTTATCGCCTCCAGTGCGGCTTTGCAGGATTTGGGGCGCGGCTTTTCAGTATTTTTTAGTTGCAGGGTGACACTTTGCCGTGGCTTTGGGGTGTCTGGGTTGTTTCATGTCCGGTTCACAGCACCGGGGTCCAGCGTTGCGTTGTATGAATTGGGTGAAACTTTGCATCATATATACGATGAGGAGGAGCAACTTTGCCATATTTATAGCGTCAGGGAGCAGCTTGGCAATGTTTGGGGTGTGGCTGGGTGAGGTTTATCGTCCTGGGGCGCAACTCTGCAGCATTTTGGGGGGCAGAGTCTCTACAACATCAGGATCCACCTGATGTTGCACCTTTTGTACTACTGGGGTGCAACTTTGCCTTGGATATGCAAGATTAAGAAGCAACTTCTGTTGTATTTATAATATCAGGGAGCAGCTGTTGGGGCTGTGGCTCTTGAATATTTACCACCTGAGGGAGTGAGGTGCAGGATTTGGGGTGCAACGTTGCAGTACTTGCAGTGTCAGTTTGTCACTTTGCCAGGGACTTGAGGACAGTTTCACGTCTGATTAACAGCACTGGGGTGCAGCATTGTGCTGCGTGAAATACTGGGGTGCAACTTTGCATGGGAAATACCGCATTAAAGAGCAACTCTGCTGTGTATGGAATATCAGGGAGCAACTTGACAAGGCTGGGATGCAGCTGTGAGTTTTATCCCTCGGGGTGCCACCTCCCAAGATTTGGAGTGCAAATGTGCATCGTTTATGGCATCAGGGTGCATTTTGTGCAGTGGTTGGGGGCTGCTTGTGGCGTTTGGGGGAGCAGCTTTGCATCAGGGTGCAGCTGGGCAAGGCTTGTCATCTCGGGGTGCAACCTTGTGGCATCTGGGGCACAATTCTGCAGTATTTTGAGTAATAAAATGCACCTTTCCAGTTCCAGGGTACAGCTCTGCAGCATTTGGGAGGCAGCTTCGCATCCAATTTACAATATTGGAGTCCATGGCTGCACTATTTTTACCTTTGGGGTGCAAATTTGCATCACTCACGTGCCATTAAAGAGCATTTTTCTGGTACTGGGGCTGCCTTTGTGCAGCATTTCCGGCGTTTGGGCTGCGGTTGTTGGCTTGTGCCATCAGGGGGTGCAGCTTTCCAACATTTCCTCACCGAAAGCCAGGATTTGTCAGAGCTGGGGCTGGAACCTGGTGGGGTTTATGGCCTTCCTGGCGGGATTTATAACCTTTGGAACGCTTTTCTGGGGCGGCAGAGCCCGTGGCAGCGGCTGGTGAAGCGGATGACGCGGTTCTTCACCAAGCTGGACGCCGACGGCTCTTACCGCGCGCTGAAGGAGGTGTGTGAGAAGATGGGATACGGCTGGAAGATGAGCTGCACCAACCAGGTGGGGCTCAGGGGATGGAACCGGGGCTGGCACCCCCCGAGCTGGGTCATCAGCGAACGATTCGAGGCACCCTCCCTCCCCTTCCCCCTTTGCAGGTCACCATCTCGACCACAGACAGGAGGAACAACAAACTCATCTTCAAGGTGAACCTGGTGGAGATGGAGAGCAGGATTCTGGTGGATTTTCGCCTCTCCAAGGTGCGTGGGGTCAGGGTGGGTGCCGGGGGCTTGGAGGGGTGCAGGGGATGTGAACCCCTGTCTGTCCCCACGCAGGGCGACGGCCTGGAGTTCAAGAGGCATTTCCTGAAGATCAAGGCCAAGCTCAGCGACATCGTCAGCACCCAGAAAGTCTGGCTGCCCGGCACCTGAGCCCTCACACCCCTTCTCTTCCTCCACCTCCTCCTCCTCTTCCTCCTGGCTGGGCCCTGGCAGCAGCACCCCAACGCTGTCAAGGTGTCCAACCGCCTGTTTTTAGGTTTTGAAGGTTCAATAAATCCCTGGGGGACGCACAGTGAGCCTGGTTCGCTCTCAAACCCACCGAAGGCGCGGCTTTGCTCAGCCGGCGTGAGCCCCACTGCCAAACCCCGCAGCCCTAGAGCAGCCCCAGGGTTTGGGAGCTGACCCCCCCCCCGCCCCCCGTTCCTGCCCTGTCACAGGGCAGCGCCTGCCCTCATTTTCCAGCCTCTCTAATTGCTTTTCGGAAGGACTAACGAGCCCCGGAGCTGCCAGGGGTTGTTAGCACTGGAGCGAGAGAGGAGAGGCAGGGATTAACCCCACCCCCCCAAAAAAGAGCATCCCCCCCCCCAAAAAAACACCCACCCCAAGGTGCAAACCCTGAGATATCATCACCACAATTCCTCCCTACAGCTGCATCCGTGTTTAATTAGCAACCCCAAAAAATGCACTTTTTACTTGTTTACCCCTTCTTAATTTTTTTTTTTTTTTTTTAACATCCCATTCCCCGGCTTTTTTTGTTTCCCCGGTGGGAACCCCGCCTTGGGCGAAGCAATTAGCGGCGATTTTTTAATTGCATATTTATATTGCAGCTGGGGAGCGAGACCCCGGCAGCGGGCGAGGGGAAAGCAGGAAGACGCCGCGCTCCGACCTTGTTTGCTTTTCAGCTGGGATTAAGCGCTTTTAATTGTCCCAGAGATCACAGATTGCGGCCAGGGGGGATAATTAGGCTGAATACAGGGTTTTCTGGTTCATTCCCCCCAGGAATTTATATTTCTAAGGGCATGAAAAAGAAAATCTTTGGGAATGCCTCGGGAAGGGGAGGGGTTGTGGAGGGATGTGCGAGGCTGGACACAACTCGCTGCACGAGTGGGTCTCGCTGTCAAAACAAATTAATTTTTCACCTGTTACCTGCTGTAAATGGGATATTTTGGGGGCACTTCCCCTCCTCCCCAGGATGCTTCAGGGAAAGTTGGACACCGCTTCTGCTCCACCATCATCTCGTGCGTTAACCGGGCGCCATTCCCGCGGGAATCGTTTTCAACCCTAATTTTTAGGCTCCTTTTGGGTTGTTTGTTTTTTTTTTTTAACTCCGCGGAAGGGGATCCTTTCCCCTTTCGGGGTGCGTGGGGGAAACTCCAGCGGGGGATAAAAGGTCCGTGTTCCTCTGTGGCCGGCCGGGGCGGCCGTGCCGAGCGGGGCCCTGAACTGAAAGCGCCCTTTGTGCGGCCCCGCCGGGGACCCGGCGCGCTCGGAGGCACCGGAGCGTGGCGAATCCTTAAACCAACAGCACGGCCGGGGCGGGCGGCCGGGGGCTTCTGCCCCCACCTCATCCCGAATTCATGGCGCTCCAGCGGGAACTGGGGGTCCCACCGACCCTCGTCCTCCTCGCCGCGTCCCGGGAGAGCGGTTTGGGATGCAGGGTTGGGGATGAGGAGCTGGATGCAGGATGGAGGGTTCAGGATACGGGGGATGGAGGATTTAGGGTGTGGGTGTTGGTTGTGGGACGGGGAATTTGGGATGCAAGTGTGGGGCGTAGGGTTTGGGATGTAGGCTGTGGATGCAGGATTTAGGAGGTAGATGCAGGATGTGAAACAATTTATAATGCAGATTTAGGATTCAGGCTGTGGATGGAGGCTTTAGGACGTAAGTGCAAGATGTGAAACGGAATTTATGATGCAGATACAGGACTTAGGGTTTAGGCTGTAGATGCAGGATTTAGGATGTAGATGCAGGATGTGAAACAATTTATAATGCAGATTTAGGATGGAGGCTTTAGGATGTAGGTGCAAGATGTGAAACGGAATTTATGATGCAGATACAGGACTTAGGGTTTAGGCTGTAGATACAAGATTTAGGATGTAGATGGAGGATGTGAAACAGAATTTATAATGCAGGTTTAGGATTCAGGCTGTGGATGCAGGATTTAGGATGTAGATTCCGCGTGCAGGATAGAGTATTTAGGATTTAGACACGGGATGCGGCAGAGGATTTGGGATGTAGGTGGGGTCGTAGGATTTAGGACACAGATGCAGGTTTCAGGACACAGATATGGAACACAAGATTTAGGATGTAGATGTGGGACAGAGGATTTGGGACGTAGATACAGGATCTGGCACAGAGAACTTGGGATGCAGAGATGGGACATAGGATTTAGGATGAAGATGCAAAACACAGGATGGAGGATCCAGGATGCAATTGTGGGATAGAAGATTTAGGATGTAGATGTGGGATAGAGCATTTGGGAGTTACATGGAGACTTTGGATTTCAGATGTAGATACAGGATTGAGGATTTAGGATGCAGATATGGAACACAGGATTTAGGACATAGATGCAGGATGGGGGATGGACAATTTAGGATTTAGATGGGGACAGTATGTAGGTGAAGGATGCAGGACAGGGAGCTTGGGATGCAAATGTGGGACATAGGATTTAAAATGTAGGATTTAGGATGCAGGACTCAGAATGGAGATGTGGGATACAGGATTTAGGATGGTGGATTCACAATGTAGATACAGAATGCAGGATGGAAAACTTGGAATGCAGATGTGTGAAACAGGACTGGGGATGTAAATGCAGGATGCAGGACAGAGGATTTAGGATGTTGACGCAGGACACAGAATGGAGAAGCCAGGATGCAGGTCTGGGATGGAATATTTGGAATGTAAATGGGATTTAGGGTATAAACACGGGATGAGGGATTTAGGATCCAAGTGTAGGACGTAAGTTCAGGACATAGATGCAGGATGGGGGGTCGAGGATTTAGGATGTAGGTGCAGAACACAGGGTGGAGGATTCAGGATGCAGATACAGGATGCCAAGTGTAGGGCACAGAACAGGAACTGTGGAAGCATTTAGGATGTGGGATGCAGGAGTCAGGATGCAGACACAGGATTTAGGGAATTTAGGATGCAAACAGAGAATTTAGGATGTAGACACAGGTTCCCAGATGCAGGATGGAGAATTTAGGAGGCAGATGCAGTTTTCCAGGCACAGAACATGTGACAAGGATGCAGGACACAGGGAAGGGGCTGCAGTTGTGGAATGCAGGACACAGGACATGGGATGAAAGGGCAGATGCAGAATATGGGATGCAGATACAGAACACAGGGTACAGAAGCAGAATTTAGGATGCAGAGGTGGGACATAGGACAGGTGATGAGAGACATGGAATATAAGATACAGAAGAAGGGCACGGGTTGCAGAAGAGGGATTTGGGATGCAGGGGTGGGATACAGGACACGGGAGATGTGGATGCAGGACATGGAATGCAGGGGTGGGATGTAGGGTGCAGATATGGGATGGAGGTGCAGGACATGGGGTGCTGCAGCACCAGAGCACCACAGCGCAGCCCCAGCCCCGCACAGGGGTTTTGCAGCGCCCCTGGATAGTGGAAAGTGCGTGCAACGAGCCGGGAAACGCAGCCTTCCAAGGAAAAAGTTATCGCTTTGCAATGCCATGCAGACATTTTGCAGCTCGTCCCCCATCTGGGAGGCAGATCCCGGCCTTTCGGCCACATCTGCCCGCCAGATGTGCCGGGGAGGGGAACAGAGCCCCTGTGGATGGGAAACCTCCCCTCTCCCCCGTGTGCAGGCCAGGTTGGGAATGCAGCTCCACCATATCACACCTGCTCTGGAGAAACGCCTGGGTGGGACCAGGGCGCAGCGGGAGGAATGGGACCAGTCCAGCCTCACAGGTGATCTTCATTGCAATGGAGTTCTTGTCCTGTGGCCGGGGAAGGTGGCGATGAGACGCGGGCAGGGTGCAGCTGTAGGGAGCACAGCCCAGTACGGCCCAGTGTGGGCCAGTAAGGACCATGGGCTGAACTTACCCAGGGCCCTGGGTGGGCTGGGAGCTCCTGGTGAGGCCAACTGGACCATCAGGGGTTGTTGGTGCCCTCGGAATCCAGGCAGCAGGATGGGGACGGGGATATGGGAGATGGAATGGAGAGGTGGGATGCAATTGCAGAGTTTGGGGACGAGGGATGGTGCCAGGGGCAGGTGTAGGGGCGGGGAGGATGCAGGTGCAGATGGAGGAGGTGGGATGAAGGCTGCACACGCAGGACATGGCGCAGATGCAGGATCTGGGATGTAGATTTGGCATGCAAGAATCAGGGTGCAGGTGCTGGATGCAAGGAGTGGGGATGCACAGGGCAGGGTGTGGGATGAGGGGTTGGAATGCAGGGTGCAGGTACAGGATTCGGGATGCAGGATGCAGCTGCAGGGTGTGAGCAGTGGGATGCGTGGTGCAGGGTGTGGGATGAGGGGTTGGAATGCAGGGTGCAGGTACAGGATTTGGGATGCAGGATGCAGCTGCAGGGTGTGAGCAGTGGGATGCGTGGTGCAGGGTGTGGGATGAGGGGTTGGAATGCAGGGTGCAGGTACGGGATTTGGGATGCAGGATGCAGCTGCAGGGTGTGAGCAGTGGGATGTGTGGTGCAGGGTGTGGGATGAGGGGTTGGAAGGCATGGTACAAGGTGCAGGTACAGGATTTGGGATGCAGGATGCAGCTGCAGGGTGTGAGCAGTGGGATGCATGGTGCAGGGTGTGGGATGAGGGGTTGGAATGCAGGGTGCAGGTACGGGATTTGGGATGCAGGATGCAGCTGCAGGGTGTGAGCAGTGGGATGTGTGGTGCAGGGTGTGGGATGAAGGGCGCAGATGCAGGACATGGGGTGCAGGTACGGGATTTGGGATGCAGGATGCAGCTGCAGGGTGTGAGAAGGGGGATGCGTGGTGCAGGGTGTGGGATGAAGGGCGCAGATGCAGGACATGGGGTGCAGGGCTGACGGTGCAGATGAAGGATTTGGGATGCAGGGAACAGCCGCAGGATGCTGATCCAGGGGATGGGTGTGGGATGCAAAAGCAGGATGCAGTTGGAGGGTGCAGCTCTAGGATAGAGGAAATGGAATGCAGAATCCAGGGTGCAGGAGTGGGATGCAGGGTGGAGATGCTGGATTCAGGATGGAGATGTGCAGTACCAATGAAACTCCAGGATGGTGATGCACCACTTCAAGCAGAGAACGGTGAAAGCATTTCCCAACTGATTTTTAGGGTCAAATGAGAGAAATTCCCAATAACATCAGCTTTTGGGGGACTGGAAATCCAATAGGATTCCAGAAGCATTTTGATTTTCTAAACTGCCCCCATGAGCTCGGTCTGTCTCCACGACAGAAATACTTATTTAGAGGAAAAAAAAACCCCTAAAGCTGGAGCAATTCCGTCTGAAGACACCCAAATCCTGCATTTTCCTCCTCTCTCCTTAACATATCCTGCTGTGGAGGTGCCTGAGGGGCTGGATTTGTTGGATTTTAAACTCAGGAGATGTTTTAGCTCACGCAAAAGCATCGCAGCAGCCTCGGGAATGCCGCCACATTAATAAAAGCAAAAATGCAGAGGAGTCTGTTAAGGAAACTCCTGCAAAAATCCCTTCCAGAAACATCATGGGCAACATCAGCTCTCGGTCTGAGCTTTTTTTTCCTGTTTTATTTCATTGGGAAAATGAATTTTGGAGGTCGTCACGTGCCCAGAGGATGGTGCAGGGTGGATTCTTGCAGCAGGTTTGGCCCCTGGATCCTGCTGTCAGTATCAGCGAGGGGTTTTGTGGGGAAAAACCTGCAATTTACAGCTTAGAACTGGAATTTTCAGGTTAAAACCTACACCGGTCACCCTGAACTGGAGGATTGGCACTGTGGATGCAGCCTGGCAGCGGTGCCAGGGACACGGGTGAGGCCCCAGCAGCGCCTCTGGCCTGGCAGGCAGGAGAGGGAGAAAAATGCTTTAAAAAGGTAAAAAAAAAAAAAAAAAAAAAAAAGCTCCAAAGCAAAAGGCTGAGGTCATTTTCTTGGCGAGGAAGTCGGCTCCTTCCAAATGCCTCCGGGTCAGGTTTAATATCAGCAGAAACATTCTTGGGCAGGGTGGGGAGAAAGCGCTGCTCTCACCATCCAGAGCAGAACCCTCAAACCCCCAAATGCCCTAGGAAAAACCCCCCAAACATCCTAAAAAATCCCAAAAGCAGACCCCAGTCCCAGATGGCTTCTTTGGAACCTCTAGGAGTGGAGTAAATGAGTGTTGGGGTGGGAGAGGTGCGAAAGCAGCTCGTGGAGGAGGGGAAAATCCTCCCTGGGAGCAGAGAAGTGAATCCTTCAAGTGGCTTTCTGAGCATCATTTGGCCGCTCCTGGGATTTTGGGGATGTGGAGAGGAGGAAAGAGAGGGAGTCTGGCAAGGAAAATGCCATTTTCCCCATTGCCCCGGAGAGTTTTATCAGCACTTCAATCCCTCCTTGCTTTAGCATCATCTCGGCAGGCTCAGCACCCAGCAACAAGCCCCTGGGGGCAAAAGGACCTGCGTGCGAGGAATATCCTGCTGGAAAACACATCACAGAGGAGAGGGGAATGGAATGGATTTCATCTGCTGTGCTCTGCTCGCAGGGCTGCCCGAGAAGCTCAGGAGCCTGCCAGTGCCTTGTGCAAACCCTCGGCCGCCCTGCGGAGCTGTTGTGGCTTTTCCAGGGATTTTACACGTTAGGAGGGGGTGGTTTGGCCGTGTTTGTTTGGCTAAAACCTCACCAAAACCCAAACCAGAGCTCGGAGGGAGGAGGAGGGAGTTGCGGGGGAAGGTTATTAAAAAATAGAGGGGAAAACAAAGCAAAACAAAACAACAACAACAAAAAAACCCAAACAAAACGAAACAAAAAAAACCAACAAAAAAACACACGGGAGCTGAAGTGGGGAAATTGAGGCTGGGATTGCAGCAGAGCAGGGATGTGGCAGTGGCAGCGATGCTGCACCTTGCTGGGGATGTGCACCCCACCAAAATCAAGGCGGGGAAAAAATCCCCCAGGAGAACTGGGAGGATAAGCAGCGTCAGGAGGGCTCTGATCCCACCGGGAGGGAGGCTGTGAGGCGATGCTCTGGGGTGGAAGGGGATTTTCCTCCGTGCTTGCACATTCCTCCCGTCAGCAGTATTTACAAGACGGCACCAGGAGAATTCCCAGGTCGGCTGGACCTCCTCCCGCCGGGGATTGCCCCAGTGCTCCTTAATCTTGGGGTTTTCTCCCCGATCCCGCTGGTTTGTGCTACCTACACCCCATGGCTGAAACCCCTCCTATGCTAAAGTCCCGCTCGTGACATTCCAGAGCAGCCCCTCCCAAAATTTTCCCCATCCCAGCATCCAAAACCTCCCCTACAGCTTTTTTATAGGGACAGGGCTGCTGTGAAACTGCTCTTGGGTGTGGGGTTTGGGATGGACTCCACGGGAAGTGGTTTGGGATGGACTCCATGGAGTCTTCAGGCAGTGTTGGGGAGACCCAGCAGCGATGTCCTCTCCTGGAAAAAATGTCCTGGGAAGTGTTGCAGAGTGCAGAGAGGTTTGTGGGATGCAGGGTGCAGCACCCAGGGATGTTTATGGGATGCAGGGTGCAGCACACAGGGGTGCTGGCAATGCCCAGGGATCTTTTTGGGATGCAGGATGCAGCACACAGGGATGCTGGCGATGCCCAGGGATGTTTCTGGGATGCAGGATGCAGCACACAGGGATGCTGGTGATGCCCAGGAATGTTTCTGGGATGCAGGGATGCAGCACACAGGGATGCTGGTGATGCCCAGGAATGTTTCTGGGATGCAGGATGCAGCACACAGGGATGCTGTTGATGCCCAGGGATGTTTCTGGGATGCAGGATGCAGCACACAGGGATGCTGGCAATGCCCAGGGATGTTTCTGAGATGCAGGATGCTGGTAGCACAGGGTAACACAGGTAACACAGGGATGCTGTTGATGCCCAGGGATGTTTCTGGGATGCAGGATGCAGCACACAGGGATGCTGGCAATGCCAGGGAAGTTTCTGGGATGCAAGGATGCAGCACACAGGGATGCTGGCGATGCCCAGGGATGTTTCTGGGATGCAGGATGCAGCACACAGGGATGCTGGCGATGCCCAGGGATGTTTCTGGGATGCAAGGATGCAGCACAGAGGGGTGCTGGCGATGCCCAGGGATGTTTCTGGGATGCAGGATGCAGCACACAGGGATGCTGGCAATGCCCAGGGATGTTTCTGGGATGCAGGATGCAGCACAGAGGGATGCTGGCAATGCCCAGGGATCTTTTTGGGATGCAGGATGCAGCACACAGGGATGCTGGCAATGCCCAGGGATCTTTTTGGTATGCAGGATGCAGCACACAGGGATGCTGGCGATGCCCAGGGATGTTTCTGGGATGCAGGATGCAGCACACAGGGATGCTGTTGATGCACAGGGATGTTTCTGGGATGCAGGATGCAGCACACAGGGATGCTGGCAATGCCCAGGGATGTTTCTGGGATGCAGGATGCAGCACACAGGGATGCTGGCGATGCACAGGGATGTTTCTGGGATGCAGGATGCAGCACAGAGGGGTGCTGGCAATGCCCAGGGATGTTTCTGGGATGCAGAATGCAGCACACAGGGGTGCTGGCAATGCCCAGGAATGTTTCTGGGATGCAGGATGCAGCACACAGGGGTGCTGGCAATGCCCAGGGATGTTTCTGGGATGCAGGATGCAGCACACAGGGATGCTGGCGATGCCCAGGGATGTTTCTGGGATGCAGGATGCAGCACACAGGGATGCTGGCGATGCCCAGGAATGTTTCTGGGATGCAGGATGCAGCACACAGGGATGCTGGTGATGCACAGGAATGTTTCTGGGATGCAGGATGCAGCACGCAGCGGTGCTGGCAATGCCCAGGGATGTTTCTGGGATGCAGGATGCAGCACACAGGGGTGCTGGTGATGCCCAGGGATGTTTCTGGGATGCAGGATGCAGCACACAGGGGTGCTGGCAATGCCCAGGGATGTTTCTGGGATGCAGGATGCAGCACACAGGGATGCTGGCGATGCACAGGAATGTTTCTGGGATGCAGGATGCTGGTAGCACAGGGTAACACAGGTAACACAGGGATGCTGGCGATGCCCAGGGATGTTTCTGGGATGCAGGATGCAGCACACAGGGATGCTGGCAATGCACAGGGATCTTTTTGGGATGCAGCACACAGGGGTGCTGGCAATGCCCAGGGATGTTTCTGGGATGCAGGATGCAGCACACAGGGGTGCTGGCGATGCCCAGGGATGTTTCTGGGATGCAGGAAGCAGCACACAGGGATGCTGGCAATGCCCAGGGATGTTTCTGGGATGCAGGATGCAGCACACAGGGATGCTGGCGATGCCCAGGAATGTTTCTGGAATGCAGGGATGCAGCACACAGGGATGCTGGCGATGCCCAGGGATGTTTCTGGAATGCAGGGATGCAGCACACAGGGATGCTGTCGATGCCCAGGGATGTTTCTGGGATGCAGGATGCAGCACACAGGGATGCTGGCGATGCCCAGGGATGTTTCTGGGATGCAGGATTGAGGACACAGGGATGCTGTTGATGCACAGGGATGTTTCTGGGATGCAGGATTGAGCACACAGCGATGCTGTTGATGCACAGGGATGTTTCTGGGATGCAGGATTGAGCACACAGCGATGCTGTTGATGCACAGGGATGTTTCTGGGATGCAGGATTGAGCACACAGCGATGCTGTTGATGCCCAGGGATGTTTCTGGGATGCAGGATGCAGCACACAGGGATGCTGGCGATGCACAGGGATGTTTCTGAGATGCAGGATGCTGGTAGCACAGGGTAACACAGGTAACACAGGGATGCTGTTGATGCCCAGGGATGTTTCTGGGATGCAGGATGCAGCACACAGGGATGCTGTCGATGCCCAGGGATGTTTCTGGGATGCAGGATGCAGCACACAGGGATGCTGGCAATGCCCAGGGATGTTTCTGGGATGCAGGGTGCAGCACACAGGGATGCTGTTGATGCCCAGGGATGTTTCTGGGATGCAGGATGCAGCACACAGGGATGCTGGTGATGCACAGGGATGTTTCTGGGATGCAGGATGCAGAACACAGGGATGCTGTTGTTGCACAGGGATGTTTCTGGGATGCAGGATGCAGCACACAGGGATGCTGGCGATGCACAGGAATGTTTCTGGGATGCAGGATGCAGCACACAGGGATGCTGGCGATGCACAGGGATGTTTCTGGGATGCAGGATGCAGCACACAGGGGTGCTGGTGATGCCCAGGGATGTTTCTGGGATGCAGGATGCAGCACACAGGGATGCTGGCGATGCACAGGAATGTTTCTGGGATGCAGGATGCTGGTAGCACAGGGTAACACAGGTAACACAGGGATGCTGGCGATGCCCAGGGATGTTTCTGGGATGCAGGATGCAGCACACAGGGATGCTGGCAATGCACAGGGATCTTTTTGGGATGCAGCACACAGGGGTGCTGGCGATGCACAGGGATGTTTCTGGGATGCAGGATGCAGCACACAGAGATGCTGGCGATGCACAGGAACGCCAGCAGCACCCAGGGCTGTTTGCAGCAGCCTGCAGGGATGCTGGCAGCACAGGGCAATGCTTAGGCTGTGTGGGATGTTAGCAGCACACAGGGATCTCTGTGGCACACTGGGATACTCGCAGCAAGCGGAGACACACCAAGCCACTTTACGGGAACACCTGCAGCGCCTTTTCAGGCCTCCCGTGCCTCAGTTTCCCCTTCCTGAGAGCCAGGACTGTTGGTTTCTGCAGGCTCGGGCTCCGGGGACGCGGCGGCGCGGGGAGACCTGGCCGTGCCGCGGCTCCGCCCGGCCGTCGGCTCCGCGCTTGGCCGGCGGCCAGGGCAGCGCTGGGGGCCCGCTGCTCGCCAGATGCGATAAGGAAAGGTTTGGCCCAGGCTGGAAAAAAAAAAAAGAGAGAAAGAGAAGAAAGGGGGGTGGGTGGGGAGGGGTGGGGGGAAAGGGGAAAATATTAAAAAAAAAAAAAAAAAGCAAAAGCAAAGCAAATTCCTTGGCAAATCAAAGCAAAATGCTTGCACACGGCCTTGCATCCAGCCATCCTTGTTGATAAGGGGCTCTGGGGAGGAGGAGGAGGAGGAGGAGGAGGAGGAGGAGGAGGAGGCAAGCTGACACTGGGAACCTGACAGCAACCCCGCTTCATGGCAAAAATCCCGTCAGATTTCCCACTGTAGGGCGACGAGGGGCCCAGACCCGGCGTGCCTCAGTTTCCCCGCCGCATGCACGCGCCGAGGCGTGGCAAAGGGGGTTGAAACTGCCTTGGAGGGGTTAAACGGGGCGATTTTCCGCCGGGTTTTATCCAAAACATATGTTTTCGCCACTATTCGAGTTATCTGGGATATTTCCTGCGTGTTTGCTCCTATGGCAACCGGCCCAGCATGAAAGACCTATTTACTGGGCCCGGGGAGAAGGAGCAGCCATATGGTGTCAATTTGGAAGGAGCTCCGTCCCCTCCGCCCGTCTCCGGTTCTCCCTCCACCACGGTCTTGGCCTCTTGAGGGGCGTCCACCACGAGCTGGGTCTGGGAACGGGCGCCATCAGCAAGGTGAGGTGGTGGGATGGGTTTTGGGGAGCGCAAGAAGGTGGAGATTGGCTGCAGCAACGGCCTGAGGTCCTGTGAGATCCTTCAGGAAACAGGGATGGAGTGGAGGTAATGGCAGAACCCACCTGAGATCCTTCAGGAAACAGGGATGGAGTGGAGGTAATGGCAGAACCCACCTGAGATCCTTCAGGAAACAGGGATGGAGTGAAGGTAATGGCAGCACCCACCTGAGATCCTTCAGGAGATAGGGATGGAGACAAGAGACCCACAACACTGATCTGGGATCCACCAGGAAGGCAAGGATGGAGACAACATCCCTGCAACGCTGAGGTCCATCCAGAGAGAAGCTGCCTGGACTGTGGGCCCAAGGTCTGTGCAGGAGACCAGGCTGGAGACAGCCTCCAGCAAGGCTCATTCCAGCCTGGCCTGGGGCAGGCAGGTGCTGGAGAGCTCACCGAAACTTTTATCACCCTCAGAACCCTCTTGGGGTGCAGGGAGCTCTGTCCCACCCCAGCAGCCTGGGTTCTTCTCAGAGATAACCCCAGTGCCCTGGGAAACCCAGCAATCGCTGCATGGGGAGCTTCTCTGCTCCTTCCTAAAGACTGAGGGAATTTTCAGTGCCAAAGCAGCTCCATGGAGTCAAATGACCAAAACACAGGAAAATTAGATAAAACCACTCTCTAGTCTGCTGGGGAAAAAAAAAAAAAAAATAAAAGATTAAAGTAAAAAAAGTATTTCCTAATAATTCTAATTTTCTTTTGTTGCCTCAGGGTGTTTGCTGCAGGGGAGATGATAAAGCTGGGCAGGACCAGGCACGGCTTGGGACAGGGGATTTTGGGAATGATTCACTCCCAAAGCCTCCCGCAGAGGTATTTCTGATGAAAAAAAAACCAAAAACCAAACAAAACAACAACAACAAAAAAACCCACCCAAGCCAAAATAGATTAGTTGGGGCTTTTTAAGAAAAGAAGAGGTTTTACAGAAGTGACCCTTCCCACCAACCTCACCAATTTTCTTTTTAATAAGGAATAAAAAGCCTTTCAGCCAAAATAACCCTTTGCAATGAAAACCTGTGTTTGGGTCAAAAAGCCACTTTTCACCGGGGGGAAAAAAACAAAAAACAACCCCCCCCCCCCCGACCAATGCATGAAGGGATGGGTTGGCAAAGCTCACTGCTTCTTTAGAGGCATCTCTCCTCCTTTTACTCCTCCCTCTCTTCCTACATCTCTCCTCTCCTCTCCTGTTGTCTCATCTTCTCTTTTCTATCCTCATCATTTTCGTTTTGTCTCTTCTCATCTCCTCATCTCCCTCCTCTCTTCCCAGGTGATGTGTGTTTCCACGTGTGCTCCATCCCAGCGCCCCTCCAGCCTTTGTGCCCTGTTCCCGATCCATTCCCCTGGCGCGGGAATCCCGAGATTCCCCACTCACACACGCTGCCTGCCGCGCTGCAGGGCACCTTCCGCAGCTGCTGCCGCTCAGTGCCACCCGCGCTGCCAAGGCTGGGGGGCACCAGGCTGGCACCTGCTGTCCCCTTCCCGAAAAAGGACCCACAAACCTTCCCTCGATGGAGATCACTGGATGCCAGAGGGCATCGGGGCGCTGGGCTGGCCCTGTGCACAGACACTGGGATTGGGACAAGGCACCTGCTGGGATCTGGGCCAGGGCGATGGGACAAGGACAAGGTGACAGGGACCGGGATGTGATGCTGGGGACAGGGACAGATGATGGGGACTGGGATGAGTGATCTGATGGGGACAGGGGTGGGATGATGGGACCTGGACATGGTACTTGCTGGGTGCAGGATGGGAACTGGAAGGAGGCGCCTGTCAGGGCCGGGATGATGAGAACCAGGACAAGGAGGTGGAGGTGGAAATTGGGATGGGGCACTGCCAGGGAGAGAAGCAAGGGCACCACAACAGCGACCGGACCACGGCGACGGGGACAATCTCCCAGCCTCATCCCCTCCACCCCGGCCCCGAGCTCTGCACCCAAACCCGCAGCGCTGGAGGCGAGTTCGGGGCTCTCCATCGGCTCACCGCTTCGCTGCCGATCGGCTCCGCGGGGCCGGGAGCGCCGGAGCTGCCGGCTCCGTGCCGGGGCCTCACTCCCAGGAGCGGATGAAAGGCTCCCTGTCCAAACGGCATTAGACGCGCTGCGAAGGCTCATTCCCGATCGGTCACGCTCCGAGGCGCAGCTGCAAAACCCCCTCCGGGAGCCCGGGATGCTCCGGGGGCTTTGTTCGGAGCGGCCCCGCTTCCCGGGGAAGCGTGACAAGACGATGGGATTACGGGGCGGGAGAAATAAAATAAAATAAAATGAAACCCCAACCACGCTGGGACCGCGCTGGCTGGGCGGAAAAACAAAGAGGAGCCTCGAATTCCCTCGTGCTCCTGCCAGGAATGATGGCCCCACCTGGGTGGGGGGAAGGGGCACGGAGAGGGCTTGAGGATCCCCAAGGAGGGAGGGTGGGTTTTGGGGGGTGTCACCCTCATTTCTGCTCCCAAATCCCAGCACTGAACCTTACGAGGAGGGGAAACCTTGCATGGAGGAAAACCTTGTGAGGAAGGAAACTTCACATGGAGGAAAACTTGCAAAGGAGGTAAAGTCTTGAAAGGAAGGAAACCTCCAAGGAAGAAAACCTTGCAAGGAGGAAAACTTTACGTGGAGGATAAACTTTGGGTGGGGGGAAATATAGCAAAGAAGGAAAATCTCTCAAGGGAATAAAACCTTGCAATGAGGAAACCCTTAGGCAAGGAAAGAGATCTTGCAAGGAAGGAAATACTCGAAGAAGGGAATCATTTCCAGGGAAGGAAAAACTTTCAATGCAGGAAAATCCTCGTACGGAGGAAAATTTTACCAGAAGGAAAACCTTTGGCAAGGAAGGAAATCTCGCAAGGAGGAAAACCTTGAAGGAGAAAAACCTTCCAAGGAAGGAAACCTCACAGGTTTGGAGGAAGTGAGCAGCTTGAAGGGAGAGGTTCTGCACCTTCCTTCTGGGAGCAGCTCCATCCCTCCTGGCACAGGGCCCGGCACGGTTTGGCTGAAGTTAATTGGGTTAGTGAGCGGCTAAAGGGCGTAGCTTGTCCGGGTGCCTGCTCCCTAATGAGCATCTCATTTGAATCTATGCAAAAAAGCAGGGAGCATGGAGACATGCTAATTAAAGTGATTGCTGTTCGCTAATTAAGCAGCAATTCTCCTGCCCAAGAGGGTATTCTCATGCAAATGCGCCCAAGGAAGGGAAAACATCGCCCCAAAAAAATTGTACAGGGAGAAATCGCAATTTGGCATCACCCCTGGTCTGCGAAACACCTTCATTATGATCCTCATTTTGAGTATTTTTATCCCAAAAAATCCAGACTTGGCCATCTCTTCTGTGCTGAGAACAATCCTGAAACCCTCATCTTTTCCAGTGGCTGCCATAAGTCATTTAATTCCTCAGCTATACAAACCCCGACTTTATTTTGGGGTGTTTTCTTCAGATTGTGGGACTTTAAATCTGCTGAGGATTTTTCTACTCTTCATTTTCTTTTTCTTTTCTTTTTTTTTTTTTTTCCCCTTTCACACTTGTGGAAATAATGACGTCCTACAGGAAACCTCCTGGGGGATAAAATTAGGGCTGGTAAACACAGGGTAGTGCAGCGTTTTGGTCTCCCAGGTTTGTCTGAAAACCAGGAGATTTTATTTCAAGTCTAGCTTTCAGGGGGGATTTTAAGCTTTTTTTTTTTCTTTATTTTTAAACAGATCAACTGTGTTTCTTTGCAGTCTGCTCCATGTGATGCTGAAGCCTTTCCAGGTGAAACTCCCCTTGGGATAAATCTCTTTCCAGTCACCATTTGTGGATGCGACCAAAACATAGCAAATTCCCAAAACACAAGGCACGTTAGGCATTTTGTGCGTATTTGGGTTTTTTTGGAAGGGATCAATGGTTTGGGCACAGTATGAGCCCTTGATAAAGCCCCTTTTTGCTATTTTTCTCCCGAGGACGGGGTTCTGGGTGGCATCACCTGGAGAAAGACGGTACGCGGAGGATGTGCGGCGTGCGGGAGCACTTCCCAGCCCCTTGAAAAAAGCGAGAGCCACTCCCTCACGCCAGCGACACTCCGAACACACAGCTGCTTGCGGGAGAGTCGGAGCGGGAACCGTGGAACTGAGCGGGCCGGGCACGGCATGGTCTGTGCACCCGCAGAGGGGGAGGCTCCCGGGAGGCCACACGGGTGCCCCACGGTGCGGCGCTGGGACGGGGGCACGGGGTGCCCGGCGGTGTGGGCGGCTGTCACACCGGCACACAGGTGCGGAGGGTGGCCAGGCCGTGCGGGGGCCAGCCCTGCGGCTCTGTCCAGCGGTCCCGCGGGAGCACAGCCCAGCGGCTGCGGCGCTGCTCGGTGCCCGGTCACACGTGGGCACTGCGGCTGGGTGGGTGCCGGCTCCCTGCCCTTCCCAGGCCCGCGGGTGCCCCGGTGCACCTGTTGTTCGGGGGCGCGGTCCCGCGGGTCCCAGCGGTTCAGGGGGCCGGGTCCCGGCGGTTCAGGGGGCCGGGTCCCGGCAGTTCGGGGGCGCGGTCCCGCGGGTCCCGGCGGTTCGGGGGCGCGGTCCCGCGGGTCCCGGCGGTTCGGGTGGCCGGGTCCCGGCGGTTCGGGGGCGCGGTCCCGCGGGTCCCGGCGGTTCGGGTGGCCGGGTCCCGGCGGTTCGGGGGCGCGGTCCCGCGGGTCCCGGCGGTTCAGGGGGCCGGGTCCCGGCGGTTCAGGGGGCCGCGGTGTCCCAGCCACGCTCTCCCCGACCCCGCTCGCACGTGCATCCCCTCCACCCCTCCCGTTCCCCCTTAAAGGGCCCGCAGCGCCCTCGCCGGCCGCACGCTCCCTCCCCTCCTACGGGCGGTGGGTCCGCCCGCGGGGCAGCCGTGCTTCCCCCCGGCCCGGCCGGCGTTGGTTCGCTCCGCGGGGCGGGGCGGGGCGGCGGCGCCTCCCCCGACACGGGGCGCCGGTGGGAGCGGGGCGGGGAGCGCGGCGCAGGGGGGAGATAAGCGGCGCCGAGCGGCCGGGCGGCGCTGGATGGAGGCTCCCGCCCGCCGGGACGCCCGCCCCAGCCTGGAATGTCCTGGCGAGCCGCCGCCGAGCGGCACCGGCACCAGGACCGGGACCAGGGAGGGGGCGCGGCGGAGAGGTAACGTGCGCGCTTCCCGCCGCCGGGGCGAGGGCGGGAGGGGCGAGCGCGGCGCCGGGAGGGGCGAGCGCGGCCCGGGGCGGCCGCAGGTGGCGGCTCCTGTCAGCCCGCAGGGCTCCTCCGTGCCCGCGGTGCGCGGGGATGAGCCGGTGCACGGCGCTCCGGGGAGCGGGGCGAACCCTCCGAGCTGCCCGGCTCTGATTTATGGTCTGATTTCGCAGGGAACGCGCCTCCGCTCCGCTCTGTTTGTCATTTAAGCGCTGCTCTGCTTGAAGGAGGTGCCGTAGGGGATGGGGTTGGGGTCGCGCCCAGCCTCTTAACCGCCTTAAAATGGTTAATCTCAATGTTTTTAACCTGTAAGGTCACTTTTCTCCGCAATTAGAGCGGTGGAAAGTCGTTCCCTAAGGCAGGAGGTGGTGTGTGATGCCTGAGGTCTCTGGCTGTAAAGCATCCTGACATCTTATCTCTGTTATTATTATTTTTATTGCATTAAGCTGCCTACCTTCTTAAAGCCACGCGATCCGCGAATTTTAAATTACTTTCCCTTGCTTTGCCTGCCTCTTTGCCAAAAACAAATAGAAATTATACAGTTCTTGATTTCAAATGGAAGAACTTTCCAGTCGTCTATTCCACGCTTCCAATTTTGATGTTTTTTAAACCGAAGGGGACGTGTTTTTCCCGTGACACGCTGTCGGGCAGCAAACAGGCGATGTTTATTTTGCTCCCGCCTCGTAACTGCGTAAAGGGTTGGTGAAAGGGTAAATGTGATGGCTTTATGTAGCTTTTTCTTTTTAATTATTACTTTACTGCTTTCCCCAACTGCTTTGCTGCCCCTGGGAAGGAGCAGTCGCGCCGAGCCTGTGGCTGTAAAGCTGTCAGCTCTCAAGGGCTGTTTACTCAGTGAGTTGTATCTTTCACACATGCACCAGAAATGCAATTTACCGACCCAAACACCAGCCACGGTCACCGAGGTGACGGGCAGCGTGGAAAGCTTTGGTTCTCTGGTGTTTTATCCTCCGTGGCCCGGTGTTTTCCTTGAACAAAGCAGGTAAAATCCTGGGGTGCTGGCGCTCCCAGCTGAGCTGTGTGGACCCCGTGAGCTTTTTTTCTCCTCATCTCCCACGGCTCGGGTGTTTTGACAGTTGGGATTTATGGGATGCACAGCCTGCCCGTGGCTGCTTTGAGGAGAAAAAGTGCTTTTGTGGTAGCGGTTGCTGTGGGCGATGGCCAGCTCCTTCTATATTCCAAAAATTTGCAGCGAACGTTTCCCGGCACAATTTCTTAACGCTTTTCTGTTGAACTTGATGTTATTTGCCTTAATTACAGCCGGCATGCTTTTGTTCCACCACATTAAAATAGGTGTTGAGAGCCATGAGTCAAACACATTGAAACCAAACCCTGCTTTTTTCTAAGCAGCTGCAAGCCTATCTTGTGGGGAGGACTTGGTAATGGAGTGATTAAAAAGAAATAAATATTTTTGACCTGTGTTCCCCCTTTCCATAAGGAGAGGGAAGCCTCTGACTGGATTGGTCTGCATCCCAGAAAATCCTCAGGCTTGTGGGTAGAACCAGGACTTTTGCTCAAAGCTGTTAAAAGCTGGACTTGGATAGAAGGTGGGATCCACTGAGTTACCTACCATGTTAAAAGGTGGGTGTTTTTTTTTCCTCCTCAAGGGGTAGGAAGTGAGATGGGAACTGCTGCGGTGTGGAGGGATTAGTAACTCACCCGAGGATGAGCGCCGTGGCTTTGTCGCCCGGATTAATGTGATTTTCACCCTTAAGCTGCTCCGAGTGCTCCTAAACAGCCGTGCCCTGTGTGTGCAAGGTGAAGTGTGGGCAGGCAAGCTCGGGTACACCACGGGAAGCAGCTTGAGGGGTTGGTTTTTGCCATCCTTCGTGCAGTCTTGGTGAATTTTCATCCATTTTCTCTGGTGGGACACCAGCTCTGTGTTCTTTGCAGCCAAACCCCCAGGACAGTGGCAGTGGGGTTTGGGCCGCCCCTTCTGCTGGATCACTGAGCTGCTCTGCTGCTAAAATGTTTGGGTTTTACCCCAAAACTGAGGAGGGGGGAAGAGAAGCCTTGCAAGGAGGGGCCTGTCTGTGCAGGGCAAGTCCCACCAGTGCTTTCATTATCTCAAGGTGTGCTGTAAGCCCATAAACGAGGCTCCTGCTTACTTTGGCTTGCTGGTGTGCCAGAGGAATAAAGCAGCTGTGCTCCAACTTCAGGTGATGTCACTTGAGGATTTTAAGTGTCAGAGCTTAAAAATACCCTGGCTTGTTTAAAGACCGCTTCTGCAGATGTGAAAATGGGGGAAGCAAAGCGATGGATTGTGAGTGCACAGCCACGTCAGGGTTCAGCATCTCATAAATCGCCGCTCTGCCTAACGAGGCCTCGGGTGTGCCATGGCCAGGGCATTAATTGGTGGGTGCTCAAGATGAGGCACCGCCCTGAACTGCGAGGCCAACGAAGTCTCAGTGCTAAAAGACTATCTGGGAAGCCTGTGATGATTAAATCATTTTGGGAATAAAGCTGTTTTCTGATGCGATGGTACAGTCTGCAGCACCTTCTCCCGCATGGTTGGTGGTGGTGTTGGTGAGACCGGGTGTGTACAACATGACCAGCTGCTGTGATCTCAGGTTGTTTGCAGGGCTGGGTGTGAGGAGCTGTGGGTCAGCTCCTGATCTCTGGGTGTTTGTATGTGCACATAGAGTGAGCTATGTTGAAAAGGTCCCCTGCAGGTCACGTGAGCTGTTTCTAGTTCTGGGTGTAAAAAGGGATTGAAACGTCACTTGGATTTCCCAAATCCCCCACTAAACCCGCTCTTCACACCTTCTCCAAGGGCTCCTTTACCTCCTCTCTTTCTGCCAGACCTTTTAGCTCTGCATCTTCCTTGTTCCCAAGTCCACGGATGTGACTTGAGGGGTTTCTTTGCAGTGCCCTGGTCTTGGTACAGAATCCTGTGCAAAATGACGTGGAAATGTGATGAACCTGTTGGTGAGCTTCCACGAGGCTTTGAAACTTTTGGTTTAGTACCAGAAGCCCTGAGACTTGAGCAGGTCTTCACCCCCAAACCTGCTGGGGTTGGGTATCTCAGGTAACGTTTTCTATGGAATCACTTCGATTGGCAACTCGGAAACCTGCCGAGCAGTCTTTTGTTAGGCAACATCTCATTTGTATAAATTAATTGATACTGTAAACTTGCCCTTTGTATGCAGAGTCATGTTTTTGTCTCCTGCCTGGCTGATGAGCTGCTGACTAGTGAGTGGCTCCCTTGAGCTGAGTCCTGCCCCTTCCTCCTCACTGCAGTGGTTTGCTGTCAGTACTCTGGGGTTTTTTTGGTGTTTCAGTGGGCTGGGGAGCTTCAGAGCCAGTTGCTGTCTGCAGCTGGGGTGAGACTGAGCTGAAAACCTTGTTTCAAATGGAACTGGTCAAATTTCCTCCTTAAATGGGAATCTGCAGCTTACCTTGCAATCCTGACTCTTGCTGATAATGTAGGCACCAAACTGTATTCTCTGTCTACTGTTTTTGCTATTTCGACCCATTTTGTTGTTTGGGCTGGTACTTGGTTGGTTCTCCAGGTGTTTTCCCTTTCCTGCTCACTTTCTGCTCTCCTGGAAGCCTCCCTGAGCAAACCCTGCAATTGTGTGTCCCCTTATCCTGCATCAAGTGCTCTGGGATGGTGTTTGTCTTTGGCAAAGTCAGCAAAAACCTCCTTGCTGTATTACTTTGGCTGGTGGGAGGTCTCCAACCACACTGGCCCAAGAATTTCTAGACTAGATAGTTTCCTCTGTGTCTGTATGTATATGTTCACTTTTTTCAGTTGAGTGTTCTTCCAATAATTTCCTTGGTAGATGGCTTAGCACAACTTCCAGGGCTGAGTGTGTTCAGAGTTTTCCACTTACGTTCCCCAGCTCACTTCTCCCTTTCTGGTGGGGGTGATGATTCTCCAGTGACAGTGATCACTTTAGGGGAAAAGCCTTGTACATCCAGACCACCTGCCATTTCCATTAAGCCCATACTTGTTCTTTCTGTGTGAGAAATATCTGCTGTCTTTCAACAGGAGGGAAAACAATCATGTAAGGTAGGTTGTTTTCCCATTTTCCATACCTATGAGATATCTTGGAGCTCTTCTAGCCAGGTGGAACTCTATTTTTTTTTTCTTTTTCTTTTTTTCCCCCCTCCCCAGCTCCTTGGGCGCAGTTTCACGTTACAGCTCCATCTGAGGAACTCGCTGCTGCAGGAGGTGGCAGGTACATTCCTGCCTCTTCCCCGCTGCGGGAATCCAGCACTGGAGCAGCCGCAGGGGAGTGACTCCAGCTAACCCTTCAAAAAAAAAAAAAAACCAACAAAACTACCCCAAACTTTCTTGGATCTTGCCCCGCAGTTATAGTTGTTAAATCTTCCACTTGGATGATTGGGAAGGCCCTGGGGGGCTGGAGGGGCTGGTGGGGGATGGCCCCTTTTGGCAACACCGGCTTCTAAATTGGCTTTGCTGTCTCCTGATCCTGTGCGCTCGCTCTGCTGCTGAGCCAAGGGTGGGTGCCCTGCGGAGAGGGAGGGGTTCTGGCCAGCTCCTTCCATCTCCTGACTCTGGAAATGCCCAGTTGAACCAGTCCAGCTCACAGAAACAGCACGGGGGAAGGATAAAACAGCTCCCTAAAGCTCAGAGCGAGCAACACCAGCTTGGCTGGGATATTGCCATCAGCTTGGCAGCAGGAGGGAGCTGGGGCAGGGGAGCTGAGCATGCCGGGGAAGGAGAAGGAGACCAAGGGAAGGAGAAGGAGACCAAGGGAAGGAGAAGGAGACCATCCCTTTGGCAGTGGCTGAGCTGAGAGGTGAAACCACACCCTCAGCCTCACCTGTCTCTCTGATCACATCTTTGATTTATACCCTGGGTTCTGCTGTTTAGCTTTCCCCGCAGACTCCAACCCTTGGATCTGATAATGAACCAAGTGGTTGAGCCTTATTTGTTTAATTCAAAGAGAAGTTTAATGCTTCCTTCCTCGCCACGTATGGAAGCTCTGCCTCGCAGCCTGTGGTTTTCTTTGCAGTGAACCTATAAAATGCCAAGACTAAAAGGCTCAAGCCATGAGCAGCTCGTCATGGAAAGAGTCTTGGCAAAGAGGCTGAGCACTACAAATGTACATTTTTGGTGGGGTTTGGGGGTGTTTTGTCCTGCAAAGGTGTTTGGGGGTTGTGTTGCCTGTGAAGTATTCCCTGCCAGCTCACTTTGTGTGTGCTGGTGAGCCCTGGGTGTGGTGGGCTGCCAGCTCCAGCCAGAGGGGTGCTTCTCTGCCCTCCTTAATCTTGGGTGAAGAACAGACAGATCCTGAATGTGTCTGTAATCGCTCTGTGGCATCTGTTGAAGCACTGAAGTACAGACATGCTGGAGGTGTCCAGCCTCCTGGAATTGCTGTTATATTCTGTGCAGGCACCTTGTGTCCAAGTGCAGCCTGCTCTAGCTGGAGATGCTTTTGTAGGGGGATGATTCCGGGGGTTTTATTTCCCAGTCCCAATTTATCTGGGTAAAAGGCCTCACTCTAAAGCATCTTGCAAGAAATTAATCTTTTTTCCGTGCCAGTTTGGAAGGTATGGACCCAGGTGACTGTTCTTCTCCTGGTGAACAACAGCAAGGGAAGGGGACAGTTCACGTGGCCCCTTCTGAAACAAACAGTGATTGTTTGGAGTTGGAATGCCCTGCTTGCTTTCAGATCAATCCATTTGAAGATAGTGTGGACAGGTGGTATGTTTTCAGTTTTTAATTTTCTTTCTTTTTTTTTTTTTTTTTTTTTTTTCTTTCTTGTTGTTAGTTGAGAGCTGATAGATCGGCCCAAATAAGGCCATGAGCAAGGCTGGCCATTTCCAGGAGGATCCACAGACAGTCAGTGCATGACTTGTTGCCTTTATCTCTGAGATCAGGAGATTCCTTTGCCGTGATGGATTAATCCACCCTTGAGTGAATAATATAACTGAGAACAAGTAGGAGTCAGCGCTCCAAAGAGATGATTTGTTCAGTACGTGTGTACCTCCCCACCCCCTCTGAAAAACGTCTTTCTTCACCGTTTCATTCAGCCTGTTGAAACCTCACAGCAACCTGTGTCTGCGCCAGCGCAGGGCCAGGATGGGGCTGTGCCAAAGGCCGCTGCTCCCAGGTGCAGCAGGAGATAAACCAGGATGGAGAGAAGGTGCCTGTGGGCTGCGGGGGCTGTGATGTCACCTGTCTGCTCTGGCCATGACATCAGCTGTCTGCACGTTCTGGCTGGAGGTGAGAGTGTTGATGCTGGCACTGCCCGGGGTGAGCTTGCACGCCTCCGGTCCCTCGGCGGCAGTGACTGTGCCCCGACAGAGGCAGAGGGCTCTGTGTCCAGGAGAAGTTGTGTGAAGGAGCTGGAATGTTGGGGGAGTGAACTCACTGGGCACAAGGGGATGGCAGTGGGTGGCTTTGAACAGAAATACGATATTTAGGTGGATGGCTCTTCAGTTGTGCCAGGGCAGATCTGTAACTCAGCAGCACAGCCACGGCTTCTGGAGCTGCTTGGGGGTGTCCTGGAGCCGGACACTGCAGGCCTTCAGTGACACATGGGCAGTCCTTGTTAGCACACCTCCAGCAGGATGCAGGGCTGGAAGGGAGTTGTGCAGCTACAGCAGTGGAATTCCTGTAGTGAGATCTGTTATCATCTCTGTGGATACACTGGGAGAATTCTTCAGCAGCTCATATGCTGGGTCTTGTTGCTTTAAATGCATTAAGGTCTGCTCCTGTTGATAAGACTCAAAGAGGGTGTGAGATGCTCAGGGACCCCTCCAGGCAGTCACAGTCTTACTGAGAAAAGCTGCCATAGCTCAAGGTCAAGTTGGTGGAAGTCCCCAGCTTTGGCTTTTCCTTGTATCGTGAGTGCCAGTAGCCTTGCCTTGGTCCCATGCTCTCGGGGTGTGGGGTTGGAAGCATTGGTGGCAGCTTTCAGCTGTGTTTTGCAGAGTTTCTGTGCTCTGTGGGGTGAAGATAACATACTTAAAATGGCATTCTCCCTTTGCTGCTGTTGGCTGTGCATAATTTCTGGGAGCTGAGGAGTTTTGCTGTGTAATGTTCCAGCTCCATGTAGATTAAATGTATTGCGGAGTCAAAATAAACAATAGCATGTGGTTTTCCTTTGTTCCCTCCCCTTCCCCACAATAAGAGTTCACAAAAGTTCTTGAATTAGGGCTCTGTGTGCCATACACTCAAGCGTAGGCTCAAATTTTCATAAGGCTTGCTGAGGGTTGTTGCTGCTGGGGAGCGCTTTCACCTTTGGGATAGCTCTGGAAATCTCTTCTGGGGAGCTTTTTCCAAAGGTGTGTTTCAGTGGAGCTCTCAGATACTTGTTGCCTTGAATGCTTTGCAGTGACAGTGTATTGCAGCCTGATGGAGATTTGAGACTCCTCTAATAAAATGCAAGAGAAGGAGGAAAACCCCGAGGGTTTTTTGGAACAGAAGATGTTTTCTGTTCCTGCCACTAATCTCTGTTGCAGAATGAAATAGGAATGTATACTTTAAATCTCTGTCAGGGTGTAGAAGGAAGCTGGCAACGGATGTAATCAAAAATGTTATTATCAAAACTCTCTAAGTATGTTGAAATTTCAAACTTAATGATATAATTTTAAATTCAGCTATTCAGACTGAGGCATGGTTTTGGGGTGCAGACTGCACTTCCAAATTGTGCGAGATGGACCAGCGGGGAGTTTGGAGCAGCCTGTAGGTGGTGGGTACTGCAGTGGTGTGGCTGGACTCTTCAGCCCTGTGATTTCCAGTGACTGGGGTGGCAGTATTAAATCGAGGTGTGGTTTTCTAGATTATGGACTTTGTGGCTGAGCACTTAAAAAAAAAGGCTTCAGTTTCCAAGTTAGCATTTTTCCTAATTGGCGCGTTTGTCGTTGCTTGTACGTAACCGGCACGTGTAGAAAGTTTACGTGTTCAGAGTTTGTCTGAAACAGCTCTGGGCGCAGTGAACACAAGGAAGCAACACCAGATCTGATGTGCAGCAGCAAAAGACTCTACCCAGTGTGAGAGGAGACAGAAAGAAAGCTTCCAGCCTTAGACTTGGAATAAGGGAACTGCGAGTAACCTTCACCCTTCTGACCCCTCATCCTCGAGTGGAGAGGCTGCAGGTTGAGGATGCAGAAGAAGCTCAAGTCCTTCTCTGAGCCAAAGGTGTGAAGCTGTTTATTTTCACTGGGACAGTGTATATATATTGCAGGAGGCAGATGCTTGCCTGCTTAACCCAAGCACTCTCTGCTTATCTGGGCTCTGGCGAGTGTACGAGTGTTGTCCCTTCTAATCCCCCAACATTAAACAGTCCAGGCACCTTTCCTTGGCTGAGCCTGGGACTGCTTTAAAAAACACACAGAGAGAAGCCAACAAAAAAGAAACATTTGCTTTCTTTGCCAAGTTTAAATGAAGACTAATGCCGTGGTGCTGCTTAATCTTGTTTTTCTTGCTATCTGATGGATGCTAACGTGGGATGGAATCAGTCCCGGCAGCCGGTTATCTTTGCAGGGCCCCCATGTTGCTGAGCTCGGCATTAAAGTCTTGTGGGGGAGTTGATGTGCTACGAAGAGTCTGGAACTTTCTCCCTATGTGGCGAAGCTGTGGCTTGTGGCATCCCTCTTCCTTTGGGAAGGTGTCTCCAGGAATTTCCATTCTACTGTTGGACGTCCGAGCAGAAATCCTGTTCGGCAAAGCGGGATGTGCCTGAGCGAGTGAGAACAGGGCGCAGTCAGGTGAACCTGGCGGAAATTTCTCCCCGGTCCCTGTGATGAAACTTAACTCCTTTCCTATCGCTTGCTCGTGTTTGAACTGGTTCTGCTGGGAACAGCTGCCATGGCCCTGATTGGCAAGAGGAGGTTTGGGCTCTGACTCACGACCTGCCACCGTGGGGGTGCTGCCCCGAGTGCCCCCAGCCCCGGGCAGGGGTCCCTGCTGCTGGCGGGGCTGAGCTTGGCTGCAGTGAGTGAAGCAGGAGGGCTGGAGGAGCCAAACCCTCAGAGCTTCGTGATGACTGCTGCCTCCCTCCCTTGGATCAGCGCTCTCCTTCGGCTCTCTTGGCGTGAGGAAGGAGGCGGGAAGCTACACCGGTGCTCGGTTGTGCAACACCACTGAGCAAAGCCAACCCAAAGCCTCTCTCCCTTTCCCCCATGTTCCACCACCCCTCTCCTTGCCCGGGAGCCAGGTTGGTTTGTTGGAGCAAACCCGGCCTGACCATCACAGTTTTTCCATTTATTTTTCTGCCTAGCTGCTGCTTTTATCTGGGCCTGAGGCAAAGGGGCTCCTTTAGCTAAGCAATATTGTCAGTTGTGTCAGGATTCCTTCCCTCGGGGTGAAGAAGTGCAGGAGCGTGCGTTTGCCGGAGAGCTCGGACTTCAATTTTGAAACCAGGTTTGGTCTTTTGAGCATGGGGGGAAGGGAGGGGAGGAGAGCAGTAAAACTGAATTACTGTAAGGCTGGAGGATGGATTGTGTGAAGGCTTGTTTTAATCGGGGGAGGAAAGGCCGGGGTCTTTCCTGCTCTCTCCCTCAGCTGTCCCTGGTTAGCTGGTTTGCTTTTTAATAAGCATTGTTCTGCCTGGAGCCTGGGTCCAGCAGCAGGGAGTGTTGGCGTTGCCTGTGACAGCGTGTGGACAGCTGTAACAAGAGGGGAAGCAGTGACTTGGAGCGCAGGGCAGCACTTTTGTTTGGAAAGCGGGGTCCAAATGGGTCTGTTGCTGCGATGTGTGCGCAGTTCCAGCCGTCTGCAGGCACGGTGAATTCTGAGGTGACTAACGACTGTGCTGTAACACAGGCTCGGCTCTCTGCTTCCAGTGCACCTCCCATATCCTGCAGCCATGAGTTCACAGGCTCCTAATTGCCTATGATGTAAGACAGCAGTAGATGAGGTTGCTATAAATTCTGGCTGCAGGTGTGGATTTAATGGCTGTGCTTCCCTTTAAGGGCTCATGGATAGCATGGATCCCTGCAAGTTACAACAGACCGAGTTGGACTCGGGCTAGTGCAGCTAAAAGAACCCATTTGTCTGCGTTTTTTAGAGCTGTTGCTTGCTGGAGGCTACCGAAGGACGAGGTGTCGGTGTTCATCTGGAATTGCCCGGGGAATGAGCTCGCTGTCCTCTAACAGAGCTCAGCCATGGTTTCAATTCTTTCCATCAATGTTTTCTTGCAGCTGAACTGCCCAGGTGTGAGAGTGCCTGGAAGTGGAACCTGCCACTGGAAGTGGACCTTTAGGAGGCCTGTGTGGACACAAGCATCTTTGTCTGGGAGTCTGACAGCTTTTTCTGATGACCAGAACAAGACTGTGATTCTAGTGCTTTTTGTTTTTCATTCATGCTGGGTTCTGGTTTTAGAAACCGTAGACAAATTATTATCGTGGGTGATGGTCCTTGACATGCAAAGTGCAAACATTTTGGAGGGGAAGAAAACACCCCCTGAGGCAGTTACTCCAGGTTCCTGTGGTGTGTGCACCTGTAGCTCGGATAATCAGGATGGTGAGTTCCCTAGCTCCCTTGAGAAGAGGGGCATGGCTCACTTGGAGTTCGGTTTTGTATATTTCTCTTCATTTTTGCACACATTCTTGCGCAGTCCGGGGTTTATCCAACATACCAGGGCGGTGCTTCGTGAGTTGAGCTGAAGCCTCACGCTGTTCGAGTGCAAAGTTCCTGTTCTTGGATGTCCATTCCCAGCCCCTCCTTTGGGCCCGTGCTCCGGGCCCGCGCGGGGAGCTGGAACTGCTCCCTCATCCAGGTGAAAACTGAACCTCATTTTTTTTCTCTGGCTGAGTTTTCAGCTGGATCTGCCAGCAGATCTGACTCACTTGCTGGCCGCAGGATCCCTGGTGCAGATAGGAAGAATGCAAGCCAGGTCCTGAAGGAAGGTGTTGCTGCCCTCCTCGGCAGCAGCCCATCTTTAAATTGGCTGAAGAAACCGGTTGCGAAATCTCATTCTTGCTGAGAACCAGAGCCGAAGCAGTGAAGCAGGCGCCTCTCTCCGAGGCTGAGGCCAGCCTGAGGAAGGAGGGGAGGGGGTGTTGGCCCAAGGACCCTTGGGGACATGGCTGAAGGCAGCAGAGCTGTCACAGGTGTCCCTTCAGGGGTGTGGCACAGGTGTTGAGCTAACTGTGGGGAAGAAAATGGAAATATGAGGCGAAGTAGTGACAAAGCAGGGGGAGATCTGGGGGGGGGCCGGGCTCGAAGAGCAAAGGGTGAGAATTTCGTATGTCTTTGGCCTACTGTGATGGAACTGTTAAACTAATGATAGCCTTGGCTCCCTTGGGGGCTGAAAGCCCTGATTTAGGCATTTAAGCATAATTGCAGCCCGGCAGAACTGTGCGTCAGGCTAATGCTCTGTTCTCTCGCTTCCCCCCGAGGCCAGAGGAGGCAGGAGCCGTTCCCACTTCATTAGTATGGCAGCAGGGGGACTGTCTCAGCTCTTTTGCCGAAGTTAATAATAAAATTAAACTAATTGTTATGCCTGTTTGTGGAGAAGAAAGTGTGGCTTCCGGGATGATTTATTTCTTTTTCTCCTGCTGCCTGTCTTGCCGTGACCGGTGTCGGGATGGCGGGGGTGGGAAGCCCAGCTCTCCTCCCTCGGAGCGCAGATGTGTCTCGGGAGCAGAATCGTGACTCTGGCGTGTTTTCATCCGTGTGTGCCGAGGCACAGTGCACAAACTGTTAAATTTCCTTCCCTCGGCTCCCAAATCCATTCCTCCGGTCCATGCCAAAGCATGCGTTCTTCTATCAAGACCATATGTACGCCAAGACCGAGGTTCTAAAGTCAAGGTGTTTTTGAAATATGGGAGTGCAAATTAAGTATCTGAGTAATCTTAACTGTCTTCTAAAAAAAAAAAAAAAAAAAAAAAGAATTCTCTATCAGCCTCACATATAACTCAAAAGATTAATGGAAGGCTAAACTTTGATCCAAGTCCAACAGCTGATACCAACCATGAGACTTTCCAGGCCTGAAAGCAAAATAGAAAAATCCAATAAAAACGACCTCCTTCTCCATCTTTGAGGCACGCAGCCTCTTGGCCATAGTTTGGGCTAATACTGCTATTTTTTTCCTCAGCTGCTTAACCTCTTCTCAAGTCACCTTTGTCCTGGGCCACTGGATCTTACCTAGAGCAGTTAGAATAAATTAATGCCATTATTTAGGGTGTTTTATAGCTTTCTAAGAAACACATTTGCCTGATTATTGAGGAAGCCTGTCAGGATGTGGGATCCCCTGTCCTGTCTGGGACTCAGTCACTGTCTCGTTTGCTCAGCACTGTTTGTTTTTTCCTGCCATCTGCACCCGAGCAAACACTTGCTCTGTCTTTTGACAAAAATATCAACTTTCAGGTCTTGAAGGTCCCTTCCAATTCCAGCCATTCTGTGAGAAGTGGTGTGCCATTGGAAATTGCTGCACAATTGTTAAGGGACTTTAGTCCCCAAAATTGTTCTTTGGATTCATCACTGATTTCATGGGGGAGGTTTAAATGGTGTGAAGCAAGAAAAAAGCTCCATGCAAGGCTGCTTTATAAAAACATACATTACCTAAAAAGAAGTAAAAATACCAATTGAATCCTTAGATGGGAAGCAGCATAGGAAGTACTTGGATCTGGTTTAGCACTGATGGGTGTGGGTGCCGGGCATGGGGATGGGCAGAAATGAGGAGGCATTACTGAAATCCAAGCTGATGATTGCAAAGTTTGAGCAACTGTAGTTTCTCTCCTATATTCGGGAGATCCTTATCCTTCTGATAAAGATCTGGAGGGTGCACTTTCATTTGTTTAAAATGCAATAAATAAATATGAACAGAACATCAAAGGATGTTTTTTCTTGTAATTTTTAACTGCCTCTCCACTCAGTTTTCCTGCGGATCCCTTGGCATCCGTTTCGTTGTGTTCTGACCCGTTTGTGTCTCTCACGCTTGGTTTATGGAGTTACTGTCAGTAAACTGATTTTGTTGGGGTTTTGCCTTTCACATGTTTTTTAGGGGGGACTGAGAAAATCCCGGGCCTGTGGGACTGTTCGGGGCAGAGTTCCGTGCGTTTCCTAAAAGCACATGCAAAATCCCTTTGAAGGATGTAATTTTATCGCTTACACTCACGAAATCCTCTCTTTGGTGATGCCACAATTCCAACACAAACGCTTAATTATGTTTTTGTTTTGTTTTTTTTTCTCCCCAAATCCCCAACCGTTCTGTAGCTGCCTGGCTCCTTATCTCCAGCGCTCGGCTTCCTGTGATTTAGCAGCGCACAAACTGCAGCTCCAGTGCTCGAGGTGGAGAGGAGTAAAACGGGAGCACTTGAATGTCTTTTGCCCAAGCTGTGATTACAGCCCGGCGTTTCCCGGCGCTCGAGCCCTCTCTTCGGAGTGTAATTAGGAACACATTGATTCTTATTGCAGCTGGCAGCTGCTCGCTATTGCCTTTTTCAGCTTCTGACCCCCATAGTCCCGCTGACCTTTCCTGGGGTTAGTCGTAGGCCCTTTTCATTGTGATGGGCTCGAAGTGGCTCATGTGGAGTTGATTATTTCCTTGCTTGTCTGGCCTTTTTGGTGCCATAACTCCAAGTCACTTCCATTTTTTTCCCCCTGCTTTTGGCTGACCACAGTGAAAGGAAATGCTTTTGCTGGCGACAGGATCGGTTTGCACGCTTGACTGACTCGATTGAGACCCCTGAAAGGGGGGGAGGGGGAGGGTAATGAACACCGTAGGTGCTGCATTTGCTTTTTAAAGGTTGATGTTAATGATTGAGCGGTCATTAGGCATTCATAAAAACGAGGCTTCCCTCGCCTTTTGGCGCTGTGGGTCCGTGGCATCCCGCGGGCGGCGGTGGCGTTGGGAGCGGCGCGGAGCGCTCCGCTCCCACCTGCGCGGCACCGCCGGGAACAAACCGGGAATAAACCGGGAACAAACCGGGAACAAACCGGGGAGATCCGTCCGTGAAACCGCGGGCAGGCTGCCGCTGCCTCCCGGGCTGCAGCCCGCTCCTCCCAGCCCGGAAAGCTAATGAAGTCTATGTGCCAGCTGTTACACTCATTTTGCCAGACCCCAGGAGGACAGCATGAAGACAGTCAGTGATCAAAGGCTCTGGAGATCACTGAGGAGCCGAGCGGCAGGAATGTCTGATTGCTTTCTCTTGGAATGCCACAGGCTTCAATACCTCCTTTTTTTTTTTTTTTTCCCTTTTTTTTTTTTCCCTAAGGTGTCTTGGTGTGAGATTTAATGATCTAACTCAGCTTGCTCAGGCTGAAGCCAGAGTAGTTTAGTTATTTCAAGGGGATTCGTTTGCTCTAAATTTAGGCGGTTTGAAAATGTGTGGGTTTTGTTGTACTGATAGCAGGTTAAAAGAAAATTTTCCTGGTAATTCTAATAAATCTAGGGGAAAAAAAAACCCCAACAACAATTTGCTGAGCTTTGGGTGTTAAATCACATATAGCGTTATAAAGTGAGGTGGGATGAATCAATTTTGAGTTGCTGCTGTTTAGGAAAAAAGGGAAATGTGTGTATCCAAAGCTGGTATGCTCCAGAGGGCTGTCACCATGCAGCTGGTGGGCAGTGCCACTCCTGAGGCTCAGTCGTTTTTTTCTTGGGCTTCTTAGCAAAGGCCCTCATCTCCTGGAGGTGGAGTGGGCAACCTGAATAACTCCCTCTGTTCCTGAGCGTGCTGCTTCCTTCCTCCTCCTCCTCCTTCTGCTCTACCCAACATTTATAGGACCTGGAGCGTTTGGGTGGTGCAGAAACCCTTCCTCATTTAGCTGTTCCTCGTGGAGCAGCTCGCTGGAGGCTGGAAGAGCGTTGGAGGGGGGAGCGATGGAGCAGGAGCACAGAACAGATCGAGATGGGGTGGTGGCTGTTGGGAAGGGAGGTGGTTGTCCTGCCAGCTGGTCTGAGATGGCAGGAAGATGATTCAGGGAGCTAAACCAAAATGGGGATGAGATAATGCTCTTTTCATAGTGACTCTGGCTTCGGCTGCAAGGGTGGAGAGAAGTTCACGGTCCAGTAAATAAGTGGGGCAGGATCTCAGCTGTGTTTGGAAGGACACTTGGAGCTTGGCACCATGGGAATGCACGGAAAACAGCGTTTTGTGATCTTTTAGAGTGTGAAACCTTATTTGGGGGCAAGCATGGGTAGGAGTGAGTTAATTTGGAGGCGAGGGTTAAGTGTACTGTGCCAGGACCAGACCTGTGGAGCTGTACGTTGGAGACCACTGGTTTCTGCAGAAACAGCAACAAACATGAAGCTTTGGGAAGAGACAAGAGGCTCACTGCCAGGGCTGCAGAAATCCCAGCTGCTCTGGTCCTATGCCTCCACATCTTGGCTCAGTAGGGTGCTTCAGTGAGTCCAGGGGCTGCTCCCTGGTCTGGGATGGCCCATGTCCATCCTGGTGAGGTCTCCAGGCCACTCCAGATGTGTGACCCTGTGCCAGCTGCCCTGCAGCATCCTGTGTGCCATCCTGGCGTTGGGGACAGCCCTGCTCCTGTGCTGGGCTGTTGAACTGTCCCTTCCCCTCTGGTTTATTTTCGTGCCTGCGCACGGCACTCTGGAGGTTGCGGGGCTGAAACTGGGAGCTGCTGGACGCCTGTCCCCACAGCCCTTTCATAAAGGGCCTGTGACAAATGAGGCACACAGCTAGAATTGTGTCGTGTGCAGAAACACTTCATCTTACTAATTACGTCCAGGAGCACCAGGCGCACGTTTCTGGGTGCCCCTGTGTGTGCAGCATGCTTCCGAGGGGCAGGCATCCATGGGAATGGTCGGGATGACCCCTCCCTCTGGCACCAGTCTGTTATCTTCCTTGTTTCCCTTGATCCACGAGCAATAACCTACTTTAGAGCTGACAAGGAGGTCAAGTGCTGCATGAAGATAACTGGAGGATGACTTTAGGTGAAGAGGTCTGGAAGTAGAGCTGGCCTTTGCTCTGCTGTGCCTTTCTGCTGGGCTGGAGAAATGGCCAGGGAAAGTGAAACGTGCATTTCCCACAAAAGCCACGTCTGTCTCTCATCACCCTTGAATATTATTTGTATGAATAATTTCTCTTTTAGATTAAAATGCTCAGACTGTGACGCTTCTTACTTCGAAATAATTTGGACTATTTAATCCACAAGTGATGGAGATAAATCCTCCCAATCTAGGAACAGTGAACAGTGGGCAGAGTTATTCTGAGCAGAGCTCATCTTGGAGACTAGGGCACTGAAATGGAGCTGCATCTAACCAGGGTGGTTGTGTTTCAGACCCCAACAGGACTCCAGTGACTGGTACTTGCTGTCAAAATGTCCCAAATTTGCTGTCAAAATAACCCTTCGGGGTTATTGAAAATATAGCAAAGGGAAAGAGTCGTGTTTTTTCATCCCTAGGGCTTTTTTAATACAATATTAAAGAGGCGAAAAATTCTCCAGAGGATTGCTAAAGACCAAAAAACTACGAGCTGTGGTCTTGCCCCCTTTTCTGTATTTAACAAGGGGCTTCTGGAGCGTCACCATCTGCAGAAGAAAAAGAAAAGGATTTTTGGGTTATGTTGTGTTGCTGCGTCTTATCTGGCCCTGTGTTCCCGTAACTACCAGTGAGCAAGATGTTTCTGCCATCCCTTCGGAAGCAGATGTTGAGACTCTTCATTCAGATGCCCGAGTGTTGATGCTGAACAATCCTACTCCAGTTAAAGCCAATATTTTTTCCTTTTTTCCCCCCAGTCAAAGAACTTTGGTCTTTGTGGCTCGCTGTGTGTACTCACTGCTTTGCAGTTGATCTTACCACTCCACAAGCCTGCAAAAGCCAAACTGGTAGGTCAAAAGAGGAGTAGCTGTTGACACTGGCAGCGAGGAACATGTAAGGAGAAAGATAAACAGAGGGAAATCAGAGCCTGGATAAAGTAGATCTCCAAAGATAAAGTTTAGTTAAAGATAATGAGCTGGCCTTGTTTAAAAAGACAGCTGCAAAATAACCCAGTAGCTCCATGTGCTGGGGTTAAAGTTGACCCAGAATATACGTTTCATTGCTTTTGATAAATAAATAGTGGAGGGAAGATTTGGCAAAAAGCAACATTGCCCCCAGCCCTCTTCAGCAAAGTGTTTGATGTTAACAAGTTCTCTGGGTGTTTACTTTGTCCTCTGCGTGCGCTGGTGGAGCGGCGCTCCTGCCCTTGAACCGAGGGAGAATTCAAATAAACCAACCCCTTCGACACAGCTGGGCTCTTCTGCCATCTGCGGCTTCCCAAAACAGCCCCGGCTCGCCTTGGGAGCCAGCCTGGGCCACAGCATCGCCGGCTCTTCCCAACAGCTGAAATAAATTTGCTGGATCGGATAAAACTGCCCAGAAATGGGAGCAGGACTCGACAGCATTTCTTGCTGCCCTCTCAAGCTGTCAGTGTAACCCGGAGTGCAGTTTGTGGGCAGAAGTGGCAGTGGGCAAACAGCTCCATAAAATCCAGAGTGATCCTTTAATCACGATTGGAGGCTTTTCCTGATGCCTGATTTGCATATGTACTTTACAGTGATGCTGGGATGATAAAATACGGTTATTTTTAAATAAACCACAGGAATAATTTTGCTGTTGAGATCCGGATCCAGCCCCTTGGGAAGCAGATGGCTCTGTGAGCACTCAATAAACTGGGACTTGTTCCTACCAGTGTAGGAATAAGTGTGTGTTGCTGCACTTGCTTCTGTGCTCGAGTAAAACTCCTAGTTATTGTGTGTGTGTTGGATACGTGTTTATATACACAGCTGATAGATGAGATGTTTGAAGTCTATGTTGAGTGTTATCAGCAGCAGAATTGTATGGCCGGGCTGATAAATGAAGTAACTGTGCTAAATGAGCTCAGATCTTATCCATCATAAGTATTACACAAGGCCAGTAGGACATTTACATGAGCGACAGCTGTGGATTTATTGTTTTCTTGGAGAAATCAGTGTTTGATTGAGACTCAGAGTGTCAGAAACGCTGTTCCTGAGACTCACCTCGCTCAAGTTCTGTTGCTGGTTCCATGATTAATTCATAATCCGTTGGTTTAATAATTTACTGTGGAGTCATTTAGGTTGGAAAAGACCTCTGGGATCATATTTAGTTTGTGTTTTGCTGGTTTAATGATGTGGTTTTTAATTTTGATGATGAAAGTGAGATCTCACACAGAGGAATGGTCGTGTGTGATATGGCCGAGGAAAGGACTGCTCTCTCTAGAAGCAGCCGTGGAGTTAAATGTGGATACAATGGATGCCCCAAAAGTATATAGGAGAAAACACTTTTTTGGGGGTGAATATAAATGAGAACAAGACTGATATTGGTGTTTTTTCATTGTTCTGGTTTGCCTGTAAAGCCCAGCCGAAGGAGCCAGCAGATGACAGGTCTCAGTGAGCAGGTTTAGAGCGATTGAGAGCGGTAGCGGCATTGCAGCAGTAGATTCATAGAAACTTGTAAAACAAGTGCAGCCTGATGATAGATGGTCAAATGATTATTGTTTGCAAACAATATTATCTCCAATAGATAAGCTGTTTACTTTGGACTCCAGCTCCTCTGGGTGGAACAGAGTCTAATTTATCAAGGCAGAGCGGTTCAATGCGGATGCCTCATGCCCCAGCTGTGGAAAAAACTCTTACATTAAGAATAGTACTTGGAACCACAGTGAAGTTCAGCTCTAACTCACTTTTACAGATGGTTTCTATATTGCGAAGAATATTGGCTGTTTCCTGGTTGTGCTTTTCTTTCTTTCTTTTTTTTTTTTTTTTTAAACCCCAAACACTTTGTTGTAGGGGAGTTAAAAGACAAACTCCTGAAAGTCACAGTAGACATGTGCCTGTTTGTTTTGTAGCTGTTTCCGTGCCTCGTCTTAGTCTGGAGCTTCGCGCTTTCAATTTGGAAAATCTGGCGCTATGCATCCAGCCCCCGGGCGCTTCCAGGCACTGCTCCTCATCGCTGCCACCAGCCTTGTCACTGTCACCAGCACAGGTAAGGCCTCGCCTAAGCCGGGGAGTTTGAGGTTTTGGGGTTGAGCCCAAGCTTTGGAACAAGCGACGCTTGGGAGTGCGTTTCAAAATGGCCAGCTTTAGTGGATATTGTCAATAAGCTGCTTTTAAGGAAGCATGGAGCGCTGAAAGGCGGCCTTACACGCGGTATGTGACTTTGCTTGTGAAAACTTGGCTCAAGGCAAGCGCCAGAAGATGGAAGACTCTGGGTTACTTGTGTTTGTTCCTTGGGATCTCCGTGGATTCAGCTGGACGCCGATTCTGCTGCATGCAGTGCATCTTGTGTTCCCAGGGGTCGGGAGGGGTTTGGATTTGCAGGGGGAGAGGGGAATCAGCCCTTTGAAATGCGAAAGCTGATGCGTGGCTGCAGTTGGAACTGGCTCTGGCGTTAAAAAAAAAGACGAGGGATGGTTTTAATTGACACATCTGCTCTGTGTAGTCAGCTTGTCTTAACGTAACCACACAAAAAAGAAGCTTTTACTACTTTTAGCACTTCATAGCCAATCGTTATGAGCAAATGGGATAAATTTTATTTTTCAAGCAGTCATAGGAGATAAATTCCAGCTGCAGGGTCACTGCTACCAATTTTGCCTTTTTCGCAAAGTGCAGTGTTGGTGTCAGAAGTGAGGGCAGGGGCGAAGATGAAAGTAGCAGTATGATTTCAGCAATTGGTGGCAAGCAAACTGAAAGGTCAGTGCTTCTTTCTTATCCCTGGAAATTCAAACTGAACTAATAGGAAAAACGGTTTTCTAATTAAAAGCTAAAAATGGACATCTGGAGTCCTGCGAAATGTTTGGATACCATTTTTATGGATTTCATCTTTTTTTGTTAAGTGAAGCCACACTTTAATTTCCAGTTTTGTTTTATGTTTATGCAGATAGTTTATGGTTCAGTTAAAAATGTGCAGTTTCTCATCTGAAACTCATAACCAGAGCTGGGATGGACTGACTTGAGAAGAAAAGCATGAACCCAGGGCCCCACCTATAAGAAAACTGTCTCTGACTTGGATGTCATTTAATATCATCTTGACCCGCACTATCTGGAATTCCTTAGGTCCTTTACAAAATAGAAGTTGTTTTTCCCTGCCAATGTGTCTATTTTTAATTTAGTTTTTTTTCTCCTAATTTATATTACTAGCTAATTAAGTATTACTGGTGTTAATTGCCTTTTGCTTGCTTCCTTTATGCAAAATCTTTAGTGGAGAATTCAATAGAAAACAAATGGAAATACTTCCCAGCGTTTCATTGGCCAGGGTAGGAAAAAAATCTCTTCCAACAAGCAGGAATTTTCTTCTGGCAAATAAATGGATTCTCATAACCAAGTTCTGTGGAACTGAACCTTTTATTTATTAGCAGCTCTTCCTGTTTCTGTTCATCTTTACTCAGTAAAGATAATGGATGCCCAATTCATCATCCTTGTCCTGATGAAGTCCATGTATTTGGAATTAGCAAGAGCCTTTGCTGTTCGTCCAGCTTTTTTTATCCGGCTATTTTTAATTAGTTCTGCAGACTCGGAGACGGTTCTGTGTAAATACCTGGCAGGCTCCTGCCATTTCTAGCATTTTACAAGTCACGTCCGGGCCTGCTTCATATGGGACAGATCAGCTACAGCTGCGTGTTCCTGTGCTCCATCTCTTCAGGTGACGGGCGCCGTTTTCCTCTGGATAAATCCAGTGGGATTGCAATTTTTGCTGGCCCTGGCAAGCGTGATGCCTCTGCCTTGTGCACACTTGGGGATGTACCTCCCCCTTGCTGCACCTACCTCCATTTAATTGTCGTTACCCCCATCGTGGGGTTTGAATCTCGACGTTTTCCCAGCGTTTGAGAGCGAGCAGGAATCTCTCCTGAGTTCCTCTTGCCAAGGAAAAGGCAACGCTTGCTTGAGTATCACTTGCAACTCGGAGTTTAGAGACCCTTTATGTGGTGAGTCTTTCCTACCAATCAGCACATCGTTAACATTATCACCTGTGTCCGTGCAAAATCCTGGTCTCTAACTCAATACCTGTGTATTATTCCTTTCAGATCTAACTCCCCGTTTTATTTCTGAGCCCTCATCTACTGTCCAGAAGCCTGGCGAGCCCGTCCAACTCCGCTGCTCCGCCGAGCCCTCCACAGCTCGCATTTCCTGGCTCTTTAATGGGGAGCCTCTGCACAGCAGGGTGGGAGAAGTGGAAATCCAGGCAGGATCTTTGACAATCGTGTCCCTGAGCCCGGTGACGTGTGGGCGCTATCAGTGCGTGGCGAGCAGCGGCGTGGGCGCCGTGCTGAGCCGGCCGGCCACGGTGTCCATGGGCAGTAAGTTCATTTCTGTTCTTTACTCCTTGCCAGTTCTGTAGACCTCAGCTGGCTTGTATGGTTTGTTCCTTTGACTTGTAGAAAACACCTAGATCAGAATGTTCTGGGGCGTTTGTTTTCCTCAGCCCCTCAGTGTATAATTCCTCAGGATTATACACTCCTTGCCTTTTTTTTAATGACATCATCTGCGACTTGTCAGGTGGTGCAGCCCTGGAACAGATTCCCCAAAAAGCTTGTGGATCTCCACCTTTGGAGGCTTTTAAAGCCTCAGCTAGACCAAACCATACCTGCTGGATATGGTGTTGACGTCAGCCTCATTTCAAGTTGAAGGATCTCAAGGGTCTCCTTCAGCAAACACAAATGTTATTCAATGAAGTAATACTCATTTCCATAAATTGGCCTGAAAATACAAGATTCCCAAATGCTTCTCTTCACAAAGGATGTTGAAAGAACAGCTGAGCTGCCATGCCATTGCAGAAGCGTGCTTGAGAGTTGAGGTGAAATCTGTGGGAATTGTTGTCTGGGAAATAAGTGGGAGCTGCAGATTTTCATTTTAATTTGATTTGATCAAACCAGTGTTGATGTTCTTCAGGTGGGGACAGTGTTCTCTCTTCTTGGGGAGAGCTTCCCCTTCTCTTAGTTGCACTGGTTCTTCTGATCAGTCTTTGCCTTGGTGCTTGATCTGTAAATTAGGTGACCTTAAGGGATTTGGAAGAGGAAGGACAATATCTTCCACATGGAAAGGACGGTGCAGTGCTGAGAACAGGAGTACAGTATTCCTGCACGAGTGTGATTTGTCTGCTTGGGATCTGGGGGCTGTCTGAATCAGGTCTTTGTCAAGCAGGGTTTGAGTGATTTCTCTGGAAGGGTACCTCATCTATGGAGCATGTCCAAAATCCCCTTGGGAGGAAAATCTCTTAGAAGTGTTTTGGTAAAGTACTGACCCATGGCCAGCGCCTCTCAAGAGAGCTCCAAGGGTGGCCAACGTAGGAAAACTTCACAGCCTTAAAGAAGCTTGAACGTGGAGGGAGTAGAAGAGCAGCTTTCACACTTCCCTCCTCCCTTGGAGGTTTTAGCAGCACGCAGGAAGGTGCTGGGAGCTCTGCCTGCCCCACTGCACTGTGTTCATTACCATCCCAGAAAGACAATTCCATGTTTTTATTGACAGGCTTCCTGCTGTCAGTGTGAATTGTCTTCTGTAGTGCCCATGGAGCCTGTGAGGAGTCCTGCAGCCTTTCCAGTGTCTGCTGTCTTTTCTGGGAGCAGTTGAGGGGGTGTAGGAATTATTTTTTCTCCTCACTGTTCCCATGTCAAAGCTGGTGCTTTCTGTAGTAGGGAAGTGGATAAGGAGGGTTTATGCTCTTATGGGCTGCAGGATAGACCAGGCTTGTTGATGTTGAATGTCCAAAAGCTGCACCTTTGAAGAAAATCAGCACGAAACCAACTGGTTTCAATTCTGAACACAAATACTGAGCTTACTGCCCTTCCCCTCTCCCAAGCCATGACTGCTCTTAGCCTGTTCCCGACTCTCTGCAGGTTTGGCTGATTTTGATGCCTTGGGGACGGCTGCTGTTGCAGCAGAGGAAGGAGGCACAGCTCTCATCGGGTGCAAGGTGCCAGAAAGTCACCCCAAAGCACAGGTTCGCTTCCAAGTGCGGGGGAAATGGCTGGAACAATCAACAGGTGAGATGTTTTGTGCAATATAAGCATCCAACAAAAGCTTGCCTGGAGTTTTTTTCTTTGAACCTAAAGGAAAAACATCCTCTGGAAACTTGCAGAACTTCCTGTGCAGATCTCTTTATCTAAACCTACCCTTGGAAATGAGTCTCCTTTGCGTGGTGGTTTCTTTGTGATTGTGTGTGTAGAATTAATAGGTATAGCAGACAAATTAACTTGAAAAACAGCAAAAATCTTTTGAAACCAAATTAAATTTTAACTGCCTTTTCATCTTCCCCACTTGTTTAGACAACTACCTAATTCTTCCATCTGGAAACCTGCAAATTTTGAATGTATCTTTAGAAGACAAAGGTTCCTACAAGTGTGCAGTGTACAACCCAGTTACTCACGACCTCAGAGTAGAGCTCACTGGACGGAAGCTCACAGTCACACGTGAGTATTCAGTTCAGCTTTCCAGAATTAATACAGCTCAAACAGAATAAATAACATCCCTGGGGTTTTCAGCAAGGACATATCAGTGCCTCCAACACCGTGTTATGTAAGAGCTCTCCTGCATTCTTTGCACATTCAGTTCTTACTTCCCCCAACTGTGGACTGCTTTTCAAAACCCAGGCAGTCACCTCTGGAAAGGGAATACTGCAAATACTTCTGTCCCCAAATCTATTTTGGAGCAGGACTTCTGGAAGACATTGTGCTCAGTCCCGAGTGTGGTGTTTGAAAGACTTGGAGGAGGACAGCGAATGGGATGGGAGGGTGCGGTTTAAAACTTGATTCGTTTCTCCTTCAAGGAAAAACCAAGAGAATTAGGATTGTTCAGCTTGTAAAATAGGTTTAGGGGTGACCTAATTGTGACGTTCCGGTACCTGAAGGAAGCCTACAAGAAAAATGGAGAGAGAGGGCCTGGAGTGACAGGACAAGGGGGAATGGCGCTGATAGAGAGTAGGTTTATGTTAGATGTTGGGTCCCTGTGAGGGTGGTGAGTCCCTGTGAGCTTTCTGCCAAGAAAAGCTGTGGCTGTCCCATCCCTGGAAGAGTTCAGGGCCAGGCTGGACAGTGCTTGGAACAACCCAGTCTAGTGGAAGGTGACCAGAAGCCCAAACCATTCCGTGATTATATTCCACGATTCATCTCCTTTTCTCCAGGCCCTTCTTCAGGTGGCTCCCACATCCTTCACCCGCTGGCTCCCCAGAGCCTGGCAGTGCCCCGGCACAGCTCCCTGACCCTGGAGTGTGTGGTCAGTGGGTCAGCTCCAGCCCCCATCCGCTGGGTGAAGGACGGCCGGGATGTGCTGAGGAGAGGCAGGTGGAAGCTGCTGCACTCTCACCTGGTCACGGACCGGCTCGAGCCATGGGACGCTGGAAATTACTCCTGCGTGGTGGGAAGTGACTCTGGAACAGTGAAATATGTTAACTATTCGCTTACTGTACTTGGTAAGGAGTGAAGATACCCTTTGTATACCTGCTAGTTTTGGCGTGTGCTTCCAAACGGCCTTGCATTCTTTCTCAGCCTTAAGCGTATTAAAATAAAGAATACAGGTCTGTTTATAATGACCGTATCCCATCATTTCTCCCAAGTTAAAATCCGTAATTGTTTATCTCTTCAAACCATTATCTGAAATAACGAAACAGAGAAGGATAACAAACTCCAAGGGAAGAACTGATCCATTTATTTTCCTACAGAGTGCCAGTGCAGTAATGTGCCAGGGACCAGATTTGCTTCTTTTGAGGTTGTATGTGAACAAAAAGCTGGCGAGGGAAGGGGTGATATGTTTGGATGAGAACATAAACAAAAGCAAAAGAAACATAATCATATAGTCAGCCTATTTTGTTTGGCTGCTAGTTGTTCCTCACCTCCCCTTTCCATTGTAGCAGATTTTCCTGGTATTTGAGTTTTTCTGCATTCGTGACAGATTTTGTTTGGGTTTTAAAATGCGTATGCTAGAGTTACTCAGAAAACAGAGTGTTGACACACAACACACCTCTTCTAGGGGGATGTCGCTAAGTAATTGTTTTGAAAATAGAAGTGTTTTATTTACAAGATTAATGCAAACATGTGGCTGTTGGAATAAAAGGGAGAAACCATTCAGATAAGCCCAGGTGTGGGAAAACCAGCTTCGGGCTGCGCAGTTTGTGGTCCTTGCTCAGCCTTTGGATGCGATAAACCTGTGTAATGTTTCCCAGCGGTTTTTTCGGGACTTACTCTAAGTCGCCTACATGGAATCATTTCCATTTCCAGAACCTGCCTCGCTCTCCAGGGGGCTGCAGGACGAAACCGTGGCCGCCGGGGCGAGCGTCCATTTCTGGTGCGACGTTGGCGGCAGCCCCGCTCCCGCGCTGGCCTGGCTCCACAACGCCGCTCCTCTCCGTCCCTCCCCGCGACACTTCCCCGCCGGGAGCCACCTGCGGATCTGCGGGGTCACGCTGGAGGACTCTGGCTTGTACCAGTGCGTGGCAAACAACGGAATTGGGTTCGTGCAGTCCACGGGGAGACTCCGTGTCCAGCCAGGTAGGAGCACTTGCAGCCCTCAAGGGCTCACGTTAAGCAGTTATACTTTAAGCTTTATTCTTTTGTGTTGTTTTTCTTTTTTTTCCCTCTAGATTATGTATTAATTTGTTTCTGGCCACTAATCTTACAAAGAAGGTGCTTTGAGCTGGATTTTAAGAGATGTAGGGATTTCTGGGGTAGCGTGGCTGCTCGACATTTAAAACCTGGATTATCAGCTGCAATCAAATCAGCTTATGATTGGATTTGATGCGATTTATTCTTAAATAGAATCAGGATCCTGTTGTGCTGGATGAGCTGGTACTCCTAGTAGTATTGGCTGCAGAGTAGTTAAGCCTGTTCCATAATCAAGTTTACACAACAATCATCAGGTCTGAGGTTAATGCACGCTTCCCCTCTATCAGATTGGCAGGATCAGGTATCAGTAGTCTTTTTGATCTCTTTTTCTGTCTAAGATACCTTCTAATACCCAGAGAAGTTGATTTCTGCTGGCACAAAGATGCTGGCAAGACTGTTGCTGTCCCTGTCCTCTCCCTGTCGTGCGTAGCTGAAGCTTTGAACCTTCTCTGGACCAGCTGTGGTTGGTGTGAGCTGTGCAGAGCCTGGCTGAGCAGAGATTTCATGGCCTCTGTGTGTGTGGAGTGGACTAAGCCAGCCTTGCCTGCTCTGTGTTCCTCGCCGACAGTCAAGCCTTTGTCATCTGGAGAATTTAAAGTGTGGTTTGAGTGTAGGTTTTTATCAGCCTCCTCTAAGGAGGAGTCTGTGCTGATCTCTTCAGTCTGGAAGGGGAGTCTAGAGATGCTGTGCAGAGAAGAAATAATTGTTAAAATGGCTAGAAAGAACCACGTGTGATTTTTTTTTTAGGCTGTATTGACTTGTTTATTGACTTGTTCCAGCATTAAGAGTCCTACCCCTTAGCTGAATTCCTTCTTTGGTTGTATTTCCCCCCAGGCAAAGACTCTGTCCCCATCATCATCTCTTCCCCAGCCAACACCACTGTGGTGGCCGGAGGGGACGCGACCCTGTCCTGCAATGCCACCGGCTTTCCCGCTCCCCTGATCCGCTGGTACGACAGCAGAGGCCTCCTGATCAGCCCCCCTGCCCGGGGGCTTCACCCCACAGCACAGAGCCCTCCCCAGGCAGGGACAGAGCCCTCGTGCCCCTCGGTGCCCCGCCTGGGCTGGGGCTCCCTGCGCCTGCGGAACGTGACGCCGGAGCGCGCCGGGGAGTTCCGCTGCGAAGCCAGCAACGAGCACGGCTCTGCCCTGTCCGCCGCCTTCCTCACGGTCGGTAAGTGCAAGCCCCAGGCCGCCCTCTTGACTCGCTGATTTAGGTGAGGGACGCCTCGAAAGAAGAAAGGAGTGGCGGGTTGGGTGGGGTGGAGTGTTGGGGAAAGGGAGCAGAGGAGTCTTGGTTGTCTTCATGGACCGGTTCCTCCCTCCCACCTTGGGCAGAGGAGGAATGACGTGTGCACTGCACCTGTGTGATCAAAACTATCCGGGGGTGGTATTTTTTAGTTATTTCTTGAAATTGCTCCAAGGAAAAGACGCTACTTACATTAAACCAGGATGGGACAGTGCCCTTCCTCGCACTGGAATATTACGTGACATTAATGTCAGGTTTGAGCTCCCCCAAGTTCCCTTCACAAGAACTGAGATACAGATTTTTAGTTGCGTGAAGTTACTCCCCTCTTAAGTTTCTTAAGTTACTTAAGTTTCTCCCCTCTTTCAGCACCTTGCCTTAATTAATTTAGCTGAATGCCGCGGAGATTTCAGGTCAGTGGGATTTAATATGTGGCCCCATATGTAAAGTTCTTTGGTTAGAGTTTAAAACTCCTGTAAATAACATGAAAAGATGCTTAAAGGTTCACTTAGGGGGGAAAAAAAAAGAAAGAAGAAACCTCAAGAAAGTGATCCCATCATGTAGTTTTATAAATCAGTTATTTTTGGACCTTGCTGAGTGGAAACACGAAACTAAATATCATCCCAGAATTCAGCCTGTGTTAAAGAGAAAAATCCCACTGCTTTGCCTCAGAATTTTATGGCAGTGAGTTCAATTTTAATGCTTTGTTTATTAAATTTTATCGGTTTCTAATACGTTGTACTGGCTGCTGATTATGGTGCAGAGGGTGGTTAAGGCATTTGGTTTTGATATAAAAGTCCCTGAGGACTTTCTGAGGGCTGTTAGGGGTTTAGAACAGCTCCCAGCCATGCCAAAGACATGCTGAGACACTCAGCTGTTTAATGAAGAATTCCTGCCAGGTAACACTCCTGAAGCACCTGAATGACTTCAGCTGAAATTCCAGAGCATTTCTTCAGCAGAAGGGATCAGCTTAAGCACTCTCAGCCTCAGTACCCAGTCCTGTAATTTGCCTTGTCCCAGCACACAGTAAGAGAGCCCATTTGGCTGAAAAAAATACATCTTTTTTTTTTTTCTTTCCTTCTGCTGGATCTATTCCAGGCTGTGATTCATTGCATGGTCTTACAGCAGGCAGGACAACTTCGGCTGCCATCATAGTGAGAAACCACCAAAATGTAAAATGCTGCCTCTGGATCCTGTACCCACGGCCCTCCCTTTTCTGAGTCTTTTTTAGACAGTTGTGGGGTTGGCCTGCATGGCAGGAGCTTCCCAGAGCTACTGAACACAAGGTTAAATCTCCCAAATAACTTCATCTGATGGAAATGAAGGGGAAAAATACACTGCAGGCAGGCAGAGTAGCAGGAGAGGGAATGAAAACCACAAGGACCGTTTAGTCTGCACAGGTGGGTGTTTCAGGGACAAATGGGCTGAAGTTGCTCCCACAGAAACCTTAGAGAAGCTCTGAGAAGCCCTGATGTGATCTGAAACACGTGCCAGGTGTGGGTGACCTCACTGGAGTGCTGCGTCCAGGTTGTCAGAGGGCTTCCCCAGCCCCTGGGGAAGTTTGGAGAGCTTGCAAAGCAGGGAGGATCCTCTGGCTGTCCAAGAGGCAGGGAGGAAGTGCCAGGGGAATGTGACCTGTTTGTACAGCAGAGGTAAAACCCAGGGCACAGCCAGATCCTGGAGAAGGATCTGTGGGGGATCTTAGACCCCCTTCTCACGCCTAAGAGAGATGGAGAGGGTTTTGTACAAGGGCCTGGAGTGACTGGGCGCAGGGAATGGCTTCCCACTGCCAGAGGGCAGGGATGGATGGGATACTGGGGAGAAATTCTTCCCTGTGAGGGTGGAGAGACCCTGGCACAGGGTGCCCAGAGCAGCTGTGGCTGCCCCATCCCTGGGAGTGTTTGAGGTTGGACAGGGCTTGGAGCAACCTGGCCAGGTGGAAGGTCAGTGGGGCATGGAACTGGATGGCCTTTAAGGTCCCCTCCAACCCAAATCATTCTAAGATTCTATGAATACATTCTTTTACAATTATTTTACAATGTGTTCTATGAATACAAATTTGGGACATTGAGTCCTTCTCGAGTTGCTGGTGGGATCAGGATTTTGGGTGCGTGCAGCCTGACCCAGCTCAGTGCTGCTGGTGTTCTCAGTGGGATTGGGAAGCTGAGGAAGGAAAATCTCCATGGCTAAGGGGAAAGGGATGGCACTGAGAGCAACAGCGAAAAAAAGTTGCATAATGACACAGCAGCAGAGAGAAGGCTGATGTGCTGGGTTATACGGGTAGTAATTATACCAGAAACTTCGCAAACAGAGCTGAGATCCGACTTAACTTAATGGGAATTGTTACCCAGGGGTCGTTCTCCAAAGCGAAAATACAGCAACCCGGCAGTTGCTGACGGCTGCCCTCCTGCAGCAGCGAACACAGCGCTGGCTGTGGGTCTGCTGTCACCAGCTGAAACCACAACTCATTCTCCACTCAAGAGTCTGTGTCCCCGGTGCCAGCAGGCGTCAAACCAGACCGTGCCCACCCACATCCTCGGGGTCCGCCGCGGTGCTGAGGGCCTGCCACCTCCTCCCATTTGTTTCCAATGTCACGCCCTTCCTGCTGCTCCACTGACAGCAGAGATACCCTTTGGCTTGGGGATTGTTCTGGCATTTTAAGACCATCTGGGCTTTGGGGACATCCTCCCCGCGTTGTGGTGCCCTCTTCCTGTCTCTGAGTTTTGTGGCATTGCTAAATAAGTGAAAAGAAACAAACAAGGAATGCTTGCCCAGAGCGTGTCTTCAATTTGAAGGGAGAACTTTCCTTCCCAGCTTTTTAAAAAGTGGCCAAAAATAGCAGCCACACTTGCTGCTGGTATTTTAATGGAGGTTTGAAGGAATCTGAGTCAGCCAGGCTAACACTGCCTCGGCTTTACATTACCAAGGAATTTGTTTGTTTTGTAAACCAAGTTCCCTTCATTCCCTTCCCCTTCCAGACCCCGGCACGTAACATAAACCTACACAAATCTGAAAGGACGGACAGGGCTCCGAACATCTGGCTGTGCCGCTGCCGCCGTGTGCAGCATTGAGGAGCTGCGCCGCTTCCCAAACCTTCTTGCTTTAAATACTGATGTTTTCTTGTCCTGGATAATCTCAGATGTCCAACCTGCCTCCCTTTTCCTGCCTGGAATTCTGACGAGCCCTGCATCAGCCGAACGGGGATTTTTTTTTGTCTCGTGGCCTCTTTTAGACTACTGATCCTGTATAGATTTCTTTTTCATACCAGCAAAAGTAAATGGGATGGAGGAGGCTGGAGCAGGATTTCTAGAAATGCGTCGGTATTAAATTGCACGTAGATCTTCCTGTAAACTGAGTTTATTCTCAGCATAAATTTTCAAATGAAGTAGTTGAGTTGTACAGCTTTCAAAGCTTCTCTAAATTACAGCTGAAACCTCAGAAACTGGGGTAGGAGAATGTCCTCTTGTGTGCGTGCCAGTGCAGGCCATGAAAAGTTCCTTGTACAACGGCGTACAAATTGCTCTGTTTGTCTCACAAATTTAGCTATATATACTTATTTATTTCTTTTAACATGCATTGCCGTGACTTAATTTAGTGGAGATACGGTCAAGCTGTGCCTGTAGACCTTGAGTTTCAGGTTTTCTCTCTTTGCCACTGTGAAAAAAAAAAAAACACACCAAACCAAATAAAACAAACCGAACCCCACTGCTGTGCCCTGAAAAAACACCCAGGCCGCAGCTTGGCACCAGGCTCCGATCTGTGTGGACACCTCTGGACCTGGCGTTTTGCAGCAGGGCTTGTTTGGAAATGTCACTCCGGAATGATTTAGCGTCCCCTCGGCGTGGGGCGAACATACGTCATCGTGGGGATGTAACCAGACCCTCCCTTTGCAGTTCCTTCAGCAGCTGGCACGAGAGCGGGAGAAACAGCCCCTCTGGAGCTCGCCCAGAGCGACGAGAGCGGCGCCGATTTTGGTGCGGAGGTGGCGTTTTCAAGCTCGCCTCCAACAGAATCTCCTCCGGCTGCGGCGGCGATGGAGAAGGCGTCGAGCGCGGCCGCCCCGCCCGAGGCGCCCATCATCCTGAGCCCCCCGCAGACGCCGAAGCCGGACACGTACAGCCTGGTGTGGCGGCCGGGCCGCGCCGGGGGCCTGCCCATCAACGCCTACTTTGTCAAATACCGCAAGGTACCGTCCCCAGCCGTCCCCAGCCCCGGGCAGGGACGTGGCGCAGACCCATGGCGGTTCTGTTGGGTTTCCCGAGGAACCGGCGGTGCTGGTGGAGGGCTCAGGCCAGGCAGAAGACAGCGGTAGTTGAAGCACGACGTTCTGTGCCCACACAGCTCGTTTGAGGGATGGCTGACGCCGTCACCGACACGCTGCTCTGTCTGGTTTTAAGTGAGATTCGTCCAGGCTTTTGTTGTCCTTTATGGAGAACGGGGCTCCAGGGCGTGTTGTGTGCAGAGTCAGTGGGGTTAAAAATGCGTTTAAATGTGAGCCAGCTTGAATCTGTGAGTGAGAGCAGAAGGGAAGCTGAGTTTTACCTTAGTACATCACCGCTCTGGGTCCCGAAGGGAATCAATTAAACTGAAGTTATCAAATATGAAAGTGAGCTGTAATTTACCTACTGTGGCATTAAAAATGGTGTGTCAACACCGAGCTCTTTCACTTAACATCACGTGGTGGGGTTCCTGGGGTCTCCTGTGCAGAGCCAGGAGTTGGACTCCGTGATCCTTGTGGGCCACTTTCAGCTCAGGAGGTTCTGTGATTCTGAAATCGGAACCAAGCAACGCCTGCATCTGTTCTTCCAAGCAAACCAGTTTGCTGCGTGGCAAAGCTGTTTGATTTATTTTTCATAAGCTTTTTAATCCTCTACATCCTGATCTTGTCTTAGCCTGGGGGGAATGCTTAGATTTTTGACCTGTTGGTTCCTGAAAACCAAGTGCCAGAGTTTGTTGGTGATAATTTCTCATCCAAAGGCAGTTGGTTCACATAAGCCCTGGAAGCTCTGAATGCTTTTTTGACCTTTTTGACGCTCTCCCTTCTCTCACACCAATCCTTTCCACATTAAATGTGCTCACTCATGCATTTCTCAGCATTGAATTTATCCTGGTTTTTAGGGTGGTGCTCTCTTTATGTCATTAAATTATTTTATTGATTTCCCTCTTTTAAGTGAGGAAAAAAAAAAAAGCTGGGGGAATAAAAGCCTTGGAGTGGTTGCTGTAGAAGAAAATAGTTGAACAAAGACCTCTGGCATAACCTTTGGTAATCCACAGCGTTTAGATCTGCCTCCAATGTTTTATTAATGTCTTATATTGTTTAGTAGTTTATTTTTGGTGGAATCTTTGTCTTTTCCTTTGGGATTTGGGGTAATGTTTTCCTGCAAAGGTCAAGCTTTAAGAGACTACTCAGAATGTCTTTCTTTTCTTTAACAGAGCTGGTGGTTTCACTGCTAAGTTAAAAAGTGTTTCTGTTTAAAAAAGAAAAGAAGACATGCATTGATAAACCCAAATCTTTGGCCTCCCTGCTGACTTTTTTCCAGTCTTTAAGGAGTAACTAAGACATACCTTTTGTTGCCCAATTTAGCCAATAAATATTTTAAATGCTGAAGTCCAGGGAAGGTCTCCTCATTAGGGTGTTGGGTCCAGCCCTTTAGTAGCACACAGCTGAAGGCTGACTGAAGGCTTGAAAATCGTTTGGGCTCTTGTAGTTTTAGCCACAGGTGAAAATGAGGAAAAAAACACAGTCAAAACCAGCTGTGTGTATGTGCATGGAGAAGGAAAACAGATTTATCCGAGGAGTGCTGTGGAACTGGGTGCAAAGCTGCTGATTTGTAGGAGAAGTGAGCAGTCCCTGGCTCTGAGCGTGAAGTGCTGATGGTTTCTCCCTCGTGCTCAGCTGAGACAAACTCTAGGTAAATGTAGGACAGCAGTTTTGGTGAGGGGCAGAGTTGCTTTGGGGCACAATGCAGGCTGTGAGCAGTCCCTGGCTCTGAGCACACCGTGCTGACTGTTTCTCCCTTGTGTACAGATGGAGATAAACCATAGGTAAATGTAGGACAGGAGTTTTGGTGAGAAGCAGAGTTGCTTTGGGGCACAGTACAGGCTGTGAGCAGTCCCTGGTTCCGAGCATGCAGTGCTGATGGTTTCTCCTGTGTGTGCAGCTGGAGACAAACCATGGTAAACGTAGAACAGTTTTGGCGAGGGGCAGAATTGCTTTGGGGGATGATTGGGGTGTGAGCAGTCCCTGGTTCCGAGCACACCATGCTGACAGTTTCTCCCATGCGCGCAGCTGGAGATAAGGCATAGGTAAATGTAGGAGAACAGGAATTTTGGCCAGGGGCAGAGCTGCTCTGGGGCACAGTGAGCAGTCCCTGGCTCCGAGCGTGCAGTGCTGACAGTTTCTCCTGTGTTCACAGCTGGAGATGAACCATAGGTGAATGTAGAATGGTTTTGGTGAGAGGCAGAGTTGCTTTGGGGCATGACTGGGGTGTGAGCAGTCCCTGGCTCCGAGCACATGACAGTTTCTCCCGTGTGCGCAGCTGGAGATAAACCATAGGTAAATGTAGGACAGGAGTTTAGGTGAGGGGCAGAGCTGCTCTGGGGCATGACTGGGGTGTGGGCAGTCCCTGGCTCCGAGCACACCATGCTGACAGTTTCTCCCTTGTGTACAGCTGGAGATAAACCATAGATAAAAGTAGGAGAACACTTTTGGTGAGGGGCAGAGCTGCTCTGGGGCATGACTGGGGTGTGGGCAGTCCCTGGTTCTGAGCACACCATGCTGACAGTTTCTCCCTTGTGTACAGCTGGAGATAAACCATAGATAAAAGTAGGAGAACACTTTTGGTGAGGGGCAGAGCTGCTCTGGGGCATGACTGGGGTGTGGGCAGTCCCTGGTTCCGAGCACACCATGCTGACAGTTTCTCCCATGCGCGCAGCTGGAGGACGGCGTGAGCGCGGCGGGCGGCTGGCACACGGTGCGAGTGCCCGGCAGCGAGAACGAGCTGCGCCTCACCGAGCTGGAGCCCTCCAGCCTCTACGAAGTGCTGATGGTGGCCAGGAGCGCCGCGGGCGAGGGCCAGCCGGCCATGCTGACGTTCCGCACCAGCAAGGGTAGGTGCAGCACAATGTGCCCAGTGTCCCGGCCTTCCAGAGACATTTATTTAATGACATCAGTCCTTTAATGGCATCTGCTAAGCCATACGTGAAATATTCTGCAATTTATTTGCTAAAGAGCGGCCTCTAATAGCTAAAATTGCTGGAGGGCAAACTTCCCCTGAGCGTGAGGCTGTTGGTAAGTAGAAGCTGTTAAAAGCTTGATAATATTATTTTTGGGGTGATTGTTAAGATCTGTGCTGCGAGGTTTCTCTTGCTTTAAGGAGCAAAGTCGGGAGCAGCCTGTCCGTGTTGAGGTTTTTAATCACAGAAGAAACTCTGCACCACTGAGTTTTCATGCATCAACAAAGCTGTTCCTGGTTTGCTTTGCAGACACCTCCGTGACAATCTCTGCTGACCGCGAGCCAGCTGTTATGATAGTTGTGCACAGACAGCAACAAGCAAACATTCCTAATCATAGCATTTTTTCCTTTCAAGCTTGGACGCTGGTGCCTGTGCTCTTTAGCACACAAACAAGTAGATATTTTTTGTCCTACTGTCCAAAAACAGCTTTTAAATGACAGAGGGCAGGGTTAGAAGGGATATTTGGAATAAATTCTTCCCTGTGAGAGAAGTGAGGCCATGGCACAGGGTGCCCAGAGAAGCTGTGGCTGCCCCCTCAGTGGAAGTATCCAAGGCCAGGTTGGATGAGGCTTGGAGCACCCTGGGATAGTGGAAGCTGTTCCTGCCCAGGGGAGGGGGTGGACCAAGATGAGCTTAAAGGTTCCTTCTGACTCAAACCCTTCTGGAGTTCTATGAAGGACAGGATAGCTTAAACTTTTTAAAAGAATTTAATATCTTAATGAAATTCATGAAACATACTTAGATCCTTTGCCCTATCCATCCTTCTCATCGTTCTGTCAATGAACAGATACAAAACTGACGGCCTCCAACCTCTGAAAATCTCCCTCCCTCTAAAAATATCAACAACTCCCCAGAACATCTCTGCCTGATGAAACTCTAGGTCCCTCCCAGGCACTGACTGACCTGCTGCTCACCCTACAGGGCCCAGCAGACACAGCCCCAGCCTGCACCAGCCTTGCCCAGACACACAGAAATGTTCAGTATGGCTGATTGGTCCCTCACCTGCTCCAAAGGGAGCCTCATTCTTCATCTGCATCTATCAGCAGGCTGGATGGGGATTCTACTTTGGCTCCTACTTACACAAAGAAGCCTCTAACACAGGAGTTCTTCTGCTGCCCGTCCTTCATAGGCTGTGTCCTACCATGAGGCCAGACACAGTTTGGAGAGGCCACAGTCATCCATCCCCAGCCTGTTCTCAGCCATCCCCTTCCTTGCACAGACCCTCAGAGGATGAGTCTGAGGAGGATTCTCTGTAGAAAAACCCACACTTACCTGAGTTTTTTGCCCTACACCTCCTCCCTTTGTCATCACAGGTGCACATTCCTCCACCCCACTTTCCTCCGCAAGTCAGGTTCAAACAACCCCCAGGGTATTGTTGCAAACTGTGGCAAAATCCCATTCCACCCATACTTCTCCATAAAAGACATCCTAGTGTTCGTACTCATGTTCCTCCTACTACTAACCCCTCCCAGCTTACTGGGGGGCCGAGAAAACTTCACACCAGCAAAGCCACTCGTCACAGCCCATCATATTAAACCCAGCTGATGCTTCCTCTTCACTGTCCTGTGGTCAATCCCTGGCAAACTGGGAGGAGTCAGAACTGCCATCCCTATCCTGCTCCCCGCTGTCCTGCTACCCCCACTGCCACAGGTCCAAAGCCCTCTCAGCCGGGTGTACTGGCTCCAGCTGCTTCCACAGCATTTTTACTCCTTCTCTAGACGTGGATTTCAGTGTGTAATTTTCCCCACCTGGTGATGATGTGATGAGAAGGCTTGGCAGCACAGGCACATCACCACTGAGCGCTGTGGATGTCAGTACTGCACATGGACAGTCAATCACCCACGCCAGTGGGTGGGAAATCTGTCTTGCTCTCCCAGAGAAACTCCCTGATTGCTATCCTGACTGTTCAGCTTGGGATCTGGAGCCAGGGCAGCACGGTAGCGAGTGACCTTGTGGAGTGAGCGTTGACAAACAGCATTTCCTTACGCAGGCCCTACACTGATGTACTGTCTGTCAAATCCTCTTAGAAAGAACATCATCCTCGAAAAACACGCAGGCTCCATCTCCACCCGTGGGAATCCCCAAACATCCCGTTGTTCACGAAGGCACAAATAATTTCGGTGTCGTCCTTCCGGACCTGTCTCGTCACAGTGGAGGTAGGAGCGCGGACGGTTTGTGATTCGGGCACTAAAAGTTGTGTTGCAAAGAGCTGCATCTGAGTTAACCTGTGTTTATTACTGCTCCAGGTGCTTGTATTGCCTCCTCTGTTTCCTGTTTATTCTGTGACATAGGTTATTTCCAAGGGTGCTGCTGCCTGCATGTGTGGCTCTCAAAAATCAAGACAATTTTTGCTTACGACCCATGTTCTTACTGCTCATTTCTGTCGTTTCTTTTTGCTAAATACTCTGGCTTTCTTTCTCCTTCCACTGAGAAAGAGCCAGAGGGAGAGGAAATGGGAAATGGCTGTGTCAGAGCATTAAGTTCTCAAAGTGTGTGATATCTGTTCTGAATGTTTTCCTGCAGCTTCCCAGGGACAGGCTTATTTCTAATGGTGAGGTGATACGAGCCCTTCCCAGTAGATGTGACGTTTGGTCTGATTTCCAGTGAAAAGAGCACATTTATAGTTCTTGTTCTCACCTCCCTCTTCCCCAAGCCTTTGAATTCCTTGGCCTGGTTCAGGCAGATTTACTCAGGAGATGAGATCTCAAAGGTATCTAAAATATGGGGTAAAGGCAAAGGTAAGTGGAGAGGTTTAATAACACAGGCGAGGAGCTGAGCTTGTGGCAGCACTGAATGTCAGAGGAGCCACGCAAGGACCTTAATTGTGCCTGGCGGCTTCATGCCCCAGAGCTGCCAGCCTGCTGCTCCTTGCTCCACTCCTCAGCACCAGCTCCATGCTCATGAATCCAGGCTGGTTTAGTAAAGCCTCACAGCTTTTACAACTGGATTTACTAATACCCCTCTTTCCCTTCTCTCTGTCCCACTGCTGCCTGTAACTTCAGTGAGTTCCGTAAGTACATCCTGGTGCATGCTTTGTTCTCTCTTCCTTCTCATTTCTCCAGCACCTGTTAATGCAGATGGGTTGAAGTTTTCATTGGGTCTGGGGGGGATTTTGGGGCTTGAAAATAATAACCATGTTTTTCCTGTTCACTTAGTGTATGTGTCTGTTTTCATGTAGAAATGGTCGGGGTAGTGCAATACCATGTAATTTTTTAATATTATATTGATAAGATCATCAGTTCCTCTGTTGTCTGCTCATCATCCATCCTTTTCAGCAGAGTCAGGGCAGTGGTGATTTCAGGAGGATTTGAGATTCTCCTTGATAACATGTGAAATCCAACGCCATCATCAGCCACGAGTCTAATCTGTTGTTAGCGAAAATCAAATTTCAGCGGACTCTAATCCTCTTACAACCGAATTTCCCCTTTCAGTTCCAGAAGCTCCCGACCGACCCACGATATCCACGGCATCGGAATCGTCCGTCTACGTCACGTGGATCCCCCGTGCCAACGGGGGCTCCCCCATCACTGCCTTCAAGGTGGAGTACAAACGTCTGGGTCGCAACAGCGACTGGCTCGTCGCAGCTGGCAACATCTCTCCCTCCAAGCTGTCGGTGGAAGTTCGGAACTTGGAGCCGGGTATTAGAAATGATCTTTCATTACTGCAGCTCTTTGGGGTTTTTTTTTTTTTCATTTTAACTTCTGCTTGGATTACCCTGTTTCTGCTCGATTAGGTTTGGGTTTTGTGTATGGCCTAGGAGCTCGTTACGTGAATTCAAGTTGATTTCTGGCTTTCCAAGTGGAAAAAAAACCCACCATGCTTTAATAGTTGTTCATGCGGAGAGGAGGGTTGTGTATCACTGCTATTTTTAACTTAGTTGTCCTTCTAGTGAACACTGAGAATGTAGAGAAAAATGCATCAGTGGAAAAATGTGTGTCCTGACTTCTTCCGGTGTCCAACCCTGAAAACTCAGGCAAAAAACACAAGAGAAGATGGAGTGGATGGTCATAGGGATCCTCTGAGGCATCTTCTCAGTCCCCACCAGTTTAGGGACTTCCTGAGCTGATGGAGGTATCTCCATCTGTGTGTGCAATAGCCTTTGGATTTTCCTTGGGTGATTTCTAGTAGCTGTTTCTATCTCCACATCAGTCTGTGGCAAGGCCTCCCCTCCTTTTCTAACTGGACGTTGCACAAAAAGTACTTCCTAATCTGTTTAGTCTCTCCTTGAATCCCCTTTCCAGCGCTTGTTTCGCTACAAGGGCTTCTTTCTTTTCCCTCTTCTCCCTTAAAAGGAGAAATGTATAGGTTCCGAGTGATCGCGGTGAACAACTACGGCGAGAGCCCGCGGAGCGCGGCGTCGCGCCCGTACCAGGTGGCCGGATTCACCGGCCGCTTCTCCAGCCGGCCCATCGCCGGCCCGCACATCGCCTACACCGAGGCCGTCAGCGACACCCAGATCATGCTCAAATGGACGGTGGGTACAACGCCCGCCTGCTCTTCCCGCAGCTTGGGCCGCCAAGTTGGGGGTTAAGAGCTGGCTGGTTGCGGAGTGGCGAGCGGGGGTTTTCCTCCGAGAGGTGATCGCGGCACCTCGCGTCCGTGTGGTGGAGCTGGGGGAGTTAATGGGACGTGTGCCTCTCCAGCCCTTTCCCCCCCGTTTCCAGACCCTTTTTCCCGCTCAGAGGCAGCCCTGTCAGTTGTCTGGTGCCTTTTGGCACCATCTCCCGGCTTCCCTCCACCCCACTCCCCTTCCAGCTCCCCGGGGAGCTCACACACCCCTCCTCGGGTTACGCCAGATGTGCCCAACTGGCGGCTCCAGTGAGAGGCTGCGGCCGCCCCAGTCCACCTGCTCTGGCACAGACATATCAGAGGCACCAGTGGGCTTAACTCTGTCCCGAGCCCTGTTCATGCCATGAGCTGTGAGTGAGCTGGCTCTGTTTCCTTCAATTCCTGCTGCTTTTGTCAATCCAGGCCGGGCTGGCTTGGGAGCGTGTTTCAAACCCGCCGTCTTGCCTCGCATCCAGTGGAGGTTTCATGTTAGAGAAACATTTTCCTTTCCCCTGTTACCTCGTCTATTGTAAACAAGTACTTTAAAGTCCTTATTGAAACCCACAGAAATTCTTTGCTCTTGTTTTGAAATCTAACCCCCTGGTATACTTTGGAGGATTTAATGTGTAGAGTTCCCTGTGTTAGTTTGCTCTGCTAGCTCAGCCTTAAGAGATGTTAAGGATAATAAACTTAAAATAACCTCTGGTTCCTCAGGAGGCTGCATAACTTAAAGATTCCTGAGCTGATTTTTAGAGTGACCTTAACTCTTTCTGAAGAGTTTTATGGTTTTAACTTTTCGTTTCCATTAATCATGCAAATTTTCAGGCTGTGCATGGTCAAACCCTAACTGAGGGTTTGGGAATTGAAGTGGGAGGAAAGTGTTGGCCTGAGCTCAGTCTCTTATCCAAGTCCTACTCTGTGGCAACTCCGGGGAGTTCAATCACCTTGGCTTACACAACCTCATTAAAAATACTCATCTTTGCAGAGGACGAGATACTCGGTGACGACAACTCCGCAGGACTCGGTTAAAACTTTCCTTCTCTCACGCGGTCTCTTCGAATTCTTTTGTAGTACATCACATCGAGCAACAACAACACGCCCATCCAAGGATTTTACATCTATTACCGGCCCACGGACAGCGACAACGACAGCGACTACAAGCGGGATATCGTGGACGGTACGGGGCCGGGCACGCGTGCTTGGAGAAGGGGAAGAACACCCTGTAGCCATGTTGGCTGTGTTTATAGGAAATCTAAACTGCTTTTCCCCAGCAGTCTTTATAATATATCTCACAGAAGGAGCTATCTCAACTCCCTGACGTCGGGTTTTGCCCACACGTGAGCTGGTTTCTTCCTTCTGAAGCCTCTTTGACGTGGAAGCTCGGGAGCTAAATACTGGCTTTAAGTTTGGCTTGTTACACAGCTGCAAATCCCTAATGAAGGTCTAGTTAAACTGGTGTAGCTTCAAGTTGTATAAAGAGAAAGCGGTGTAAGTGAGGTTTAACCCGGGATAAAAACATCTGGGGTACAGACTGTGCCAACAACTAGCTGGCTTTTAAATTTATTTACCCCAGCATGGACTTTCTAAGCTGGTAGTACCTTGTGTGTAATTGCCCTTCTCTCCTCTTACCTCGCCTAATCACTTCTCCTTCTATAAGGAAGTCGCTTTTAGCCTCAAGTGCTGTAGCACTCTGCAAATGCAAGTGTGTTTGTGCTTCATTTTGCCTTTTAATCAAGTTATTTTTTTTCCCCTGTGCATATTAGATCATCATTTTCCTGGAAGAAGTTATTAGATAACGTCTATATTAGTCCAGAAGTGGAAAACCCTTTTAACATTATTTTATTTCACGTCCTTATTGCTCGGGCTGAGCAAATGCAGTGATCTCATTCTGGCCCGATGACGTTAATTATTTTTTTCCCCCTCATTTATTCAGTTACAAGAGGAGTGGACCTTTATTTTGAAAATTTTCCCCTGCCAGACAATACTGCACATAGTACTTTGATGCATGACATAAGCTTTTGCACACTATAAAGCTATTAAAGATCCAGAGTTTGAGCTCAGAGGCTTTAAAGAACCTTGTGCAGGCTGCACCTTCATCTGCAAATGTATTTTAGCCTTTGCTAGACAGAACTTGTGTGTTTATAAATCTTATACACTGAGCAGTTAGTTGTTTAAGTGGGCTCCACTGTGCTGTGAAATTAGCTTGTTTCGTTTTTGTTTTTTTTTTTTTTTTCCCCGAGCGTGTGTGTATTGAACTCTTTGTGGCAGTCTGAAACCATTAGCAGCTGCTCTGCTCTGCCAGAGCCTGCAACAGAAATCACTCGGTGGAAAGATTTAAACTTCAACTTTTCTTTACTGTACTCCCCTAAATTAGCTTTTCAGGAGGGAAAAAAAAAAAAAAAAAGGAGAGAACTATTTTCAATTAAGTTGTGATTGGAAGCTCTTGATGTGAAATATGTAGAGGAACATGTGACTTAAGGTATTTTTGCCATAAATCACTCATTCTTCACTTCCCCCCCCCCCCCCTCGTTAGCTTTGAATTAATTTGGTTTTTGACAGGGAATTTTATCTTGAAATGACTGCATGAGTTGTGGAAAAAGTGTTGTGATGCCTGTGCTAAGTGCTTGCCGCAGGCTTTCCTCACCGCTTCCTGTTAAGTCTTGTCTTTCGAGACATTCAAAACTCTGCAGAAACCTTTTCTTTTTTTTTTCCTTATAAATGCCGCTACAGGCAAAATCAGATTTTATTTGAAAGCAAAAAAAACAAGCCAAAAGCTTGACTCTGATGGCTCCTCGGTATCTCTCAGCTGCTTTAAACAAAAGAAAAAAACAAAATCACCCCTGTCCTGCAGGGATGGTCTGCATTTCTCTGTTTCTGCTTCGAATTTCTCTGTTCCGAGGATCCTGGAGATTGAATTTTAAATGTAAATGCAGTCTGATGTCAGTTGTTGAAATGTTTTCCCTCGCTAATGGTGCACGGAGAGGACAGTTAAAGTGCCTGTACTGATTCCAGTCCCACTAATGGTTTGAAGCGGAAACCTAAAACCTGGTGTAGTAATTACCGAAAGGAATGCTTGGGGGTGGGGAAGCCGGGAAAAGCGAGCCTGAATCTTGGGAAAACGTGCGATTTAGGGAAAGGCGGTTCCAGCTTCAACCAGGGCTTGTCCATCCTCACTGGGACGTACAGCTGGGCACGGACAGCCCCTGGTGCAGGGGGATCCTGTGGGTGCCCCCACCCTGCTGGGGCCGGGCAGAGGGGTCTGCACCTGGGCTGGGGTCCTGGAGGAGTTTGAGCATCATCACACTGACAGCCCCAAGCCTGCCAAGCCTTTTTATTAATGCTTAAATCAGTAGGTGGTTCCTTAGAAACAGTGGAAACAGTTCAAGGTGGTATTTTTCCAAGAGGGATTAAGAGCACTCGAACAGTTAATTAAACTCCCTTAAAAAAAAAAAGAAATAGGGTCGCTGTTTGGTAAAATTTGTCACAAGCCCGTGAAAGTAAAAACTGGGAGTGATTTATCCTGAAGTGCTCAGTACTTCAGGAGGGTGTCTAAATGAAATGCTGGCCGGGGGCCAGAGATGACAAAACCATCCTATTAGAGAAGATTGCTTGGCCCGGGCTGGGGCTCGGGCTCCGCAGGGGCAGTGGCACCGGGACAGCCTTGCTGCGTTCCCAGGATGGTTCAGAAAATGCGCTTTCAATTATTCGGGGGTTTCGGCCAAATTGAGCAACTCAGATGTGTCCAGACACCGATGTCTGCAGTGGTACCCCTCACCTCGAGAAGGGCTGCTCACAGCCAAGTTCTTCCCTTGTCCCAAGCTCTCTGTGCCAGTTTTCCTTGTTATTTGCCCGGTGTACTGTAAATAGTCAGCATAATCCACCCTAAACCCATCCCTTTGGCAGTTCCCGTGTTTGGGGTGCACAGGGCTGCTGTTGAATTTAAATGCACATGTGTGGGCACTTGTATGTCTGAGACATGAGTTTAGTGAGTTCTGGCTTTTGTAGGGAAAGACTTTCTTTAAAAGAATATACTGAAAAAACCCTCAAGGCCCTTCTAATAATCAATTTCACAAGATAACGCAAGAGTCATGGAATAATTTGGGTTGGAAGGGACCTTCAAGATCATCTTGTTCCAACCCTCTGCCACGAGCAGGGATGCCACTCATGGACCATGGTTTCAGCTAACTCCATAAACTGTTACTGAAGATTTTTATGCTAACAAGACAAGCTGCAGTGCTGCATTTAGTAGAAAAGGTCCTTGCAATGCACTCATCCATAATTCTGCCTCCTGTGGGCAGTTGAACTGCGGTCGATTTACTTTTTGTCCCCCCGCAGGTACAAAGCAGTGGCACCTGATAAATCACCTGCAGCCTGAAACTTCCTACGACATCAAGATGCAGTGCTACAACGAGGGTGGGGAGAGTGAGTACAGCAACGTGATGATCTGCGAGACCAAAGGTGAGGCTGCGGGGCCGAGCCGAGGTGGCCTTTGGGACGGGAACGATCCGCTGGGGGAGTTTCTGTGCAGCACAAAAGTCAGCTGCCACGATGACCATGATTTTCTGGAATGTTTCGGAGGATTGTTTTGTCTTCTGAAGCTGGGGTTGTTTTGAACATATGGAAAGCGATCCGTTGCGCTCCTGAGGCGCTCAGCAGAGCTCTGCAGCTTTGCCTGCCCTCGGAGATAGCGCTGCTGCCTCTGCGGTGCTGATGGCCTCTCCTTAGGAGACAACCATGCGCCTGAAGATGACAGAATTGATTTGTACGTCTGTTTTATGTCTTCAGGGCTCTGTGACACGTTGTATAAGTGCAGACCACGGCAATTGATGGCTGTGTTGGCTGCCTCCATCCCTAATCCTGCATGCCTCTGGCACAAAGTTTGTACTGTTCTCGGGAAGTGTCAGATATGGCAGTCACATTTATTTTGCGAAGAATTCCTGTCTCCTTTAATCTCTAAAACCAAGTAAGGCTGTAAAGGGAAAATGCAGACAGTAAACTTCAAATGCAGTGCTATGAAAAAATGTTTTAAAAAAAAAAAAAAAAAGCCCTCTGGGAGCGGAAGCATCAAAATTCAGCAAAGTGAGCAGTGAAACCTTTGAAGGAAGGAGTAGGAGCTGCAGGGCTGCAAGGCTGTACACACAGTTGGTCTCTCTCCTGCAAGGAATATAACTTTCTTCTCTCATTTTAAAAGGGGCAAGATGTAATCTGTCATTCACACTGCCTCTTCCTTAAAATTTATCTCCCCCAGGCTTATAAGGGTGATCCAGCTTATCCAACATACCTTCATGTAGGTATTTGTATTTCTCTGACCAGCTTCACTCCTAAGCCAGGCGTCTCTTTTAGGTTTTTAGTGCCAAATGGAATAAATCTGAACTGTGGTGTACTGGAAACGAATGTAAATGCAATTCCTGGGTTAAACTAGCATCTCATTTTGGGTGATTTTCTGTTCATCTCTTGGTTGATCTTCAACTGTGTGGTTTGTAAAGGGGGTTAGCAGGGTTCACATCAGATAAGGGTAGGTCATCTGGCAGAGCCTGGGCGAGAGAAATGAGTGTTGTGGTTTTTCCTGACCTCAGGAGTGGAAAGATTTGTGCTCTTTCAAGTTGAGAGTTAGAGCAGTTGCAGCCACGGGTACCTCACTCGTTAAAGTTCCAGTGACCTCAAGGAGCGGGTGAGCAGGCGGGATAATCACCGTTTTCCAAGGCAAACAGTTATTACCCAATAGGAGCTGGCATTCTCATTGTAGGATTTAACATCGGCTTGGAAGCTTTCTTTGCCAGGCATTGGGACTCAGGCTCCGCAATAATTATTTTCACTTCGCGGTGCAAAAAAAAAAAAACAACAAAACAAACCCACGCTTAGAAAATGCATTTAGCGGATGTACACGTGCTTGTCTCTACTCATCCAGTGAAACGCACGCCGGGAGCGTCTGAATATCCAGTGAGAGACCTGAGCACGCCACCCAACCCCCCTGAGAGGGCGGGGGGCAGCGGGGCCGTGCCCGCCAGCGGCCCCGTGCGCAGCAGCGACATGCTGTACCTGATCGTGGGCTGCGTGCTGGGGGTCATGGTCCTCATCCTCATCGTCTTCATCGCCATGTGCCTCTGGAAGAACCGGCAGCAGAACGCCATGCAGAGTGAGTGGGGGGGGCGGGGAGGGTTTGGTTTCGTGAGGAGAATATTGGCCAGAGTAAAATTAGGAATGTCCATGGTGCGTTTTATGGGTGGGAAGCAGTTTCCCGTTAGGAGCCAGCTTGCGTTTCTGTAGAGAATTGTACTTCCCGGTCTGCCTTAGGTGCAGACTTGGCTTTTTAAGAGCAGCGGTGTCTCCGTTTCTTCACGCTGATGCTCCCTTGTGCTGCTGCGTCCCTGGAGGATGGTGCTGCAGTTTCACTCAGAGAATGGTGTGGGAAAGGCCTGGGCAAAGTTTCTGCAGTTTGTGTTTAACTTTAAGCCCCTGCGTTGGTCTCCGATGGTTGCAGAGGCAGAATGTGTGTAATCGTAATCACTTGTTAAAACTGTGGAGAGTTAAAGCCTGGATCTCTCCCTTTCTTGAATGCATCTGGAAAGAAAGAGAACTTGCAGCTCTAGGACAAGTCCCTTGTTACCTCTTAGTCCCTGCACAATGAGATGGCATTCAATGGCCAAATCTTCCAGAGAGGTGTTAATAAAGAAAACCTGTTCATTAGCGAGCAGGAGCCTGGAGCAGGAGCTTTTCAAGGTGCTCTGCGCCCACCAACAACCCAGAGCCAGCAGAACCTCTGCACTGGCCTTTTCTGCTCCTTCTGCATAAATCAGCCTCTCTCTTGCCGCAGCCTGTGGTTATTTTTAAATGTTCTTACTCTCCTACAGAGAGAAATGAAAAGAGACTTCTTGCAAGATAAGATAGTGTCTTCAGCTGCAGCCCAGAGAGATGTTCTGGAAGCAGCTTATAGCAGATATAGCAGAGGGGCTGTTGGTGATACAAAAGGCCTTGTCGTGATTGACATCAGCCAGATCCTTCCAGACCAACGTTTCTGGTCTGCTCTGCAGGATGTGGCTGTTTTCCATGTCTACATTTGTACACTAAGCAGTCGGATACCAGATTTAGTTCACAGAAGCTGAAGAAAGAAAAAATAAGCTTCTTTGTTTTTCAGAGATGCTCGTTTAGCTTCCGATTTAGCAATAAAAGTGCTTTCAGTGATACTGTCTTTTGCAGAGTACGACCCTCCTGGCTACCTCTACCAAGGGGCAGATGTCAACGGGCAGATGATTGAGTACACGACCTTACCCGGGACCAGCCGGGTCAATGGCAGCATCCACGGAAACTTCCTCAGCAACGGCCTCAGCAACGGCTGTCCCCACGTCCACCACAAAGTGGCCAATGGTGTCAATGGGATCATGAGTGCAGGAGGAGCAGGACTGTACCCAGGGCACACCAACTCCCTGTCCAGAACGCACGTGGACTACGAACATCCCCATCACCTCATGAACGTAAGCTCCTACAGCGGGTGGGAGGCTTGGCTCAGGCCTTGGGATTCATTCGGGGGCCGTGGAAGCAGGCTTGAATACTCATCCATTGATAAGAGCCAGTTCCACTGAATCCCTTATCCCAGAGGAAGCAACTGGGCTGATATTTGCGATACAAACATCACGGTTCTCATTTGAGAATATCGGATGACAGCAAGAATTCCACTTACTCTGGGAAATCTGCCTCTGCCCTCCTCCTAACAGCATGTAAGCTCTGAGAATGCCTCATTGCTGGGCTGAGATACTTTGCTTGTACATATGGTATTTCTCAATCTCCAAGTTAAATACATTTAATTATAGCTGCTTACTCTGCAGCTTTATGGATCACCCGTTTTTCCCCCACCTGTTTCAGATCTGTAACTCTGAGCAATGCTATTAATTATGGCAAAGCACGAATGGCGCAGGAGGTTCCATGGAATGAAGTGCCCCATACATCTTGAACTGCAGCAGAGCAGTAACGCTGCTTTTTCTTTTTTTTTTCTTTTTTTTTTTCTTTTTTTCTTTTTTTTCTTTTTTCCAGTCCCCTGTTTGTGACTGTGGAGACAGGCTCGTTTTTTGTTTTGAAACTGAAAATAAAATTAAAAACTAATTTCAGTCTGCGATCCAGCCTTTGTATGCTGTGGAAAAATACTTCATTTGCTGAAACGTGTCCTGTTTCCAAGAGAGAATAATGATTTCATTATTGTCTATGGAAACAGATGGCTTGCATTCAAACTTACTAAACTTACTCAAAACTGTGAACATTGCCCAGGAAAACTGAAAGAAAAAGTTCAAAAGTCTGAATAACCCATGCTGTTTCTGGAGAAAAAAAACGGGTCTATTGTTTGTGTTGGTAATTGAGCACAAGCACTTCATTTTATTGAACAACAAATTAGCACTTGCACAGTAGTTGCCACTTCAGTTCCCTCCAGTCTGAGCCTAGACCAGTCAGTTCTTCACCCCATTCTGTCCTTGCAGCAAGAAGTGCCCACTTTTGGTTGTTTTCAAGAGCAACCAAGGCCCAAACTTGGGGTTTTTTGTCCTGGTTTTTTTTTGACCTGGGTTTTTTTGACCTGTCCAACCTCGCAGTGGGTGAAACTCTCCGCCTGGGAGAAAGACTGGGAGTTTGCATTATGTTTTGCCCCCCACGTTTTTTGGGGGGGTGAAAGAAGGAAATACATGTGTGATGACACAGCTCTTGGTGCCTGGAGCTCCTCTGTGCCGTGAGGTGTCCACCCAACGCTGCTGTTTTGCCGGGAACAGGTGATGGGGTCGAGTTTTCCTTGCCCCACTCCCTGTTGTAGAAAGTTTGAGTCACATGTTGTCACACGATCTCTGCTGTTGGAGTCCAGGGCATTCCTTTGGTTGCCCTGGAGGGTCAGAAACCTGGGCGGGGGGGTCTGGGACTTCAGCCCTCCGTGCCGTGAGGTGTCCACCCAACGCTGCTGTTTTGCTGCTAACAGGTGATGGGGTCGAGTTTTCCTTGCCCCACTCCCTGTTGTAGAAAGTTTGAGTCACACGATGTGACACGATCTCTGCCTGTGGAGAGGGGCTGGGATTGGCACGTGGGCGAGGCTAGGCAGAGGAACAGGATGTTCTGATCCTCCTTAGGTCGCTCTTTATTGTTTCAATGATTGGGTTAAATGAGGAAGGGAGAAACTGGCCAGGATGGCAATCAAGACTAATTAGGCATTTCCGGAGCCCTCCCTATCCCTCAAAAACTTCGGGATAAGCTCTGTTTTTTGCAAAACTAGGGTTTGCTAGAAGTTCCCTAGCACTTGAGCTGCCAAAAGCCAGGTGAGCCTTCCCAGCCTGGCTCCCTCCTGGAGATCCTGGCTCTGCAGCCCTCTTGGAGTGGCTCCTGCATCACTGTCTGCCTGGTCCCTAACAATGAGGTATGTGTTAATCTGGGCATTTCAACTGGCTTGTAATGGCCCCCTTAGCCAAAACCAACAACACAAAATCCCTCTCACCCGGAGTCATTGCTGGCTGAGGAATTACCCCATCTGTACAAATACGAAACGGTTCAAAAATCGGTGCAGTGAAGTAAACTGATCTAATCGGAGTAATTACAGGAAAGTGGGATGGGTTTGCATGTGACATCAGCCCTCCAAATTTAATCTTCTGTCTCCCTAGACAAGCCTTGCGTGCTAATGAACGGCAATTCGCTGTCGTGTCTGTCGTCGGCGTTAAAAATAAATATATTTACAGTGTGTTTATTAAATTAAACCTCAGCATGTTAAGCTGAAAACAGACCAGGGAAATGACCACATACTTGTCTAAGCTGCAGTTATTTGCTTTTCCCTGACACACACACTGGCAAAGCCCTCCCCTGGCCTTTGGACAATCGCTCAGTGTTGCCGTGCCACGTACAGCCCGGAGCGGGGCATCGATAACGTGATCGGAGTGGGGAAACGGAGTCCCGGAGCTTTCGGGTGTCCCAGCAGTGATTCGGTTTCTAATTAGTCATTATTAATCCTTCCTGCCGCAGGGTGGTGGGCTGTACACGGCGGTGCCGCAGGCTGACCCCTCGGAGTGCATCAGCTGCCGGAATTGTCGGAACAATAACAGGTGAGAGCTAAGCTGCCCAGAGAGCAGCTCTGTGTGCTGGGCTGGAGCTGGGGCTGGCAAAAGCTGAGAGCTGGAGTCCTGGCTGGCACGAGGAGCTCCGTGGATTCACCTGGAGTGCAGTTGAGGATTGTCCATAGGAGAGAATGAAACGAGTTGTTAAAGCCCCAGAGCTCACTTTGCTTGACGTGCTCCTCTGATGCTCTCTAGGAAGTGAGGCAGGTTGGGCACTGGATTTTTTTAAAAAAAAATCCGTATTTCCTGTGTTTTCTTCAGCTTTGAGATAACAGAATCATTCCATATGGAGCTTGTCAAATCGGATTTAATTGGCCTTCTATATTTTACACTTCCTGACATTCCCTTAAGAACACTAACCAACTTGCCCCTTTGCCTTCACAATGCTGTTCTTTGTAAAACGTGGGATTTGGAGTTCTTGAGGCCTTCAGGAGGAGATTGACCAGCCATTGTCAGAGCAGGATACATTTTTTTTCCATGGGTAAAAGGATTCTTGTGTAGAATAAGGGAAAATCTGTCTTCTGCATTGTAGCTGGGAGTCGTAAACCTAATAAAAATGGTTAAGTTTTCACTTTTGGAATTATTGTCCTCCTAGGCTTCTGACTAAATCACTGGTTATTTTAATAATTAGAAATAGGACTGAAAGTCAGACAAGCTGGGCTGCTCTGACTGGTTGGTTCTGGGCTTTTTTTTCAGTCATTCTTTGATTTTTCGGTATTAAAATCTTCAGCTGCCTTTGGTGTGCATCTGGCTAAGCTGAGTTGAAATTAATCACAGAATCACTGACTGTTCTGAGCTGGGCCCACAAGCATCATCGAGTCCAACACCTGTGGAGCAATAAAGCTGTTGTTGAAGGCAGAAAACACATTCACCTTATTTTCATAGTTTTGCTTTTTAAAATACCACTTATAATGAGCTTTGAATCCTTCTTCCTTCCATAAATATGTGCATGACAGTGTAATGCTGACAAGATTCTGCTCACAGGTGGAGCTGGGCACGTCTTGCCTGGCCCAGTGTCCCTGGCAGGTCTCGGGAAAGCTCAGTGAGTTCCATCTCACACCAGCACTGTGATTTCAAGCAGGCAGTGCAGCAGCTCACCCCAGGATGTCTGAGACTCGCAGTAATTTGGAACATGCCGTATGTGTCACGCTGTAATTAAGAGCTTGCTTCCAGTTTTAAACACATTTTTTAATTTGCTCTTTTTCCCCCCCCCCCCCCCCCCCCCACTAAGAAAGCGGGGGAAAGAATTCCATCCTCTGCAACTGCACTGCTCCTCCCAGACAGGTCATCAGCAGGGCCTGAACTTTGAGTTTTCACAGCCCCGTTCTATATCTGACTGCTTGATAGAGAAACAAATTGTCCCTTGCAGCTGCCTTGCCCCGGAGGGGATCATTAACCTCGGTTTGGCAGGGAGCTGCACAGCAGGGACCGCTCCGTTCCTGTCCTGGCGCTGGGGGAACGGAAAGAGGACATGGGAGAGGGGACTGGAGAGGACCAGAACGTGCCTCAGCATTACACCAGGGAGCTGGGCCTATACAGGGTGAGGAGGAGGAGGAAGGGGAGAAGGAGGACGAAGGCCTGTTGGGTCAGTGCCATCAGCTCAGGAGGTTTTGGCGAGTGGGAATTTGAGGCTGGAGTGTTTTCCTCATTTTGTTCAACCTCATTGCACAGGTGAGGGCTGTCCCCGTGACATGGGTAAGAGAACCTGTTCCTCATCCCAGCCTGCAATCAGGCAGTTCCCTCTGCACCCCCGTGGCAGGAGGGGAAGGGAGGTTCAGGTGCCCATACTTCTGGCAGGCTGAGCCAGGTCAGGAGCGTGGCTTTGGCGCCACAGACTCCTCACTGACCCATTTCCACCAAATGCCTGGAGCTGTTGCTGATTTGGGGTTGAGCGTAGCAGTTCTGTGAGCTGTGACCACGTGCAAATGAATCCTGAAGGTTCAGCGTTATTTCATAGCTGTTTTCAGCAGCGGCCATCTCGGAGCAGGTTTTATTATTCCAGTGCTGAAATCCCTGGGTCTTCTGTTTAAATTAGCACTTTATCCCTCATAACTGCTCGTGGAGCCTTGCCAGAGGGAGAAGCTGCTGAAAACTGGAGACCCACTTTGCTGTAGTGGACAAAGGCTGTGGTTGACAGGATTGAGAATTGATCTTTTTTTCTGCTCTTGTGCCTTTGTGCTAAAGCTCTCAAGATACCTGACGTTTGCCGAGGAATTTACATTTTGCAGATCTCTTTCCTTTGCAAATTCACTGTATTTTGATCTGAAATGCACAATTCAAAAGTAGGAGCAAAAAAACCAATTCAGTTTGTTTTTTCCAGCTTTTTCGTCTAAATTATTATTCTTTTAGATTATAATTTAGTAGGGTTTCAATATAAAGAATTGATAGAAGATGTGTTTTCCACAGCAGGGATTTTTACATCATTCTTCCTCCACGCTCTGCTCTGGATATCCCCATGGCTAGCTTCCATCAGAATGTGGTTATTGAAGCTTAGAAGGCTGAACTGCTGTGTTGAAACATCCTTCAAGCTCTTTCAATAATACAGAGAACTCCACTGACCTCTGTATCTTTAAGAAGAAACCCCCAGAAACATGCAAACCCAAACATTTAGCTGGGTTTCTCTGAGCCTTTTTTTTTTTTTCTAAATAATAAGTGAGTGCAGTCAAAACCTCTGCGGAGAGAAAGGCAAACTAATAAATGGATTTGTTTGAGGACCAGATGTGTTTCATGTGGATTCTCCAGTGGCTTCTGTGGTATTTTGGTACTTGGAATAATGATTTTGGAGGCAGTTACAGGAGCAGAAGGACAAAATAGGAGAGTGAAGGTTGAAGCTTAGTGCTGCTCCATCCTCACAGCTTTTGGGAGGGGAGCAGGTGTTTCTCCAGTTCTGGTGTTGCAGGTGAAGCTCCTGCCAGAGGGGAAGCTCACTGCAGTTCCTCCTCTGACAAGTTTATTTGTGCTGTTGGGTGTCTTGTTGCTCTTTCAGTTCTGGCAGCATTGATCTCAGGTCCCCATCAGGTTCCAGGGATGAGCTGAGGCTCTAGGCAGCAGGACGGGTCCCTCCAGCGTGATGGTTTTCCTTATTGCCACCACTTTTTTAATGCCATAAAAGTGGTTTCTGGGACTTGGGCAGGACTTAACTGAGACTGCCAAGGTTAACATGTCCTGGTTTTAAACCCTCCTGAGCTCGGTGCTGGGCTGCTGTCGAGGTCAGCTCTGCTGGCTGCTGCTCTGGCACTGCTGGTGTCCCAGTCCATCTCTCCTCCTTCCCGGCGATTTTTCATCTGCTCTGCTCAGTTTGGGGCCAGAATCAGTCTGGAGCAGCACATGGGTGCCACTTGCTGGGCAGGCAGGTCCCAGGGATCAATTTCTGTGTTTCCAAATGCCAGCCTTAAACAGCCCCAGGGATGATAGACAGCAGATGCACTGGGCTGATCCCTGTGAGCAAAGCAGGTGAGGGATGGGTTTGCATCTGCTAGGAAAGAAAGAGAAGGGTGCTCAGAGTTGTATCTGCACTAGCACAGAGGCCTGCAGCCTGCTCAGCTTTTGCAGGAGCATTTTGGGTGTCACTGGAGGGGGTGAGCACTCTCCATCCTTATTTCCATGGGTTTATCTGCGGATCCATCTCCCTTATGTCCTGCTCCACATAAGGAGCATTTTGGCCGTGTAGTTTCTCAAAGTCTGTGATAGCTGTGCAAGTGAACCTTTTACTTTTGGGGCAGTTATGGCTCTGTTATGTAGGAATTGTTTCTGTAAATGTTCCCTGAGGCCACATTGTTCACGGGGCTGCAAACCCTGAGGTGTTTTCCCTTGTGCCACAGTGGCATGTGTGTCAGAGTCCTGCTCCTTTTTGTTTAAAGCTTAAATACCTCGGCTGTAACAACTGATTCAACGCTTCACACAGGTATTACAGGGCCACAATCTGACTTACACAGCAGAAGGGGACAGGTTAAATTGTTATATTGCATCTATTTTTGCTAATTTGCATTCACTCCAATAACACTTAGCATTTATTTTTCAAGGTACTTAAGCGTGCTGCTTGGGTTTCAAATTTGAGCTCTTTATCTTGGCAGTGAAAACAAGTTTTATGGAGTTGCTTTGATGGAGAAATGGACTCACAAGTCAGGTCATTGGGTCTCGATCGATGGGGGGAGGAGCTGAGCGTGTTTTGAATGTTTTCAGCTGTCTGCTGGGAGTAGAAAAATCCTTTTCTTAACGTCAGAATCGCTCCACAAACATATTTAAAACTGATTTGACGAATGCACTGATCGTTGACGTGGTAAAACACTTAAAAGCTGACGGAGGGGGGAAGGAGAAGGAGAGGAAGAAGGAGAGGAAGAAGCCACTCTGAGTAACTTCGGCCTCTGTCCCTCCCGCAGGTGCTTCACCAAAACCAACGGCGCTTTCGGCAGCAGCGCGCTGCCCATGGTGCCCCTGGGAGCCCCTTTCCAGCAGGACGGCGTGGAGATGAAGCCCCTGAGCCCCCACGTCATGGTGGCCATGTGCCTGGCCTCGGCCAGCGCCGAGTGCAGCGCCCACCTGGAGCAGGGCGGCAGGGACGGCGCGGAGCAGCCCCCGGCACAGCATCCCTGCTGCCGGGACGGCGTGAGCCAGCTCTCCGTGGATTGCATGGACGGTGAGGCACCCCAGGGAGGACAGCACCAGGCTGGGAGGCTGGGAATGTTCTGTAGGGGGCTTAATTTATTGCGGGGAAGCCGGTAATTAAACCCTTGTAAGAGCAGGCTTGGAGGAAGGTGAAGCGTGTCCCGCCTTTCCCGTCGTGGAGAGCGGGAGCAGTGCTGCTCTGGTGCCTGCTCCTGTCGTGCCCTTGTGATTGATGCCTCTAAAAAGGGCTCGTGGAGCACTTAAGGAGACTGTGAGTGATGGATGCTGCACTCACAGCACACCCATTGGCCCCGACACAGGACGCACAGGCATTCCAGAGCTGTCCGGGAGGCAGGAACTGGCACAGGGAGAGTCATGATCTCTGTTGGTGGACAGGAGAACCTGTTCCTCATCCCAGCCTGGAATCATGTGCTGCAATCAGACAGTTCCCTCTGCACCCCCGTGGCAGGAGGGGAAGGGAGGTTCAGGTGCCCACACCTCTGGCAGGCTGAGCCAGATCAGGAGTGTGGCTTTGGTGCCACAGACTCCTCACTGACCCATTTCCACCAAATGCCTGGAGCTGTTGCTGATTTGGGGTTGAGTGTAGCAGTTCTGTGAGCTGTGACCCTGAAGGTTCAGCGTTATTTCATAGCTGTTTTCAGCAACAGCCATCTCGGAGCAGGTTTTATTATTCCAGTGCTGGGCTGACCTCAGCGTGAGCTGTTCGACACGGGTGGTGTGTTGGGATAGAGCCTAAGCCCTGTCCTTGTGCCAGGTGGGAATGAGCCTGAGCTCAAAGAGTATCACTCACTGCAATTAAGGAGTTTTTGGGGGCATGTGGCTGTGTTGAGCTGACAGAGAATCCCCTGAAAAACCTGACACAAGCACCCGCCCTGCTCTTGCTTTGCAGGCGGCAGCTGCGTGCACTCGGAAACGTCGAACCACATTTTGAGCTGGAGCCCCCTCATTCTTCAGCCTCTTTCCAAGGACTGTAAGGAAAAACCAGGATGGAGTTCATCCGGAGTCACCCTAAATGGTTCTGGGGACCTTTGTCAGCTCCAGCTGCGGGAAACCTGAGGCAGTGACCGTTGTCCCCACTTAACGCCAGGAACTGCACCGCAGCGTCGCTGAAAGGGAGTCACGGGGGGATGTTAATTATAACAGAGAGAGTCACTATTTATTTTTTGTAGTAGTGTCATATGAATGTATCTTGGTTACAAAATGGTTGCCTTTTTTTATATTATTTATGCCTTGAAATCCCTTTTTTGTTTTTGGTTGGTTTGTTTTGTTTTGTTTTTTTTCTTCCCCCACACACCGCAAAACTAGCCTGGTTATGTCTATAAAAAAAAAAAAGAATTGCAATAATATAAAGAATGAGGATGGGATATGTGGAGTGTGTTTCCGTGGCAATTTTCCAGCAGGACAAGCGCTTCCAAAAGAGCCCAAGAGAGGGATTTAAGCAGGTCTGAAATGACCAACAGCTGCCACCTCCCTGGCAGCTTGGTGACACGGTACTTGAACCCTCCTTTCCATGAACACCTCCTGGCCTCTTTTGGTTTCTCTGAGAAGATCCTGATGAGGAAATAAGAAGATTAATAAGAAAAATGAGCCTCGGTTGAGTCTGTCCTGTGCAGCTTGAAGCAGAACTTGAGTCAGTGACTGTTGTTAGATGCTCAATAACCCTTCTGCAGAAGTACAGGTGGAAATCCAGCCTGTCTGACTCTCCCCTCGCAGAAGACAAAATCCAGTTCAGCTCTTGCTTTGAGGGATTACTAACAGCTTGGAGAGCTCTGAAATGAAAGCAGTTACGGTGAAGCAGCTCCCACCAGCCCTGAGCAGGGCTGTCAGGAACCTGCCCATCCTGGACACAGCACGATGGAGGTGCTGCAGCCTTAACTGCAGGGCTTGGGTGGGTGTTTTAATTGTTCCTTTCCAAATTTAATCCCAGTAAATAAACCAAACCAGTGCTTGCAAAACACTCCCTCCCCCCACAGTGCAAGGCCCCAGAAATGAAGCACAATTTACAGTTATGGCCACCCCCAGGTGACTTGTCCAGCCCAGAGCAGCGCGTCCCTGGCCAGTTTGGGAAGGGAGGGAGCCGTGCCAGCCTGGCTGCAGCTGCTCCAGAGCCCTGGAGAGCTCAGGGCTCCTGGTGCAGCTTCACCAGTCCCAGGGTTTGGGGAGTGATGTCTGTGTGAGGAGGAAGCCTTTGAGATGTGCTTCGGTAGCAGCAGCTCTCTGGGCTACTCTGAGTGTTGGGATGGGGTTTTTGATGTTTTGTAGAATCCCAGAACAGTTTGATTTGAGAGAGATCTTAAAGCTCATCCAGTTCCACCCCCCTACCATGGGCAGGGACACCTTCCACTATTCCAGGCTGCTCCGAGCCCTGTCCAACCTGGCCTTGGGCACTTCCAAGACTGGGGCAGCCACGGATTTTCTGGGTACCTTGTGCCAGGGCCTCACCACCCTCACAGGGCAGGATTTATTCCCAGTATCCCATCTAAGCCTGGCTGTGTGAAACCGTTCTCCCTTGTCCTGTCACTATCTGCTTGTATGAGAAATCCCTCTCCCTCCTTCTTACAAGGCCCCTTCAGGTACTTGAAGGCCACAATGAGCTCTCCACAAAGCCTCCTCTTCTACTGTATTATTTGTGGGTTTATTTATTCTTTTGCCTTTTTCTTTTAGGGTTGTGCATCCTCCCTACTAGAGCTGCCTTATTCCAAAGTTCTCTACACCCCATGAACTTCACACCCGTGGGCTTTGGCTGCCACGTACCCCAGAGCCACCACAGATCTCCCTCCTCCCTTTTGGTTTATCTTGTCCTCACCTTGCCTGGATTTTCCTTTTGCAGAGCCTGTTGCAAAGGCTTTCCCCTTTTCCAACAGAGATCGACAGGGGAGTGGTTGGGATTTAACTCTGGCTGCTTTGTTTTCCCCAAACACTGAAATTTAGCCATGGTTTTAAACCTTGCTTAAATCTGCCCTGTATTGTGGGTGTGTCAGATAAAGATGTTTTCCAGAGAAGCTGTAATATTCCTTTGGAATGTTATGTGTTTGGAAGTGGTGGTTTTGCAGGGGCTTTGGGTAGGGTTTGTATTTCTGGGGGTGGTTCGATGAAGGGATCCATGCTGCTTTATGGCTGGTGAGGGGGTTGATACTCTGTGGGCGCTGATCAAGGTTGGTTTCGTGTGGCTGGATATTTCCCAATGGATTATTATTAACCAAATACAGGAGAAAATCGCCCAAGGTGCCCTTGTTTCCCACGCACACCAGATGATGAGGACTCAGGAAAGCTGGGAACTGCCTGACACTTTCCTTGGACCCTGCTTCCCTTCGTGCTTGCACCAATGCCGTGAAAAACCAGCTCCAATCACTATTTTTAACCTCCCGCGGTTTGGCCTCATACGGGGGAGTTTGGGGTGAAGATGAGGCCCCGTCCCACAAAAAGCTTTGTGGCTGTTTTTGGCACCACAGAAACCTCAGCACAGTCCCGGAGCAGCATCCCCAGTCGATGCCAGCCCTGGTGCGGAGTGCGGCGCTTCAGCCCTCGGGCTGCTTTTTTTTTTTTTTTTTTTTTTTTTTTTGCCATCGGTGAGAAACTATTTATTGTAGCCTAAATATTTATTTTAGCTCCAGCAGTAACTGCAGGCCCGAGGCTGAGCTGGAGGGGCTTTTGCCGGGTGCTGCATTTGGAGCCGGCTGCCTCCCAGCCCAGGTGGGTGCTGCCGTCCCGTGGTGGGAAGAGAGGAGGAAAGGGAAATAAAGAGCAAAAAAAGCCGGAGCGGTCAAGGCGTCGCTGTCACGGCGATGGTGACATTAACTGGTGGGTCATCGGTGGTGCCCGGTGCCGCCGAGAGAGGCTCTGCAAGGGCTGGGAGAGCCACCGGGTGGGTGCTGTGTCAGCAGCCTGGGGCGGGTGGCTCAGCCCTCAGCTCTCCCGTTACCTGCTGCCGTGCTGGGGACGGACGGGTCTCCCTGTGCCGGTGTCGTGCCGGGGACGGACGAGTCTCGCTGTGCTGGCCCTGCTTCCTCCTCCCCGCCTGCGGCTGCTTCAGCATCCTCCGCCGTGCCCACGGGCTCCTGTGCGCCCGGCGCGGCCCTGGGGGCAGGACGCGGGGTGTCGCCGGTGCCCGGGCACGGCAGCAGCGGGGCGGAGGGGTCTGGGCACTCACGTGCGGAAGAGCAGGTCGTGCAGCCCTGGGGACACACAGGGGGTGAGCTGTGGGTGTCGGGGCTGAGCCGTGGCCCCCGAGGAGCCCCCGCGGCCCCGGCACTCACGCGGGAGGGCGTCCCGGTGGCGGGCGAGGCAGTGCACGGCCAGGAGAGATGCGGCGGTGGCCACCAGCATCCCTGCCACCGCCGCCCCCGTCACCGCCGGGTAGGCCTCGAAGGGAGGCTCGGCTGGAAGAGAGCAGAGGGAACATAGCAAGGCCGGGCAGAGCCCGGACAGGCCAGGCAGGGTGCGAGCCCGTGCCTGAAACCTTACTGACGGCTGCTCGCACTCGGCTCCTCAGCTGCGCCGGGATGGAAACGCTGCCCTTCTCCACTCAACCCTCGCCGTGCCCCCACGGAGCAGCAGCCCCTGCCCGCTTCACCTGGCGTCTGCACCTCGGAGGGGTGCCCGGCCGTGCGGTGGTTGACGGCCAGGACGCGGAAAGCATAGAGCACCGCGGGGTCCAGCCCCCCGAGCCGCCGGTCGCGGGAGTGCGGCTCGATGTCGCCGGCGGCTGTTTCCCAGGGGCTGGGGGGCTCCCGGAGGGGCTTCTTGGTTTGACGCCGCTGCACCACGAAGCCGGTGAGGTTACCGGCGCCCTGCGTCCGCCACTCCAGCCGCACCTCGGTGCGGGCCCGCGTGTAGCGCAGCTTGCTGATGGTGACGTTGGGCGGGGCCGGGTACCCTGCGGAGAGACGGCAGCCGGCAGGAAGGGGCTCGATGCCCCCGGCCCACCCCTGCCGCCCGTCCCGGGACTCACGGTCCACGCGGAGGCGGACGGGGAGGCTGGCAGTGCCCACGGCATTGGTCGCGGTGCAGCGGTAGATCCCGCTGTCCCCCGGCCACTCGGCGTCCCGGACGGTGAGGTTGACCCACGCTTCTCCCTGCTCCAGCCGGTACTTGGCCGGCCCCGGCGTCACCTCGCGCTCCTTTGGGTCGTACCAAGCCAGCGCGGCGCCGAGACCGGCGCCGCTGCCGCGTTGCCGGCAAGCGAGCTGCGCCTCGCCGCCCTCCAGCACCGCCACCTCGCTCTCCGCCTCCAGCTCGGGGACCTCTACTCGGCGACAAGGAGGGGACGGTTCCGGCAGGGACGTGCCGACCCGCCGTGGCACGGGTGGAGGGGACGGGTCCGGCTTACCCAGCCGCAGGCGGCACTCGGCGGCAGCGGCCCGCAGCGGGTGCGCGGCCACGCAGACGAACTCCCGGCCCCCCAGGCTGCCGTCGGTGCTCAGCACCAGCACGGCCGTGGAGGCTGCGGGGTCGCCCAAGGTCCGGCCCGCGGCGTCCCGCCAGCGCAGGGTGACGAGCGGCGTGCCCCCCTCCCAGCGGCACCGCAGCATCACGTACTCGTCACCCTTGGTGGCCGCCGCCGCGCAGGTGGGGCTGCCGGACGGGACCCCTGCGGGATGGAGCGGCGTCAGAGTGGGGCGCTGCCAGGCCGTGCCGAAGCACCCCCAAAAAGGTGATACATCCCCCCCACACCCCAGGGAAAGGGGGGGGTGTTGGCCACAGCGTCCCCCGTTTTGGAGCAAGCTGGAGGTGCTGAAAGGTCCCGGGAAAGGCGGCAGCACCCTGGAGTGCCCATCCCGTGGTTTGGCCGCGGCACGGGGGCATTGCAGCTCTGCTGTGACACCAGGGGGTCAGAAAGGGGCTTGCGGGGCAGAATGTCACTCACACAGGGTGGTCCCACATGCAGCCCCCAGTGGCAGCGCGGGGTGGGAGGCCAGGCAGGAGAAGGAGCTGCCGTTCCTGGTGGCTGCCCCTGACTGGATCCTGGTGGCCATGGAAAAACTGGATCCCATCAACCCCTCTTCCTCCTCCTCCTCCTCCTGGGGGCCCACCCAGCGCAGCCGGGCCAGGGGGAAGCCCCCCAGCCAGCGGCACCGCAGGGCCACATCCCGCTGATCCTCGGAGGCCAGGGCAGAGCAGCTGGGGCTCCCGGCTGGTGGATCTGCTGGAGATCATCAGCACTGGGGGAGAGTGTGGGTTCCCCCCCAGCCCCACCTCGAACTGCCCCTCCCACCCCCATCCTCACCAGGGAGCTGCGCTGGTCCGTCTCACCCCGTGGGGACCCACGGGCCCCCCTCTGGGGTTACTTACAGTAGACAGTGAGGACAATGGTGGCCTGGGTGCGGGTCTGCAGGTGGCTGTTCTCGGCCAGGCAGGTGTATGTGCCCGCCTGGGCGCGGGCGATGGCAGTGATGGCGTAGGTCTGGCCCACGTGCACCTGGGACCCGTTGTGCAGCCAGACGTAGCGGCTGGGGGGGTTGGAGGGAGCCAGGCAGCTCAGCACCACGTCCTCGCGCTCGCCCGCGGAGAAGCCCCCCTGTTCAGGGGAGAAGGGCTCCACGCGGATGGCCGGCTCGTCAGGGCCATCTGTGGGGACACCAGGCCCTTTAGACAGGGATGTCCCCACTGAGGGGACAAGGCCCTCCCTGGGTCTTCCTCCGCTGGTGGGAAGCAGGGCAGCAAAGCCCCCTTAGAAAGGCTGCACCACGGGGGCTGTGGGCACACCGTGATGCACAGCGGCCACGGATCCATCGTGGTGGTAGCGCTCACATGGCCACGGTGGCTGGAGAGGAATTATGCTGCTGGGGTGTATGATGGCCACGAACAAAGCAACAGCAAGCCGTACCGTGGTGGCCATAGAGACATGGTGGCATCACGGTGGTAGGATACATGGTGTGCATGGGTGTTCCATGACAGCTATGGACATACCACGGTGGCAGGGTGCTCAGCGTCCATGGGCAAACCATGGAGCATTGTGGCGGCCACAGGCACCCTATGGATGTCACCAGCCCTGAAGATGCCCCCCCCAGCTGGCAGCTGAGCGTCCCCCCCCGAGGTGGGTGGCACCCAGGGCACTCACAGACGATGTCCAGGTAGATGGGGTCGCTGGTTTGGTTGTTGACCTCGTTGTGCACGGTGCAGATGTACCAGCCCGTGTGGCTGCGGTTGGCAGGCGTCAGCCGCAGTTCCGCCCTGGAGTCCCCCAGCCCCGCGGGGGTCACTGAGGGACCCCCCCGGGGCTCCTGGTGCTGCCAGGAGAAGCTCAGCGGCTCCGTCCCCTCCCGCACGGAGCACGTCAGGGCCACCGCTGCCCCCTCCGCCGCCGCCGCCGCCGTCGGCCGCACGAAGGGCTTGGAGACAGGCACTGGGGACACGGAGCGTGAGCGGCCCCCACAGACATCAGAACGCCCCAGGGCCCCCCATTGCCCCCGCCCAGACGCATTGTGTGGCCAGTGAAGTGCCATGGCAGCCAGTGGAATGGCTAGTGGGGACACCTGCAGGCTACTGAGGCAGGCCCTGCCTGTGGGCACGGGTGCTGGCTGGGACAGCTACCGGGACCAGTTTGGGGTGATGGGATGCTTGGGGCAAGGAAATGAGCGTGGCTGCTATGTTGGCTAGTAGGGGGCTGCACTAGTTGGAGGCAAGGGAGGTTTGCTGGCTGATGGTGTCCTGTGGTGGCTGGTGGGGCTCTGGGCTGGCTGATGAGTTCTGTGTTGGCTCATGTTGAGCTACGTTGGCTGATGGGACGCTATGGTGGCTAGCAATGCGTTATGTTGGCTAGTAGGATGCTTTGCTGGCTAGTGGCAGACTACGTTGGCAGAGTACTCTGCTAACTAGTAGGGTGCTTTGTTGGCGAATGGGGTACTACAGTTGCTAGTGAACCACCGTGGTGGCTAGTGGGACTCTGCATTGGCTAGTGGGACACTACACTGGCTTGCACTAGGCTTTATTGACTTGTGGAGCCCTTTTGTTGGCCAGTGGAAGACTACCGGGCGAGGGGCTGGGCTTGACCGCGATCTAAGGGGGTGTGATGCCGGCTGCTGCTGGCCAGCAGGTCCCCGCAGGCTGGCCACAGCCAGGGACTTACCCAGGACACGCAGGAGGACGGCGGCATAGCCCACGCGGAGCCGGCCGCGCTCTGGGAAGAGCCCCTGGCAGAGGAAGCGGCCCTGGGCGAACACCCGCAGCTCCCGCAGCTCCAGCGTCCCGTTGCGCAGCGTCACCCGGCCCAGCAACCGCGCGCCGGGGGCCACGGCCACCTCCCTGCCCGAGCCCACTGCCACGGCCCGCGGCAGCCCCTCTCCCTGCGGCGTGAAGCTCCAGAAGACCACGGCCGGCGGGGCCGCGGCCGCGGGCCCACAGCTCAGCTCCACCGCCCGGCCTCGCACGCCCGTCGCCCGCCATTCCTCGTAGGCCGCCTCGCCGGCCGCCAGCGGCTGCCCTGCCCCGGGGCAGCGCCTCCGTCAGGCCTCCGCTCGCCCCCCGCCCGGGAAACGCGGGGACGGCCCGGTGCTCACCCCCCGCCAGCGCCGGCAGCAGGCACAGGATCCAGGGACCCCTCCAAGGCGGCGGCGGTGCCCGGCCGCGCTCCATGGCGCCATGTCCAGCGCCGGCACGCCGAAGCAGGGCTGCGCTCTCCGGCGCGACCTGCTCTCCGGTTACCCCCGGGTAATTAAGCCCGGCCCTGATTAATTGTTAATTATTGATCAAACCTGACAGCACGGGGGGAACCCGACGCCGCTGCCGCCTGGGCCCCTGCAATCTCAGGGTTTGAGGAGGGGTGCACATGCGGTGGGAATGGCAGCATCCTTGCGTTCCCCTCAATGTGGGAATTTAATTCCGGAGCATTCCCTCCTCCATACGCAATTTTGGGGTTTTTTTGGCTAAAGGAGGGAAAAATACACTGCCACTCCCCTGTGATCCAAGCTGGGGGGTTTGGAGCTGGGGAAGCCAGGCAAGGAGCAAGGTTTGATATTTCATCTCCCACTGTCTGCCACGCCCCAGAGCATCAAACATTCATAGGGGCGACTCTGCCGTAACGCAATGCCAGGGGGCTGGAGCAAACCAGGGGGGATTTGGGGGTGCACATGGTGAGGGGGATCACGGAACACTCAGCAAAGTCTGGAAAACTACCTCCCATCTCCCATCTCCCTCCCTGATCCTTTAATCAGAATTCATTGCTTACCAAAACCACACTGTTCACACCAAATGTGTTTACTCCCCACAAAGAGTGGGGCTTGAAATGCCCCAAAGGGTTAAAGCTGGCAGGAAGGAGCTGCAGAGCCAGGGCCAGGCTCTCTCCTGATACCACCAGGTCTTGCTCCCACTCCCACAGGCCCCTGGCTGTGCTCTCGTCACATTTTGGTCACTTTTTGTGCCCGTTCAGGTTGGGTTTAGATAGAAATTTGGATGAGGAGAGCAAAGTGCCGTTCCCAAGCCAACAAACGACACCATTGTCAACTCTGAGCTAATCAAACCCCACCTGCGAGGGCTGATACATTTCAGAGAATTTTGGTAAAGAAGGAGCCATCCTGGTGATTACAAACAATTCCATTTATTAAGGATTAACAAAGGCACAAACACAGCCCAGTCCCTAGAGTCCAACTTCTGTCCTCACTGCTGGGACCCCGAACACTTGGATTTCAGGTCCCTGGGGTCCAACCTCTCTGCTCTACTGATGGGATCCCAAACACTTGGATTTCGGACCCCCGGGGCTCCAAACTCTCTCCTGCACTGCCGGGACCCTGAACACTCGGGTTTTGTCCCGGGATCTGGGATGGCAGCAGTGGATTCCTGCTGCCATCTAGCGAGACAAGGTTCGCTCCAGCCTCTCCTCAGGCAACACAACAAAACTCAACAGCTTCAGGAGGATACAAGAGAACCGGGAAGTTTTTCCCCTATAACTTTTCCTCCTGTTTAGAACTAGAACTTGGATTTGGGAGAACGAACTCCTGCTCCTCACTCAGCTGCAAGCTTCTCCAGCTCGTCCATGTTGTAGGGATCCAGCTGCTTGATCGTGGTCTCTGTAGGAAGGAAAGAGCAATTGTTGGGATGTGAGCGCAGAGCTCGTTCCCCTGAGCTGGTGTCTGCTCCACCAGAGTGCCCCACGCTCCCAGAGTGCTCACTGCAGCATTTCCCTCTGCAGGGAAATCGACTGGGAGAGGAAGTGCAGGGGGAACTGGATCAGCGGGGGAATCAGCTGGGAGAAAGCGGGAGGTGAACTGGCTCAGGGCTCAGGGCAGCAGCCACGGCACGGCAGCGGGAGTAAGCAGCGGCCCCACAGGCAGAGCTCGGCCTCTGATGTGCCCCCGCTCCCTGCTCCCATCTCCACAGCCATGCAGGACAGAGAAGGTTTGCACCCTCCAAAGGCAACATCACAACGTGAAAAGCACAAGTCAGAGCGCTGGGAGTTCATCCTCACACTGGCTCCTGCTGGCCATGGCTGTGGTTGGGTTCATCCACATGCCAGTTGTTCCAGCTGCTCACTGCTTCTATTCCGCAGCAACAGTCTTTGCCAGAACGTGTGGCTCGTGTCTTCTCCGCCTGGTGTCTCCCTCAGGCTCACTCCAGGTTCCAAGGACAGGTGGACATTTAAAGGAACCAAGAGGGCTGAGTGGCTCTGAGGCTGGAGGTGAGGAAGGGACACCGTTTCCTGCCCATCAGAAAGCTTCCTCTAAAAATCACAGGGAAAACAGGCACTGGGATTCAAAAAACCATCAGTGCAGCCCTGGCATCTGGCAAATCCCATGAAAATCCTCTTGATGTTAACAAGTGACAATCAATTTCCACTCAGGAAAGATTTCCACAGCTGCCATCTCCTCTCCCACAGCAGGGCTGAGCTAAGCTGGGGCACCAGATCCCCTGGGACAAGAGCTTGCAAGGAAAGGCAGAAAAAATGCCCGAAGGAGGGATGCTGAGGCACCCTAGGGACTGGTAACATCCCTTGCAAGTTGCACACAACCTCCATGGCTGTTTCTTGGGAAATTTGCCTGCTGGGGAGCAAAAGTCACCCTAAAAGCTGCATTTGTTCCCAGCGAGATGAGCCCTGGGGAGAGGAGCAGCCCGACAAGGACTATATGGGAACAGGAAATGAGCTGGAGGGGATCACAGTCCCGACCCCGCCTCCCGGAGCGCGGACACTCACGGAAATACTCCTCTATCTTGTGCACGAGCTCCAGGGCCCCTTTCTCCACCACGCTGAAGGCGATGCCGCGGTGCCCGAAGCGTCCCGCCCTCCCAATGCGGTGCAGGTAGGTCTCAAAATCCGGCTCGCCGTCCTGATCCATGGGGATGCCGAAGTTCACCACGGTGGTGACCTGCTGCACATCAATGCCTGGAAGACAGGGCAAGGATCCTCTTGGGATACCTTGTCCCACAGGGGCTGGAAGAACAGCACGCCTGCGGTGTTTTGGGCCGCTGGGTGTCTCAGGATACCTCTGGCACAGACGTTGGTGGCGATGAGGACCTTCTCCTTGCCCTCGCGGAAGCGCTGGATGACGCTGGCCCGCTGCACCACCGTCAGCTCCGCCGTCAGGATGGCCACCTGGTGCCCGTCCCGGCTCATCTTCCCCGCCAGCCAGTCCGCCAGCCGCCGCGTCTGCACACGCGGGGAGAGGCTGAGGCCAGCACTTCCCGCCCCAGAGTCCCCTGCTCCTTCTGAGGGAGCTCGTGGCAGTTTTCAACACTCCCTTGGGGAGTTTTGGGAGGAGCCCACTGTGCCCACACTGTAGAATGACCCATTCCTGATATTCCCAATGGGAGGGGTGGTGCAGGGCTCTCCCAGGCAGGGGCCTTACCTGGCAGAAGATCATGACCTGACCGATGGTGAAGGTGCCGTAGAGGTTGCAGAGGGCTCTGTACTGCTCATCCGAGCTCTGGCACACCATGAAGTACTGCCTGATGTTGGTCAGGGTGAGCTCCTCCTCACGCAGCTTGATCACCATGGGGTTGGGGATGATCCGCTCGGCGAAGGCCCGCACGGGCTCCTTGTAAGTGGCTGAGAACAGCAGCACTTGGCAGCTCTTGGGAAGAGCCCTGGGGCAGGGAAAAAGCTCAGTCAGCCCCAGAGAGAGCTGCTGCCCAGAAGAAGGGCAGAAACCCTAATTTAAATTGATTTTGTATTGCCTTCAATGGAAAGGCAAGTCAAGAGGCCTGACAGGAAAGATGGAGAGGGACTTTTTACAAGAGTCTGGAGTGATGGGAAAAGGGGGGAATGGCTTCACACTGAAAGAAAACTGGTTTAGATATTAGGAGGAAGTTCTTCTCTGTGAGGGTGGTGAGGACCTGGCATAGGTTCCCCAGAGCAGCTGTGGCTGCCCCATCCTAGAAGTGTTCAAGGCCAAGCTGGATGGAGCTCTGAGCAACCTGCTCTAAGGGAAGGTGTCCCTGCCCATGGAAAAGGGTGGGAACAAGATGGGCTTTAAGGTCCCTTCCAGCTGAGGCCATTCTATGATTCAGTGAGTCAATCCAAGGCCTGTACCAGCTCAAAGGAAAGGCAGAAGGTCAAGTGTCTTTCTGTGTGTCTGGTGCATGCAGTTTTACAGAAAAACCTGTGGACAAGCCTCTTTGGCATCGTGAGGACACTCTTACAGCTCTCTGGTGACAGACTCCTTTGAAGCTAGAGAAGAGAAGGGAAAGCAGAGAATCAGCTCTCAGCAATCCTCACCTGTGGATGCGGATGCTCTGACAGGAGAGGCCCTGCGTGTCGATCATGATGTCGGCCTCGTCCAGCACGAACAAGGAGATCTTTGTCAGGTCCAGGATGCGTTGCTTGAAGCACCAGTCCAGTGTGGTGCCCGGCGTTCCGATGACGATCTGCTCCTCCAGCACTGTGCCCTTCAGAACTGCAAGGGGGGAAAAGGCATCTGGCTGCCTCCGGGCACCGAGCTCTCTGGTGCTCTGTGTTTTCCCTTGGCTTGCTCAGACCCTGGCTGCTCAGTGATGCCTTCAAAGAGTCACCATGATGCTTCCCTACAGCCTTGGGAACCACCCCCATATGGGAAAAGAGTCTGCAAACAGCCAGCGATGGTGGAAAACCTCCTCAGTAGGAGATGGGGACTAACACTACCTCACTGCCCCTCATGGATGTCTGGGCAGTCCCTGGGCTCTAAGAGAGGATCCCTGTGCTCCCTTCCCGTTCCTGGAGCAGTGCTGGTAGCTGTGCAGGGCCGGACTCACCTCGGTTTCCCCGGACAGCGTAGTTCACCTTGATGTCAGTGCAGAATTTCCCAATGGCCCGCACCACCTGCCCGATCTGCAGAGCCAGCTCGTAGGTGGGAGCCAGGCAGAGGCACTGGAAGGAGAGCAGAGGAAGGAGATGTCAGGCTCGGGATGGGGCACAGCAGGCAGGGAGAGCAAGAGGAGCTCAGGAGCATCCGCAGCATGAGGCGCAGGGGATGGGGCAGCACGGCACAGCGGGAGGTTCAGGGGCCGGGCTGTGCTCCCAGCTCCAGCCAAAGGGGCAGAAAGAAGCTGCTGACTGTCTCTGAGGAGGAAGTTCCTCTCTCAGAAGCGCGGTGCAGCTTGTTCTTGTGCCCTAGCTCAGTCACACTGTCCACACATATGAGATCTCACATGGCTGGGAACAGCTGGCAAAGCTGGTTCTGCACCCAGAGAGGGGACTGGGAGTATCTGACCACCAGAAACCAGCAGTGTCTGCAGCTGCTCCTCAAAACCTAAATTCCAGGATAACTGAAGCCTGGATTGAGCTACTCTGACAAGTCCAAGCACCTCCCTGAGGTGGGCACCGTGCTTTGGTCCTACCTGCTGCTGTGACGGGCCCTGGCCATTTATCATCCCGCTCCAGTAGGTGAAGTCACACAGGAACAGGGACAATGCCCAGAGCTCTGCCCGTGGCAGTGCCCTGGGAGCGTGGGCCAACCCCTCCTGCAGCAGCTCTCCCTGTCCTGCGTTACCTGTGGATATTTCTCGCTGGCACTGGCTCTGCTCAACATGGCCAAGACAAAAGCTGCTGTTTTCCCTGTCCCTGACTGGCTCTGGGCAATCAGATTTTGGGGCCTGCAAAGGCAAAAGCAGCTCAGTGGAACGCAGGGGTCAGGGCGTTCCTGCTTGGCACCACAGGGCTGGGATGCCACAAGGAGCCGGGGCTCAGCTGCTCCACGTTCCTACTCACGGGTATGCCAGCATGAGCGGCAGAGCCTGCTCCTGGATTTTGGATGGTCTGTTGAAGCCCATCATATAAACCCCCTGCAAGAGCTCCTTCTTCCTGTGGAAACAAAGCAGCCCAAGCGCCCACGTGAAGGAGGCTGGCACGCTGGAGCATGGTGGGGTCACAGGGGCTGTGGCAACTCACAGGGGCAGCTCCTCAAAGGTCTTGATGGAGAAGAGTGGGGACTTGGGATCCCGCTGCAGGATCTCCACATGCTGCTGGGACTCCACCAGGGATGTGTGGATCAATTTGTTCATCAGCGAGAGCTCTGCCAGCGACACTGGGAAAGGCAGCAACTCCGTAAATAAAAAAACTGGAATCACAGAATCATTAGGGTTGGAAGGGACATCTGGAAATCATCCAGTCCAAAGCCCCTGCCAAGGCAGGGTCAACTGGAGCAGGTGACACAGGAATGTGTTCCTTTAGGTCTGGAATGTCTCTGAAGAGGGAGAATCCAGGACCTCCCTGGGCAGCCTGTCCCAGCGCTCTGCCACTCTCCGTGTCAAGAAGTTCTTCCTCAAGTTGAGGCGGAACTTCTTGTGTTTTAGTTTACAACAAAAGGCTCGCAATGAGACTCCCCTTCTCTCTCCAGAGGATTTCTTTTTGTTCTGTGTGCTCATTAGAAACACCGCAGGCAGCATCCACTACTCCAGACTCACTACCAGCATACTCATAAACGAGCATCTAAACAACCGCACCGAGCCCTTCCCTCCTCGGACGCTAAAACACTCTCGATTCAACTACCACTAAATATATCGTGGGGCCGCCCCTCCCTCGGGACCCCGCGGGGCTCGCTGCGTGCTCGGCGGGGCTGACAGCGAGATCCCCTCCGGGACCCACCTCTCTCCTCGTCCTCCGCCTCGGCCCGGGCCGCGGGCGGTGCGGGGGCCGCGGGCGGTGCGGGGGCCAGGGGCGGTGCGGGGGCCAGGGCCGGTGCGGGGGCCAGGGCCGGTGCGGGGGCCGCGGGGAGCAGGCCGAGCCCGCGGGCCGTGCCGCGGCCGGGCCGCTCGGGGCAGCGCAGCCCGGGCCAGCGGAGCGCGGAGCGGCGCAGCGCGGCCCCGAGCCACGGACAGCCCGGGCCGCCGTCGGTGCCCGCCGGGCCCGGCCCGCGCTCCGAGCCCGCCATGGAGCCGTCCCACAGCTCCGGCAGCGCCGGATGGGGCGGGAACATCCGGCCCCGGCGGCGGCGGGAGCGGGCACGGCCGGGCGGAGCGGAGACCCCCGCGGTAGGGTGCGCGTCCTTGGGGTGCCGGGCACCCCACAGGGCGGGGAGGGTCCCGTGCTGCACACAGGGACTCCATAGGGTGCCAGCGCTCGTCCCTGTAAGGGTGAGGGGGGTCCTGGGGCACAGAGCGTGTCGCAAGGGTGCTGGGGACAGGGACCATGGAGGAGGGAGAGTTCAGGGACCCTGCAGGGTTTGGGGGCTGTGCGTCCGACCCGCACCCCTCCGTCGGATGCTGAGTTCTGGGACACCAAGGGGGAAGGAGGTGTCCCCAGGGTGATGGAGATGCACGGATCCCATGCGGCTTTGGGGGGTCCCTGGGGTGCTGGGGGACAGGGACCCCATAGGGCAGTGAGGGTCCCCAGTTGCACAGAGGGGTCCTACATGGTGCCAGCACTGGTCCCCATAAGGTTTTGGGGGTCTCTGGGGAATAGACTGCCCCATAGCATAGTGGGGTCCCTGAGGAGTTGGATGACAGGGATCCTGTAGAGCAGGAGGGTCCCCTGCTGCAGACAGGGACCCTACAGGGGCTGAGAGGGGAGGGAAGGGGCCCTTGGGTGCTGAGGGAGCAGGGAAGCTGTAGGTTTGCGGGAGGATTTTAAGGGTTCTGGGGGAAAAGACTCCTTCACAGATGGATGAGGATCCACAGGCTGCTGGAGAGTCAGGGACCACCAACCTGGAAGGTCTCCCAAGATGCCAAAACCCCTGCACTGTGGGGTGACAGGCAGATCCTCAAGCTTGTGTGTCCCCCATCTGGGATCACCCCAGGGGAGATTCAGGGGAAGCTGGACACAGAACTCCAGGCTGGAGCTGTCACATGCTTCCCATCATCCCACTCTCTTTCCCAGCCATCCCACTGAGCTTTTGGGGACCCTTTCCTGCACCAGAACTGCCGCCTTTTCAGTCCATTCCCATATCTGGGAAAAAAATAACACTAATAATAGTAATAACACTACTAGTAGTACTAATAATACCTTGCTTCCATCCTAAAGCTCCTTTATTTTAAAGATGAGGTAAAATAAGGCAAAGGCAGCAGAGTTAGGTGATGCAGAGATAAGTCTGGAATAATGGATGTTGCCTGGAGAGTTTCTAATGAACCCACAGAATAAGGAATCTTTGCAGATGCTTTATTGGGGAAAGAAGATATTGCCGAGACGTTGCAAAGAAAACCTCCTCCACACCAAAACTTAACCTGCTTGAAGTACATCACGGGGATTTTCCCGACTATGGAGGATGTTGAGGAGGAGAAAGCAGCAGGGCTGGGGCTTTAGGAGGAGCTGTTCCGGCGGGGCATGAGCCTGTGAGCCAGGTCCCAGCGCACACCGAAGCGCAGGGAGTCGCGTTTCTTCATGGTGGGCACCTCGTAGGTGTTGGGGACGAGGCGCTTCTGCACCTGGCGCGGCAGCCCCGGCTGCAGCATCTGCCTCCGCACGGCCCAGCGCAAGCTCTGATGCGCATCCTGCCCGGGAACGCTGAATCTTTCCCAGTCTTGTTTATATCCGTTAAGTTTGGCCACTGGGTCAGTTCTCTTGGCTCTAGCAGCCTGTGGAGCAATGTAGTTCGTGGGAGCTCGCCCCGGAATGGGGTACTCGGATATAGTGTCGCTCCCAAAATCTCCGATCAGAGAGTAGGGGTCGTCCCCAAGGTCATCAGAGTCGTAGTTCAGGTAGTGCTCCAGGGTGCTGCTGCTGGTGTCTATTTCCCCTTGGGAGATGGTGCCGTCCTCGACAGCGCTGTAATGCCCCAGGCTCTGTGGCTTGGCGTTCCGTGACTCATCAAAAACCTCCACCCTTCCATTGGGTCCGTGCCTCAGCACCTTCCTCTTCATCACCAACGTTCTGGTTTCCCTCTGATCCATGGGAAGGTCTAGCTGTGTGCCAAAATCAATGGATAAGTCAGCACAGGGATCATTGTAGGAACACGATGGCTCCTCGCTGCCCCCCTGCCAGGCACTCACATTGGCTGTCAGCTGCTCCTCACTCTCTGCTCCTAGCACCTTCTCCATGGATCCCACCAAACTGGGTGGATTCTGCAGAAAAAGAAACCAGGGTTAATTTATTGCAGTAAATTCAGGCTGGCTAAAGATGTCAAAGGGGCTCTGACACTCAAGGTTTTGGGGTTTCAGGGGTGTTGATTTAGGTTGGGGGTGTCCTCAGTGCGCTGCTAAACCTCCTGCTGCCAGCAGAAGGCTCTTCCCTACAGTAACACAAACACAACCCCTAAATTCCTGCTAGAAAACTACACTAGAATTGAAAAACACAGGGCAAGTTCCATGCACTGGGCGAGAGCTTAATGGTCTTTTTCTGTACCTTTCCTTCTAAACCCAGAATATTTAGTCATAATTTAATCAAGAGACATCCAAGAGGGTGTTTTACTTCCAGAGGAGGGAAGGGCTCAGTGCAGCGTGCTTAGATGCTCATTTATGAGTCTGGTGATAGTAAACCCCCAGCCCTGTGACAAAAAGGGATCCAGGCACCGATTCCACTCTCAGCACGGGTTTAGGATCCCTTTAAGGCAATTTGAAAAGCCGCGAGTGTTGCCGGTGCCGCTGGGAGCAGTGGGAGCAGATGGTGGGGCGGGATGAGTGGCAGCCATCAGCACGCTGTCTGCAGCGGGGATGCAGGTGTGAAAGTGACAAGGGCTCCGTGACGGCTCGCAGGGAACGTGCTGCTGCTGACAGAGCAGATCCCATCAGCTGGGGGAAGAGGAGTGATTGAAGAGTCCAAAAAAAGAGATTTGAGTGAGATGGAGCTGCCCCAGCTAAGCACTGGTGGTCCTGCTTTGCCTGTCCTCCCCTGGGAACACCAAGGGGCTCAGACAATAAAGACTGACTCTGTTGGTAACAGTTCTTCTGCAGAACAAGCCTAGAGATCTATTAAAAACCACATAAAAATGCAAATCCACCATTTTTTTTCTTTCCCTGCAGACCCCAAGGATCCACCAGCAACAAACTGGTGCTCCAAGGTGGCGGCTATGGCTGAGGAGAGCACGGCTACTGACCATAAGCAGCTCCTGAGGAGGGTGCAGGAGCTGGAAGTGGAGGTGAAGCGGCTGCAGGAGAAGCTCCGGGAGGACAAGGAGGGTGCTGGGAGGAGAGAGGCTCCTCCAGCCCCTGGGAAAGCCAGGAAACGCCAACAACGGCCCTTCGATTTCGGTGCCCACAGCCGCAGACACGTGGCACTGCGCATCGCCTACCTGGGCTGGGGCTACCAGGGCTTTGCCAGCCAGGAGAACACCCCCAACACCATCGAGGAGAAGCTCTTTGAAGCCCTGAAGAAGACGCGGCTGGTGGACGACAGACAGACGTCCAACTACCACCGCTGCGGGCGCACGGACAAGGGTGTCAGTGCCTTCGGGCAGGTCAGCACCTCCATGGAGGTTCCTGTCGGGTTTTCTGGGTGGGATGGAGTCCTGATGGGATTGCTGTCCCATGGCACAGCTTGGATTCATTCTTTAAAAGCTATCAGCTCTTAACCCTGGAAGCAAACCTGGCAATGGCTTCCTGCATGTGCAGTGATGATTTCAGACCTCTGAGGCGTTTTTAGTGCCCTTTCCCCCATATTAGTTGTTTTCCATAGCCCTGTTTTAGGAGGATAAAACGTGGTTTAGGCTGCAGATTCCCCAATAGCTCGGTGATGCCCTGCCCTTGGCAGGGCCCTCTCAGCTGATTTAACTTACCAACCCTACAAAAACCCTACATCTCCAGGAACTGGCTCTGTTCCTGCAGCATCAGGCAGCTGAATTTCTGCACAGAAGGGTCTGAGGGGAGCTGCAGCCAGCGGAAGGGAGCGTGGGAGTGGGAGCTGGAGAGAGGGAAGCGAGCTGGCCTGCTAGGTGGGCATGGAGCCATCCGGCTGGTTGAGACACTGGGGAGAACACAACCTTGGTGGCTTCACTATAGGGCTGGGTCTCCTTTCTTCCATCCCAGCACAGAAAGCAAAGCTGGCATAGGTTTAGCTTCAAATGGCTGCTCTGCTCTCCTTCACATGATGAGCCACATGAAATCAGGGCATTTGGTGCCTTCTCTTACACTTCAGCACCCAGCACCCACGGTGGGAATGAACTTGTCCCCACACCAAGCTTCCCGGCCAGCCAGGCTGTTACTGCCTTCCAGTCATCACCTCCAGCTTGGGAAAAAAAAGCACATTATAACCCAGTGACTAAAGATGAAGCCATTCCGAGACCGTGCTACGTAGGCAGCCTGCAGCTTTCCCTGTTTTATTAATGGAATCCATGGCATCTGCTCAGGTCCTCAGAGGCACTCGCAGCTCAGCCATGGCAGGATTGCCTGTCTGAAGCCACCTTCATCTGTAGGAGATCGTGGATGTATTTCCCAGAGGTGTGGGATGACTTGGCTCCACATGCCGCTGTGCCCATCCGTCCACGCTCTAATCCTGGCTTTCCTCATTTCTGCAGGTGATCTCCCTGGATCTCCGCTCCAGCCTGCCAGAGGGGCAGCACCTCAACGGCCACGAGGGCGAGGGGCAGCAGGAGGAGCTCCGCTACACCCACATCCTGAACAGGGTGCTGCCGCCCGACATCCGGGTGCTGGCCTGGGCCCCCGTGGAGCCAGAGTTCAGCGCCCGCTTCAGCTGCCTGAGCCGGACCTACCGGTACTTCTTCCCCTGCGCCCAGCTGGACGTGGCCCTCATGGACACCGCGGCCCAGCGCTACGTGGGCACCCACGACTTCCGCAACCTCTGCAAGATGGACGTGGCCAACGGGGTGCTCAACTTCCAGAGGACGATCCTCAGCGCCAGAGTGACGTGGGCGGACAGGGGAGGAGAAGCCGGGCCACGGGATCCCTTCCGGCTGTGCCAGTTCGAGGTGACAGGACAGGCGTTCCTGTACCACCAGGTCCGCTGCATGATGGCCGTGCTCTTCCTCATTGGCCAAGGCATGGAGAGCCCGGATGTCATTGACGAGCTGCTGAACGTGGAGAAGAACCCCCGGAAACCACAGTACAGGTAGGGATTGGTCTGGAAAACCCAATGGGCTGCTCTTCGGAGCAGCAGCTGTGCGTGGAGTGCCGCTGGTGAGCCATGCCAGCGCATGAAGCAGTCTCACGCATGGAAACAGGCTGCCAGCGGCCTTGCTGGGATGTATCCACAAGGATCTCTGTTTTCTTGCTCTTGAGCAAAGTTTTGATAGCTACAGTCCTTGGTATTTGATGAAAATAAGTCACTTTTTACTCAGAAAGGAAGTTCTGTTCTCTTAATTCTGAAGGTTAGGACTGGGTTTGGCAGATCCATTGTTCTGGAGCCGTTTTGTGGTCTCACCTCCTGTCCTTGTCTGCAGCATGGCGGTGGAGTTCCCCCTGGTCCTGTACAACTGTGAGTTCCCAGACCTGCAGTGGCTCTACGACCCAGAGGTGCAGGGCTTCAACGTGACACACTTGCAGCAGCTCTGGGCCAGCCACGCCGTCAAAACCCACGTGCTCCGGGACATGTTGGCAGGGCTGGACGCTGCTCCCGTGGCCACCAGAAAAGGTAGAGGGAATTTGGGGGGAGTAACTTGGAACGCACAACTGACAGACAGCAGAGTTAAATGGGATATTGGGAAGAAATTCTTCCCTGGGAGGGTGGGAAGGCCCTGGCACAGGGTGCCCAGGCTCCCCCATCCTTGGGAGTGTTGAAAGCCAGGCTGGATAGAGCTTGGAGCAACCTGGGATAGTGGAAGGTGTCCCTGCCCGTGGCAGGGGATGGAACAAGATAAGCTTTAAGGTCGACTCCGGCACAACCACTAAGGGATTGTGTGAATTACAGAGGATTAACTCGTTAAAGAAAAAAAGGAGAGGACGCGGTAATTAAATGTTGTTTTTCCATGATGTCACAGGTCCAGGGAGCAGCGTGGTGCCCTGGGGTGAGCTGCAGCCCCCACTCCACAGCCAGATCAGCGGCTTCGTGGAAGGGGTCCAAGCCCGCACCTACAAGCCCCTGCTGGCCCGGCCCCGATGCGAGGGGCTGGAGGCCCGGATCGAGCACTTCGTGCGGAGGGGCCGCATCGACCCGCCCCAGGGCCCGGGGGTGCCGGGGGACTGGGCCGGGGAGGCCCCCGAGGGCAAGCGGGGCAGCAGTGGAGCCCCCGAGCAGCTGCCCAAGAGGATCTGTATGGACACCGAGTGACGGGGCACCTCGGCATGGGGAGGCGGGCAGCGGAGTCTTTCACTCTTTTTTAAATTACTGTTATTGAAAAAAATAATTTTTTTTTTCAGTGCTATTTTTTTATAAAACTCAAGAAAACCCGTATAACGGTGTCGTGTTCTGGCTTGGGGGCAGTGGGAGGGGGCTCAGCGCCCCCAGCTCGCAGTGAGGCAGCACTGAGGGCGATGGCTGAGGCTGTCCTGGGCCGGGACCCCCCACCCCTCTCGCTCCCGGTACCTCCAGCCCGGCCGCGCCGCTGCCGCTGCTCCGTTGTGAGCCGCAACCGCCGCTGTGGTTTAAACACCCCCGCGCGCCGCCATTGGCCAGCGCGGCTGTCGATCAGCTGTTGGTGCCTTCCCATTGGACAGACGCTCCGCGGTGCCGCACCCCCGGCGTCGCCATTGGCCGCCGGAGGGACGCGGAGAAGGAGGCAGAAGATGGCGGCGGGCGGAGGCGCGGCGAGGCGTTGTTGGCGGAGCGGCGCGGGGCTGGCCCGGGCGGTGCGTGGCGTCTGCGGGAGCGGGCGGGTGGCGGCGGCTCTGCGGGCGGAGGAGCTGGCGGAGCGGCTACGGAAGAGCGAGGAGCAACAGCGAGAGGTAAGCGGAGTGCGGGCCGCTGGGCCTGTGGTCCCCGGACTACAACTCCCGGCGTGCACAGCGCGGGCGGTCACGGGGAGAGGGACTCGAGAGTGAGAGGGATCGGGTGGGATGGGAGGAAAAACATCAGTGCCACCCCTGCCATAAGCAGCGACACCTTCTCCTAGATCAGCTTGCTCCAAGCCCCGTCCAGCCTGGTCTTGGACACTCCCAGGGATGCGGCAGCCGCAGCTTCTCTAGACAACTTGCACCAGGGCCTCAGCACCCTGACAGGGAAGAATTTCTTCCCAATATCCAATCTAACTCTGTCTTATGTCGGAGTGAAGCCATTCCCCGTTATCCTGTCACTCCAGACCCTTGTCCAAAGTCCCTCTCCAGCTCTCTTGGAGCCCCTTAAGGCAGTGGAAGAGGCTCTGAGCTCTCCCGGGAGTCTTCTCCTGGTGAACACCCACATCTCTCCTAGCCCCCAGAGCAGAGGGGATTAGGCCATGGGAGCATCTCCGTGGAGCATCTCCGTGGGCTCCTCTGGACTGGCTCCAGCAGCTCCAGCTCCTTCCTGTGCTGGGACCCCCGAGCTGGAGGCAGCTCTGCAGGTGGGGTCTCACCTGAGCGGGGCAGAGGGGCAGAATCCCCCCTCCCCTGCTGCCCACGCTGGGGATCAGCCCAGCACAGGGGGGTTCTGGGCCAGGACCTGGCCAGCTCTCACCCACCAGCACCACGAGAGCTTCTCCCAGAGCTGCTCTCCATCCCTTCATCCCCAGCCTGGATTGATCCTGGGGTTGCCCCGACCCAGGTGCAGCACCTGCCCTTGGCCTTGTTGAAGCTCATGAGCTTCCCCAAGGCCACTGATGGAGCTTGTCCCGATCGCTCTGGATTCCACGCCGTCCCTCAGCCATGGAGCAGGAGCACATGGAAGGCGAGCACGTTGCTGCAGGTCACAGGGCAGGTTTGTGTGAAAGCCAGGAGCTGTTTAAACCCCACCACTGGTGTCTCGTTCTCTCCTCAGATCCCCAAGGACCCGACGCAGCGATGGCTCCGGGAACTCGCTGCACTGAGCCAGCAGCTACAGCAGGTTCACCCCAATGTCCTGGCCAAGATCCTTAAGGAGAGAACTGTATACCAGAATGAGGAGATCGTGGTGATAGACAAACCCTATGGGCTCCCTGTGCACGGTGAGGAGCAGTGGGGAATGGAAACGGCTCCATGGTGCTAACGGGGATCCTCTGTCTCTGTCCTTCCTGTGCTGGGGTTTCCCTTCCCAGGGAGGGTTCCAGGGACTTGGTCACTGTCAGATCTCGGCCTTCCCCTTGCATTTTGGGGCGGTTTAGGGTGCATGGGGAATACGAGAGGTGAGACTCCTTGCCGCCCTGGGTCACACAGGCGGCCCCGGCATCAAGAACTGCATCGCTGATGTGCTGCCCATTTTGGCCAAGATGCTGGAGAACATGAAAGCTGACCCCCTCCACCTCTGCCACCGGCTGGACAAGGAGACCACGGGTGTGATGGTGCTGGCGCGCAGCAAAGAGGCAGCGGAGAAGATCCGTCTGCTCTTCAAAACCCGTCAGGTGGAGAAGATCTACTGGTAGGAAGGGTTTGAGTGAAGAAGGGGCTGTGAGGGGACAATCCCTGGGGTGTGGGGGCTTTGTGGAAGCAGGGAGCGTTGCTTAACTCCACCCTTCAGCACCTTTTTATGGGACTGGCTCATGGGAGTGGGGCTGAGGAGAGGATTCCCATCCTGTGAGAGCAACACCCTGCAGACCTCTGCTTTGCATTTCCAGGGCAATTGTCCTGGGGGACCCAGACCCTGTTGAGGGCGTTGTTGAGATCCCCATTGTGGAAAAGGAGGTGCGGAGCCACCAGTCCCACTACAAGGTGAGTCCCCCGTTCCCTAGGCCGCCATTCTGGCCAGGCAGCCCCAGCATCCCCTCCCGTCTCCCCCGACTCCCCCTGTGACCACCCTTCAGATGACGCTGGCTCCCAACTACCGCCTGTGTCCGGAGGATGGGAAGGTGATGAAAATCCGCAAGAACCGGAACGCTGAGAGCGCGGTGACTCGGTACCGCCGGCTGGCCGGTGCCTCCGCCTGCTCGCTGCTGGAGCTGCAGCCCATCACCGGTGAGTGAGGCCTGCCCGGCTGTCCCGGGGCTGGATCTGCTCTCTGTGCAGTCAGCAGCAGCTCTGGAAGGGGGAACTTGTCGTTAGACGTGACTGGAATCCTGTTTGGGACGGAGCTCTGGGAATGAGCCCTGCTGGGGCAATGCTTTGCTGCCGAGCTGTTTGCCAGCTGCCAGCGATTTTGGCACGGCTTTCTCCAGCACTGGGTGGTGGGTGCTGAGGCCAGGCACAGGTGGATGCCACCTTTCTTTTCTTCCCCTTTTCTCCTCAGGGGTGAAGCACCAGATCCGGGTTCACCTGGCCTATGGCTTGGGATGCCCCATCCTGGGGGATCACAAATACTCACACTGGAGCAAACTGGCGCCCCAGGTAAGGCAGGTCTTGCACTGGGGAGCAGCCGGAGCTGGATACAGCCCCCCCTTGTGTCCCCCAGCTCCTCGTGAGCTGGGGATTTCAAATCCCAGCTGAAAAGCTGCAGTTTTGAAGGGAACATTTTCTGTCCTTGCTGCAGAAGCTTCCTGAGCTCACCCTGAAGAGGCTGAAGCTGGAGCAGAGCAAGGCTCGCCACCTGCCCCTGCACCTGCACGCCCACCGGCTCTGCCTGCCCCTGGGCCAGCCCTTAGACTTTGTCTGCAAGCCGCCCCTCTTCTTCCAAAAAACCCTGAGGAAACTAGAGCTGGACATCCCTAAGGACTGATGAGGCAGGATTGGAATGGTGCCACGTATCTCCGCATCTGCAGCACATGGCAGCAGCTGTGCCCAGCTTGGAGCCAGTGGTGGGGTGAAGCCTGCAGTGTCTGTGCTGGTGCTGATGTTGCTGGATTCAGAGTGGGAGCCTGCACGTGCTTCTGGCCCAGGAAAGCAGCTGGACACACTGAAGAGCCTCTGGTTGAGACGAACAAGGCTGGGTGGAAGTTGGGCTTTGCCTAATTTGTGTTTTGGACTTGTTTCTGGGCAATAAAAGCTTCAGTTCCCTTGAGGGAAGGTGGTGTGTGTCTCTGTGCTCTAGCCAGGTGGGACTCAGTCCCTGTGGAGGTTTGAGCAGACGTGGTTGCAGCCCCTCCCAGATTTTGGAACTTGTCTCTCCAGAGTTGTTTGGCTCAGATTTGGAGAAGTCCCTTCATTGAAAAATCCATTCGAAAGTGCAATTTGGCAGTGGCTGTGCTATTTTTTTGCTGTGTGGGGAGACTGCACACGGAGTTCCTTGGCTGAGCTGGGCTGAGCAGCTCTGAGACTGTCCCTGCTCTGTGCTGACAGCAGCATTGATGTGGGTTTCTCAGCACTGTGCTGCTGGGAAACTGTTCTGTCCCACTGCTCCTTCAGTTACCCTAGCCCTTATTTCTAGAACCCCTTATTTGGGATCCCTTGCCTTTGGGCGCTTTCCTTGGAGAGCCGAATTCTTCCCCCTGTGCCCTGAGAGGGGAGGCAAGAGGAGGGATTGATGATCTGGGGAATTGCAGTTGATGTTCTGCCTCAAAATTATCTCGTTTGGTGTCTCCTGACCTGTCTGAGGAGCTTGGGGCTGGGCAGCAGAACGTTCTCTGGCCTCTGGCTGGTTTGGCTGCTGAAAAGGGCTTTTTGTACCCTACGGGGCCACTGTGTATCTGACTGGGTCTTCTTGCTGTGGGAGGGCCCAGTGCCCTGGCTCCCTGCTGAAAATAGCTGGGGACCCCCATGCCCTGGGGCCGCAGCGCCAGAAACCTGTTGGCTGATGAGAGAGGGACATAAAACCACAGGGAGCCAGGAGCGGCTGTGGCCGGGCAGGAACGCTGCCCTGCAGGAATGCTGTCGGGGAGGAAAGCTGCCTTCCCAGCCTGCTGCCTTCCCAGCTCACTGCTGCGGCTGCTGGCGTGGGTTTTTCTATTTCTATTTGTGAAAAGGCTTCCCCTGTAATTATGAGGCGATTTAACGCCCTGTCTGAGCTGTCGTTCACAGCTGCCGGACACTGCGCTCAGCGGGCTCTCGGCAGGGACTCCTCAGCCCGGCAAAGTCGCTCCTTGAGCGGCTCACACTTCAGGCAGCCCTCGCTGGTGTCTCCTCCTCGCTTCAAAATGTCCCTCTCACACACGGCTGCTGAGTACATGCTCTCCGATGCTCTGCTCCCGGATCCCAGCAGTTCCCGAGCCAAGGGCTTGCGGCTGGAGCTGCCGAGCGATCGCCTGCTGAAGTTTGTCACCGTGGGGCTGCCCCTCTTCCTCGTCTCACTGGCTTTCGCCCGGGAGTTCTCTGCTGGTGAGTTGCGGTTTTTTCCAATGTGTTCCTCGGGTCGTGGGCAATCACCAGCGGTGGTTTTGGTTGTTGTGGCAAACCCTTTGTGTTCTTGATCCAAAGCAGACCAGCCTGGAAGTCCCGTTTCAGGAGCCGTTCTGCCTCGGGGGTGTTAATTGATTGTTTTTAATGGATCATAATTCACTAGGGGAGCCTGGGAACAGCTGTGGTAACCCCAGGAGCAGCACTGAGTCAATGTCCAGCATCGTTGCTTGCGCCCAGCACCTTCGGGTACCACAGGCTTGTTTCCAGGGAAGAAAAAGAGGAGGAGGAGGGTGCCAGCAACATGGAGGGATGCATTGTGACCTCAGACTAAATCTGGCCTCGGCCAACATCCAGCTGCTCTCCCTGAGGATTTGGTTTTACTCCAGTTTCTGGCTGGCCAGGCTATAATTCCCTACACTGTGTACACACCACTACACACAAAAGGGTTTGTGTTTGGGAAAAGAAGGAAAAGTCACTGCTAGAAACACAGCAGCTCCAAAATGACCATGAAAAAAGCTTTTTTTGATTCAAAGCAATGCCTGAGATGTAATTACCCTGGTGTAAGGCATTGGCTCGTGGCTTTGGAGCGTTCCTCCACCCTCCATGGCTGAGGTTTGCTCTCCTCCTCCTCACCCCAGGCTCCCAGATCAGCTGCTTCTCTCCCACCAACTTCACGGGGAAGCAGTCCGCCTACACCGACACGGCTTGTTGGGACTCCCTCATCCACCATGGCTTCGACGCCGAGGGTCGTGCCATCACCAAGTCCCTCTGGGCTCTCAAGGTAGGGTCAAAGTCACAGCTAGGTGCTCCTGCATCCTCTGGATGTCCACAGCGAGAGCAACTCCACATCCTCGGTGACCGTTTGTCTTCTTTGCCCAGGTGTTCCCCTACTCGCTGCTGGTGGTGGCGGTGCTGATGTACCTGCCGTACCTGCTGTGGCGTTACGCTGCCGCCCCCGCCCTGCACTGCGACCTCCTCTTCATCATCGACGAGCTGGATAAATCCTACAACCGCTCCGTGCGCCTGGTGCAGCACATGAAGAAGATCCAGCAGGCCAGTGCCGAGCCGGAGCAATTCTGGGAGGAGTACGAGAGGTGAGGCCAGGCCAGGTCAGCGTGGCCCTTGGAGTCCCTCCATGTGGCACTGTGGCTGCACCCAGGATGGAGCTGGGTGAAATGGGGGGGTGGCTCTCACTCCCTGTGTCCCTCCACCCGCAGGGCCCGCCGGGAGAGGTATTTTGAGTTCCCGCTGCTGGAGCGGTACCTGACCTGCAAGCAGCACGCCCATGCCCTGGTGGTCATCTACATCCTGCGGAACCTGCTGCTGCTCCTGTTCCTGGCTGCCACCTGCCTCTACCTGGTCTTTCTCCACCTTAACATCTTCTTCCAGGATGAGTTCAGCTGCTCCATCAAAACGGGGCTGCTCCAAGCGGAGCCGCACGTCCCCCAGCTCATCCCTTGCAAGCTGGTCTTCTTCTCCGTGTTCCAGATCATCAGCCTTTCAGTTGGCAGTGTCTATGTCCTCCTCATCCCCGTTGTCATCTACAACGCCTTGCAGCTCTGCCAGTGGGACAAGGGGCTGCTCTCTGTCTATGAGATGCTGCCTGCCTTCGACCTGCTCAGTCGCAGGATGCTCACCTGCCCCCTCAATGACCTCAACGTCATCCTTCTCTTCCTCCGCGCCAACATCTCCGAGCTGACCTCCTTCAGCCGCCTCAATGCCGTCAGTGCCCTGAGGGAAGCCACTGCCAACAAGGAGGACATCGACACTGTCATCGATTTCATGACGCTGTTGGCTGGGCTGGAGACCACCAAGCCCAAACACCAAGCTTGCACCCCCGAGGCCGGAGGCAGTACAGCCCTCTCCAATGGTGCAGCCCTAGGTAGGCTTTTTGGGTAGAGAAAACTGCTTCCCTCTTCTCTTGGCTCCCACACCACAAGATCCCACCCTCAAAATGTGGCTGGACCACCCCAAAATCCTCTGCCAAGACCTTAAGGTGTTTGGGGCATAGCTGGGGGTCACTGTGAGGGCTGACAAATCCTGAAAGGGGTTCTGGCATCCAGAGTGTAATGCTACTGCGATCCAAGGTGTGGGCAGGGGTTGCTATAGGAACAGCAAGCCAAGAGATTGCTGCTTAAATCCAAGCTCTGGGCAAACTGCAGGGCTGGGAGGGTCCCTGTTTTTGGCAGCTTATCCTGCTGGGAGTGGGGTTGGGAGTTTTAAATCCTGGGAGGCTGATGCCAAGGATGCCATGCCCGCCCCCTTCTCCCGTTTGCATGGCACTGGTGGGGCTGTGTGTGGAGATGGAGATGGGTTCTAAGATAGACTGCATACCCAGGACCTGCACTGCTCCCTCTCCCACGTGCTGTGCATTTTGGGGAGCTGAATGCCTCCTTTGGGGTCTCACAGGGACCCCTGGTGCCCCAGGCAACTGTTTTGCAGGCTGTGTGAGACAGCCCAGCCCCACAGATAGGAGCCAAGAGCCCTGGGCTTCATTCCTGGCCCTGAACACACAGTCTGAATTATGGTTTAAAAAAATCCAGACTGAGCTGGATGCTGCAGCCTCATTACCATGGCAACCCAGGGCCAGCACAGCTGGCTCCTGGGCCAGTTACTCAGTGCTGGAAAAAGCCCAGATCCTAGTCTGCCATTGCCCAGCTAATTAACTGCCTGCTCTTCCCCGCTTGTCTAGAACCAAAGCCTGGAGTGGAAACGATGGGAAAACCCTCACGAGACTCGCTTGGCTCTGCCTGACCCAGAAGCAGACAGCAGGCAGGGAGCCAGTGATCCCAGGATCCACTTTTCTGACACAGCTGTCCTGCAGCAGCAGGGCTGAACCCACCTGTGCTTCCTACACCTGGACTTTCCCTTCTTATGTACATTTGTCCAGCAAAAAAGGGTTAAACAATCCATGTTTTGTGCAGAACCTCTCGGGTCTGTTATTTTAAGTGCTGGGTGCCACACTTTGCTTCTTCCACATAAATTTCCCTGCTCTTACGGCAAGAGGTGGGGAATGGAGGATTACAAATGCTCTTCTGAAGGAATAAAAGGATCCAGGAATAAAATGAGGTGGTTTATTAACGGTTTATTAAGAGAGAGAGGTGGAATAGCTCCATAGCTCCCTGTCCCAGCCCAGCCCTCGTGTTTGGCTGTGTTTTTTTGGCAGAGCTCCTCTCTCCCCCTCTCCACCCTGCAGCTGGAAGCTGATCCCTGGGTCCTGTGAGCATCCTACCCTGGGGATCAGCAGTCCATGCCCAGAGAAATGGGATGTCTGGGGGGCCAGGACCAGCTCCATGGGCAAGGGAGGAGCAGTGAGGGGTCCAGCTCCCATTGGTGCCTTTTGCTGCTTCTCCTTACATAATTTTTCTTTTCCCCCTTCCCCCCACCCTGTAGCCTTGGCTTGAGTCCACAGAGGAGCTGAAAAGTTGTTTAATTAATAAAGTACTAATGAAGCCTCTGATTCCCCAGCTTGGGAAGGGACAGTGCCAGGAGCCACGAGTGCTTTGCCAGAGGCCTGAGCTCACTCATCTCGCTAATTCAGGGGGAGCCGGGGAGGAGCAGCAGCTCCCTCCCTCCGGCAGCATTCCCTGCAGGGAGGGTGTCCAGCAGGAAGGGGGGTGCAGGAAGCCCCTGGGGGTTGTAGAGGGGGCAGGCCTGGTACTCACAGGGCCACTCGGCCCAGGCATAGCGCAGGCCCAGCACCAGCGTCCTGCAGCCACTCAGGGCCAACGTCACCGTGCGGGACCCTACTGCCACCACTGGTGCCGGGAGCCACTGGCACGGGGAAGCCTGGCTGGAGCAGCACACCTGGGAGGGGAGAAGCTCCCATCAGTGTTGCCTTCCATTCTGCAGCTCTTTGGAGAGGATATCCCACTCCTCACCTCAAATGCCTGTGCATCCCTCTGACGGCAGATGAGCTCCTGGCTGTAGGTGACATTCAGCAGCCCCCTGGTCACCTCCAGGATAGCGCGGGTGGGATATGGACCCTGGAACACGAGGTCCTTGTCCCCGTAGGCCACAGCCCTGGCACCCAGCAGCAGTCGGTGCGCCACATTCTGCTTGTCCCGGGGGTGGATACTGCCCAGGAAGAGGAGGAAGATGGGGATCGTACCCAAAAACCCCATCCCTACACCCTCACCCCAGTCCAGGACTCACCTGCCATAGGGAGACTGCTCATCGCCCAGATCCACGGCTACGGCCATGAAAGTGCTGGGCATCCTGGCATTGGGAACAACCCCCAGGTCGGCTGTTTGGTGCCAACGGAGCCGGGCGAAGCTGTCATCCGCACTCCGACGGCGGTAGGTGGACAGCTGAAAGGCACAGGGGAAACTGAGGCATGGCTCAGATCCCAAAACTGGCCACTGTGGTCCCTGCCTGGGATTTTTAGCACTTGGCAGGGTGCGTCCATGTGTTTACACCTGGGCATCCCTCAGGTCCTTGCCTCTCACACCCTCACACCTGCACGAAGCCGAAGGGGAGAAGTGGCTCCGTCTGCCCGGATGATCCAATGTGGAACGCCCGGCGCCAGTCGGTGATGAGTGCGGGGAAGGTGCAGTTGTACTGGTCTGTGTTCAGGAAGGTGTTGGCCTCACCTGTCCCCCAGAAAGAAGGGCTGGTGAGAGCTCGGTGGGACAGTGCTCCACCCCGGGTGATAGAAATGGGGGCTCACCCTGGTACCAAGCGACACCCCGCAGGGTCATGTTGAGCAGCGGGTGGATCATGGCGTTCCAGAGCACGGAGGGCATTTGTGGGCCAGAGAGATGCTGATGTGGGGAGGTGCTGGAAGATAAAGCTAGGTTTAAAGGGAGTGCAAAGCACAAGGGAGGCTTTGGGTTAAAGCAAGCACCATCCCAAAGGGAGATCTGGGGTCCCTCCCTTCCCCCTTTACCCACCCAGTTGTGCCTTGTGCTCTTGGCATGAGAGAGGTTTTTACCCAGAGTGGGCATAATGATGCATAGAGGGGGCTGTAAGGTTCCAGGAGAGGAGGTGGGTGGGAAGGGATGAGGATACTCCCCAAAAGCAGTGTGGCACAGGGCAGGAGGTGTTTCCACAGCACCTTCTCTCACCTCCCCGTGTCCTCCGGGAGCCCACATGCCTGCAGAACCCGGCGGGAGGACCAGGCCTCGATGGGGGTCCCTCCCCAGGCCACCTCCACCAGCCCGATGGGGGACCCCAGAGCCTCATACAAGGAGCGCCCCAAGAGCCAGCACACGGCCGAGAAGTAGGTGAAATTCCCGTGGCCCAGGTTTTCTGCTCAAGAAACAGCAGGCTGCAAAGGGAAACAGTGGGAGAAAAGCCATTTCCAAGCTCTCTTTTGGAGGCACGTTGCACTCACCAGCCGTTGGAATGGACCATGGCAAGTCAATCTGCTCCAGGTCCTCCAGCTCCACATCGGAGCGGGCAGGCGCCGCAGCAAAGATACGCACGTAGGGATAGCGAGCGGCGGCGGCGAGCTCCTGGCTGGCATTGGCCACCTGAAGAAAGGCCAGGAGCATGCAAGGTGCTTCCCTGCCTGATCCCTACCTATCTGTGCTGTGGGGCCTTACCTGCAGGACTGTCATTGCCATGTTGCTCTGCCCACTGCAAAGCCACACATCTCCAAAGTAGATGTCCCGCAGTGTCACGTTCTCCAAGCCCTGCTCAGCTGTCAGGGCATAGGGACCGCCCTGATCCATCGGGTCCAGGACAACTGTCCAAGTCTCAGAAGGTCCTGGAGGAAGAGGATGGTGCTTATCTTCCACCACCCTTTTGAAGGCCTCAAGAACTTTATGAGCAGCCAACAACCAGAGGGGAAGGACAGGCAACAGTAAAAAGCTTCCCCACCACAGAGGCAGGTTGGGGAAGTGGATTTCAGAAGCTCTGTGGTGTCAGAGGGACCTTTCTCCTGCAGGAATTCAGGGGTTAAAAAAGAAAACCTGGAAAACAAATGTGTGTCAGAGCAGAAGCTGCTGGGAGGAACTGGGATTACAGGAGCAGCTTGGTGTGTGTGACACTGAGATGTCTCCAGCTAATTTTAGAGGCGCCAAATCAAAGCATAAAGATATTCTGCTGGAGCTTAGCGTGGATTTTCTGGCTGGATCCTGCAGATCTCCTGGATCGCTGCTCTCCCACAAGACACCTCCAGGCTCTTCAACTTATGGAGGTGCCCGTGGGCAGCACTTTTACCCTCCAAAGGTGATGAGCTCCCTCCCAACTCTTCAGGCAGGGATGTAGCTGGGATTGAAGGTGCCCCTGAGCCCTCCCAGCTCCAGGAAGGCTCTGCTCGCACAGACAACATCCTTCAGGGCTTAGAGATCCCACAGGATCCTCCCAGGTGGCACAGAGCAAAAAAGAAGCCGGGAGTTCTTTGGAGATTCCTTAGACAGGGAGAGCAGCTAAATTCCTCTTCTCCCTGCACAGCCTCATCGCTCGGCTCCAGCCTGTGCGGTGCCACCCACTCCAGCAGCAGCTCGGCTCCCGCTGGGCGCCCACGGGATCCACTGCTGGGAACCAAAGTGAGCAAAGGCTGGTGCTGCTGAGGAGGGGGATGGCTGAACCCCCCCAGGTCTCCTGGAGAGGGAAAAGCATGAGCTGGAGATGCCACCAGCACCTCTGGAGCCCCAGGCCAGCAGTGTGACAAACACAGGGGTGGTGCCAAACCCTGTCTCACCCCACCATCAGCTCTGATTTGTTCTCTGGCCACCAAAACCATCGGCCCCTGTTTCTAGTGAGAAGCTCAGTGGGACGGACCTTTAACCTGTGCTGTTTTCTCCATGATGACGAGGCCACTGGCCCCTGAGAGAGTCACGGTCACTGTGGCCCCCAGCTCCCCGTGGCCCCACACCACGGCCCCTGACGGCTTCTTCTGCAGCACCATGTGGTCACCATAGTAGGAGGCAAAGCTGAACATTCCCCCTGGAATCAGCAAACAGTGCAAACATCAGCTCTGAGAGAAAAATACCCTCAGCATGGCCTCTGACCCCCTCTTAAATACAGATTATTTGAGATCCCACTTATTTTACAGCTTTCTGGTCGGCTTTAAGTTGGTCAAAATCACCACAGAGCTAAGGAAGAGGCAGAAGTTAGTCTACAAGAGGGAATTCACCTCCCAAAGAAGAGGGAGCATGTTACATCTTGTATTACACGGATTTGGATACAGATTTTGGTAAAAATTCCTCTAATAACAGCTGGAAGTGTCTCTCCCAGCTCAGCCTTGCTAATGAATGTTTTGATGTATTTTTCCCATGGAAAAAGGTTTGTCAAGGGGTGGGATGGAAAACATCGGGTGAGCAGCATTGGTAAAGGCACCTTCAGTGGGGATGGAAGCAGAAGGCTCAGCCCTGGCACCCCTAAAAGCCCCATTTTTGCAGTGTGAAAAGAAAAACATGTTTGAAAAGGGGGTCAGGAGCAATGTGTGAGGGGTGATCTGGGCAGAGAACCCCAGTGACCAAATCAGAGCTCATGGAGCCTCATCTTCTCCGCAGCTCATCCTAGGCTGGGCTTTAGGAAGGAAAGGAACAACGTCCTCGGCCCCTCAGGAGTCAGCTGCATTGCTGGTCCCCCTGCCTCATGCCACGAGGCTCCGGGAGTTACATAAAAAACAAGTCGGAGGAGAAAAAAAAAATTAAAACTGAGACGCCAGGGAAGAGTGGAGGCTATAAAAAGCAGCTGGGAGGAGGGAAGGGAAGAAGAAGGGAGGAGGGAAGGGAGGAGAGCCCACGAGACACCGCCAAGGAGCCGCATGCGGCTCCCACCTTACGTAAAGCATCGTCCCACGGCAGCAGTGCTGGGCCAAGGGCGTTGGGGAGGGGCTGGGGGTGTGAAGGGTGCTGGAGAGGGGCTGGAGGTGTGAAGGGCATCAAAGTGGGACTCAGAGGATGCGAAGGGCATTGAACTGGGGCTTGGGGGGATGCCACGGGTGTCAAAGTGGGACTCAGGGTGTGCAGAGGGCGTCAAACTGGGGCTCTGGGAGTGCAGAGGGCACAGAAGCAGAGCTTGGGGGTGTAAAGAGTGTGAAAGATGAGGGGCAACCAGGGCATCGAAACTGGGCTAAAGGGGATGCCAAAGGCATCAAAGTGGGGCTGGGAGGGCACCAAGGGCCCCAAAGTGGGGCTCAGAGTAGTGCCAAGGTCATCAAACAGGGTCTGGGGGTTCAAAGGGTGTCAAAGTTGATAGCCCAGTCTGGGGCTGGGGAGGTTTATGGGACGTGCCAAGAGGGGCACCCGTGCCAGCGGGGCTGAGGAAGTGCCAATGCACACCAGGCTCAGACTGTGCCAAGGGCACCAAATCAGGGCTTGGGAGGGCTTAGGCAATTCCGTGGGCATCGGAGCGGGGCTGTTACGATGCCAAGGGTTCTGGCGGCGCCAAGCGCTCCGAAGTGGGTCTCGGGAGGGGGGTGTCAGGGGAGGGCCTGGCTGCAGAGGGTACCCGCGGGGCTGGGGGGTCGGAGGTTGACCCTCCCCAGCCCTTTACCTGCCGCCGGAGCCGGAGCCAGAGCCAGCAGCGCCAGCAGCGGCCACGCCGCCATCCTGGGGGGACAACGGGCTGCGAGGGCGCCGGGACCGCCGCTACTCCCCGGGACCCCCCGGTACCGCCCGGTCCCCTCCGGTGCCGCCCGGTACCGCCCCTCAGGCGGGCCCAGCGCGGGGGCGGGGCCTGTGCACGCACCGCCCGTGAAGGGGGAGCGCGGTTGCCAAGCGACGGCGTCCGCACCACGGCCTGAGGCTCCGGCGCGGCCCGGTGCGGGTCTGACGGGAGAGGCCGAGGGGAAAGGCCGGGAGCGCGGGGCCGAGGGTTGCGGGGCTGCGGGAGGAGAAACCGGGGCACACCGGGGGAAGGGCACACGGGGGGCGGGGAACAGCGGCCCCCCCGCGCCGCTCTCCCCGCCCCGGCCGGGGCCGCGCGAGCGCAGCCAGAGGCGGCAGCGCGCGTGCGCGGCGGGCAGGGGGCGTGTCGCCCCCTAGCGGCGGCTCTGGCAGACGTCGGGCCGTGGGTTCGAGTCCCGGCGGTGCCCGGTGGCACCGGGCACTGTGAGTCGTGGTTAATCCCGGGATGTGCCGCTGCAGGGAGTCCGGGATAAGCGGCCATGTCCATCGCCTACTCCAACACCAACATGAGGGTGCCTGCCGGCTTCCGGAACTTGCTGGAGGGTCTGGTGCGGGAAGTGCTGCGGGAGCAGCCCACCAACGTGGTGGCCTTTGCAGCTCAGCACTTCCAAAAGCTGCTGGAGCAGAGAGAGGGTGAGTGGCCAGCATCCACCCTCACACTGCCATGCCCTGCCCAGCCTGCTCTGTCTGCCCGTCACCTGCCCCAGGTGTCCCTTGCCCAGGGTGTCAGTCCTGCCCCATGTCCCCACCATCTACAGCATCGGGCCTCTCCTCTGTGCCCATCACCCAGGGCATCAAACCTTCCCCTTCTGTCCCCTGCCCATGGCCCCGTGCCTGTCCCAAATGCCCACCAACCTCTGGCCATCAGGCCTTCCATTTCTGGCCATCAGCCAAGAAGTTGTGCCTGTCCCGTGTGCCCATCACCCGTGGTACCAGGTGCCCATTGCGTGTGGCATCAAGCCTCCTCCTTCCCCAGCTGGTGGCCTTGACCCGGTGGCGTGGGGAGCCATGCTGGAGGACGACCGTCTCACCTGGCCCCCTTCCCAGGTAGGCTGCCCTCCACTCCAGGCCCCTCCAGAGAATCTGAGGTGCCAAGAGCTGCACTGGGTTCCTGCTCCCACCCCGTCCCTGCCACCCTTGTGCCACATCATCTAAATTTTCTCCTTTCCTCCGGCACCCTAAGGAGGCCAAGGACACGGAAGAGGAGCGGGCAGCACCAGGGGGAGCAGGTAGCACGCACAGCTCTGGATCACCGTGATCCCGCCCCAAAATGCGTGGAGAGGAGCCAAAGGGGAGCATGTCCCCATAACCCTTATGAACTGGGATACCTCTCCGGAGATGCAACCACAGCACTTGCCCCAAATCCCCCATTACCCACCGTCCAACCCCAAAACTATAAAAACCCCCTTGGTCCTCCCCTGGCTCCTGCCCTTTTCCCGTGGGTGGGTTCTGCGTGCCCATCCCACCCCTGCGGTGCTGTTTTAATGAGGAACTTTATTAACGAGGTCCCCGCCGTTATTAGCGCCGATCACCTGAGATTTCTCCCCGAAAAATCCTGGGTTTGGGGCTGAGCTGAGCACCAGATGATATTTTTAGCCTCTATATTTAGGCCCCTGCATCCCTGGAGGTTGGAAGAAACTTCATAACATCCCAGCGTGAAGGAGTGATGTGACATTGCTCCTCTCCTACCCCCCTCCATAAGCTGAGATACCTCCATGGAATTTTGGGGTGCACTTAAGGGCCCCCCAGTCCTATTCCTACCTGTGAAATTCATATTTTCCCACCCAGATTGGTTTCAAAATCCCCCCCAAAAACTGGGGTTTGCGTCGAAGCCGGCTGCTCTATTTTTGGCGAGGACTGAACCCCCCCATCCATACTCACCCCGTTTTTACCCCCTCTTTCCTGTTTTCCATCGCCATATGTGGTGCTCGCCCACGGCATGGGGCATGACAGCGGCTCCCCCGGGAAAAACAGGAAGGAGGGATGGGGAAAAAAAAGCTGGCGGGGACCCCGTGCCAGGGCTGATGCCAACCAGCTACGCCTTGACCCCCCCCCCTCCAGCACCGCCTCGCCGGCTGCCGGCTCCTGCTTCGGCAGCCGGCAGCACTGCCCGCCCAGGGCATCATTCCAGCATCCAATTCCCTTTTCTTTTAAGGATTTTTTTTTTCCCCTTTTTTAAAAGGATTTTTAACACCTCGGTGCCACCATCTCGAACCACGATGGCGGGATGTTCTCAGCAGGTCTCGCCAGCTTGCACTTCCCGTTCTCCCCTTCCAAAATCCGAGTTGTTTCCTTGGAATCCAAATTTTGGAGGTGCTGGAGCACCTGAAAAAGCATCATCCAGATGAAGGGGTCCAGGGAGGAAAAATGCAGAGCCTGGAACGGGCTCAAAACCCGCCATTAATGATTAGAAATGTTCTGGCATTTCGCGTCCCTCCTCCGCAGCCACAGCCTGCGGGAGACGGCGGCGCTCGGCGGCTGTGCCAGGACCCGGGTGCCACGGATGGAGCAGTTTTGGGGGGCTGATTGAGGGACTAATCCTAATTTTGGGGCTAACTTCTCAGATCCATGACAGATGAATCCCTCCAAAACCCCCTCCCACTTAACTCGCCCAAAACACCTGGTCTTCTCTCATTGGAGCAGGCAGTGATGGATCTGGAGGGTCTAAAATCCAGGGAAAAGGATCTCTTTCCATGAAAAATCCCAGCAGAGCTGCCAAGGCTTCTCCTGGAAGCTGGAGCGGGGTTTTCTGGAGCAGAGCTATTCCCATCCCCCCTTTCCCCTCACCCTGGTGTGCTGGTGGGAAGAAGTGACGGTGGAAAAGTGGCTCCAGTGGGGAGAGCTGGGTGCCAGTGGCTCACAGGGGAATTTGAGGAAAGCTTGGGAGCATTTCCCAAGGGGGAATTTGGGTGCCTGGCCGGTGCTGGAGCAGGGGGTGACCCCCATCAGCCTCCAAGTGTGGGTGAAGCAGTTGAGGGAGGTGGCAGTGGTGGGATGTACCTGGGGATGGGGAGCGGGGTGTGTGGGTGTCCTGGGGAGCTGGGGGTCAGGGGACAAGACGTGCCACCACCTCCACCCAGCAGGAGTGGTCTTGGAGAAAGAGATGGAGATGGGAAGGGAATGGGAACAAGGATGGTGATACAGCAGGGGACAGGGACGGGGATGAGGCTGATGATGGGGATGGGGACAGAGCGGGGGACAGAGATGATGGGGTTGAAACTGGGAAGGGGACAGGGATTGGCATTATGAAGAGGATGGGGACAAGAAGTGGGATGGGAATCGTGACTGGGATGGTGATAGATGTGGGGACAGGGACAACGGTAGGGATGGAGAAGGTGGTGGAGGTGATAGGAATGAGGTCAGGGATGGGGACAGGGCTGGTGGACAGCAGCTGCTGGACAGCACCCGTTCCAGTGCCAGAAACAGTGATGTCGGTGGGACAGGGATGCTAACAGGGATGATGATGATGGTGGTGGTGGCAAGGAGGAAGGTCAGTGCCACCAGGCCCCCAAGCAGGATGACCCGTGTGAGCAATCTTGGCCAGGGAGAGCCAGCGGGGCCCGACTGTGCAGATGGGTCGGGGGGTGCTGGTGCCCGCCTTGGGGGGGCCACACTGTGTTTTGGGGGCTGGCTGGAGCAGCTTAGGCGCGGAGCCCACGGGCGACTTATGCAGTTGCTTAGCAACTCCCAAACCCGGATTAGAGGCGAGCGAGGCAGGCGATGGGGGGGCTGTGGGCTGCAGCCCCCCGCATTGCCCTGGGGGTCCCTCCTGTTTCCGGGGTGCCCCAGCTCGTCCTGCCCGTCCCAGCACCTCGGCATGGTCCAGGGGTGGCAGCAGGGTCTGCAGGGGGCACCAAGGGCCGTGAAAGCGGCTGGGAGTGCAGGTCTGGTTGGAGAACACCCCAAATGTGAGGGGATCAGATGCTCCTATGGGTGGGGAATGGACCCCCAGACCCCAGAAGTGGAGCCCACTCCTCTGCTTGGAGCCTGCAGCTGGGCACATCACCCCCGGGCTTCTGCGGGTGCTCAGTGGGACTCTGTGTCCCACCATGCCCACCCTTCCTCACCATCTTCATCCTCGCCATCCTCATCCTCACCCTTCTTCAGGACCAAGTCCTAAGTAGGTCAAGAAGGCTTCTTCCCCCCCATGCAAGTCAACCGGGGGGGCAAAACCTGCCTCCAGCATCACTGTGGGTCACGTATCCCCCCCAAAATGAACCCATTACCCCCATTTACTATAGCTTTACCCCCCAAAAAACTCTCCACGCCAAAGGCAAGGCTCATCACATCTTGGCTCACATCCCCTGCATGTGATGTTGCATTCCACGAAACTCCAGGGCGAGCTGCCGGCTCCTTTAAATGTTAGGAGGGAGTTGGAGGCTGTGAAATAAAATTGGAGGAGGGAAAATAAAAAAATAAATAAAAAAAAAAATAGGAGAAAGGGAGAGGGAAAAAAAAAAAAAAAAAAAAAAGAAGAAGGCACCCCTCCTTCCCCCCCAAAAGCCTGGCAGGGGTGTCGGGCTGATAGGCTCGCCCGGAGGAAAGCGCATTACGTAGGCAAGCGGCTCCGCTCAACTTGCCACCTGCGCCGGGAGAGCTGCCGGGGAAGCGAGATCCTGCCGGAGCCCCTCGCCCGCCGCTGGCCGCCCACCCGCCCTCCGCCATGGACTGCTGCAATGTAGGTCCCCCTTCTCCCGATCCCCCCAGCACCCGCTCCTGCCTTGAATCCCTTCTCACTGCTCCGGGCTGGGGGCGGCCGGGGGCTTTGGGGTGGTGGGGGCGGGGGGTTCGATGGGTGCTGCACCCACCAAGAGCTCAGCCAACTCCGCGACCCCTCCCCAGCGCTGCTGCGGCCCCCCCCCCCCCCCCCCCCCCCCCTTGTCCTTTTTCCCTCCGGACCTCCCAAATCCCCAGTTCGGTATCCATCCCACCGGGGCCACAGCACGGCCAGCATCCTGCACCCCGCAGCCCGCTGAGAACTCCCCCGTGCTCGAATCCAGCTTTCATTTGGCTTTTTCTTGCCCCCACCCCACAATTGCTCTGCAGGTGGGATCGGGGGTTGCGTGTGGATAAAGGGCTTCTTTGGGGTTGGACCCCTCTCCCTTCACCCGAGGGTGAGCTCCCCTCCCTCCTGCCCGCCAGTCGGCTTGGGGAGGAAACCACATCCTTTCCCCCTTTCTCCCTGATCCCCTGACTTTTCCTGCCGTTTTCCTCCCACTTTCCCCCCTTTTTTCCCCTTTCCCCACTTTTTTTCCCCCTGTTTTCACCCTCCTGCTAAGACAGCAGCACAGGGAAAAGCCCCCATCTCTCCTCCTGGGCACCTCCAGAGAAGCAAAGCTCACCCCCTGCCTATAGGATTTCTCCTGCCTGGCTATAGGATTTCTCCCCTATGTATAGGACTTTTTCCCTCGTATGTAGGATTTCTCCTTCCGAATGTAGGATTTCTCCTTCCTAATATAGGATTTCTCCCCTAGATACAAGTTTTCATCAGCTGCATAGAGGTTTTCACCCCATGGATATGTGTTTTTCCACTGGATATAGGATTTCTCCTGTTGATATAGGATATGGCCCCCTGTTTATAGGTTTTCTCCCCTGAATATAGGATATCTCCCCTGGATATAGGATTTTTTTTCTCCTGAATATACGTTTTTCCTACCTCCATACAGGATTTCTCAACTAGGATATAGGTTTCTGCCACCTGTATGTAGGATTTCTTCCCTGAATATAGGATTTCTCCCCTGAATATAGGAAATGCCCCCACAAAGATAGATTTCCTCCACCTGTATATGGTATTTCTCCCCTGGATATAGGATTTCCTCTCTCCTAATATAGGATTTCTCTCTTAGATATAGGATTTCTCGCCTGGATATAGGATATGCCCCTCCATGTATAGGTTTTCTCCCTTGACTATAGGATTCCCTTCTCCAGATATAGTATTTCTTCCCTGGATATAGGTTTCTCCCACCTGTATATAGGATTTCTCCCCTGGATGTATGTTGTTCTCCCCCACCTCTGCATATATAGGATTTCTCTCCTGAATATAGGCTTTCTTTCCTAGATATAGGATTTCCTTCCCCTGGCTATAGGATTTCTCCCCTGGCTATAGGATTTCCAGCCCTGGCTGGAACATTTCCACCTTGGACATATCATTTCCACCTTGGACATATCATTTCCACCTTGGACCTGTCCTCACCTTTCACAATGGTAAAACAACCCGAGCAACTTCGTGGAGCTGTGGCACACTCCAGCTTCCTCCTCCCCAAATCTACAGCTTCCAAATAAGCCCCCCCAAACTCCTTTAAGTCCTTTCAAGTGCTCATGGGGCAGCACGAAGGCTTCACCCCCACAGCTGCCGGCACTTGGATCTTGGATCATCCAGTGCCAGCTCATTTCCACCTCATTTTGTTTTCCTTTTTTTTTTTTTTCCCCCTGCTGAACTTGGTGCTGAGTCCAACTGCTCTGGTGAGATGTGGCAGGAGGGGAATGGGTTACGGTGATTTGTCCTTGGCGGGGCTTTTCCTCCCTTCTGGCATCACTCCTTTCCCAAATTTCCTGGAGTTTTCAACCAAAACCCTGAGGAAGGATGCAAGAGGATGCAACAGGCTACAAGGGAAGGGGAAACTGAGGCATGACCAGGTCATTTTGTGCAGGATGGTCCCGGGCTCCATGCCAAAAATAACCCCCGGAACCCATCCTCTGCTCCCATGGATTCTCCTCTCCCCGCATCATAACCCTGACTGGAGTCTGGCTTCTTGCAGCTGTGTGGTCCAGGGTGGGATTTAGGGATGAGCAGGAGGTGAAGCATCTTCCCTTGCCTGCAGCTTTGGTTGCCATTTCCCCAAGACACCTTCAAGGGACCCTGATTTTTAGCATAGCCCCTCATTTTTAGCAAAGCAGCCTGATTTTTAATGAGTAGACCTAATTTTTAGCAGCCCTCCCCCTAATTTTTAGAACAGGGGCTCATTTAAGGCCTTCTTGAATGGATTCACGCGGGGAGGGGGCTGCGCTGTTTGAGGTCCCACGAGCTGTAACCCCGCCATTGCCACCGGCAGGAGGGAGCCTGCACAAAGCTGGACGAGGACATCCTGGACATCCCTTTGGACGATCCTGATGCCAACGCGGCAGCTGCCAAGATCCAGGCTAGTTTCCGTGGCCATATGACCCGCAAGAAGATCAAAGGGGGTGAGATCGACCGGAAAACCAAGGACGCCGAGTGCGCCAACAGCACCCGCGGCGGCGACCTCCGCAACGGCGACTAGGTACATCCCAAATCCCGCTTCTTCCCCCCAGAACTGGGTCAGTCCCATTAGGATGCTGCTCTGAGCATCCTTTGCTGTGTTGATTTGGGATGGAGCATCCTTCCCCAAGCTGATTTGGGATGGAGCAACCTTCCCTGTGTGGATTTGGGATGGAGCAACCTTCCCTGTGTGGATTTGGGATGGAGCATCCTTCCCTGTGTGGATTTGGGATGGAGCATCCTTCCCTGTGTGGATTTGGGATGGAGCATCCTTCCCTGCACAGATTTGGGATGGAGCAACCTTCCCTGTGCAGATTTGGGATGGATCATCCTTCCCTGTGTGGATTTGGGATGGAGCATCCTTCCCTGCACAGATTTGGGATGGAGCATCCTTCCCTGTGTGGATTTGGGATGGAGCATCCTTCCCTGCACAGATTTGGGATGGAGCATCCTTCCCTGCACAGATTTGGGATGGCGCATCCTTCCCTATGCAGATTTGGGATGGAGCATCCTTCCCTGTGCATATTTGGGATGGAGCAACCTTCCCTGCACAGATTTGGGATGGAGCAACCTTCCCTGCACAGATTTGGGATGGAGCATCCTTCCCTGCACAGATTTGGGATGGAGCAACCTTCCCTGCACAGATTTGGGATGGAGCAACCTTCCCTGCACAGATTTGGGGTGGAGAAGGGGTTTTTCCTCCCAGGAGATGGAACCACACAGGCAGGCAGCCCCTGCCTTGCCCTAATTTTGGGTGCGCGCCGTAGTAGTTGGGAAAGATGGGAAGTAGGATGGGGAGGCGCAGCCCTAGATTTGGATTGAATCTCTCCCTTAGCAACACCACCCCGAGCGCCTCGCCTCAGCACATGCTATTTTTAAAAGCCTGTGTCACAGTCTCCTGGCAGGAAAAGGTAAATTTAAAAAGCGCCCACGGTGCCGAGGCCGCGTGGCACCGGAGCCCGGGTGGTGGCTGCGCCGTGCCCGGGCCGTGCCCCGTGCCCTGCCGGTGCCGTGAGCGCGGGCTGGCCCCGCGGGCCGGCGAGGCTGGTTCGGGGTTAGCGGCGGGGAGGGCGTGCTGCCGCCTCGGCCACGTGAGTGCAGCTGGGATGAGACTGGGATGCGGTGAGGATGGAGAAGGAACGCGATGGAGATTTAGGGAAGATACGGTGGGGATGGAGATGCGGCAGGGGATGCGGTGGGGAGGAGGAGAAGGGCGCAGTGGGGTTTCAACAAGGCTGCGGTGGGAAGGAACGGAGGATGTAGCGGGGATGGAACTGGAACTCGGCTGGGACACAGTGGGGATGAACTGAGGGTGCAGTGGGAACAGAACTGAGATGTGGTGGGGAAGCAATGGGGTGGCATCGAGAATGCACTGGAGATTCAGTGAAAATTCAGTGAGCATGCACTGAGGACGGAGAGAGAATTCAGTGGGGCTGGGCTGAGAATGAACTGAGGATGCAGTGAGGATTTCCTGAAGATCCAGTGAGGACAATGTGGAAACACAGGCTGCAGTGGGATGGCAAAGGGGATGCAGTGAGGATGTGGTGGGGATGAACTGAGGATGCAGTGGGGAAACAACAGAGATTCAGTGAGGATGCAATGGGAATGAACTGAAGATGCAGTGGAGAAGCAGTGGGGATTCAATGGGGCTGCAGCGAGGATGTCACAGGGCTGCAGTGGGAAGGCAGCTGCCAAGTGCAAGTGCTATGCAGCTTCTTAGGGCCCAGAGGTTCTTTTGGGATGCCTTCTATGGGGGGCTGAGCAGGTTGGCAGCAGGGGAGCCAGGTTCCCCTCCTCCTGCCATGCTGCTCTGCCTAGAGGGGTGCAGGGAGGGGTTCCCCCCGGGTTCCTGGGCTGGGTGAGGACAGAGTGTGGGCAGCAGTGGAGGCAGGACAAGGGTGCAGGCAGGGTGTGGGCGGGCTGCAAGTAGGGCACGGGCAGGGTGTGGGCAGGGGGAGGGCATGGAGAGGGTGCAGGCTGCAGGAGCAGCACATGAGCAGGGTGCAGGCAGGGTGCAGGGTGTGAGCAGGGTGCAGGCAGGGTGCAGGGCGTGAGCAGGCTGCAGGCAGGGTGCAGGGCGTGAGCAGGGCGCCGGTGCAGGGCACAGAGCGCAGGCAAGGTACAGGCAGGGTGAAGGGTGCAGGGTGCAGACAGGGCACAGGGTGCAGGCAGGCACAGAGAGCACTAAAGGTGCAGACAGGGCACAGGGTACAAACAAGGCTCAGGGTGCTGGGTACAGGCGGGCCCAGGCCCAGGCTGACCACTCGCTCTCTCCTTGCTTGCAGGGGCCACCAGCTGCTCACCGGAAACCTCCCTCCACCGACCCCCTCCCGCCGCCGCCCGCCGAGGTCCAGGAGCCCCCGCTTCACCCCCTGCCCCCCGCATGCATCCCCCGGGGTCCCCCCACAGCCAGGCCCTGCCCCTGGCCCTGGCTGCCCTCACCCACCCCAGACGCCCCCTGCCCCAATAAACACCCCTGCCAGAGCCCCGGCCTGTCCTCGGTGCCTTTTGATGTCACCGGCAGAGCGGTGAGGTCACAGCGGGCAGGGGTGGGAGGGGCGTGGGGCAGGTGGTGCCCAGCAGTGATTTCCCATGTGTACGTGTGGCATCGGACAGGTACACGTGTGACAGCGCTGCCACGCGTGTGACAGCTGGCGTGGGAGACGGCTCGTGAGGTGCTGGCACGAGAGGGGTGGTGATGTCACTACAGGACAGGTGATGGCTGCTGTGACACCATTCAGGTGTGTGTGACATCACTGGTGGTTGTGTGACATCATGCAGGTGTGTGTGACATCACTGCTGGATGTATGATGCCATGCAGGTGTGTAACATCACTGCTGGATGTGTGACACCACGCAGGTGTGTGTGACATCACTGCTGGACGTGTGACATCATGCAGGTGTGTGGGACATCACTGCTGGATGTGTGGTGCCACGCAGGTGTGTGAAATCACTGGTGGATGTGTGATGTAATGCAGGTGTGTGTGATGTCACTACTGGATGTGGGACATCATGCAGGTGTGTGTGACATCACTGCTGGACGTGTGACACCGTGCAGGTGTGTGTGATGGCTGGAGTGACATCATTCCACTGTGTGTGATGTCACTACTAGGCATGACTGTGGGTGTGACATCATACAGGCATGTGTCATGTCACTGCTGGATGTGTGATATCATGCAGGTGTGTGTGGCATCACTGGTGGATGTGTGACACCACACAGGTGTGTGTGTGACATCACTGGTGGATGTGTGACACCACGCAGCTGTGTGTGATGTCACTGGTGGATGTGTGACACCACGCAGCTGTGTGTGATGGCTGGCGTGACATCATTCCACTGTGTGTGACTGTGGGTGTGACATCATACAGACACGTGTCACGTCACTGCTGCTGTGTGATGGTATGTGTGACATCATGCAGGCGCATGTGACACCCCTGATGGGCATGTGACATGCCTGTATGACATCACACAGACGCTGTGATGTCACACACTCATTGTGGCATCATGCCTCCTGACACAGGGTGTGACATCACGGTCACGGGGTGTGACACGTGCATCACGATGCCACCTCACCCACAGGACCTTGGCTGGTGCACTGTGACATCACCCTGCCCTATGACATCACCCAGAAGTTTGTGGGACATCCCTCCCCGCCTCGAAATCCGCACAAACTCACCCAAAGCGCCGGTGCTGGGCAGCGCAGCAGCTTTTAATCACAAAACCCCTATAAAAAGTGTGTGTGTGTGTGTGTGTCCCCATCACCCACCCCCCCCCCCACTTTTAATGCTCTTTTATGAAAAATCCCTCATTTCACCTGATATATAGATATAGAAAAAAAAAATAATAATAAGAAGAGGACCCCCCCTGAGGCAGGGCTGGGGCAGGTTTGGGGGCTGATATTTATGGGGAGTCTCGGTCCCTCCAAACCCAGAGAGCCTCTGCACCCATTAAACACGCCCACGATGAGTCCAGCTGCTCGAGGCATCTGTCAAAAAGAAAAGGAAACCCAAAAAGGGACAAAACCACCCCAGGAAACAGGGAGCGGGGCAGGCTGGCTGTGAGCACCCCTGGGTTTTTTTTGGGGGGGTGCTCACACCAAGGAGCCAGCTCGGCTCTGCGCTGGCACCATGACAGGGACGGCACCTGCTCGTGCCAGGCTGGAGGGGGGCAGCGACCCCACGGGAGCGGCGGCTGGATCCTGGCGGCGCCGGGAGGTCCCGTTAACGGCAGGGGGAGAGAGGTTGGGGGGCCGCCCCCCTCCCCGGGGCGGGGGTCCCCGGTAGCTGCCGGTGGTGGTGAGGATGGAGGCGGTGTCGGAGGGGGCTCTGGCTCCGTAGGCGTGCCGGGTGCCGCCGATGGAGGACAGCGTGCTGGTTTTGGACATGGTGTCTGAAGCTGGCCTCCTTGCCCACGTCGGGGTTTTGGGTGCCACGGCGTCTTCCCTGCCAAGAGGGGAGAGCGTCAGGGGGATCGGCTCCGGGATCCCTTCCGTTCCCCGCCCCTGCGTACTCCCCCTGAGCTATGGGGCTGTGCAGACAGCGCAGACCCACAAACAGAGGGACAAAATGGAAAGGGGAAAACAGAGGTGGAAAATGCCCTTGTTAACACTGAAACCACAACTGGCCAGAGGTGAAAACGTCCTTCCTGATTGTCACCTCTGGAGCATATTGATGACTGGCCAGAGATCAAGAATTCTTCCCCGCTATTAACTCCGAACCTGAGAAATGACAGGCCAGAGGCAGAAACACCCTCCTGACCCATTAACCCTGAAACCTAATGATGATTTGAGTCCCCTCCACAGGAAGGGCGCCTTACTTGATCTCGTTGGCTCCCTCCTCCTGGCTGTCACGTTTTTTCCTCCTGTAGCCGACAACCTTCTGGGCGAAGAAGATGATGGTGGCAAGGGCACCCAGGGAGCCCAGCACGGCGCCGGCAATGACTGCTTTGGTGCTTGCTGCCAGGGAGAGACAGAGAGTCCCTTACTCCCTCATTCTCACAGGGACCTCATGGGGACTGTGTCCCCCTCCCCGACCCTGTGGACACGTACTCACTTGAGTGTACCTCCAGGACAATGCTGCAGTTCTTAGAACCTGCTTGGTTTTCAGCCCTGCAGACGTAGACTCCTGACATTTCCAGGGAGAGGTTGGTCAGCTTGAGGGTGCCCCTGGCCCGGTCTGCAGGTGAGAAATGTGGGTGCTGCCTCACAGCCACTCCTAAACCCTCCACCTCCTCGTGCAAGAAGTGGTTAAGGCGATGAAGCCCAAGATTCAGCTGAACCTTAGGATATTCCAGCCCGCCCACCCCACTCCCCAGCCCCACACTGGTGCCACCTTACCCAGGGCAGGGGGAAAGAAGACCTGCAGGGCGGGCGGCTCGCGCTGCCACTGGTACATGGGCGAGGGCTTCCCCTTCTTGGAGGAGCAGCTCAGGGTGACGTTGGCCCCCACGATGGCGTTGCCGTGCAGCTGGCAGGTGGGGGCGGCCGGCGGCACTGCGGGCACCGACGTTAGTCCCGAGGGGCACCACGGGGAGGGCCAGGGGAGGTGCAGGGTGACAGGGGGAGCCTTACCCAGGACGGTGAGGTTGATGATGCCGACGTTCTTGTCCAACCTGATGGTGTCGTCCACCACGTTGACGGAGCACATGTACTGACCCGAGTCTTGCTCCCGGGTGGCGTTGATGAACACCGAGATGTTGTGGCTGTGGATGGGGTACAGGAACCCCATGCGGGGCTTCAGATCCGTCTCTTCCACCTTCACTACCCCGCCCAGGTATGACAGGATCTGCACGGGAAAAAAACCACATGCTTTCACTTCTGGAAGGTGTTGCTGGAGAGAAAAGCTCCCCAAATCCCAAATTTCCTAGAGCAATGGTTGCTGCATGAGCCCCTCCAGCCTTACCTCCCCTGAGCATCCTGGACATGGGAACTGCAGGCAGCTCCCCACCACAGGCACAAATACCCCTGGCATGGGCACCGTGAGCAACCGTCCCGTCACGAGCATCTCCTCATCACAACTGGGTCTCTCTCCACTGTGAGCAGGACAAGCACCTCCCTATTGCAGCACCCTGTGCAGGTCCTCAGTGTGGGCATCTCCCCTCATGGGTGCTAGGAGCACCTCTCCAGCGTGGGCACCTCCTGTCATGAGGACCACCATCATCTCCCCACTGTGGACGCCACAAACACTTCCCCATACAGGCACCTCCCCGTCTTGGATCTCTCCCCATCTTGCGTCTCTCCCCGCTGTGGGCGCCACAAGCACCTCCCTACTGCAGGCACTGTGGGCATGACCTCATTGTGGGCACCTACACATCACCATGAGCTTCCTCCATCAAGGGCACCCCGCCATGGTGGGCACCATGAGCTTCCCCCATTGTGGACACCACCCCATCACGGGCACTCCAAGCAGCTCCCCATGGGTATGGGGATGGCACCGTGTCCTCACCATGGGCACCATGAGCATGTCCCCCATGGTGGTCACCTCCCCATGGTGGGCGCCACGAACTTCACCCCATCATGGGCCAGCTCTCCACCACGGGCAGCACAAGCGTGCCCCCGCTGTGGGAACCACAGGCATCTCCCCATGGCACATCCCTGCCATGAGCATCTCCCCATCATGGGTGCCGTGTCCTTTCCCTGGACACTGACCTGTTATCAGGCACCACGAGTGCTCACGGGCACTGACCCATTGTGGGCATCTTCCCCACGCTGGCACCATGAGCTCCATCCCACCAGGAGCATCACACGGCGGGCACCACGAGCTTCCCTCCATCACGGCTACCTCCCCATCATGGGCATCCTTCCACCACGGGCACGGTGGCCACTACCCCATGGTTGGCACCATAATCTTCCCCCCGTCATGGGCGCCACCAGCACCCCCTCCATGGTCACCTCCCAGCTTGGCCCCCTCCATCCTGCAGCCCCTGCCCTCGTCTCACCTGGAAGGGCCCAGTGGTCTTGTACAGCATCCAGGTGACGTAGGGCTCGTTCTGGGAGTGGCTGGTGTACCAGGCAGGCAGCACCGCCTGCTGCCCCTCCACAGAGAACACCAAGCTCGTCCCCACGTGCACCTCCAGCACAGCCCAGGAGACACCTGTCCACGGGAGAGGGAAGAAACCGGGAAATGACTCAACCCCAGGTGCTACTTCGCCACAAAACCTCACTCATTGTGAGAAAAAACCTATTCCCAAGACAAAACCAACAATCCCAAGTTATCACCAGGAAACTGGGCCAGGAGAACATTCAGCCTCCTTCCCTCCCACAGGAAGGGCTTTCCGCCTGCTCCAGAGGATGCAGGACATTGCTGTTCCCTCCCATCCCAGCTTCCGCCCCACACTCGGCTTGGGAATTCCTAAGGCCCAGGTTCCCCCTCCCAGGAGACGGCCAGCTCCAGCAGGCAGACCCCCCCCTTAGCTCAGTACTGGGGCACTCCCAGCCCCCCACGATGCTGCACCAGATCCCATGGGATTTATTTGCAGGGCTCCCCAACACGCACTTCCTCACTCAGCATCCCAGTATCCTCACTATTTGCTGCCAGCACTAAACTGGGATAATCCACCAGTGGCTCCCCACCTCATTTGCCCCCAAATATCCCAACCCAACCCCTTGTCACCATGTTCCCTGCACCCCAGCATCCGCCCGAGCCGCACTGGGAGGAGGCGATGGGCTAAGAGCGGGTACCACGGGCCGGAGAGGGATGCTCGGCTCCTGGGGGAAGATCATTCCCCAGCTTTGCCCCTGAGGCTCGGCCACAAAATGAATCTGCCTGGGCAAGGCCGGGTTTGTGCTGGGGTTGGTTTGTTTTTTTTCCTAGGGGAACATCACCGAGGCCCCGCATCCCAGCGGCTCCATCCCTGCATCCGCCCATCGATCCATGACCCCGGCTGGCCCTGCTCCTGTCGGCGCCCCAGGGATGCTTCACATCGGGATGCAGGGGGGGGGGAAAGGATGGTGCTACCCCCTCACCCCAAATCCTCAGTTTGAGGGGAAAACCCCCGCTGGGTTTGAAGGATTTCAGGAGCTTTCAATAAACTCGCACTTTTCCCTAAGAGCTCAGAGGTTTTAATTGGATTTTTCCAGGGTGGGAAGAGGAAAACAAGGCGCTGGGGGGTATTTTTAGCCTCCTCCTGCATCCGTTCATCCCCCCTCCTCCTGGCAAGGCATTGGTGCCATTTCCGGACGGAGCCTTCCAGCTCCAGGCAGGAAACTCTGCTCCGGCTGATAAGTCTTCTCAGGAATTTAAAAAAAAAAATAAAAAAAATTTCCTTTCTCTGGTGAAAAACTGGGAGAAATAAGGCCCAGTCTGGTGAGGATGCGTAAAAATAGCTCACCCGGGCTAAGAACATAAACCTTTAAATCCTGGAGGGTTTGGGGGGAGGGAAGAGATGCTGGAGGCACCAGCAGGTCCCAAATCATCGATAATATTATTTATTAATTGTACAAAGCTGTGGCATCAGATCCAATAGACAGTACGGAAAAATAATGGTAATTATAGCGTATTTATATGTAATTGTACAGATAATTGTATTAAATTTAGAGAAAGTGGAAAGAAATAGGGGATGGCGACTCATTAAATTGGAATTCCCAGAATAAAACAGATCATCGAGAACGTGTAATTTATAATAGTTATAAGTACAGGTATATTTTTGTAAGAATGGGGATAATAGTGGGGATGTGAGAGTGATAATAGTGCTCAGAATAATGAGAGTAATGATCAAAGTGAGAATAATAACTATAAAAGTGGGAACCATAATGATGAAAGTGATATTAATAGTGGTAACAATAATAATGGTAATAGTGATTATAATCATTATAACAATGATTCCAATACAATAATGATAACGGTCATAATAATTATGATGATAATTATAATACTGATACTACTAAAAACAGTGATCAAAATCATACAGTTCATTAATTATGCAGATGGCACAGGCCCTAAACCTCCCTTCATTCCCAAAAGCTGGGAAAATCCAGGTGTTTTCAGACCAGATCCTCTATTATTATAAAGTGTGTTAAATTGGGTTAATCTAGAAGAAAATAGATGATACTCAATAATTGTATTGTAATTTCCATTAGAAATATTAGAGATAACAGGTACTAGACCTCGTAGAATAATTGTAATTTAATAAAAGTAATCGTTACAGTTATAACAGTCATAATACCCGTTATAGCAGTGATTAAAATGACAATAGTAATAAAAGAGTGATAATAAGTATAACGATGATAATAAATAACAAAAATGAAATATTTTTCATGGTATAGCTCATTAATGATGCAGATGGCATCCATAAATGACTCCACAGCTTCTACACCCCTGTGCATCCCCAACAGCCGGGAAGATCCCGGTTTTTCATCCTACCTCCTCCAGCAGCATGAGTTTTTGTGCACAAAAAAGGTGCTGGGGATTCCTGGGGAAATCCAGGCTCCAGAGAGGGAAAAGTGGAAAACCAGCCAGAGGTTTCCCGTCGCACCCCGAGGCGTTAAAACAGCCCCGTGCGCCTCAAAGCTGCAGAGTGCTAACTCCGAAACCTAATGACGACCGCGTTAATTGTGTTAATTGTGCTCTGGGGCTGCAGCTTTGCTCCGTCATCCTAAAAACTCCTGCGGCAACAGGAGATCCCGGCTCCATCATCTCCCCTCCAGCGTACTGGGGAGATGGATCCAGATCTGAAGGCCGCTGGCTCCCCCAAATCCCCTTTTTTTTCTTGCAGAATTTGCCCGAATTCCTCCTCCCAGACAGATGTGACCCCAGAAACGGCTGGTGGAGCTGGGTCTGGAGCGGCAGGCACGGGACTGAACCCCCTGGCACAGCTCTGGCTTTGGCCACCTCGACGCTCCAAATCCTCTAATGCTTTAACCAGATCGAAAAAATTAAGCCGCTCGCGGTGCTCATACGCATCCGGGGGGGGCCTGGAGCCCTCAGCCCCTCCCGCCTGCTCTTTGGGCTCAAAACCTGGATTTTTACCCAGCTGCCCTGAGCTAAACACCTGCCCGGGTGTTTTCCCCCCGGCCCCAGCCCATCTGCTGGGATTTTTTTTTTTTTTTTTTTTGCATATGGAAAAACAGAATAGACTTAAATTTACCTTTTAAAAACAGCTATGATTTCCGACCCCCCCCCCATGGAATAACTATCTTACAATTTAGCGTTCCGAAATGCTTTAAATTTTCCCACGACAAAAGGATTTTAAAAAAGCTTTAAATTTCCCTTTGAATTTTTTTTTCCCTATGGGGGGGGAAAAAAAAAAAAATCACCTTTAAATCCCCGCAATCTTAACATTAATCCCTGTGCTGATATCAATCACCCTATCCCCATTTAAAATTGCAATAATTTCAGCCCCATCCTCCAAAAAACCCGCTGTTTTCTGACTCTGGCACAGCCCTGAACCCCCCCAAAAAGCTAACTGCCAATCCAGCCCCCTCCCAGAGTCTCTAAACCATTAACTGTGTGGGGAATTAAATCCCGGAGGCGGTTGGGGTTTGATGACCCTGCTTGATAGGATTAAGGCGCTGGAGTCATGTGAAACCCAGACCCAAATTAAATCCCAAAAGATCAAGCTTGGGATTTAAAATACACAGCGGGAATCTGGCCGGAAAAGGGACCCTTGAAAAAGCTTGGAAAAAGGTCAAGGAGCATCTCGGCGCTGTGACGCAGCCAGTCGCCTTCCCCCTTTTTTTTTTTTTTTTTTTAAATTATTTTTGGGGAATTTTTTTTTTCCTCTTCTTCCCTTAACTTTGACTATTTATAAACGGGCAGATAGGACAGGCCGGGCTGTGGAGCAGTGTCCCTTGGGAAAATCCACAGAGGCATTTCTCACGACCCCGGGGGCGGGGGGGGGGGGGGGAGGCAGAAAGTGCCGTATCCTCCAGAGAGACCAAATTTGGGGAAAAAAAATTAAATAATGCAATAATCATATGTGACTTTGCTATAGATGGAAACGTGCTTCGCCCCTGGTGTGGGAGAGAGAGGCGGAGATGGGATGGGCAGGGGATGAGGTTGGAATGGGATTGAGGAAGGGATTGGGGTAGGATGGGGATAGGGACTGGGGAGAGAACAGGGATGGCAAACATCCCTCGTTTTGCTTTTCCCCATCACAGTCCCACGAGGATCCCACGGGACAAGGAAGGACTGCTTGAAAGCAAACCTAAAGGAAAAACACACATCTGGGGTTCGAAAGGGTCTTTTTGCTGCATTTCTGAGCTGTCATTGCCCATGGTGTCACATCCCAGGGCTCAAGTGTGATTTTTTTTTTTTTTTTTTGTGGGAATCCATCACGATTTCATCCAAAAAATGCCATCGGGATGCGGCAAAGGAGCGCTCTGGTGGGATTTAAGGGCTGAGCGGCCCCCACGCCTTATACCAACATGCTTCAGCTAACTTTTATCAAGGAAGAAAACCTTCAAGGAGGAACAAGTGACGGCTCCATGACCCCCACCCAGTGTTCTGCTGGAAGGAAATGCTGCTGCCATTGTTTTTGGGGCCGTTTCCTTTCTCCAAAGGCCTCTCCTTCGCTGGGAACGCCAAAGGATGTTTCCTTTTGGAGCAACAGTGGCAGTTCCAAAAAAATTCAAATAGGGTGGGAAATTAGGGGCAGAAGAAGGGAAAAACCCCACGGTCAGAGAAGGGTCGGGACCCCTCACCTCAAAACCAGCCGGGATGGCTGTGGAGCACCAGCAAAAAACGGAAAACAAACGAATTTTTTCCTGCCCAATGCAGGGAGGTGAACTCTGGACACTCACACTGGAGTCCCTGGCGTGTCCCCATATGGGGGTGCTTCGGGTTTGGGGGTGCTGGAAGCGGCTTTTTGGCAGCTCCAAAGTATAAATGGCTTTTCCCGGGATGACTCAGATTTTCTCCACTCTGGGCACTCCTAAAAGGGGAGCGGGGTGGATCCTTCCCCCTCCTCCTGCCTGCTGAGGTAGGGACTGGGGGCACAGACTCAGGTGGGTGCTGTCACCCCCGCCCCCGGTACCACCCCAAAGCTCCCCAGGATCCTGCCTGGCGGTGTTGGGCTCCCGGCTTTCTTGCTGGGTGCCTCCGGCTGCTCCCACACCCTGCCCGGTGACCCCCTCGCTATCTCCGGGTCCTGCCCCATGCCCTCCCAAAAGCTCTCCCTCGTTCCTGCCCCGATTCATCCCGCTTTTCCCGAGTCCCGCCGGGCTCTCCCCGGGTTCCTGCCCCTTACCCTCCGCTCTACCTCGCGTCCCGAGCGCTTCCCCCAGCACCGCCGGAGCCTGACCGCCGCATCCCGACGGCTCTCCCGCGTCCCGCCCGCATCTCCCGGTGCCCAGCCCCGGTGCCCCCCGGTGCCCAGCCCCGGTGCCCCCCGGGCTCACCCAGCAGCGCCGCCAGCGCCAGCGCCGCCCGTCGCAGCGCGCCCATGGCCGGAGCCGCCGCCGCAGCAGGTGCCGGGGGGGGCCCGGGGGCAGCGGGGCGGGGACGAGCAGGTGGGGGCGGGCCCGAGCCCACCACACCCCGTGTGGGTGTCCCCGAACCCACCACACCCCGTGTGGGTGTCCCCGAGCCCACCAGTCCCCGTGTGGGTGTCCCCGAGCCCACCACACCCCGTGTGGGTGTCCCCGAGCCCACCACTCCCCGTGTGGGTGTCCCCGAACCCACCACACCCCGTGTGGGTGTCCCCGAGCCCACCACACCCCGTGTGGGTGTCCCCGAACCCACCACACCCCGTGTGGGTGTCCCCGAGCCCACCACTCCCCGTGTGGGTGTCCCCGAGCCCACCACTCCCCGTGTGGGTGTCCCCGAGCCCACCACACCAATCCCCGTGTGGGTGTCCCCGAACCCACCACTCCCCGTGTGGGTGTCCCCGAGCCCACCACACCCCGTGTGGGTGTCCCCGAGCCCACCACACCCCGTGTGGGTGTCCCCGAGCCCACCACTCCCCGTGTGGGTGTCCCCGAGCCCACCACTCCCCGTGTGGGTGTCCCCGAGCCCACCACACCACTCCCCGTGTGGGTGTCCCCGAACCCACCACTCCCCGTGTGGGTGTCCCCGAGCCCACCACACCCCGTGTGGGTGTCCCCGAGCCCACCACTCCCCGTGTGGGTGTCCCCGAGCCCACCACACCACTCCCCGTGTGGGTGTCCCGTCCCCGGCACTGACCCTCCCCCAGGGGTCCGGCCTCTCTGATTATTAATTAATTGTAGGGGTTGTTATTAGGTATATGTCAGGGTTGAGGGTGGGTTCGGCGCTGCGCCTCAGTGTCAAATGTCACCTCCCCAAAGGGACCCCAAAGCCTCCCCGGCCTCATCCCTCGCACGGGGTGGAACATCCCCGCGCTGCCTCCCTCAGCCCCGGTCCAACCCCAATCGATAAAGGCATCGATCCTGAAAAATAAACACGGTATCTAAAAAAAAAAAAAAGGGCGATTTTTGACTACCTGGTTTTCGGGAGCCCCGGGTGGATCCTCCCCGGCTCAGCCAGGGTTATCCCAGTCCTCGATCAGAGCGGGGTCAGAGCTGGAAGCAGCAGCGGGGATTAGACACTGCTGGAGGAGGCGGCGGTGGGGGCAGAGTTAATCCCTTCTGGCCCTCGCCACCCCCCCGTAAATCCAGCCTGGCCTCCAGGACCGCAGGATCCCAGGAGCAAGGAGGCTTTGGGGGATCGACCTGGCTTGATCCCAGCAGGACCCCACCTCTCCCGGGCAGCGTTCTCGCCCTCTCCGCCACATCCCACGCTTCCAACTCGGCAGCAGCTCCTTGGGGCAACTCACCTTGTGCTCCCTCCACTTTGAGGAGCGGGAGCGGGGAGGGTGCGTGGGTGACCCACTGGTGACCTGCTCCCCTTCCCCACACCACCACCTCAGGGCTCAGCTGCATCCAAAGGCGATGCCAACTTCCAGACGGGCAGCGATCCTCACTTCTCTCCCGGATTCTGGGGGCCACGGAGAGCAACCGGCTCTGGCGGTGCTCACCCCACGTCAAAATAACAAAAAATAAGCAACTCCTTCAACAACGACCCCAGGAACAAAACCCTGATGGGAATATCCACAGGGGAGAACTCAGCACCTCTCCCCAAAACTCCCCCAGGGAAGGAGAAGGATGCGTGGAAGCCTCCGTTACGCGTTTGTTTGATTTTATTAGGACCGACACATTCATCGTATGTCACAACGTCACCGATGGATGAGCTCCAGGAAATAAAACCCACCGGCCCCGGCGGCTGCGCGCGGGGCTGGACCAGGAACACGCTGAAAAGGCATAAATGCGTCCTCCCCCACCCCCCTCCCGCTCCCTCCCCCTTCCCCACCTTCCCCTTCTCACAGCTTTGATTGTATCCATAAGCAATGGGTCGACAACAAAACAAATAAAAATAACCGTCGTGGGTTTTTTTGTTTGCTTTTTTTTCCCCCAGCTGCCAGGTTATTCTCACAGAGAGTTTTGGAACTCGATTTAAAATAAGATAAAAAAAACGAAAGGAGGGGGAAAAAAAAAAAAAAAGAGAAAAAAAAAAGGGTAAAAAGTGAAAATAGCGATGATAAAAAAACAAATTAAAGAAAGAAAAAAAATTATAAAGAAATTTAAAAAGAAACAAACAAAAAAGGCAAGATAAAAAGAAGATGAAGAACAGAGAAAAAAGAAAAAGTGAGAGAAATAAGAGAAATGTAATGATTAAAAAAAAAAAAAAGACAAAAAAAAGAGAGAAAAATAGGGAAAAATTAATGAGAAAAAAAAAAATTAAAGAAAAAAATAAAAAAAAGGCCAGGAATTATTTTAACGTTAAAAAAATAAAATAAAAGCAGATATGGCAACGCTACTAAGGATGTGGAATACGTCACGGAACCCAAAGTCTTCGCAGGCAACACTGTTCGGAGAGAGGAGAACACTCGATGGTGAAAAAAGTGAAGTTCTAAATTATATACAAGATACCTAAGGGTGGCTTTGAAAAACAGTCCCCGGGCCGGGAGTTGGGGTTTCCCTCGCCGTTATCTATTGCTTATTGAGTCAGATCCAGAGTAACACTTAGAGACGGATGCATCCAAATGAGACACCGTGGAATAAAGGAACAGACCAAACCCTCAGTTTCTGTACGAAAACGCCGCGTGTACGAGCTCGTTCCCACGTGGAATGTACCGACAGTCGTCTGGTGGGCCGGGCGCTCCTCCCGGCCGCGCCGCTCCGCTGGGGAAGCGGCCGGCCCGGCCGGAGCCGGCGCGTGGGGAGCGCCCCGCCAGCCTCGGCGCGCCCCGAAACGCGCTTCCAGGCGGAAAAGTCCCCTGCGCCCGGATGTGAACGGACAGGAGCCGAGTGAGATGGAAAATGGGGCGGAAAGCCCTGATCCTTATGAAGGACGAGGCTCAGTTGTTAAATTTTAAGGGGTACCCGATGGCTTTTTCCAGGCACTCTACCAAAGAGCCAGCAGACAGAAAATCCCTCTCCACTTCCACAAATTTGATGTAGATGGATTTGGGCGAGACACCGGGTTCTACGACGCAGTTCTGAGATAAAAAGGCGTTGATCCCGACCCAATCTTTGCTGAAGGTTTTGGTGTTTGCCTGGAAGTGTAAAAACAGGCACTGCTGGAGAGTCCGGACCTCGGCGATGCCGAGGTAACAGTAGATAATCCGGGCGGATTCCATATCCACCCGAAGGGAGGCCTGTGGGGAGGGGACCTCGAGCTCCCCTGGAGTCTCATTGCCGGGGTCGGGTGCCCGGTGCTCGGCCAGAGGGGAGGGGAGTTTCTCGTGGCACTCCTCGTATCCAATGGCATACAGGCCAGGGCTTTTTGGGATCCCTCCTGGCAATAAATACTGCACCACGTTCCCTCCAGTGGGTTTGGAGTGAGCGATGGGAATCCAGTCGATCTCCATGTGCAGCTCCAAGCACCTGGCCTCGCTGATGGTGATCTCCAGGAATTTGTAATAAACGTTTTTCCAGTTCATTTTCTGTACTCGGGTCATGATCACCCGACCCTCCGGTTTTTCCGAGTTGAAATATTCCCGGAGCCGCTTGCCGAGGGGCACCTGGGAGCTGATCTCTGCGTAGTGGTAACGGATGTCCTCCTTCCAGCGGGTGTTGTACCCAATGCCGAAAATGGCCAGTTTGTTAGAAAGGTGGAGCCTGGAGAAGTCCGTCCAGCTCTGAAACAGCTCCCACTTCAACTGGACCGACTCCAAGATTTGCATAATGTTCTGCATGACGTCGCGCTTCCTGGAAATGAAGAGACGGGGAGAGAAGGATAAAGGCATCAGAGCTGAAAAACTTCCCCAGCGAATGCACCAACCTCCAGAAAACATTAATTCCGTCAGCCTTCCTGCCTGATTGTTCTTGCTACTCTATAAATTATGGGGCAGTTTATGGGTTATAACAATGCCCCGATGGGGAAATTTGAAATTAATCTTGACAAAACCAAAACAAACCCAACCCCAACTCCTCCTGATATCAAAGCATCTCCAAGGAAGCACCTGGCACTGCTGAATAAATACACACTCAACTACTGGGTCATTCTTTACAGTCCTGGGGTTCTGTCGGAATATGGTCCATGAGCTGCATCCCGAAGCCACAAATGCCACTCAAAACACTTCTGCCTCCTTGTTATCCCCAAATTAATGCCAGCAAATGGGACTGTAATTGTAAAAATTGGCATGAATCCACTCCCAAGGGCTCTGTCCTGGTGCTGGGGTGGAAACACAGCTCAAGTGACCAACCCTCTGGAGCAGAAGATGTTCTCAGACACATCCTGGATGCTGAGGGAAAGACAGCAGCCAATAAAGAAATCCCCATGCTCCCAAAAATCTGTCTTCACTCCCAGCAGCAAGGTTTCAGAGAGGGGTTTACACCAGGAGAGAACATCCATGTGCACCTGCAGCGAGCTGGAACAGCTTCCTCCAGGATAAATGAGACCATTAGGGTGCAATTAGCTGGGAGGGAGAACTCCTAATTCCAGGAGTTATTGTCCTATAATCAAAGCTGTAGGAAGATATTGCAACTCATTTGCTAACAGAGAAATCTCTCTTGGTCCAACAAATTGGATGTAAAGGATCTTTCCATGGAACTCTCCTTCCTTTATCCATTGTGCCACATCTGGAAAGCTGAACTGTGGAGGCCACTGCACTTCCATGAGGATTTTTTCTCCTTCCACATCCCTCTAGGACACGCTGTACCAGGCAACACACGTTTTCTTCTGCAGGCCAAACTTCCCTCCCCATGCAGGTTCCTCAAGATCACTTAAACTCCCTAAAACCTGCCCTACCCAACAGCCTCCCAGTGGAGTCCAGAATCAGACTGGTGAGGGACATGAAGGTCTCCAAGAGCAGATATGACACCCCAAAACCAAGGCTGACTCTGGCAGGTGCATTCCTGCCCAATAAATCCCTATGGGGAGTAGGTCTTTTTCCATCAGAATGTATATAAGAGTTCAAAGAAAACTGGGCTGGGAGCTGCAGAGCCTTCCTGTGGTGCTGGAGAGGCCCCACTTCTGAGCCTTTCACCCAAAAGCCCTGCTTTTACAGGTCTAGATACTTGTGATTCTGTAAATAAAGGCACATGATTCTGGCAAGGTTCTCCAACTGTTGGGTGTGCTGGAGGTGATGGAGGCCTCTGGAGCAGGCTGAGGGCACTGGGCTCAGGACACAGAGCTCTGGTTTGATGTTGGTGCACACCATCTGCAAACCTCACCTGTGCTGTCCAAGCCCCCCCGAGCGTTTCTGAGCATCCAGGTTGGGACAGCTCCCTCCTCCCAGTGACACTGGCATCACATCCATCACCACCTCATCTATCCCACCTGCCTTGTAGCACCAACCACGTCAGAAGTTCCCTGAAAAGACCTTCAAAAGCACTTGGGAAGTGCATTTACACCACAATTGGTGTGCAACTGAGTTTTTAGAGCACTGAAGAAGGACAGGCTGGACAAGCAGAGCCGTGTCTGTGCCAGGGATTATTAAAAACGCTGATTCCATCAGCACTGAAATTCTGTTTCTTACTGCAACTTATTCCTGAGGAGTCAAGAGAGAGAAATCCCAGACAAGAAGAATGCGTGTTCACCCCAAATCCATTTCCACTTACTCAAACACTGTGGCAAAACTGATCTAAAGCTTCCCTGATGCTTTGCCATGCTTGGAAAATAGCTTTTTGAGGCTTCTGGAAGTGCAAGTTTACCGTGTGGGCACAAGGGGGTAGGACAGACGAGGAGACAGGACAGTGCTGGAGCACAGCTCAGGTGTCTCAGCACTGGCACACACGCTCGACTCCTGGTGACAGCTGAGCTCCAGCTATTCCCTTCCCAAGGCAAAGACAGGAGAGCACGGCGTGGGCAGGTTTTCATTCAACAGCTGAGGAGCAGAGTGAGGAACTGAAAGCAAAGCCCCCACCTTTATTAAGTGCACTATAAATACTCTGCTCGGTTTAGCTCGGCACAACCCAGAGCCCGAGCCTGACTGCATCAGTCACTGCTCCTGCAGGGAACGGGAATCACTGCATGAGAGCAGAGCTTCAGCAGACAGAGAAGGGCTTTCCACAGGGAACCCACCGCTTCCAGCACACAGGAAAACTGGGAAAGACTCATTTTAAGGAGTTTTGCTTTTCAGGTTTAGCATCTTCTCGCTTTTGCCGGGACCTGACTTGGCTGAGCTCTGCATTCCCAGGCTGTATCCAGGATCTCTAACAACTCAGCCAAGCAAAGGTATCATGGGCAGTAAAAATTACTATTATTTAATCATTTATTTCAAATGTCATTTTCATTTGAGTATTTAAAATTATTAAACATGTACTTATGCATTTGTTTTATTGATATTGTTAATATGATTCATTTTTCAGGACAATGGGAGCTGTTGTGTGTCTCAGGACAATCTCACTTTTCAGCTGCAGAAGGTGCCCTAGAGCTGGATTTTCCCTCATCATCAAACCATCACCTCCCTGCTGGAGTCTGGGACCTGCATTTCTTCCTCCTCGGAAGCTTTTGCAATTCAAATGAGGAAAGACTTGAGACAAGAGTAGGCGCAAATTTGTTCTAAGGAGCTGTTTCCAAACCGGGCAGACTTCAAAGGGCCCAGAACAGCTGCTCTCAGCGCAGATCCACCAGCTTTCTCCAGCTCATCTTCCCAAAACCGGCAGTGAAGAAAACCACTTCTCAAAGTCCCTAAGTAGTATTTCACTTCTCCAAACAGGTTACTTGGAGACAACGGCCAAGGACAGGCAACAGCAGAGCTGAGATGGGGAAGGAGAACCCTGATGGAGGATGGGACATGGACACGGGTCACCTATTGCCCTCTGCTTCGACTGTCAAAAATAAAGTGAAAGGTGGGAAGTTCCCTGTGTGTCACAGACTCAGAACACTTTGGCCTGCAAGGGACCTAAAAAGCTCATCTCATTCCCATCCCTGCCATGGAGAGGGACACCTTCCACTAGACCAGGCTGATCCAAGCCCTGTCCAGCCTGGCCTTAGACACTCCCAGGAATCCAGGGACAGCCACTGGGCACCCTGTGCCAGGGCCTGCCCACCCTCACAGGGAACAATTCCTGCCCAATCTCCCATCCATCCCTGCCCTCTGGCACTGGGAGCCATTCCCTGTGTCCTGTCCCTCCAGCCCTTGTCCCCAGTCCCTCTCCAGCTCTCCTGGGCCCCTTTAGGCGCTGGCAGGGGCTCTGAGCTCTCCCTGGAGCCTTCTCCTCTCCAGGTGAGCACCCCCAGCTCTGCCAGCCTGGCTCCAGGGCAGAGGGGCTCTGGCCTTTGCAGCACCTTTCCCATGCCCCCCTAGAGGAGCCCATGGCTCTCTGTGTCACATGGAGACACACTGCCTCAGTGGGGGCAGCTGTGCTGTCCCACGTTGTTGGGAAGGTCAGAGGAGGTGGGATTTCTGCCCTCTGGCACCCAGGCAGGTTGTACATGTGCTTTAACTAAAAGCTATCTAAAGGATGCCCACTAAATCCCTAAAGCTGCAATTGGTCTTTTTTTCCTCCCAGATTTATAACTCACTTTTCCCCAGCCCTTTCAGTGTTTTGGGACTCCGTTACACCTTATCTTCATCCAGCCCTCCTTCACTCAACCATATTTATTAACTGGTACTTGAGGAACCTGGTCCAGACATTCCCTACCCCTTGCTTTCTCCTTTGCTCACATCCATTCCTGTGCCAATAGCACTCAGATGTATGAGCTGATGGCAGAAAACTGCCCATTACGAGCACAAGCAAAGAGCACAAATATTAACCCAGCACTGCTCAGTGCAGCGAGCTCCCGGAGCCATCGCTGCGTTGGGTCCTTGGGGATCTGAGGAGAGAACGAGACACCAGTGGTGGGGTTTAAACAGCTCTTGGCTTTCACATAAACCTGCCCTGTGACCTGCAGCAACGTGCTCGCCTTCCATGTGCTCCTGCTCCATGGCTGAGGGACGGCGTGGAATCCAGAGCGATTGGGACAAGCTCCGTCAGTGGCCTTGGGGAAGCTCATGAGCTTCAACAAGGCCAAGGGCAGGTGCTGCACCTGGGTCGGGGCAACCCCAGGATCAATCCAGGCTGGGCATGAAGGGATGGAGAGCAGCTCTGGGAGAAGCTCTCGTGGTGCTGGTGGGTGAGAGCTGGCCAGGCCCTGGCCCAGAACCCCCCTGTGCTGGGCTGATCCCCAGCGTGGGCAGCAGGGGAGGGGGGATTCTGCCCCTCTGCCCCGCTCAGGTGAGACCCCACCTGCAGAGCTGCCTCCAGCTCGGGGGTCCCAGCACAGGAAGGAGCTGGAGCTGCTGGAGCCAGTCCAGAGGAGGCACCAGAGATGCTCCCAGGGCCTGAGCCCCTCTGCTCTGGAGCCAGGCTGGGAGAGCTGGGGGTGCTCACCAGGAGAGGAGAAGGCTCTGGGGAAAGCTGCAGAGGGACTGGGGACAAGGGCTGGAGGGACATGACACAGGGAATGGCTTCCAGTGCCAGAGGGCAGGGATGGATGGGATACTGAGAAAAAATTCTTCCCTGTGAGGGTGGGCAGGCCCTGGCACAGGGTGCCCAGAGAAGCTGTGGCTGCCCCTGGATCCCTGGAATGTACAAGGCCAGGATGGACAGGGCTTGGAGCGGCCTGAGATAGTGGAAGGTGTCCCTGCCCATGGCAGGGGGTTGGAATGAGATGAGCTTTAAGGTTCCTTCCAACTCAAACCATTCTAGAATTCTGTTTCTCTAGGTCCAAAAGCACACCACAAGTTTCACCAGGATTTGAATGATTTCTGGAGAAAATTTCTGCTGAAAGTCTGCCCTTGACCAAGAAGGCAGATGAACCCTTCTTTGAACTCCGCTATCTGCATTTTAAAATGCTGTGCGAAGAGATGAAAGAGTTTGACAACTATTTATCTACTGCGGCTTTTAGATGAAATTTTATTTTTTTAAGATAATAAATAAATACCCAGCTTATCTTTGCATCAGCCATGCATCTTCTGACTGCTTTTAACCTACTGAGTCAGAGTTTACAAGTTCCTTCTCCTCACAGAAAAGGGGAAAAGCAGCTTTCAGCAAATCTGTGCATTGGAAAATGCTCTGTGCTTCCACTCTGCACGTAGGACGAGTTTATCGCTGGCACGCTTCACAAAATGCCCCAGAGTTCAGACTCCACTGCATTTTAGGGGCAATTTGGGGGGAAAAATGAACATAAAACTCTGAAAGATCTCATTTACCAAAATCTAATTCAGCTGTTCATGTACACATTAAAACCTGGAAGAGAAGACTCATGTGGTCCAAGCCTTCACCTCAGAAAATTCAGGATTCTCTGCTAAGGAGCTCCTTAAAAGTAAAATTACTCCAGAACAGCACCAAGAAACTGTTCAAGCAGACAGTATATGAAAATTTATACTGAAAAAAGCTATTTTTCTCCAGGTTGCCCCTGAGTTGTTAAAGTGAATTTGCTGCACGTGAAGAAAAAAAGTCACCTTTGCTTATGTAAATATCCACTTGAAGCTACACCACCGCCATGGAAACTTTTTGTTAATTATTTTTCTTTTAAAATAATTTTTATTTTCTTAAGTCATTTTATTTTAAATTTACTTGTACTTATTTATATTTATGTTACATTTGGTAGGGGATTTTTTTTTTTTTTCACTGAGTTACAGTACAAAAATCTTTGTTCTTTGTGACTCATCAGGGACGTTCTGTTGCTGTTCCCAGTGCTGCTGACCTCCTACCCTACAGCAGCTGATTTTCTACCAAAAAAACCCCAGTGACACTAAAACCCACCGGTGTGGGAGCTCCTGTGTGGAACTCCAAAGGATCTGTGAGTCTGGGCTCACTCCTACTGCAGACAGATCCACAACAGCCCCTAAAGGCTGGCAGAAAGCAGCCCTGGACAGAGTAAATACAGCACAATTCCTTTCATTTTTGGGAATGCTCTGTGTTTTTGTTGGAGATGAGAGGGAGAGTGGCATGCTCGAAGCGTTCAAAAGGCTCCAGTGTTTGTGAGATTAAACCCAGCCAAAAGGTTCCAAGCGATGTCTGGAAAGTTATAAAAATGAAAATTGGAGACTCCCAAGCTTTGGCATGCCTTCCCACCAAAGAAGGGAGCTGTTCTCGTGGTTTAAGTCCTCACATCCATGTAGTAAGTCTCGTTTTCTCTGCTGAGTGGCAAAGCCAAGGAGAAACAGAGTTGTGAAGCTTTTCAGCTGTGCTGAGGTAATGGGAATAATGCATAAAGCAGATTCAGCCGTATGAATAGTCTTGCACAATGTATTTATAATTATAAACAGAAGTTTCAAATATCCTCCCCTCCTGCACAACATCCCCAGGGAAATACATTCCAGGGTAAAACATTCATAAATTACTTACTGCGTGTCTTCTGAAGATTCCTGTTTTATCTTTAGTGTTCTTTTCGTGGTAGGCATTTCATCTGAAAGGTAAAATTCCAACACATAATTAGATTTTAAATAATGTTCTTAGGGCTTTTTTTTTTTTTTTTTTTTTAAGAGGTTGAAATTAAATAAAAAATAAATCTGAGTTGCTTCCTTAGCCAGGCAGTCTGCTGGAGTTCTGCATGAGACAGCTCCAGCTCCTACACCCTCTGTAATTGATTGGGTTTTTCTTCAACTTGGAAGAGATACGGTCAGTTAAGATCTGAATCTCTCTCTGCAAGTGCAAAACCTTTCACGGACAAGGCTCCGATCCCTCCTGTTAAATCACACATTGACAGAATTGCAAACTCCATTGTTTCAAGTAGAAAAAAAAAAAAAAAAAGCAATTCTGCTTCTAATGGCACATTTCAAGAGGGAGCAGCAGTAGAAGTGCATCTGTGTTCAATTCAGATGCTGTGTGCCAAGCGCTTCGCTCACAACTTCTGAGCGTGAAGGGCATCGCCAGCCCGAGCGCACGCAAATGTCCCCGAAACTGGTGACAAACCAGGAGCTCCCAGCTTGACTCACCAGAACCAGCCACACCAGACAGAATTAGCCATCATTTACATATGTTTTGTAACGTTTTCTTCTCCCCACTGTTTCTCTCCCACATATTTCTGACTTTTAAATCCCCCAGGGAAGGAGTCTGAGGATCAGGAATGCGGTTAACAGCCAATTTGCAAATTTTAACATTAAACTGCGATCTAAGGCTCTTTCAAAGCATCCTGACTCACCAGTCCCCCAAACACAGATGTGTACAGACACCTGACTGCATCTCCTCTCCCTCTTTCATCCTAAAAATGGAGAAAAATGCCTTTATACAATTCACCTTCTTCACCTGGGTCTCCATTGGGTCTGATCAACTTAAAGCTTCCACTGTGAAAAAAACCCTGCTGAGGCAAGGGAGGAACACACACACTCCTAAGAGCAGTAGCTCGAGAGAAATATGCCTCAAGAAACCCATTCCTACCCCAAACTGCTCAGATTGGAGTGTGCTTTCTATCAGGGATGTGGTACTCCGATCTGTTTATAAAAGTTCAAAAAGCCATGGGCAACAATTAAACCTCCAAATTAATTAAAATATTGACTTTTAGGCAGAGACGGCAATAATTCGGGCAAGAAAAACACGTGGAGGAGTTCGGTTTAAGTGTCAGACATTGAGTGTGAGCTTGCTGCTATTTTTTCATTTAGAAAGGCCACACCTCTGAATATAAATATATTGACAGATTTAATATATCAATACATATCAAGGTAAATAAAAAAGAGCAACATTTTTTACAGTTGTTGGTGTTGCCAGCAGCAGGCTGGAGCTCTGTTCACAATTTAAAATGGTGTTTGAATGGTAACACCCAGGTACCACTGAAAGGGAAAATATCTCCTGAATCCCTTGAGGGAAAGTAAAACTGAAAGGAGACAGGGAAGGTGCCACCTCTGCTGTTTCTCGCCACACAGCCCTTCCTCTCTCCAGTCCTGATCCTAAAGCACTTCAAGAACCACGGCTGGCTTTTGACTGACTGAGGAATTTCTGTCCCTTTTCTCCCCAGGGATGTGCTCAGCACTGTGAGCACGTTCTGAGAGGTGAAAGCCGGTACAGAGATATGTGTGTGCCACACAGCTACCAGCACAGGAAAAATCCAAGGCTGGGGATCTCTCACCCAATTCCTGCTCGCCCGTCTGGTAGCAGTGAAGATCCTGGCTGTGGTTTCCCCAGTCCTCCTGAGAGTATTCCTCCATGGTGCTGCCGTCCGACTCCAGCTCCTGGTACAAGCCGCTGCTGTTGATGAGGACGGGCTGGCAGGGCTGGGAGTCCCATCCTCCCTGCCCAAACACCTGCTCCAGCTGCTCAAAGGTGTAGCTGCTTTTCCTCTTGCCGACGCCGTGCTCCTTCACGCGGCTGTAGCACCTGCGGAGGGTCTGAGAGAGAGAAGCAGCTCACTCAGGGGGCGTGGGGCTGGGCGAGCACACAGGCACTCACACACAGCCACAGTTTAGGGGTTATTTGGGGGTTATTTCTGTTGGTCATATTTGCCCCACGCTCATGAGCAATGCTCCCAAATTAATCCACACCCACCAGGAAGCATCACATATATCCGACATTCCCGCTTAGCGTTAACATCTATGACACAGGACAAGTCGTGTAGCGGCTACAGATCCTTCAGATTTAACTTGGGTGATTTATTCTCTTTCTCACTTAAAAAAAAAAAAGTAAAATAAAATCCCTGGACCTCCTACGGATGCAGGGAAAAAATAAAATAAAAATACCAAGAGCCCCCCCAGTCAGAGACACCAATCAGCCAGGAAAATGCACACCTAATACGAGGAGGAGAAAGCAGAGCTGGTGTTGTGCCCACAGCTTGGAGAGGGGGAAGCAGGGAGGAGAGAGAAAGGAAAACAGAAAGATTTCCCCCAAAAGCAAAGACAGTCCAACCTTCCTTACTCTGGTAAGAAGACACAAGGTACAAAATGGATATGCCTAAGCTATTCAGCTAGGAAAATATTTATTACTTACATATTTTTGCATTCCTTACTAACTCACTCTGTCTCTTGTGAAGCTGCTGAAATTTAAAAGAGGTCAAATCAATAATGCTCCCAGTTCCCAGACTTTGATATCAAGCATCAAGTAAGTAACAGCACTGAGGTGGCTTGGTGTGAGCAGCCCCTCAAACAGAGCTGGGGCAGAACCTCCCACACAGGTGCCAAAGCCTCATCCAGTTCTGGTGATCCCTTTGACATCCCCCATCAAGGGCTAAAGCCACTTCATTGCTGCTGGATAAGCCAATGGTTCCATCCATGTTTTCCCCCTAATCTGGAGCAAAAGACAATTACTTGGGGGTAAAAAAAACTAAAGCTTTCTACACAACCCTCAACGTGGTTTTAATTCTACCACTGCTCTGATTTTGAAAGACAGTGATGCGCCCCGGGTTTGCTGGGCCTTGGGAATTTTCTCCGATTGGTAAACTGCTAGAAAACATTAACTTTTTCAGAAATTAAATTTATCAGATTTTGAGGTTCTGACTTGAACGGCAAAGCTGCCTCTGGAATTCCAGAGCGGCATTAATTTGGGAAGGATTAATCCTGTTACCTTGCTTTCTGCAGGAGGACTGCAATGGACATATCATTACAAAAACTACTCGTTTTTTTTTTTTCCCCCCAAAGAAAGGAACTTTTAAAACTCCAGAAAGCTGGAACCTACCTAATGCTCCTCACACACTGGTTTAACAGCATCAGCAGCAAAGGGATACATTTCTAACCAGTTTCCTCCTGAGATTCAGAGCCCTGGGGGCAGAAGCAAAACCGCTAAGCAGCAAGTCAGTATTACCCTGCTGTTTTAAACAAAAACACACGAAAATAACACAAAATAAAAAAAATAACCCATAGAAACACACAGGCAGCAACAGGCATGAGTTACTCCACGGTTTAGGGTGGAACCCTTCCCACTTTTGCCATAACTACCTCAGGATAAACAGGCAGATCCTCTTTGGATGGACACCAGCACATTTTAAACTTTGTGTCTGTGAGCAGGGTGGAAAACAACCTGCCGTGGCAACCTAGAACCAAACCCCAGCCTAGAAACCTGGTGGTATTGGCTGGGGCACAGATACATTTGGTTGTTAGAATTCAGCTTTCTCGCTCCAATTTCTCTCCTTTCAGCTCAAACCTCACTGACAGATAAGGGCAAAGTCATTTCATTCCCAGACTCTTTCCAAAATCCACCCTAGTTAGATTTTTTAAAATGTATTTCCCAAACCCCAGTGCTTGTACTTGCCCCAGCTTATCCATAAGAGTTAAACATAGATTTAGAGCCTCCAGCAAAATTTATTAGCAGCCTTCAAGTGAAAGAAACTGTTTCCAAAGCATCCTTAGGCCGGGCCAAGCCCGCTGGGAATGCCCTACACCCTCAGCCACTCTATTTTCACACCCTATTTTCAGCAAGTGCTTCAAACATCTCTCCCCACCAATGGGGTTATGGAGGATCCCACACTAGGTTGCAGCCTAGTAGCAATTAATTATTTCAGTCAGGCTGCAATGTGGCTTATTTTACTATCAAAATAATTTAGCAGCAAGTCAATGCAGACTAGCAGAAAAACTAAAGTGAGCAACACAGGAAGGGGGTTGAAAATAAATGTGCAATAGTGTGAGTGCTCATTACTCTTAAAGGTCAAGATACTTCAGGGGTACTGCCCACATGCTCACCTGGTTGTGTTACCTCCACTTCTGGAAGCAGATAACCTAAAATTTGAGGGAGATAATCTCAAACACAGGGCTTTCCAAAGCACCAAAAGGCCTGTGGCTAAGCAGCTGGGGACTCTTTGTGTGCTGGAGAATCAAGATTCCTGCTAGCTCTTTCTTCTTGAAGGTTCTTCCCAGTGTCTCCAACAGGCAGTCCCTACAACTTCTCCTGATGATCCCTCCAAATACCACGAGTCAGCCTTGTTTCAAGCCCACAGGCTTCTCTTCTTCAGAGAGCCTGGTAAGACCTAAATAATTGCTCAGACCTCAGGAAACCTGGACATTTTAAAACCCTGAACTTTTCTCTCACCACATTATTCTGATCTCCAGGATCTAAGATCTGCTTTTTTTTTTTTTCTTACGCACCTCCTCTACTCCTCCTGGTGTCCAGCTCAACTCCTGCTCCGTGGTTCCTGAAGTGCACATACAGATATTGATACAGATACAGAAAGCGGGAAATTTAGGACAAGTAACTGAAAACAGACCTGATCACTGCCCAGTGACTGCTCAGACTGGAAGAGACCGAGGCTTTTGCTTATTGCTCTGCAACACTGCCTGCAACACGAACACATATTAGCCCCGCTTAATTTATAATTAGGAAAACCAAAGGAGGAGACAGTCACAAAGCTCAATGTGGATTTTCTCACCATTTCTAACTCACGAGTCCTCATCTCTACAAGTGAAGCCACCGAAGGACCTGGAGCTCTGCAGGAACTGCAGGATGAGGATGAGAAAAACCTTTAGGAAGGCTGCAGACATGGTCCTCCTTCCAGCAAAAAAATAGGATGAGGGAGAACGAATCCACAGCAAGCTTTTTATATATAACCTGAGGACGTCCAACACGGAATTCCAGATCCCTGATCTGAGACATGCTCCTACTCAGGGAGAAGCTATGGGCTCTGCAGAGCAGCTTGGTGGCCTGTGGCTGTGTCCACATTCATCTCTTTAAATTGATTCACTGATAGCAGCCTAAAGGGGTCCTGATGTCCCAGAGCAGCACTTAGCACAACACTCAGCTTCAAAGATGCTCTTTTACTTAATGGAGAGGAGCTCTCAGCTTTATATCCTGAATTAAGAACAGCAGTGCCCAACAGCTCCCTCCCTCATCACGCCAGGATACTCACAGGAAACACAAGATGAAACTACACTGGGACAAAAGAAACAGCTTTTGAAGCCCGGAATGGTTGTAGAGGACAGTGAAAGGCCTTGAAATCTTCATTTTTAAGTTCCTGGGAGCAGAAGGTAACAAATCTGTGCAATAGCTTCAGCTCATGAATTTTTAGGTTAACAGCTATGTGCAAAGCAGGAGAACACAAGATTTACATGGGGTATTGCCTCAACAAGTCCCATTTCTGTGGTTTATCAAAAACAAAATGAGAAGAGCAGCACCTCAAGCTCTTGGGAGAGCCACACCCCACTGCAGGAAAGCAGCTGATGACATCACTGCATCTCCAGCATGAGGACACAAACAGGAATCTCCCTCTGCAGAACCTGAGAGCCCAGCACTCAAAGAGGCCCCCAAGAGCCAGAGCCAGTCCCAGGAGCTGCCACAGCCCAGTCTGCAAAGGCTCCAGCCCCACAGCTGGCTGCACATCTGCCCTGGGGACACAGCCCCGGGGACTCGACGGCTGTCACAGTGAGTTACTCTCTACATCAAAGAGCAAGGCCATGGTTGTATCCTGATTTACCCAAACACACAAGGACTTCCTGAAGGATTTGGGTCCAGTACAGATGAAAAGTGATGGGAGTGCCCTGAGGGGAGAAGGGTTGGGGGTAAATATAGACAAGTTGATTGTCTTGATTGAGTAAGAACCAGAGCTCACTTTGGACAATGCAGAAGCGAAGTCACCCTGAAAGCACAGGTCGGGGGATCTCAGCTGAGGCAGGGCAGACACGGGTTTTTGTTAGGGAGAGCTGGAACCGAACGAAAACTCACAGCCACCACTGCCAATTTCTAAATCACAATTAAATATAATAAAAAAAGGCTGTTGCCTGGACATTATTAACAGAATTGTTATAACAGGAATTATTAACAGAAGCTCCACAGCCAATTGCAGAGGTCAGCCCCCATGAGACAAGACTTTGCCAAGAGCGAACGGAGCTGAGGTTTAACAGGCTGTGTCCCATCAGGGTGAGGAAACCAGTGACGTGTGGTGCTATCACTACAGACCCCACAGTGCTGCAGGCTCAAATCCACAGCCTGGGAAGATGCTCCATTGGTTGCTGCTATCAGAATGCTGAGGATACTCAGACCCTTCTCAGGGATTTGTTGCTAATTGAGCCAGATCCTTAAATGAGAGGAGACTCCAGCACTGCCTGCAGAAAGGCTGGCAGCCTCTGTGTCTTGATGCTCTGAGCTCCTGGTTTTCTTAACCCAGCACTGGATGAAAAGAATAGGAATGAACTTATTAGAGCTTGAGAAGGCAGAGAAGCACAGCCCTCCTCCAGACCCACCAAGCCACTGACTTTGGAAAGAGTTTAGGTGTAGTGGATGGTCCTCCAGACAGAGCTCAGCTTGCAGAGATCACTGAATCACAGAATATCCTGAGCTGGAAGGAACCCACAAGGATCATCCAGTCCAACTCCTGCCATGCCCAGACACCCCAACAATCCCACCATGTGTCTCAGGGTGTTGCCCAAATCCCCCTGGAGCTCTTGCAGGGTCGGGGCCATGACCATTCCCTGCGAAGCCTGTGTAGGTACCCAACCTACAGGCAGCCACAGCTTCTCTGGGCACCCTGTGCCAGGGCCTCCCCACCGTCACAAGAATTTTTTCCTAGTATCCAATCCAGCCCTGCCCTGTCGCTGGGAAGACATTCCCACTTGTCCTGCCACTCCAGGCGCCTGGAGAAAGTCCCTCTCCATCCTTCTTGTCAGTGCAAATCAAAGGCAAAGCTGCTCTGAAGGTGGATGGTTGGCTGATTGCTGTGAAATGCACCAACGCTCCATCATTTGACATGTCTAATCACAAAGACAGCCACTCCACTCATTGACGCAGGGTTGGAATTCTGGCTGAAATCCTCTAACATCCAGCAGCTCACACCAGATCACAGCAAGCACTGCTTCCGAGACAGCTTTGCTGGAGCAGCTTTTCCTGCCTTAGAAAACAACTCCATGCAAGATTTACAAACAGATTGTTTACATCACAGAGCAGCTAAAGCCACAGCCCCCTTACAAACGAGCCCCCGCAATCACCAGCGTTGCCTAAAGCAAGAAATACCAACAGCTGACAGTCAGGTGTGGTTTTCCTTCCCTTCCCATTTCATGTGGGTTTGTGGCACTCCCAGTTGTGCTTTGTTCTTCCTGAGCACTGAACCAGCATCTTCAAGGTATTTATTTTCCTTTTGAAAATCAAATTACTTTTGTGGTCAACCACAACCCAGCCCAAACCTCCAGTCACCCATCTGGTGGAGGAGGAGGTTGCTACACACAGGAAACCCAACAAAGGCAGAACTAGATTGGCAGTGATACTTGGGAATCCCTTCAGTCAGGAGTTAAGATGTTGGAACTGCTTCTCTTTGAATCAATGGGTTGGCATTGACTCTGGGAAAGGCAAAATAAAAGCAGAACTCACATTTCTGCAGTAGCTGGAGAAATGACATTTTGAAAATGCCTCCAAATTAGTTTTAACAGCAACTTCGAAGAAGGGATTTGTCTCTGCAGGGGAAAGGCTCTCCAGCTGCACCCACAGCCAGAGGATTTCCAGCCCTGAAATGTTCTCTCTGCCCAACTGAGCAATGTGCCATTAGGAGGACAAATCTTTGATTCCACCTTCCATACAGATGCAAGCAAGAGAAGCAGAAAATCTCCCACGGGTTTAAAAAAAGGCCTAAAAATCTGGTATTGAAGAAACAACTGGAGCCCATTATTTCAAGAACATTCCTTTAAAACAAAACGGGTTTTTACTGCCTGAAAAGACCCCTTGACTCGCACAGCTCTGACTGCAGCACCTGAGCTCACGTGCACTTTCCCAGAGCATCCTGTCACTGCAGCCACCTGGAATGGCTGGAAGAGGATGAAACTATGAAGTTCCAGCACACCTGTGGAACTTGGACCCCATGGACTGTGACCTCCAAGCTGTGTGGCCTTCACACAACAGCTTCACAGCACAAGGCAAGGCTCATTTTCCCGTGCCTAAATTCCCAGCAAACCTCCTGCTGCTTGGCTGAAACAGCATCAGCCTGTGCAGGACACAGGATCCTGGCAAGGCTGGAAAGGGTTTGGCCAAATTCTCCATCACCTGCCTTAAAATCCCAGCTCTAAGGTCAAACCTGAAAACCAAAAGCTCTCCATGTGCTGCTGTGGGAAGGTGATGAGTTTGAGGACAGAAAATCAGGCTAAATCCTTGTTCAGGAACATAGGGAATAGGAAAAGGGCTGGATGAAAAGAACAGAGTGTCAGTGAACAAGCAAGAATTAAGGACAGAACGTGACTTGTTGGGATGAGGATGCTATGGCACACCAGACAGCTTTTCTGGGAATGCAACAGGCAGAAATCATGTTCATCAAAGATGTTCCATTCTTCCTGCAGCTCCCAACTGCAGAGCTCCCCAAGCCTCAGAGCCACCAAATCGGACTCAAGGTCTCTTTCCCAAGGAAAAGCTGCTGGAACGGTCACATGTGAATCCCTAAATTTGAAACAGACCTTTTCAATCTGACAGCAGCCTTGTTCCAGCTGCTGATGCGCAGAAAAACACATGCAGATGGTAAGAGACAGACAAAAATCTGCACTGGGACCTTTCTGCACACCCTGTTTGAATTAAGAGAGAATGCATCCATGCCATACAACTGCAAAACCCCCTGCTTACAAGCTGACTTGTTCCCTTTCAGCTCAACTGGCTGCTGAGACTCAAGATTTGGCTGTGTCCAGGGAATGCAGGTTGTTCCCAACGAAAGCGGTACAGCATCCTTATCTAAAATTCATTTAAAAACCAGCTGAACCTGGGATGTTTGAAGCACCACTTATTATCCAGCAGCAAAGCCTCAAGCTTCTGTCCCCTGATGGGCATTAAGTAGCTTAGAAAATTCATGGAAACACAGAAGATTTTGGGTAATAAATGGAATGACAAAGCCATGTGCTCCTTCACCATCATCTCCCCAGTCCTGTTTTCAGTGTGGAGGACTCCGAAGCGCCTGTGCCCTCCTCCTGTTCCTGCAGCCCGTGACAGTGCTCCTGCTTGGTCTCATCCATGCATGATCCTTCCACATCCAGAAGTGACTTCTGTTTGTGGCGGATCATCGAAATGTCAGGCAGCCAATCCTGCCTGGAATCTTACAAAAGCTGGGACTTTGGGGTTGGCAACAGCTCCCGCAACTATCTCTGTAACAAGGTAAATTCTTGACACCCAGGAGATCTTACAGCTTTCAACAAGCGCTCATTTCCCAGCAATTCCAGGCCAAAACCCACAGAGAGCCCAAAGGCTTGGGAAAAGCCAGATTTTTGCTGCTCCAGATGACTGTGCTGAGGAAGGCCCTCACTGTGGGGATCCAGGATATGCAAAGTTCAGGTGTGTGGTGCCAGAGACAGACAGCAGCATTCAATCTCTGCTGCTCCTTTCCTGCCTGACGAGAGGCCAAGCTGTGCACAGGAACACTCATGGATGGAACACAGATAACTCCCTCCCAGCTGGGCATTACAGCCTTGAAGGAGAGCCCACCCCAATGCTCTGCAATCTAGAAACATCTAACAGGTCTGTCAGGAGCTGCTCTTGGTGACAAATATCAGCCTTGAGCTCTTTGACTGCTGTGCTTTCTTCCAAGCTTGAACATCTCAGGGGCAAAGATGTGTTCAAGCCTCACTTCTGAAGGGAAAGTGAGAGAATCCTCAGCTGCAAGGAGCTCAGACAGCTGGGAGCCACCACGATGCTCCTGCAATCAGCTCCATCCAACAGCTCCATCAAAACCCAAACAGCCGGGTCTGGGCTGTCCTAACAGCGAGATGACACCTCACAACCTGCCAGCACGTCCCAAAACTGGGGCTGGGGGCCTCAACAGTCACTGCATTGACTCTCATCACAGCCCAAAACCACTGGACAAAGCCAAAGCACCTCAAGGAACTTTCCTGTCATGCAACTGCCTCTAGAAAAGCTCACAGGTTTGCAAAAGAGCTGATTCGAGCACCTTGAAAGCCACCAGGGAAATGAGGGACTCCAAGAGGGTTTGCAGTGCAGCATCGTTCCTCCCCAAAAATATCTGGGTGTGTTCAATGGAAAACGATCCCTGAGCAGCAAATACACAGACAGGAGAAAAATACATGGAGAACCCAAATCCTCTAGAGAAAGTGGGTTTGTTCTGAGTACCTATCTCCAGGACAGGCTGTTCTAATCAACAGGGATCAAAGCAGAAATCTCTCACTCTCAGGCATTCCTGATGCTGCAGCATCCCTTATTCCATGTATTTTGCAAATTAAAGGCAGCCCAGGTGTACACACCGGGACAGCCCCAGCCCAGCTTGGGCAGCAAGCATTTTTAAGGGGTGGAAAGAGGAAGGGAGAAACAAACAACAACAACAACTGAACCCCAGCAACAACAACATGTACATTTTTCACTCCATCAGCATTTGAAGTGGCTACAGGAGCCTAATGGGTCAGGAAAGGAGAAATCAGAGGCAGGGGGAGATCAGAGCATGTAATTCACCCTCCCAAACATCATCCACATTTACAAACTCAAACCCCACAGCGATATCCACACCATCCAAATGTCTCCTCTCTGTAAAAGCAGGATGCACAAAGCAACTGCTCTCAAATCAGGAACCAAACCCTTTTGTCCCAGGGAATGATGGAACTGTAAAGACCCCTCTGGAAAATACAACCCATGGGGCTGTTCTGATTTACTCAAGAGGTCTGTGAAGCCACAGCACATTCCTGTTGAGCCAGGGAAGACATCAGACTATAAAACAACTCCACAGCAAAGGACAGAGCCAGGAGTGCAAAAGCAACCAGAGCTACTCATTGTTACTGGGGAAACTGGGAGCCCAGTTTTCCCAAGGGGACTACAGGGAGAAGCCAGTGCCAGCCCCTCAAGGACAGAGGATGCTGGAGGACAGGAGGGGACAGAGTCAACCCACAACACTCGAGGCCAAAGGAGGAAACTCAGGGGGTGTGGTGGTCCAAAAACCAAGGGGAAACATCCTGCTGGGGCTGTCCCCACGAGGAGACACAAACAATTGGGATGCTGTGTCCCTCCCCACTCAGGACCATGGGACGCTGCCACAGCCCACCCCCACGAGAGGAACTGAACCCATGGGATGCAGTGCCCGTGTCCCAAAGGTGCTGCTGGAGGCTACGGAAGCAAGGGAGGAACCCAGAGGACAGGGCACCCAGGAGACACCAATGGAACCGTGGGAAGCTGGGCCAGGTAATGAGACACCCTGCACCCAGGACAAGGGCTGGGCTCAGTCCTGGGGACAACCGTGCACAGGCCAGAGAATGCTCCAGAAACCTGGAGCATGGAGACCCCGAAAGGGCACCCCTGGGGACACGGTGCCCCCAAAGCCAGGGCCAAAGGACAGGCTGAGCCAGGAGGATGCCCACAGCCAGCGCCAAAGGACGCTCAGGACAGATCCCGCGGGGACTGAACTCCCGGGACACAGTGCCCGGGACCAAGGAACGAAGAACGCTCAGGAGAACTCCTCTCCGGAGAACTGACCCCAGCCTGTCCCAGGAGCTCACCCACCCGCGGGCGGGCGGCCGAGCACGGGGATCCCCGGCCCACCCTCCCGTCCCGGGCCGCGCAGCCGCCCTCCAGGGTACCTTGATGCGCTCCCGGCACTGGGACGGGGTGCGCTCGTAGCCCAGCTCGGCCAGAGCGCGGGAGACGCGCTCGTACATGGCGGGCCCGGGCGCTTTGCTGCCGAACACGGTGCCCGCACCCTCCAGCTGCTGGTACCGCGCCTCCACCAGCCGCTCATTGCCCCACACGGCGATCAGCGCGTTGGTCTCCGCCGGCGTCCAGGACATCCCGCGGCAGGCGGCGGCCGCGGCGGCGGCGGCGGCGCCGCCGGGCGAGAAGGAGACGGAGGGCGAGGCCCCGCCGCGGGCGCCCAGCGCGGCCCCGCCGGCCGCCGGCCCCGCGCCTAAGGGGGAGGCGCCGCTGGGCGTGGAGGGGTCGGACAGGCTGGGGTTGCCGTCGCTGAGCGCGCCCGGCGAGCCCGGCGACAGCACCTCCATCTTGGGGACGCGGAGCGGTGGCTCGGCCGGCGGGAGCTGCGAGGAGCCGCAGGGCGCCGCCATGATGGGGGTGCGCACCGAGCGGGCGGAAGTGGCGCGGCGGCCCGGGGGCGGAACTTCCGGCAGCGCCGGGGCGGGGCGCGGGGCCGGCACCGTGAGGGGAGAGCGGGGCGTGGCCACACTGAGGGCGTGGTCCTGCGGAAGGGGCGGGGTCCGGCCGGGCACTGGGCGGGGGCGCAGTGGGCGCGGTTATAAAATGGGCGGTGTTTGTGCGTGGGGTGGGTGTGGTCTGTGGGTGGGCGTGGCTCGCACCCTCAGCACCGCCCAAGGTGGGCGTGGCCCAGCGATGGGCGGGGCCCCCATCGGGCAGGGTCCCCTCAGACCGCTCAGGGCAGGGAGCCTTCAAACCCTCCCTCTTATCGCCCGGGATTTGCCTTGGCCCGAGGAGCCCAAACGTGCGGCTGAGCAGCCCGAACGTGAGGTTTAGCACCCCCAAACTTGGGGCAGAGCATTCCCATCGTACTGGAGCTGAGCTCGCCCCGCCGGGCCAAGCACTCCCTATATCTGGTGTGGAGCACCCCTGAAGTCTTTGTTTCAAGAACTCCCAAACGTCGTTATTGAGCATCCCCCAAGGACTGAGGTTGAGTCTGGGGGGGCAGAGACCTCTCTTTTTCCCACCGCTTGCTGCACCCGGTCCTTGTGCCTCCGAAACCCCGGGACCCCAATTAGCGGTGACCGTGATTGATGAGCCAGGGCGCAGCTCGCGGGGGGTGGGGGGGACACCCCAGCTGCGCCCCAACTCTTCGTTAAGCCAAGACTAACGAGCATCGGGGAGATTCCACCTCTCCAGATCCCCTCAAAAGCCTCCCACCCATAAGAAGGGGGGGTGGTTAGAGAGGTCCTACGGGACCCCCGCCCGGGTTGCTTAATTAAACGCTTTAATTAGTGCCGTGTTGGTTAAACAAATGGCGGGGGGGGTAAGACTGGAAGGGGACATCCTCCCTGCCTCTGTCTGTCCCTGCCGCAGCACGGCGCGAAGCGATCAGGAGTGTAATTATACCCCTCTAATTAGCGGGATTAGGGGCTGGCGGCGGCGCGGGGCTGCGGATGTAGGAGGGGGGGGAGCGTTAACCCCACACTCCATCCCCCCACCCCGACCGGGCTCTTTGTCACTGCTGTCCCCAGGGAGTGTCCACAAGGGACGTCCCCAGTGCCAACATGTCCCCAAAGGGATGTCCCCACCGCTGGCGTGTGTCCCCAAAGGGATGTCCCTGCTGCCACCACATGCCCGAGGGTGTAATGAGCCGGCATGCCCCCAAAGGGACGTCTCGATGGCAGTCCTGTGGCATCCAAAGGGAAGCATCTGCCGCTGGCATGTCCTCAAAGGAATGTCCCTGGTGCCACCACATCCCCAAGAGGTTGTCCCTGCTGCCGGCATGTCCACCCACTGACACCACTGTGACGTGCACCCAAACGGACACACAGCTGGTGTGCCCCCACTGCCACCATGTCCCCAAAAGTATACACCCACTCCCCTGGAGTGTCCTCAAAGGGCTGCCCCCACTGATGTGTCCCCACTGCCGCTCCTGAGGCATGTCCCCAAAGGGATGTCACCACAGCCAGCTCTGCTGTGTGTCCCCAGGGGGCTGCACCCATCGCCAGCCGCCCCATGTGTCCCCAAAGCAGGGTCTGCAGAGGGGTATCCTCAGATTGCCACACCAGCTGCCAATGTCCCCGCAGCTGTAGACCCCCATCCCCAAGCCCCCCGGAGCTGGCCAGACCACAATTAGAGGCCCGGGAAGGGGCGGGCCGGATGCAAATGAGGGTGGCGGTTAATTAGGGCCTGAACACTCATTACGGCCGAGAGCAGCTGATTGCGATGCAGCTCCGAGTCCCGGCAGCGCCATTTGACCGCTCGCTAATGACACGGGGGTGGGGGGCGAGGGTTGAGCGGGGGGACGTGGGGCCCCCCCAGGCCGGCTCACCAGCAGCACGTCCGCAGTCATTCCTGGAAGGAGCAGGGCCAGCGCTCATCCCTGCCGTGAGCTGTGGCAGCTCTCAGCCACGGCTCATCCCTGCCGTGAGCCGGGACCGGGCTCATCCCTGCCGTGAGCTGTGGCAGCTCTCAGCCAAGATCGCCCCATGCCATGAGTTGTGGATGTTCTCAGCTGGGCTCACCCGTGACATGGGCTGTGGGTGCCAGGATCACCCACGCAATGAGTTGTGGCCATTCTCAAATGAGACTCACCTGTGCAACGACTTGTGACTGTTCTCGGACAAGGCTTATCCGTGCAGCGAGTTGTTTTCAGCCCGGGCTCACCTGTGTAAGGATTTTTGGGTGTTCTCAGCCGGGGGTCACCCGCGAAATGAATTGTGGCCGTTCTCAGTCAGGGCTCACCCATGCAATTAGTTGCGGCCGTTCTCAGCTTCTGGGGATGTGCGGACGTGGGGGAGCCGTGGGGAAACACCCCCCTGGTCCCCAACGCTCCCCCGCTGCCTCGTTCCAGTCAGCCCTCCAATTCAATAGGCATAATTAAAAGTCCGCCAAAAAGCCGAGCGGACAAGTCATCAGACCCAGAGCAGTGTGTTCTGCAATTTACTGACCCGCTTGCAATTAACCTCCTGCCGCCAAAATACGCCGCTGAAAAGAAGTATAAACTTATTAGTGGCGACGGTGGCTAATCAAAGCGAAAGCTGTAATTATCCCGAGATGTGGCCGCAGGCAGGAAACTGATGAAAGGAGAGAAAAGACGCTCGATGCAATATTTGGAAGGACTCGGGGATGCCGAGCGAGGCAGCGCCCTGCTGCCGCGCGCCGGTGCCCATCAGCATCCTGAGCGCCTGCATCCCGATCCAGCTGCCCTGCCCGCCGCACAAAGGGGACCCAGGCGGGCTAATTCGGCGCAGGGGCAACCGGCACGCCCCCCTCTTTGTCTCCCTTTCACAGCCAATATCCCGACCCCAGATGGGTTAATACATAATGCAGACAAGCAAGTAATTGCTTGCCTTTGTGAGGCCGTCAGCGCTGGGTCCCCGGCCCTCTGATCCCCCATTAGCGGCCATGCAAACAAGCCTTCCACCCAATTAAGCCCAGCTTTGATAAAGCCTTTCCCAATGATGTGGCGGTCCCAAACTAGCGATTCGCACATGAGCCACTACCTGTTAAACCCGGCGTCGGCTTCCTTCGGGGACGAGCATCCCTCGCCTCTCGCCATGACCCAGCTGCCGAGCTCTGCCCGGCTTCCCCCGGCCCTGAAGGGAGGCTCGGCTGATAAATGATCTCGACAAACTCTATATTAAAGAGGTGGAAATGGGATGTTAATATACCCCAAGCCGCTCGTCTCGAGAACACATGGGCTCCGGCTTCCCAAAGAAGCTGGTAATGAGGCAGCCTGGGATGCCCGCGAGGAGATCTCGACCCACCGGCCTCCTGCGCCTGCCAGGTGTGGAGGACAGACAGACTGACACCCGTCCTCTGAGGCATCCCCACACAGTTCCACAGAGGCTCCATGGGTCATCCCTTAGAGCATCTCAATCTGCCCACTGAAAGCATCCCAGCAGCATCCCCTAAAGCATGCCAGCGCACTTTCCTGGAATAGTGCAGCTTTATCCTTTAGCACAGCCTGGCATCAACCCCTAAAGCACTCCCCTAAATCTCAGAGTCATCCCCTAAAGCATCTCACTAAGCTCTCCTAAAGCATCCCGGCATCATTACCTAAAAAATTCTGTCCACTCCATAAAATATCCTGGCATCAACCCACATAGCATCCCAGTGTCATCCCCTAGATCATGCCAGCATGTTCAGTTGAAGCATCCCACTGTTATTCCTTCACACACCCTGGCATTGTCCCCTAAAGCCTCTCAGTGTTGTCCTCTAAATCATTCCAGTGCACTTCCCTAAAGTTTCCCAGGATCATTCCCATAGAGCATCCCAGCACCATCCCCTACATAATTCCAGCATTATTCCTTGCAGCATTCTAGTGTACTACAACACAGTGTCTTATGATCATCCCCTAATGCATCCTGGTAACCCTCTGTGCATCCCAGACTCATCCCCTAAAGCATCCCAGTGACATTTTCTAAAGCATGATCGTTTGTTCTCCTACAGCATCCCAGCATCACACCCTAAGGTCCTATAAGGTCCCCTAAATATGCCAGCATCTCTCCTTAATTCATCCCACCATCATCTCCTAGAGCATTCCAGTCTATTCTAGAAAAAAATCCCAGTATCATTCTTTAGGGCATGTCAGCATCATCCCCTAAAACATCCTAATGTGCTCCCCTTAAACAGCACTATCCATGAGTGCATCCAGACACCACTCCCTACAGCATCCCAGCATCATCCCCTACAACATCCCAGCATCATTCCCCACAGCATCCCGGTGTCATCCCCTACATCCCAGTGCCACTCCCTACAGTATCCCAGCATCATCCCCTACAACATCCCAGCATCATTCCCCACAGCATCCCGGTGTCATCCCCTACATCCCAGTGCCACTCCCTACAGTATCCCAGCATCATCCCCTACAACATCCCAGCATCATTCCCCACACCATCCCAGCATCATTCCCCACACCATCCCAGCGTCATTCCCTACATCCCAGTGCTACTCCCCACACCACCCCAGTGTCACTCCCCACACCATCCCAGTGTCACTCCCCACACCATCCCAGCATCATTCCCAACACCATCCCAGTGCCACTCCCCACACCACCCCAGCATCATTCCCAACACCATCCCAGTGTCACTCCCCACACCATACCAGCATCATGCCCCACACCACCCCAGTGTCATCCCTAAAGGATTCCAGCTCCATCCCCTCCATCCCCACTACCCCCAGTCCTCAACATTGCTTTTCCCTTCCCCCCCAGCAGCCCCCGTGCTCCCCTTTCCCTCCTCCCGGCCCCAAGTGCTGCCACAACCTCTATAAATATTCAAAAATCCGCATTTCCCGGCCAAGCGCCTGGCTTAGGGTGGGGGGTTCCCGGGGGGAATGTTAATAACGGGGCTGCCAGGAATCCCCCCTGGCAGCGGGGAGTGGGGACCCAGCCGCTCATTTGCCCAGACAAATATCTTGTGGCTCCTCATTATGGCCAAACTTCGTGCCTCAGTTTCCTCCCCTACGCCCCAATTCCTCGATGCCGTCCAACAAGGGCTGGGAAAAAACCGGGACGAATAAGAAAGCAACAAAACCGATGTAGAATAACGAGGACAACAAAATCTGGAGGAAGCCTCCCCCCATCTAAAAACTTTGAGGAGGGTGATTTGGGCAAAGCCTGGGCAAACAGCGGCTAATCGCCAAATCAAGCAGCAATTAAATGCCGTGGCAGTGAGAATAAATCTGCTAACAAGGAGGCGATGCCCCCGCAGTCGCTGTTTGCCCAGCTGATTAACGGGGATGAATCTGAGGGGGATTATCCATCGGGATGAGGCGGCTCCTTTGTCTCCATTCCCCATCACAAGCTCTCTCAGAGGAGGTGTTGGATGCGCGTGTGTCACCCCTGGGAGCCCATCGCTGCAGCCTCAGGGCTCAGAGTGGGATTAATACAGAGGTGCTTTAATCCCTGAGGTTCCCCAAACCTCCAGGATTCCCATTAAAAATTCTCCCTTTTCCCAAGAACTCCATGAAAAGAGGCCCAAAGGCTTTCCAGGGATTAACACCGTTTTCCGTCCTGTAGTTCCGTGCTGGAGATGTCTCATTCCTCTGGTCAGCATTTCAGAGGGACCCAAAAGGAGAAGGTGAGGAAACACAGCAGCTTTAGATATTCCAGCATTGCCATCAATGCCCAGTCCAGGGATTTTTTCAGTTAATAATTGGATAAACATGTTATTCTGTGTTGGTTGTTTTTTTTTTCCCCCCCCGATCCTACTGAGAATCCCTGCACTGCTGCACTGCCAGCAGGAGAAGCGGAAAAGCTTTGTGCTCCTACTAATTTAATATTTATTTACTTTCTCTGTGCCCGGTTCCAAGGGACAGATGAATAATACATTGCCCACCGACACCTGGCAGTTTCGGTGGGATATGGAGAGCCCAGAGGATGCTGGTGAGGCTGAGTCCAGATGTGCACCTGTCTGCAGCCTCAGCACAGCTCTGGCTGTGGAAAAGCAAGTCTGGGCAAGCTCTCCAGATGTGCACTCACCTTGTGCCTCCAGACGTGCACACACGGAAGCCACCTGGTTCTCCAGATGTGCTTGAGCATCCCTGTGCCTTCAGCTGTGTGCCCAGATGTGACACCAGGGACTTCTCCAGCTGTTGGTCCGAATGCAGCCGCATCCCCCAGACCACCCAACCCTCCCAGAACATCCTGGAGATCCTTGCTGCCCCAGATGTATTTGGAAAAGCCTCCCCCTTCCCCAGCTGTGCCCCGAAGAACCCTCCAGATGTGAATGCCCTTGGGGACCCAGATGTGCCAACACGTGTGGGCACATTCCACTTGCTGCTGTGCATGCAGATGTGAGGACCCTTCTCTCTCCCAATATCCCAGATGTGCATACCCAGATGCATGTCCCCCCAGTCCTCTCCCATCTCCTCCCCACCTCCTCTTTTTCCCCGAGTCCCTTCCAGGTTCCCCACACTCCTGACTTCCCCTTTCCCCCCACTTTTCCCCTATCCCAAGTGCCACCGTAACAAAGTCCCGTAACGACCCCTCCCCACCAGCCCCCCATAATGAACCCCCCTAAGGAATTCCCGAATTCCCCCAAACCCCCCTGCCCTCCCCGGGAGCTCACCGAAGGAGACTCATCGCTTTCCACATCAGCCCCAGCACAATAATTAAGCGGCCAGTTGCTACTTAACTGATTCACCGGCACCGTGCGCTGATCCCTTCGTGTTTCCCAACATCCCCCTCCCCCAAATTCAAGGCCGCTGGTGGTCCCGGCACCCCCAGAGCGTCCCGACCCCTACCAGCACACCGCGGCGTTGGGGTGTGTTACAGTCCCCGTGGGGTGCGGGGTGATGCTGCCTTTCAGGGTTTACTGAGGGGGGATTTCCGCCTGGGGGAATGACAGCAGCCCCATACGGTGTCGCGTAATTTGAGGGGAAGCCAGGGAGCTTCTGCGTCTCTTCCTTCTCCTCCCTCCAGCTCTCGGACCCCCCTTTTCCTCTGCGCCCTCAAAAAGTCATCCCAGTTCCACTCCACCACCAAGCCCCCATCCCATACGGGACACCCCCCGCCTTGGTCCCCATCCCGTTTCTTAGGGACGGGGAGGGAACACGGGGACGCCCCCCCTACCCCGCCCCAGCACCGCCCCGGCCCGTCCCCCACCCGGGGGGCGGTGCCGCAGGCTGAGCCGAGCCGAGCCGAGCCGAGCTGAGCCGGGCTGAGTCGGGCTGCGCTGAGCCGCGCTGGATTGAGCCGAGTCGAGCCGGGCTGAGCCGGACTGGGCTGAACCGGGACGGACTGGGCTGAACTGAGCCGAGTCCAGCCGAGCAGAACCGAAGTGAGCTGAGCCGGACCGGGCTGAGCCGGATCGGGCTGAGTCTGTCCAGGCTGAGCTTGACTGGGCTGAACTGAGCCGAGCCCAGCCGAGCCGAACTGACCTGACCCGGATCGAGCTGAGCCGGATCGGGCTGAGTCTGTCCAGGCTGAGCTTGACTGGGCTGAACTGAGCCGAGCCCAGCCGAGCCGAACTGACCTGAGCCGGATCGGGCTGAGTCTTTGCCGTGCCGGGTAGTGTCGTGCAGAGCCGAGCCGATCTCAGCCGAGCCGAGCCGAGCCGGGGCAGGATGCTGCGGTACCTGCTGAAGACGCTGCTGCAGATGAACCTGTTCGCCGACTCGCTGGGAGCCGAAGGCTCTAACTCCTCCTCGCTCCTGCTCGGCATCAACCGTTCCATCGCCGCGCTCCACCTGCCCGAGCTCGTCCCCGGTAACGGTACGTGGTCCCCGGGCTTCCTGTCCCCCTGCCCCGGAGCTCCTGCTCCTGGTCCAGCCGGGATGCCGGATGCAGCCCGCACACCCCAGCCCCAGCTGGGATGCCACCAGCACCGCCGCTGGATTCCCAGCCTGTTCCCTTGTCCCCAAACCGGGACCTGCCCCGTGTCCCAACTCCGGAACTGTCCCCACACCAGCTCCGTGTCCCCGTTCTGGGACCAGCTCCCTGTCTGTCCCCAGACCAACTCCCGGGGGTGATGTGGTGTCCTTAGATCGTCTCCATGACCCCGAACCGAGACCAGCCCACTGTCTCCAAGTCAGGACTGTCCCGGTGTTCCCAAACCGGTCCTGTGTTCCCAAATCCTGAACTGCAAGCAGCTAGCTCCCTGTTTCCAAACTGTCCCGTGTTCCTACATCAACTGCCGAATCATGAGCTGGGACAGACACAGCATCCTCAAATTGTCCCCTTGTGCCCAGACCAGACCCCAGATCCCAAACCAGGAGCAACCCAGTGTCCTCAAACAACCTTCATGTCCCCACATCCGTCCCCAGTGTCCAAACCAGGACCAGCCCCGTGTCCCAAAACTGTCCCTGTGTTCCCAAACTCCCAGACACAACCAGGAGAGACTCCATGTCTCCAAACCAGTCCTGTGTCCCCAAGCCAATCCCCAGACTGCAAACTGGAACCGGCTCCTTGCTCCCAAACTATCTCTACATTCCTAAACCATCCCAGTGTCTCCAACCAGCCCTAATCCTCCCCATGTCCCCAAACCAGCCCCACGACCCCTAGCTGGGACAGAATGGGGGTGAAGGAGGGGTCAGGGAGAGGGTGTCTGCCTGAATTTTGACTTCATTTTGAGCTTCTCCCCTTTTTTAAAGTCTGTCCCCCTCCAGCTGGCCCTGGGTGGCTGGCGGGGGGTGGGGTGGGGGTGTTCCCAGACCTCACGGGACCCCCTGCCCCTGCACAGCCAGCCGGGCACAGGAAGGGGCCTGCCCTGACCCCCTGCTTGTCCCAATTAGTCACCGGGCCCAGCTGCGGCCCCCTCAGTCCCTGCTGTGCCCCCCGGGGGTACCCAGTACCCTGCAGCATTGCTGCCGTCCCCATGGCAACCCCATGGGCACCCCAAATTGCAGCCCCCTGATGCCTGCATCCCGCCCCGGGCTGTGGGGGAACAGGGGAAAGGCGTGTGCGAGTGGGAGACACGCGTGTGGTGTGCATGCACCTGTGTTCAGCGTGCACGTGTGTGCATGCGTACATTTACGGGGATGTGTGCATGTGTGCATGCATGTGCAGTGTGCATGTGTGCATGCATGTGTGCATTTATGGGGATGTGTGCATGCATGTGCAGTGTGCATGTGTGCATGTGTGCATGTGTGCATGTGTGCGTGCATTTATGGGGATGCGTGCATGTGTGCATGCATGTGCAGTGTGCATGTGTGCATGCATGCGTGCATTTATATGGATGTGTGCATGCATGTGCAGTGTGCATGTGTGCATGCATGCGTGCATTTATGGGGCTGTGTGCATGTGTGCATTTGTGTGCAGTGCGCATGTGTGCATGCATGCGTGCATTTATGGGCAGTGTGCATGTGTGCATTTGTGTGCAGTGCGCATGTGTGCATGCATGCGTGCATTTATGGGGCGGTGTGCATGTGTGCATTTGTGTGCAGTGTGCATGTGTGCAGGCATGTGTGCATTTATGGGGATGTGTGCATGCATGTGCAGTGTGCATGTGTGCATGCATGAGTGCATTTATGGGGCGGTGTGCATGTGTGCATTTGTGTGCAGTGCGCATGTGTGCATGAATGCGTGCATTTATGGGCAGTGTGCATGTGTGCATGAATGCGTGCATTTATGGGCAGTGTGCATGTGTGTATTTGTGTGCAGTGTGCATGTGTGCATGCATGCATGCATTTATGGGCAGTGTGCATGTGTGCATGCATGTGCAGTGCGCATGTGTGCATGCATGCGTGCATTTATGGGCAGTGTGCATGTGTGCATTTGTGTGCAGTGCGCATGTGTGCATGCATGCGTGCATTTGTGGGGCTGTGTACATGTGTGCATGCATGCATTTATGGGCAGTGTGCATGTGTGCATGCATGAGTGCATTTATGGGGCAGTGTGCATGTGTGCATTTGTGTGCAGTGTGCACGCATGCATTTATGGGCAGTGTGCATGTGTGCGTTTGTGTGCAGTGCGCATGTGTGCATGCATGCGTGCATTTATGGGGCTGTGTGCATGTGTGCATGCATGTGTGCATTTATGGGGCTGTGTGCATGTGTGCATTTGTGTGCAGTGCGCATGTGCGCATGCATGTGCACGCCCATACGTTGTGCAGGTGTTTGCGTGTCTGTACAGCGTGCACGTGTGTGCATGCGTGTGCGTGCGGCAATGTGGGTAAGCGTGGGGCTCAGGCCCCACCTGAGCATGTGTGGATGTGCATGGATGTGCACGGATGTGCATGGATGTGCCTGTCCCTGTGCGTGTGCATCTGTGTGTGCAGCCTGCGTGTGCATGCGCACCCCTGTGTGAATGTGTGCGCATGCACGTGTGAACACGTGTGTGTGTCTAAGGACACCCCCCCGAACACATGCATGTGTGCAGGTGTGTGTGTGTGCATGCATGCCCTGCATGAACGCACACATACGAATGCATCTGTGCGTGTCAGGGCGTGCACCCCCCCTGCCCGAATGCACACACGTGCGTGTGTGTGTGTAAGTGCAGGCACACGCGTGCGGCTGCATGTGTGCGCACACACTCTCCTGCATGACTGCCCACACGTGTACACGCACCTACATGTGCAATGCATGTGTGCACACAGCCCCCTGCACTTGTAATGCACATGTGCGTGCATGCATGCGCATTGTGCAGGTGTGTGCCCGTGCCACTGGGGACTGAGCTACCAAGCCACCCCAGGCAGTGCTGGGGACACATGCAGTTCAGCCCTGCCGGCCCCAGCATTAATGAGCATTAATGAGCATTAATTATGCCACCATTGATGACCAGCCGTTAATTCCCGTGCCCTAGCAGGGTGTTTTTGGTGTTTTTTTTTCCTGGAACAGACCCACAAACCCAATATGGGGCTTTTTTAAAGCTTCAAATTAAGCATTTTCTGCAGCCCAGAATGAGCAGATCTGCTACAGAGAGCACTTGCAGCTCATGGAAAAATCCCTGTTTGGGGAGAATTTACCCCAACCCCATTTCAGCAGGGATGCTCAGGTAGACACTGGGTGGAAAGGGCTGGGAACTAAGCTGCTGACACCCTCCCAATCCGATCTTAAGCTGTGCCGAGGGAAATTTAGGCTGGATGTTAGGAGAAAGTTTTTTACTGAAAGAGCGATAAAGTACTGGAATGATCTGCCCGGAGAGGTGGTGGAGTCACAATCCCTGGATGTGTTTAAACAAAGACTGGATGTGGCACTCAGTGCCGTGGTTTAGTTGAGGTGGTGTTAGGCTGGGTTGGACTCAATGATCTTAAAAGTCTATTCCAACCTTGTGATTTTGGGATTCTGGGATCCTGCTCCATCCCCACGGTGCCCACCCCGGGATATACCGTGATGGCACCTGGCCACACTTCATCTCTCACCTCGTACCTTCCAAGCAAAGCAGGGTTTGGAGCCAGGAAAGCACCACACGAGCCAAGGATGCTCAGCCTCTCACACCGCCCCCATCCCTACCCCTCCCGATTTTCCTGCAGGGTCCAACAGCCAGCTGGAGGACACGGCTCCCCGCATCGTGGAGCACCCCACGGACGTCCTGGTCTCCAAGGGGGAACCGGCCACGCTGAGCTGCAAGGCCGAGGGCCGCCCGCCCCCGGTGGTGGAGTGGTACAAGGACGGGGAGCGGGTGGAGACGGACCGGGAGGATCCCCGCTCCCACCGCACCCTCCTCCCGGGAGGATCCCTCTTCTTCCTCCGGATCCTGCACGGGAGGCGGGGAAAGCCCGACGAGGGGGTTTATGTCTGCGTGGCCAGGAATTACCTGGGGGAGGCCACCAGCAGGAATGCTTCCCTGGAGGTGGCCGGTGAGGATTTGAAGGAGGGGAAATTTGGGGTTCTGGTGTCATCCCTGAGCCCAGCCTGGTGTCATCCCTGAGCCTGCCTGTGGGACGAGGGGCTCTCACATTCCCAGGCCTCTGCTGGCAAGGGAAGAGGGGAAAAGAAATGAAAATAGGGGGGGAATAATTAGAAATAAATAAAGGAGAAGAAATTGAAAAGAAATGAAAAATGAAATTCAAAGTAGTGAGAAATGTTGGAAATAAGCGAAACCAACTGAAAGCAAATGAAAAAAAAAAAAGAAAACAAGAGAAAATAAATGGAAATAAAAGCAAGGGGCTAGGTGAAAATGAATGTTAAGTAACAGAAAAGAAATTAAAACACGGGAAAAGAGAAATTAAATAAATAAAGTGAAGGGAAGTGAAAATAAATTTTAAAAGTGCCAGTTAATGAAGAGAAATATTGAAAAAATCTGAAAATAATTGGAAATAAATGAAAATAAATGAAAATTACTGAAGAGGGGTGAAAACAAATGAAAACACGGTAAAAGAAATTAAAAGAGGTGAATACAATCGTAAATACATGGAAATAAATGGGAACAAATGGAAACATCTGAAAATCGAGTCAAATCCATGAAGCTAAATTAAAATCTGTTGAAGCCGATTCAGGCGATGCCCCTGGTGCTGTCCCCAGCCCGGGGGCGCAGAGCTGAGGCCGCTGTGTCCCCGCAGTGCTGCGGGACGATTTCCGACAGCCCCCAGGGGACGTGGTGGTGGCAGCGGGAGAACCGGCCGTGCTGGAGTGCGTCCCGCCCCGCGGCCACCCCGAGCCCAGCGTCTCTTGGAAGAAAAACGGAGTCCGGGTCAGCGACAAGGACGAGCGCCTGACGGTGAGGGGGAGGTCCAGAAGTAGGCTGAAGGTGATGCAGGGGAGATGGGGAGTGTTGTAGGGATGCAGGATGCGATGGGGATGTAGGGTGTGACGTGGATGTGGGTGCAGTGAGGGTCTGGAATGCGATGGGGACGTGGGATGCAGCAGAGAGCTGTGCGGCGTGATGGATATGGGATGAGATGGGGACGTAGGATGGGATGCATCAGAGATTTGGGATGTAATGGAAACATGGGACGTGATGACAGTGTGGGTGCAATGGGAATGTGAGATGCAGCGAGGATACAGGCTGTGATGGGGACGCAGAATGGAGTCAGGGTGAGAGATGCAGTGAGGATTTGGGACGCGGTGGGGATATGAGATGCAACGGGGGGCAGGATGCAGTGGGGATGCGGGATGTGATGAGGATGCAGGATACAGTGTGGATGTGGAATGTGATGGGGATGTGGGATGAGCTCTACTTCCTGCAGATCCGTGGTGGGAAGCTGATGGTGGCCAGCACTCACAAGAGCGATGCTGGCGTCTATGTCTGCGTGGCCACCAACGTGGTGGGGGAGAGAGACAGCGAGCCGGCCGAGCTGGTCGTCTTTGGTGAGTGGGGATCTCATTTTTGGGGTGTCAGGGAGGTGGGTGCTATCCTGGTGGGACTGACAGCCACCCCACAGAGCGCCCAGCATTTGGCAAGAGGCCCCACAACCAGGTGGTGCTGGTGGAGGGGACGGCGGAGTTTGCCTGTGAGGCGGTGGGGGATCCGCAGCCGGCGGCGCGCTGGCGCAAGGAGGAGGGTGAAATGCCACTGGGAAGGTGAGTAGGGGACGAGCAGGGTGGCTCAGGGACACCAAGGCCAGCCAGGGTTCTGTGGTGCAGCTGGGCGGCATCAGCGTGTGCCAGCCTGGTGTGCTTGGAGCACCTGGCATCCTCGTGGCATCAAGTAACTGCATCCCATAACCCTGGCGCACCCTTCATCCTCAGCACACCCTGCACCCCTATCGCATTCCTTATTCTCATTGTGCCACATCTCCATCGCATCCCACATCCCCCTTTGCATCTCAAATCCTCATTGCATCCCGCGTCTTCTTTGCATCCCACATTCTTAAATCCCAACTACATCCCATATCCTCACCTCAACCCACATCCCCATCACATTCCACATCTCCACCACATTCCACATCCCAGATTTCCACTGTACCCACCATACCCCACATTCCCATCACGTCCTGCACCCTCACTACATCCCAGCCCCACGGCACCTTACGCCCTGCTGGTGCCCCAGCGCGCTGCCGGTGCCACAGCCTGGCGGGGTTCCCCCAGGTGGGAGGTGCTGCCAGACAACACCCTGCGGATCAGCCGGCTGCAGGTGGAGGATGAGGGCACCTACACCTGCGTGGCTGATAACAGCGTGGGCAGGTCAGAGGCATCGGGCACCCTGACTGTGCACGGTAAGGGGGGCCCTAGGGAGCACCCTTGGGTGCTGGTGGAGTGCCCGGACAAGCCCTTGTCTCTCCCCACACCGCTGCAGTGCCCCCCCAGCTTGTCACTGGGCCTCATGACCAAGCTGTCACCCCTGGCCAGAGCGTGACTTTCCAGTGCCAGAGCAAGGGAAACCCACCACCCGCTGTCTTTTGGCAGAAGGAGGGGAGCCAGGTCTGTCTCCTTCCCTCATCTTTCACCCCCCACACCCCATCACAGCCCCATCCTCATCCCAATCCCATCACCATTTCCATTCAATTTTATCCCAATTATCACTAGAATCTCCATCCCAATTCCCACCCCATCCCCATCTCATCTCCATCCCAATCTCATCCCATCTCAGTCTCACACCAGTACCAATCCTCATCCCTACGTGTCCTCATCACCATTCCATCACAGTTTCTATTACATCCCTGTCCCCATTCCCATTCCCATTCCCATCCCACCCCAATCCCCAATTCATTCCCATTCCCACCCCAACCCTGTCTTCATCTCATCCCCTGCTTCTCATCCTCCTCCTCCCTCATCCCCTCACTAATCCCACTCCCTCGCAGACCCTGCTGTTCCCGGGCCAGTCCCCAGTCCCTTCCAGCCGAGTTTGGGTGAGCCCCAGCGGTGCTTTGACCATCGTCAGCGTCCAGCCCAGTGATGCCGGTCACTACCTGTGCCAGGCTATCAGCGTGGCCGGCAGTGTCCTGGCCAGGGCAGGCCTGGAGGTGACAGGGGGTAAGTCCAGTGCCAGTGGAGAACTGGCACATTCAGTGTATGAGTGACACCCACCCCACGACCCAGCAATTCCCAATTTTCTCCCTGTAGCACCCACTGAACCCCACCCATCTCTGATCACCCTGCTTCCCACTAACCGGACCGTGCTGCCAGTGGGGGCCACAGTGCGGCTGCCCTGTGGAGCAGGGGCCCCTGACCCCACAGGCAGCGCGGGGTGGCTGAAGGATGGCAGTGCCCTGGTAGGTGTCCAGCCCCGTGCCAGCCTGCTGGAGAACGGCACCCTGCAGATCACCGGCCTCCGGGTGAGCCGGCCCCGGCAGGGGCACCCGTGGGGGTACTGCAGGGCAGTGGCTGTGAGGGGTGGAGCAAAGGGAGATGGATGTTCATGGTGGTGGGTACAAGCACTGCTGGGGCTCAGGGTGATGGGTACAAAGCGTGGTGGGTGCTCAGGGTGGTGGGTACAAAGTGTGGTGGGTGCTCAGGGTGATGGGTACAAAGCGTGGTGGGTGCTCAGGGTGGTGGGTACAAAGTGTGGTGGGTGCTCAGGGTGATGGGTACAAAGCGTGGTGGGTGCTCAGGGTGGTGGGTACAAAGCATGGTGGGTGCTCAGGGTGATGGGTACAAAGCGTGGTGGGTGCTCAGGGTGGTGGGTACAAAGCATGGTGGGTGCTCAGGGTGATGGGTACAAAGCGTGGTGGGTGCTCAGGGTGATGGGTACAAAGCATGGTGGGTGCTCAGGGTGATGGGTACAAAGCGTGGTGGGTGCTCAGGGTGATGGGTACAAAGCATGGTGGGTGCTCAGGGTGATGGGTACAAAGCGTGGTGGGTGCTCAGGGTGGTGGGTACAAAGCATGGTGGGTGCTCAGGGTGATGGGTACAAAGCGTGATGGGTGCTCAGGGCAGTGGGTACAAAGCGTGGTGGGTGCTCAGGGTGATGGGTACAAAGCGTGGTGGGTGCTCAGGGTGGTGGGTACAAAGCGTGGTGGGTGCTCAGGGCGGTGGGTACAAAGCCTGGTGGGTGCTCAGGGCGGTGGGTGCCGAGGTGATGGGTGCTCAGGGTGATGGGGCAGGAGCTGTTCCCCCTGCAGATGAGAGACTCCGGGCTCTATGAGTGCGTGGCCACCAGCTCAGCGGGCGAGACACGCTGGGGCATCTCCTTGGAGGTACAAGGTGGGTCATGGAAATGTCTCTGCAGCGGGGACACCGTGGCGCTGGGAACAAAACCACCCCAGACCTCCATGCATCTCCCTGCAGGTGATGAATCTGACCTCTCCCTGCCTTCCTCTGCACCCGGTCTCCTCCCTGGGCCACCCTCTACCCCTGTGGTCACCAACGTTACCAAGAGCAGCGTCACCCTGAGCTGGAAAGGGAACGAGGACACTGGTGCCAGCGATGTCACCTCTTACATAGTGGAGGCTTTCAGGTATCACACAAGCCTCTTCTCTGGCTGCAGGGATGATGCGGTGGCCCGATACCACCCTGTCACGAGTCACCCCTGTCCCCCGGCAGCCAGGTGGCGGGTGGCCCGTGGCAGACAGTGGCAGCCGATGTGGAGGGTGAGATCCACACAGTGACCGGCCTTGTCCCTGACACTGTCTACCTGTTCTTGGTGCGGGCGGTCAATGCCTACGGGCTCAGTGACCCCAGCGGCATCTCGGAGCCTGTGCGCACCCGAGGTGAGATCCAGCACTGGCATCACGGGAGGTGTCCACAAACCCCCCACCCTTGGGTCCATCTCCACTTGGTGACACCAGTGGAGGTGCCCGTGCACCCACAATTTTTTAAGTCTATCCTTGCCCAGTGGTGCTGATGGAGTTTCCCATGGAGCTGCCATGGGTATGAGCTGTCACCATGGCTCCTCCACTTGGTGCCACCAGTGGAGATATGCATAGACCCTCCACCCTCTCATGCTTCCAGCAGACACCAACCCCACGCAGCAAGAGCTGGATCCTGAGCAGGTGCAGCAAGAGCTGGCGCAAGTGGCTGTGCACCTGAAGGAACCTGTGGTGCTGCCACTGGGCGCCGTCCACCTCTCCTGGACCGTGAGTGCTGAGCCTCCCTACTGGTACAGGGCTCCCAGCGTCGATCGTCCCCCCATCCCACCCTTCCCTCGGGTCCTCAGGTGGAGCACCAGGCACCCTTCCTTCAGGGCTACCGGGTGCTGTACCGGCAGCGCGGCGGGCGCTGGGAGGAGGCACAGATGGTGTGGGCGCCAGGGGAGCGGGGGGCTCTGCTCACCGAGCTGCGCCGGGGCCAGGACTACGAGGTCAAGGTCCGACCCTATTTTCATCACCTCCATGGTCCCGACAGCGCTGTGCGAGCTCTGCGTACCCCTGAAGCGGGTGAGTGTAGGGATGGAGGGGATACTGTGGGTCCCTGGGGACAACCTGGAGGTGATAGCCCATGTGTGCCTCCACCGGCAGCCCCCAGCGCTCCGCCACGAGCTGTCAGTGTGGCTGGGAACGGTACCAGTGTCCGCATCTCGTGGCAGCCACCACCTCTGGCAGAGCAGAATGGTGTCATCCGTGATTACCGGGTAAGCGTGGTCAGCAGCAGGGATGTGGCAGGTCCACTCTGTCCCCTCGTGACACCGTGTCACGGCGTCCCTATGGATGTTCTCCGTCTTCTCCTCCTTGTCCCCACCAGATTTGGTGCTTGGGCAATGAGAGCCGCTTCCACATCAACCAGAGCGTGGAGGGGACGGTGCTGGCCACAGTGTTGCAGGGATTAGTGCCCGGGGTCCCTTACCGTGCTGAAGTTGCTGCTGCCACCAGTGCTGGCGTGGGTGCCCGCAGTGCCCCTGTCCCCATCCACATCGGTGAGTCTCTCATTGTCACCGCTTGCACCCGTGGGTGGGGCAGGATGGGGTCACCCGCTGCAGTGCTGGGGATGGCTCCTTGGCACCCCGCCCGTGTGTCCCTCTTTCCCGTGTCTCTTGCAGCCCCCCTGGTGGAGCGAGACGCGGGGCCGGCAGGCGGGAGCAGCTTGGCCGAGCACTTAGCAGAGGTAGCCAGGCAGCCAGCCTTCATTGCCGGCGTTGGTGGTGCTTGCTGGGTCATTCTCGCTGCCTTTGCTGCTTGGCTCTACAGCCGCCGCCGGAGGAAGAAGGAGCTCAGCCACTTCACCGGTACAGGGGGTGCTGCCCCTGGGACCCCTCACCCTTCACCCCTCACCCCTCAGCCACCCACCGTCCCTCTCTTTACAGCATCCTTTGCCTACACACCCACCGGTAAGCCCCTAAGTGCTGCGGGGTCCCAGTACGGCCTCTCGCTGCCCTCACCCCCATCTCTTTCCACAGTCGCCTTCCCAGCCCCAGTGCGCAGCAACCCCAGGTAACGCCCCCGGCATTCCCTGCTCTCCTGGGAGCTCCAGGGCTGACCACCAGCATTCCTTCAGCCCATCCCCTTGCAGGGCAGCTGCCGGCGGTGGTTACCCGTGGCTGGTGGATGCGTGGCGTGGTGGCAGCACAGCCAGCGCTGCCGGTTGCTTGGGGTCCGCGGAGAGATACTACAACGGTGAGGGGTCAGCATGGGGCTGGGTGGCTCTGATTGAGGGGGTCGTGGGCAGCCCTGACGATGCTGGTCACCCCCTGCAGATGCCGGCATCACCCGTTACATCGCCCAGACGGAACAGTTTGGAGCAGGGGCTGGCGAGGGGCCGGTTTACAGCACCATCGAGGTTGACAGCGAGGAGCTCTGCACGTTCCCCCGGCCCTTCTCACAGTATGGGACCTCCTACCCTGGGGGCGGTTCCCAGCCAATGGATGCTGCAGCCTCCCAGGTGCCCCGTGGCCGGGCTGAGCACGGTAGGGTGGTCGGATGGGTGGGGGCACACGTGGGTGCTCGTGGTGCGGTGCCCTCCCCACAGCCCCCCCCAGCATCCCTCCTTGGCACAGGGGCCAAAGCAAAGCTGGGGCAAGCAGTGAAACCGCCGGTGGTGAGCTGGACAGAGCTGCTGCCCCCACCACCCTCAGCCAGTGAGCTCAGCCAGTGTACCCAGGAGGAGGAGAAGGAGGAGGAAGAGGAGGATGAAGAGGAAGAGGCAGCTGGAGGGTGAGTGTGGGGGCTTGTGGACTTGGCATGCTGCCCCCAGCACCTACCCTGTGGTCTCCACCCTGCAGGTTGGGGATGGAGGTGTGGTACCCTGGTGAGGACATGCCCTGTGCCACTGCTGCATCCTCCCCCACCACCTCCTCCGGCTGCCGTTCCACCGCCACGCTGACGCCATCCCCTCGCACCACGGAGGACATCCCTCGCCTCCGCGACTTCGATAGCTCCCTCCTGCCCCGGTAGGAGATGGGCCTTGCTTGGTGTGGCCGTGCCATTGGGGTCTGGATGTCCCACTGGGGCCCAGATGTCCCATCGAGGTCCAGATGTCCCACCATGGCCTGGGTGTTCCATCGCGATTCAGCCGTGTTGTCACTACCCAGCCCTGCCATGCCATCATGGTCCAACTGTGTCATTAGGGTCCAGGTGTCTCATTGGGGTTCGGATGTTCTCTTGGGGTTAAGATGCCTCACCGTGGTCCAGAGGTTCCATCACAACCCAGCCATTTTGTCACCATTTGGCTCTGCGGTGCTCTCACGGTCCAGATGTGTCATCCGTGCTGTCACGGTCCAGCCATGCCACTGAGGTCCAGATGTGTCATCTGAGGTCCAGGTGTCCCATTGAGGGCTGGAGGTCGTGCCCAGTCATGTTTTCATGATCCAGTTCCACTGTTTCACCATAGTCTGGCCTTGGCACTGGACTCTGGATCAGGCTCTCGATGTGGCACCGTGTCCCGTCACAATCCAGCCATGCTCTCATGATTTGGTCCTGCTGTGCCACCACGGTCTGGCCATAGCACTGGGATCTGGATGCCCCAATGGAGTCTGGATGTCCTACCATGGTCCAGGCCTCTCTTTGTGATCCATCCACGGTGTCACCATCCACCCCTGCTCTCCAGCTGTGCTCTGGCCACGCTGCCATGATACATCCATGACACTGTGGGCTGACTGGGGCACTGCAATACAGCTGCACCATCATGAGACAGGTGGGCCACCATCACCCAGCTGTGCTGTCGTGACCCTGCTCTGCCACGCTCCAGCTGTGCCATCACAATGCTGGCAATGTCACTGCACTCCAGCTGTGCAGCTGCAATCAGGCGCCATGGTTGCAATCCAGCTGTGCTATGATCCAGCTGGACAGCTGCAATCAAGCTGCGTGCTTGCAAGTCAGTTGTGCTATGACCTTGCTGTGTCATGATTCGCAGCTGTGCAGCTGCAACCTGCCATTGCGCTTGCAGCCCAGCTGCGTGGTGATCCAGCTGTGTGGCTGTAATCCAGCTGCGCTCCAGCTGTGCCGTTGCAGGCCATGCTATCCCAACCTTGCCAGGCTGTGTTCCTCCACCCTATCTGTGCCACTGTGCTCATCCAGCTCCCCTCTGCCACCCCAGCTGTGTGGCTGAGATCCAGCTGTGTGGCTGTGATCCAGCTGTGGCAGCCCACCTACACCAGTGCCATCCAGCTGTGACAATACCACGTGGCTTCTTCCGGCTCTGGCACAGCTCTGGAGGGCTCTGGGGGCCGCTGAGCCCCCATCCCACTCCCCCCACCCCGGCTTCACTCCACCCCCTCTTTGCCAGGAGACCCCCCCATGGCGTCAGCACCCCCCCGCAGGCACCCAGTCCCTCGGTGACTCCGGATGCCGGCGAGGGCCACCCGCCCCGAGCCCGCTGCCCCCCAGGCACAGGTGAGCCCCTGTGGTCCGTTTGGGTGGGTGGGGGCCTCACTGGCTACCGGGGGTGGGGCTGACGCTGCCATCCCCACCTCCGCAGGGAAAACCCGCGGGGTGACCTCCAAAAGTCGCCTGAAGCCCAAATGCAGCCGCTACCGCCGGGAAAAGCAGATGGGAGGTGAGCGGGAGGGAAAAAGTAGGGAGCTCAAGGAGGCTCAGGGGAGCTCAGCCCTCTCCCTCTCTGCCGCAGACCTGCCGCCGCCGCCGCTGCCGCCGCCAGGCGAGAGCCCCGGCCCCTGTGCGGAGCGGGAGCCGAGCGGGGCTGAGCGCAGGGTCACCCACCGCCCGCCCCGCGGTAAGCCAGAGCCACCCGCGGCGCGACAAAAGGGCTGGGCGGCGTCACTGCCGAGCCCCGACATTGTCCCCTCCCCTGCAGATGAGCTCATCCCCTACAGCAAACCCTCCTGCCTGCCCCGCGGGCAGGTGTCCGGCGGCTGCTCCACCGCGGGCAGCGCCTCGTCCCGCGGCTCCACCGGCTCCCGCGGCCACGGCTCGGGGCGCAGCCGGACGCCGGGGGACCGCGGCGAAGGGAGCGGCCGCTGCCGCCGCACAGGGGCCACGTTCACCTGCCCGCCGCAGGAGAAGCGATAAAAGGGAGGGCGAGTCGGTGACGGAGTCGGGGACGCGGGGATGGGAACGCAGGGGACACGGAGGGATGTTCTTTAATTTCTGAGCGGCTCCATGCAAATAGGGTTGCACGGAGGTGGCGGACAGTGGGCGTCGGCGTGAGGGGGGACGGGGGTTCTTGGGGTGGGGCAAGGAATTCACAAGAAATGACGACCCTCAGGAGGGACAAGGAAGATGGCCGGGGAAGGACGTGAACCCTGGGGGCAGAAGTAGTTGGGACAGATGGGCAGAAGAGGGGTGAGGGAAGGGATGAGGAGGGTGCTTAAGCTGGGCAAGGATCCTGAAGACGAGGACAGTTGGGAGGAACAAGGATGCTGGGAAAGGACGAGGACGTCTGGGAGGGATGAGGTGATTGAAAGGGAAGGGGACAGCTGGCGGGGGACAAGGTTACATGGGGGGGAGCAGGATACAGCAGGTGGATGAGGGTGCTAGTGAGGGACAAGGAAAGCTGAGGGCAAGGATGCCTGGAGGGAAAGAGGGCATGGAGGAAGGACAAGGATTTCCAGGGCATTGAGGATCGCTGGGGGGAAGGGGACACTTGGGAAAAACAAGATTGCTTGGGAGGGACAAGGACAGTAGTAAGGGACAAGGAGGATGGTTGCGGGGGGATGAGGACAGTGGGGAAGGAAAAGGACACTTGGCATGGAGGGCAAAACAACTGATGAAGGATGAGGACACCCAGGAGGGCTGAGAAGCCTGGGAACGAGGATGATTACGAGGAACAAGGACATTTAGAGGGAGCCCAAGCCACAAGGCCACTCAGGTGGCTTGGGAAGGATGAGAACACTTGGGAGGGACAAGGATGGACAAGGTGGGACAAGGATTGAGGAAGGGCACGAACTATCAGAAAGCACAAGGACAGTGGGAAGGAATGGGAATAGTCAGCAGGAATGGGGATGGTTGGGGGTCAACAGCCCTAGGGAAAGACAGGGACACAGGGTGGACAACAGTGCTTGGGCTGGAGAAGGGTAGTTAGGTGGGATGAGGATGCTGGGGAAGGAGAAGGACTCTGAGGAAGGACAAGGACATTAGAGTGATGCAGACACTTGCAGATGCTGGGGAGGAATGAGGAATTTGGGAAGGGGTGGGGATGCTGAGGAGGGATGGGGACGCTGTGGAAGAAGGAGGACACAAGAATGCTGAATAAGGAGGGACACCCCACCACCTTGGTGTCCCCCACCCTTGTGGGTGGCTTTTCCTACTAAAAAGCCCCTGTTTGGGGAACTGCCTAATAAAGCTGGATTTTAGCTCAGCCAAGGGGACTCTGGCCTTGCTGTGTCCTGCGCCCTGGGGACTGCCACGCTCCTGTCCTCAGCTCACCACCTTCCCTGGCCCAGGGGCTGCCAGTCCCTGACCCCTGGCCACCTGGAAAGAAAAGGAAACATTTTCCAACACCCTGCAACACCTCACCACCCCCATTGCCCACCACCCTGGCATTGGCTCGCTACGCACCGTTGTGTGAGCTGCTGTTCGTGGCTGCCTCTGTCCTGGTTCTCTGTGGGACCTCCAGCACTGACCACCAGTCCCAGGTGGTAGTGTGGGCTCTGGGTGGGAAGACCTGCTCCAAGGGCGATGGTGGTGGTGAGGGACCTGCAGGGAAGAAGGCAAGAGATGGTGGCATCACCGTGGCGTCACGATGGAGCCATGTTCCTTGAGGAGGTGACAGTGCTCAGGGTCGGAGAGGGGGTCCAGGGACCCTTCACTCACCCCCGTAGGCCCCGCTGGTGTCTTCAAGGCTGTAGCAGAGGCCATCGACAGCCACGGCCAGTGCCCTGGCGAAGCTGGCATCCAGGAGGAAGGAGCCGTCACAGGAGCTCACCAAGCTGCAGCGGGTGCTGGCAAAGTTGTCCTCCGAGACAGACCCCCAGCCGTTCAACAGCGACCCTCCTGGCGAACCCCTCGTTGTGGTACCCTCTTCCTCCTCCTCCTCTTCTTCCTCCTCCTCCTCTCCTAGCTCAGAGGCTGGTGGCCCATAGATGTAGCCGTAGGTGTGCAGTGGTGAGAAGGACCGTGGTGTGGTTGGTGCTGGGGCTCTGTGGGAACACAGTGGGGGTACTGCTGGCACCAGGGGATGCTGCAGTCATGGGAGTGTCCCAGGGGGACGGGGAATACCTGCAGCAGGTAGTGTCCTGCTCCATCTCCAGCACCTCAGCCACCTGCTCTTGTGTGAGGACCCCGTCACTGAATGCTGGCGAGAGGCGCCCGGTGGCCAGGGACGTGTCCTTGGGGTACCTGGTGGCCAGGAATATGTCCCTTGGGTGCCTGCTCTCCAGTGACGTGTTCCTGGTGTGGCTGGTGGCTGGGGACATGTCCTTGGCATACCTGGTGCTCAAGAACCTGTCCTTCTGGTGACCAGTGAGTGCAGACACCTCTTCGGGATGCCTGGTGGCTGGAGATGTGTCCCTGGGGTGTCTGGTGGCTGGAGATGTGTCCTTGGGATGCCTCAAGGCTGGGGACATGTTTTCAGGGTACCTGCTGCATAGAGACATGTCCCTTGTGTGCATGGTCACCAGTGATGGCTCCCTGGGCTTCCTGGTGGACTGAGACGTGTCCTTAGAGTACCTGGTGTCCAAGAAGTTGTCCCTGTGGTGCTCGGACACCGGTGACATCTCCTCAGGGTGCCTGGTGAGTGGGGATGTGTCCCTGGGGTGCCCAGCGGCTGGCAGTGTGTCATTGGGATGCCTCAAGGCTGGTGACGTGTTTTCAGGGTACCTGTGGCACAGAGACACGTCCCCTGCTTGCACGGTCACCAGTGATGGCTCCCCTGGGGTACTTGTTGGCTGGGGACGTGTCCTTGGCATACCTGGAGGCCAGGAACTTGTCCCTGCAGTGCCTAGTGGCTGGGGACATCTCCTCGAGGAGCCTCGTGTCTGAGGACATCTCCTTGGGGAGCCTCATGCCTGGGGATGCGTCCTTTGGGCGCCTGCTGGCTGGGGACATGTCCTTGGGGTGTCTGGTGGACAGCGAGATGTCCCTCTGGCACTCAGCCGCTGGTAATGGGTCTCTGGGGCACCTGGTGACCAGGGAGGTGCCCTCAGGGTGCCTGGTGGCCAGCACTGAGTCCCTCTGGTGCTTGGTTGCCGGTGACAGATCCTTGCGGTGCCTGGTGACTGGTGACATGTCCCTGGGGGTCCTAGTGACTGAGGGCACATCCTTAGGATGCCTGCTGTCCAGGAATATGTCCTTGGGGTGCTCAGTGACCAAGGACAGATCCCTAGGGCTCCTGGTGGCTGGCGACACACCCCTGGGGCTCTCAGTGATCGGGGATGTGTCCCTGGGGATCCCAGTGACTGGGGACATGTCCTTGGGCTGCCTGGTGACCAGAGACGTGTCCCTGGGGCACACGGAGGCTGGGGACCTGCAGGTGCAAGGGACACGTCGGGTTTTGCAGCGAAGGGTTGGGTTGCAGGGCACCCATCTGGATGGGGACAGCCAGACTCACCGTGTCACCGGTGGGTGCCAGGCATGGGGTGGCCTCGGGGGTGTCACCGGTGACCAGGTTACACCAGAGGCCAGTGAAGCGCTGCCCCGACGCGGCTTTGGAGAGCTGAAGGCCGGTAGCCGCGGGTCCCTGCTGTCCATCCCGGCAGCGGCGGTGTCACCCTCGTGTCCCCTTTGCTGAGGCTGCCTGGCTGCCAGCCCAAAATCTGCCCCCCACTCCCCTCCACTTCCAGTGGCAGGGCTGTGGCTGGGGCCAGCTACGAGCACCGGGGTGCTGTGCACTTGATGCAGCTCTGCGAGGGGAATGAGGGACGCAGAGCCATGGGCCACTACCCTGGGGTCCCCCAAGTCCCCCCTGTGTGCCCACACACTCACCTCTCTTGCGAACACGCTCCCAGGGCGCTGGGTTTGGGGTGCTGGGTGAGGAATGCACCCCGGGGTGCCCCCCACCGCAGCACCCCACGTCCCCAAGGGGCGGTGGGTGTCCCCCACGGAAGCTGCTGTGGAAGGGGGGTGTGGGGGGGCCGAGGCTCGGCGGCTCCAAGGATAGGGCTGGAAGGGTAAGAGAGGTTAGGGCACCCATGGGGCCATGTGTCCCTGTCCCCTCTGTCCTCGGGTCTGTGTGTCCTCAAGCCCTTGCTGCCAGCAGACAGACAGTGGGGGACACCAAGGTGAGGGTCCTATAGCACTCATGGGGTCTCAGGTGTAGGGTGGGGGTCTTGGGTACACTCTGCTGGTCCCATGGCACCCTGTGAGGGTCTTTGGCCTGGGCTGGGGGTCCTGTTAAAGCAGGTCAGGGTGCCGTGGAACATGGTGGGGATCCAATGGCATCACATGGGATGGATGGGGGGGTCCCATAGTACTGGTGGGGGTTCCATGGCAGAGAGTGGGGGCTCTATGGCACTAGGTGGGGGTCCCAACCCTAGTGTTCACAGGAGGGGTGTGGGTCCCGTGGCAGTGGGTGGGGATTTCAGTCCCCATGGGGCTCACTGGACGGGTGGGGGTCCTTGCCGTCACTGCCCAGGAGCCGGCTGCTGAGGCTGCTGCTGCTGCTGAGGTTTCGGGGGGCACAGCTGGGCTTCCAGGGACCACCAAGCCATGGCGAGTCACCAGCCACCAGCCTGAAGGGCAAGAGGTGCTGTCAGTGCACCAATCCCCACCACAGCAGGGATCTGCCGTGTCCCCCACCCATGGCCCCTCACCTGTGGCGAGCTGCAGCCTCCTGGCTGGCACGGCGCTGGCAGAGGAGGAGGAGGAGGGCGAGTAAGGCCAACCAGAGCATGGAACCAGCGGCTGCGATGACAGCAGGCTGCCGCAGTGCCTGGACCACCCTGCTGCTCCTCTCTGTCAGCCCTACAAGGGTCCCATCAGTGTCACTTCATGTCACCACCTTGACCCCCACCCGCACCCCACCTTGCTCTCCATCTCCTACCCAGGACTCCACACGTGGCATTGCTGGGAACCCCCAGCCCTGCGCTGTTGAAAGCTGCCACCTGGACACAGAATTCGACCCCAGGGTGTGGGAGGAGGGTTTCCAGGCGGCGTGTGGCTCCGTCCACTGTCCTGTTGGTGGGACGCTGCCAGCCCTCACCCATTGACCAGACCTGGCAGGCACCAAGAGAATGTGTCCCCTTAGATGATTTGCCTTGATGGCCCCCCTGTGGTGGGGGACACCCCGGACCCCTTCAGCTGAACATCCCTTGATAGCCAGCCTCCCATTGATGGATCCCCCATGGATAGATTCACTTGGATGGGTCCCCTTAGATGAATCTCCTTGAGGGACTCCCCTTGGAAGGGCCCCTTTGGATGGGCTTGCTTGCATGCCCCTAGGATGGACCTCCTTGGGTGAATAATTCTTGGATGGACCCCCCCATTGATGGAGCCCCCTTTGGATGGACCCCCTTGGCTGAATCCCCCTAAGCTGAATCCCCTTGGATGCCACTAGACAGATGCCCTGGGATGTTGGATGAACCCCCACGCTGAGATACCTCCTGGACAGACTCCTCTGATGGTTCCCCCCATAGATAGACCCCCACCCTTGACAGGCTCCATTTTTGGATGGATCCCCTTGGATTGACCCTCCTAAGCCAGAAGACCCCAGCCCCGCCCCTTGTCCCATTGCCCCGAACCTGGTATCCCCGGATGACGCCGTTGTGAGCTTCAGGAGGAGGTGGCTCCCAGCTCACGACCACGGTGCCGTTCCCGGTCTCAGCCTGACTGATGGTGACACGCTGGGGTGCTGCGCTAGGCACTGCCGGGACAGGGATGCTGAGACCCCTTGGGACCCCAACCAACCTCCCTGTCCTCCACCCAGACATCCTGAGGGACACATACCTTCCTCAGGTATCCAGAGATGTCTGCTGTTGCTGTCAGAGCCCTGGGCCCCTCCAGTGTAGGGCCGGACCTTGAACTCATACTTGTAGCCCCTGCGGAGCGCAGGGATGACGGCGCTGAGCTCCCCGCCTGCATCGTGTTGGAACCAGGAGGTGGTGACGGGCAGCACGCTGCGGTACAGCACCACGTAGCCCACAGGCACTGGCACCGGCATCAACATCTGAGGAGCATGGGAAGGATTGCAAGTCAAGGCGGGACATGGGGATGTGTCCCATCCCCGCCTCCCCTGGGGGCAGCTGAGCATCACACCAACCTGCCAGCGGAGCTGGACAGCAGCGGTGGGCAGTGCAGTGCCGTTGTCCAGGTGCAGCCGCACGGCCAGCAGGTCCCGTGGTGCAGTGTCCTGATGCCGGTCTGTGAGGCAGAAGAAGGCGAATGGCAGCACCAGGCAGGACCAAGGTCGCCTGGCACCTGCCCAGACACCCACCTCAGACACCTGCACATGGAGATCCTGATGTCTAGCTGGATGCACCCTTTTGGACAGACACTCTTTGATGGGTCTGTCTCGCCCCCTTTGATAGGTTGCCCCTGGGGACATGGGATCCCATGATACACCCCTGTGGATATGGACCTTAGATGGACCCTCTGGATGGATATTTCTTGCTCTATCCCCCTTTAATGTATTTCCACTTTGCATAGATCCCCTTAAATGGATCCTTCTGGAGGAACCAGGTTGGCTGGATCCCCTTTAGGTGGGCAATCTTGGATGAATCCGCTTGGATGGACTCCCACCTGGATGCATTTCCTTAGATGGATCCCCTCACATGGACCTTCTTGGATGGAATCCTTGGATGGATGTGTTCAGATGCACCTACCTTTGGAAGTGCCCCCTCTGATGGATCCCCTCAAATGACTCAGCTGGATGGACTTTATCTGATGGACGATGGATGGCCTTGGATGGACCCTGATGGACAGACTGCCCTTGGATGCCCCCCTTGGATGCACCCCTTTAGATGGACCCTGTCAGATGAATCCCCTTGCATGAACCCCAAGATGGCCCTGGGTGCCTGTGATGGTGGAGGCCACGGAGGTCCCACCACTGACCCTCCACACGGAGGAAGGTGGTGGCAGCGGCGCTGCCCAGCTGGCTCTGTGCTGTACACACGTACGCGCCGGCATCGGCGGACGTCACGGCGTAGAGGCGCAGAGTGTGCTCCCGGTCCACCTCGTGCCTGCGGGTCACCAGTTCTCCGTCAGCCTCGTCCCCACGCCGGGGATGGGACACACCTCCCCGCTGCCACCACCTACCTGCCCCAGGGCAGGTCCCCATGCTCCTTGTGCCACTGCACCTGTGGTGCTGGGTCACCTCGGGCGCTGCAGCCCAGCTCCACGGTGCTGCCGGCCACCGCCACGGCGTCGCTTGGGTGCCGCACAATGCTCGGCTTCTCTGCAGGGGGACATCAGGGACGTAGCACCACGGCTGGGTGTGATGCGCCCACCAGCTGCGGGAGACCCTTGGCTTACCCAGCACGGAGACGCGGGCACCCCGGCTCTCCCTCTTGCCTGCCGCGTTGGCCGCCACACAGATGTAGAGACCCGAGTCGCTCCTTTGCGCCGATGCCACCTGCAACTTCCCCCTGGTGACCGCGTACCTGCCACCTCCCAAGTCCAGGGTCACCCCGTCCTTCTTCCAGGTAATGTAGGGTTCGGGGTACCCCAAAGGGGGGACGCAATCCAGCTCCAGCACTTGCCCCGCTGTGGTCACCAAATCACCCGGCTGCAGGCGGAAATTGTCCCGCAGCACTGCGGTGGGGAGGGCACGTTGTGGGTGGGGGGAACAGGATTTTCTGGTGTCTCCCCACCTGCATCACCCACCCACCAGGTGTCCTTACCAGCTGGGGTTTGGGGTGCCGTGGCCACGCTGGGGAGGCGGCAGCCTGTGGGGTGACAAGGAGGCGGGGGAATGCCCCGAGTGGGCATGGTCTCAGATCCGGGGTGGGGCAGGGGACAGAGCTCAGCTGATTTTGGCCCCCATGGGCTGCACTCACCTCCGCGGTGCAGGGCAGCCAGGCAGAGCCCCAGGCCCAGCGCTGTCTCCCAGCCGCCCGCCATGCCGGCCCTGGCCAGCCTTCCCGTTTCCTCCCGAAATCCCGGTTCCTCCCTGCCAGCACCGGGGCTGGATCCGGCTCCGGATGGGGGGGTACAATAGGCGGATGCGGGGGCCGGGAAATGCCGAAATGGGGGGGAAGGTGACGCTCAACACAAACAGCTCAGCCATCCTGTGGCAGTGGGAGCGCCCGGCCACGGGTGGCATCGGCAGCACCCGGAGACAGCAGAGTGGGGGACACCAGCGGTTAATGAATTTAATTAGTCAGAATAAATTCCCCTTCTTCGCCACGTTCAGAGGAGGACAAATTAAGAAGAAGTGGGCTCTCAGCTGAGGACACTGTCAGTAGGTACCAGAGGGAGCAATCCGAGTTCTCCCTAGCAATTCAAGTGCCAGTTTGAGCACCAGCCAGGAGCAGCAGGTTTGTGTGGTCTTACCTGTCAGCCACTTCTCATGAGTCCCCCCACCCTGAGGAACCCCTGTCACCCAAGACACCCAAGGGTGCCACCACCAGACGGGTAGTACGTTTAGTTTATTGGTTAGTAGTGCACCCCGAGCACTCCAGGGTGCCCCGGCACCCACCCCAGGTGCCCCAGGGCCCGGCTCGCTTGGCCGGCCGCTCTCTGCTTTTCATCCTAAACCTATTTCCCACGAAGTCTTGGGGAGAGACAGCGTTGCGTGCCCCCAAACCGGGGGATTTTCACAGAAAATCCTACCGTGGCAAAGGGGCAATGCTTGGGCCAGGGCTTCCAGCCCACGTTTAGGGGACGTTGCAGCCGGGGAGCCGGGGGGCAGGAGGGAGCCCCCTGTTTAGGCCACCTGATGCGTGTTGCGCCCTTGGGCGAGCTCGTGTGCCAGTGCATGTCCTGCTCCACGCACGGGGGGCGTGCCACGGCACGCGGGCACCGCGCTCTCACACACACGTGCGCACGCGGGGTCGCTGGGCGTGCAGTGTGCGCGCTCCCCGTGTGCATGCGCGCGCCCCAAGCACGCTCAGCCGCTTTGTGCTCGCTCTCTCCACGTGCACCACACGCTCCCTGTGCAAGCACAGCGCACGCGCCCTTTGCACGCTCACTGCAGGCTCCGCGCGTGCCCTGTGCCAGCGCTGCAGGTTCACTCTGAGGCACTCTGAGCACACCCAGCTGCTCGCTTCGTGCACGCTCTTTCCACACACACCGTGCACGCCCTGTGTGTGATTCGCGCAAGCACTGCACGCACCCTCTTTGCTCACGCTCTCTGCACGCTCGCCACAGGCTGCGTGCGTGTCCCACACAAACGCAGCGTGCGTGTTCGCTCCGCATGCTCCATGCACACACTGCACAGGTGCTCTCTGCGTGGACTGTCCCCGCACGCTCCGCGCACACTCGGAACACACCCCCAAGTGCTGCCAAGCTCACAAAGGCCACGCAGGTTCAGTGGGCACTCTGCACGCTCCACACACGGTCTTAGCTGCACGCCGCGTGTGTGTTCTCTCCGTGGGCTCCACACGTTCTCTTGCACGCCCTGTGCATCCTCTTTGCGCACTGTGCGCACCCTTGCTGCACGCCCTCGCGCCTGCCCCCGTGCCCCCCATGTGCACAGTCCAAGCGCCCTCCTGCGCGCCCCACGCACGCTTTCTCTGTGCAGCGCTCCAACGCTCTCTCCGCATGCTCCATGCACACCCTCTGACACCCTCCGTGCAACGATTGCATGTTCCCTCTGCACACGCGTGTGCTTCCTGCGCGCTCCCTGCACGCTCGTCCCGGCGAGAAAGCCATTAAAGCGATGCCCCAGGAAGATGAGGGACGGAAGAGGGGAGCTCTGGGTGGGATCAATAGGAAATTAGTGACTTTACGCCGAGCAGAATGACACCCAGCGGTGGGAGCAGGGCCGTGCCGGTGTCCCCGCTCGCTCGGTGGCGGAAGAGTGGCCGTGCTGGTGTCCCTGCTCTCTTGCACGCCGCCACCAAAGCGCGCACAGTCCCCCCCCGCTCAGGCACTGATCTCCACGGCGTTGGCCTCCTCCTGCTCCCGAATGACGTGCACGCCGGCAGTCCGCAGCAGCCGCGGAGCGCCGCGGGAGCGCGCCGGGGAGCCCGGTGGTGACCTGTGGGTCCGCGTCGAGGCGGGGGAGCGAGCTGGCGAGCGATGGTAACGGCGAGTGGAACGCCCCACTGGGCCCGGCGAGCGCCCGGCTGCCGGTACCGGCGAGCTGGTGTAGCCTGGTTCGACTGTGCCGCGGGGCTCGGGCAGCGAATCCTCCTCCGCCTCCGGAGAGTCCTGCCAAAAGCCGAGAGCAGAAGAACGTGGGACGTGTGCGAGACGCTGTGCTGGGACGCTGCCAGCGTGCTACCGGTGCTGCTGGCGCCGCTGGCGCCGCTGGCTCTCACCTTATCTTTAAGGATGTACAAAGCCACTGGGTTCTTGCGCTCGTGCTCGCCGCTCCGTGGGATGCCTTCGGCTGTGGGGAGGCAAGGTGCTGCTCACCGTGCCCAGGAGCACTGGTGTTGTCCCAACCCGCCGCCGCCAGGCTGAGCCTGGCACTCACCCTCGTGCTTCAGGCGCTCCTCGTCCTGCTCTGCGTAGTCAGAGGTTGGTTGTGTCTCCGCTTGTCGCTTCTCCCTGGAAAGGGAGAGGGGATGGGGCAGCACTGGCGTCGTGCATGGGGCAATGGGGGAACGGCCTGTGGCAGGGAAGGGTCAGGTACTGCAGGGAGGGAGAGATGGATGGGATGGGATGGGATGGGATGGGATGGGATGGGATGGGATGGGATGGGATGGGATGGGATGGGATGGGATGGGATGGGATGGGATGGGATGGGATGGGATGGGATGGGATGGGATGATTTGTTAGAATAGAATAGAATGGAATAGAATGGGATAGACTGGAATAGACTAGGATAGAATAGAATAGAATAGACTAGAATAGAATAGAATAGAATAGAACAGAATAGAATAGAACGGAATAGAATAGAATAGAATAGAATAGAATAGAATAGAATAGAATAGAATAGAATAGATGGATTGGGATGGGATGGGATGGGATGGGATGGGATGGGATGATTTGTTAGAATAGAATAGAATGGAATAGAATGGGATAGACTGGAATAGACTAGGATAGAATAGAATAGAATAGACTAGACTAGAATAGAATAGAATAGAATAGAATAGAATAGAATAGAATAGAATAGAATAGAATAGAATAGAATAGAATAGAACGGAATAGAATAGAATAGAATAGAATAGAATAGAATAGAATAGAATAGAATAGAATAGATGGATTGGGATGGGATGGGATGGGATGGGATGGGATGGGATGGGATGGGATGATGTGTTAGAATAGAATGGAATGGAATGGAATGGAATGGAATGGAATGGAATGGAATGGAACGGAACGGAATAGAATAGAATAGAATAGAATAGAATAGAATAGAATAGAATAGAATAGAATAGAATAGAATAGATGGATTGGGATGTGATGGGAATGGCATGGCATGGCATGGCATAGGGTGGGATGTGTCAAGATGAGATGAGATAGGATGGTATGGGACAGAACAAGATAGGATGGGAAGAGATGAAATGGGACAAAATGTGATGGGACAAGACAGGATGGGACAAGATGGGACAACCCCCTTTGTCTCCCATGTTGTCCCCACACGTACTTCTTGGAGGGTTTCCAGCAGGCACAAACTGTCACCAGGGTGACAAGAAGGAAGATGCCGCCCGTGGACAGGATGATGTAGAGAGAGCTCCGACCTGCAGGAGAGGAATGAGCGGGGACAACCCCCCAGGAATTTTAGCTGAAAGCATCTGCAAGGGATGGCCAAACCTGGGAGTGAAGGAGGGAAGAAGGGGTGGCTTACGGTAAACAGTGAGCTTCACAGGGATACTGCGGCCATGGCTGATGGGGTTCTCCACCAGGCAACTGTAGACGTCATCGTCAGCCATGAGAACACGGGTGATGGTGAGGATCTTCTGGTCAGGGGAGAGGAGCAGGCGGGAGTCGTTGCTCAGTGGCCGCCCATCCTTCAGCCAGGTGTAGGTGGGCTTGGTGCCATTCTCATGGGAGCAGTTGAGGGTGAAGAACTCACTGAGCTCCAGCACCGTTGAGGAGGCCACCAGCACTTGTGGCTTTGAGATGGGAACTGTGGGCAAGCAGAGGAACCACAGTGACGCCATGTCTCAGGGGACAGGAAGAGAGACATCAAAGCCACCCCAATTTGGCTACATAAGGTGGTTAAAACCCCCAAAACCACCTCCCACTCCCAGAAAGCCCTCCCAATAAGCGGTCAGGGAAGACATCCCATGGATGACCCAGTCTCCACTGGATGTCCTCCTTGCCCTTACTGTCCACGGTGAGGTTGATGGTCTTCTCGCCGGTGAAAGTGTCGTCGGTGATGGACACCTCCACCTCGTAAGCGCCTTCGTCAGCCAGCTGCAAGGGGCTGATGAGCAGCGAGCCGTTCTCCAGCACCCGGATGCGGTCGCGGTAGTCGGGCCGGAGGTTGCCGATGATCTCGGTGCCGATGGACTGGACGACGGTGACGGGTTTGTCCCGCTTCAGCTGCCACTTGACCACCGGCTTGTCAGCGCTGGCGCTGGCGTAGCGCACCGACAGCAGCGCCGCTTTGCCCGCCGTGCCACGGACCAGCGGCGTGGGGCTGGTGATGTTCACCCCTGCCAGCAGACCTTGGGGTGTGGGGAGAGACAGCGGGGTGCCGGGCATGGAGAAAACACGGAAACCCCAAGCTGGAGCTGTGCTGGGCACCCCCAAGGTGCCCCAGCTTGGTTCCATAACCTTTGCAAAGATGCACGCATGACCCCAAAAGTGCATGACCCACCTTCCTGCGCTCAGATCAATGCAGCACGTGGTAAAGATCAAGGAATCACCCCCAAAATTGCTTTGGGCGTGGGAGGTGGGTCAATGCAACCCCCTATGAAGATGCATTATCACCCCCCCGAAGCTGCATTGGGGGTGGGAGTGTGCTCCTGCAGCCAGGTCAGTGTAACCAGCCCTGTGCAAAAATGCCTGCATCACCCCAAAAATGCAAGGAGGAGGTGTGGACAGCATACCTCCTCCTCTTGCTGGGTTCTGCAAAAGTGCATGTGGCAGCCCCAAAATGTGCAGGGGTTGGGCAGGAGCCCTCCTGCACCTGGGTCAACGCAACCCTTTGCAGAAATGCATCAATCACCCCCCAAAAATGCAGGGGGAGTGCTCCTGCAGGCAGGTCGATGCAATCCTTTGCAAAAATGCACACATCACTCGTAAAAATGCAGGGGGTGGGAGGCAACCCTTGGCAATGCTGTGTCATTGCTCTGCAAAAGCTGCCTGGGGAGTGAGAGATGCCAGCGCTCAGATCAGTGCAACGCTTTGCAAAGATGCCTTAATTCCCCCAAAAATGGTGTGGGGAAAGGATTTTGTATCCCACCTCCATCTCCATCAGATGCTCCTGTCCAGACAAAGCCCCCTCAGATGCAAAACTGCATCACGAGAGTCTGTGCACGTGCATCGCTCCTCATCGCTGGTTTTAAGCCAAAAAAGGCAGGGGAAAATGTAAAAACACGATTTTCTGGGGGAGGGGACTCCCTAAAACATTCTCCCTCCCCAAAATACCTTAACATCCCCCTCTGGACATCCCAGAGGTCCCATCTATGAGCCCCTCATACGGATACCGTCATCGACAGCAAACAAACCCCATATTGAAGAGGAGGGGAGAGTGGGAAAACCAGCTGGGCAGAGCGAAAGCAGGAGCAAGAAAGGCCTTAAACAAGCCCGAAAAGTCATGGGACTTATTGGTATGCAGCATCCGTCCGTCCGTCCTCCCCGGCAGCGCGGCGCTCGGCCCCACAAACATGCCCCGACTCGCCAAATTTAGGGGAACCCTCGCTCCACAGGGAAGGCCAAGGCATGGGATGGGGATGTGGCCTTCGATGCATCCTTGCCCCCTCCCCGTGCGCTGCCGAATCGCTGCTCTTTAACTGTTTCTTCCCTTTCTTTAACCCTATTCCTAATTTTTTTTCCCCCCCCCCCCACTCTGGATAAAAAAAATTGGGGAGTTCATTAATAAATCAGGAAACGTTCCGTTTTCCTACAGCGTCCTTGGATGGAGATCTCCCAGCCCTTTTCAACGGCTTTTGTCGAAAAAAAGCCCACCAAAAATCCTCATTTTCACGCTGTTTCGTGGCACAAATCCCTGTTTGTTTTTTCTTTAAAAAGCCCTGCAGTATTTTTTGGGGTGTCCTTTCCGTAGCCCTGGCTGGTTTGGGGGTCTAAATCAAAGCCAGTTGGTTTTGTTTTTCATCCATCCTCCTCATCTGAAGGGAAATGGGGCCTCCCCAGGGCTGCTTTTGGGTGAAAACTTTGGTAAAATGGAACAAAATTGTTGAAGGTGATTTTCTGTGTTGTCAGACCGGGGATGGGGCAGTTTGGGGCTCATCGAATTCCAAAATGTGAGAATTTAGAGAATAAATGATGGAGAAAACCAGGGTTGCAGTGGGATGAGGCAAGCCTAGAAATGGGGTGAAAAATGGCTTTTTAAGGAAAGCTGAAGACTGGTTAAGAGAAAATACTTGGAGATGCTAAAAAATTAGGAAAAAATGGGGTTCATGGAAGAAAAAAAACTGGGGAGAAGCTCAGGATGGGGGCGGTGCCAAATCCTCCCCCACATCAGGAGCTGCTTGGCTCCAGAAAAGTGTTTCCCCCAGTTTTCGTTTCCAATTTTCCCCCCTTTTTCCCAGCTCCCAAGCAGAGCAGCGCCAACAACCCTCCCTCCAACCCCCCCATAGGGTATCACCACCCTCATCACCCCCACCCCGGCCCTCATCCTCCATCTGGATACCCCCAAGACCCATGGAAAAAAACCGGGAAAACCGTGGAAAAATGGGAAAACTCCCTACCTGCGTGCAGCGCCAGAAGCCAGGTCACCGGCAGCAAGCAGGGGGGAGCGGGGTGGCCCCGCGGGGCAGCCGGCGCTCCCCACATTTCGGGCAGGCTCGCCCCCCGAATTGCTCCGCTTCCCCACTCTGGGCACGTCCCTCGGAGCTCCCGGCTTGGCGCTTCGCCCGGCTAATTTATTTTTTTCCCTTTTTTTTTTTTTTTTTTTTTTTTTTTTTTTTTTGTTCTTTCCTTTCTCAATGGAGCCCTGTGTCCTGGTGGCTTTCGCCTCCTCGGCGGCCTCGAGCTGACATTTGTTTGAGGAGAAATCACTCAGATTTGCAATTTTTCCCCGGTTACAGACCCCCAGCTCCATGTTTTCCCAGTCCCCGGGACACGCTTGGGGTGGGGCGCGTCACCCCATCGAGCCCAACCAAGGTTTGCCATCCCCTTCGAGGACAATCCAATGGGATTTTAGGCTCTAAAACCCCATTAAACTAAGCTGGGGTTTTTTTTAGACGGGAGATTTTGCAAAGCTGAACCCCCCACCCCAAAGGAGCTCCCCCCGCATTTTTATTTTATTTATTTTTTTTTTTTTTTCTTTTTCTCTCCTCTTCCCAGGCTCTAAATCGAAGCCCGGTGGCATCCAGGCTTCATTCCAACTTCGTGCCAATTAGCGCTAGTTCCCCGGGCATCGCTGAATAGGGCAGCGGGATGTGAGGCAGGATGCCCGGAGCCATTTCCCACCCCCCTCCCGAGACCTGCCAAGCTCATCATCCCAGTGAACCACCACCCACCCCCCGGGAGGGTTCCTGGCCCCCAAAAGGGGTCCATGCCTCCAAGCACCCTGTCCCAGAGGGACGGAGATGCTTTTGGGGAGACGCGTTATGGGGCGATGGTCCAGGGGAAGTGTTTGGGGGACTTATGGGGAGGACGCTATAGGAAGATGCTACTGGGAGGGGTGTGGGGGACGCTAGAGAAAGAGGCTTTGAGGGAGTTTTGGGGCGACATTAAGAGGGGCAGACTCGTGAGGCAGATGCTTTGGGGTCACGCTACGGGGAGGTGCTTCGGGAGGATGCTGTGTGGAGATGTTGTACGGGGATGCTCGGGATACAGGGATGCTGTGGGGGGGTCCCTGTAAGGATAGTTGGGAGCGACTAGCACGGGGATGCTCTGTGCGGGGTGTTCCTGGGATGCTCAGGGGGCAGTGTCGGGGATACTCTGAGGCGGACACGGCTCCCCCAACCCCGTTCTGCCGGAGGCGGGATTCGAACCGTGGACCTCAGAACCTTGAGGCGCGGGAGCTGGGGGCGGCCTGGAGTTGGCTATGGCGGAGGGGGCGGGGCTTGAGCGAGGCGGGGCAAGGGTGGGAGAGACCAGGACTTTGGGGCGTGGCCGGGGCGTGGCCGGGGCGCTGGGGTCGTGGCCGGGGGGTGGCCGGGACTCCGTGGGCGTGACCAGGGCGTGGCCGGGACTCCGTGGGCGTGGCCGGGGCGCGGCCGTGCGGCGGAAGTGGCGCCAGGATTCAAAGCGCCCATGGCGGCGGAAGGGGCGGTTGGTGCGGCCTGAGGGGGCTCCGCGGGGCCCGGGGCTTGGCGAGGGCGGGGAGTGAAGGTGCAGAGGCCTATAGAGGAGGCTGTGGGGAGGGGGGATACGGGAGGATGGGCCCGAGGCCGTGGAGCAGTGCCCAGGGGTGGATGAGAAGATGGAGGGTACGCGGGCACACGGGAGTCCCCAGGGGATGAGGTGCTTGGCGAGGGGCTGGTTGGGATCGGGGAGCTGTGGAGTGGGAGGTGCAGGGAGATCGGAGCACGAAGGGTTGAGGGCCCTCGGGGGAAGGGGACAGCTGAAGGTGGGGTTGGATAAGGGGGGCAGTGAGGAGAGAGGGTGCAGTGATGGGGATGGAGGAGGCATTCCTCCGGTCAGAGCGGGGCTGCGCGGGGCCGGAGAACTGGGAGGGCACTGCGGAGCCCCTTGGCTGAGGGCAGGAGCTGGGGCAGGGTGCGGGTCGGGGTGCCCGGGGAGACACCCTCACCTCCGCTCCGCCTCCCCAGGCCGGGCCCGCGGCGGTGCCGGGATGATGGTGCTCCCCTCGAAGGAGCAGCGCCGGGGGGCCGGGCAGCCCCCGGGGAGGCTCCAGGCGAGACCCCTGCGGTGCAGCTGGCGAGTCCTGGCCGAGAGGAACCAGAGCGTGGTCCCCGTGGGCGTCTGGGTGGAGAGTGCGCCAGGCCAGCAGAGCCCGGCCTTTGTGAGTGCACCGAGGGCACCATCTGCCGGGGCATCTCCAAACCTTCAATGTGCCAGTGAAACCCACAGGGGAGGGTCAGAGCCAAAAGTGATCGTTTTCACAGCCTGAGGGCAGCCAGGAGCATGGCTCCTAAAAATAATGATTTGGTTTAATGTGATTTAGCAGGGTCAGGAGCCGCTGTGATCTAGGTAGTCTGAGTTGAGCCCCCTCCAATAAACTGTGTTTTTGAGGAGAAATGCATCCATTTTAAACATAGATCAGGTTGGGAACCCAGCCAGCACTGCTTCTCGCTTTCCCACTCATCCCTAAAGGATGTCAGGGAGTCGAGATTTTATTCTGTGTTGCTTATTAAAAAAAAATTAAGCTGAGTGTTTCAGGGTCTGGAGCCAATCTCCACTGTCCCCCTTTAGAAACACTTAAGGAAATCTTCATGGATGCTAATCTCAGGGATTTCTGTTTTGAGGGTTATTCTGAGAGGACTCAAAGTTCATTAAATGTTGGATGATGAGTTCAGTCCCCTGTAATTAATGTCTGAACATTATAGAAGCTCCTGCCCTTCTGAGATGATTTATTTCTATATTGTAATTTAAATCCTGAAAGGTTGAGATAATTTATGGAAATCAATCATCTCCACATTTCACAGGACTTCCATCTTGGCACCATGAAACTTCTGGGGGAGCTGAACTTTTCCTGGCAGCTTCAGGGGGCCTGGATGCTCCTGGGGCCCCCATGTGAGGCTTCCAGAGGCGAATGAAGCTGCCCAGGGTTATCTCAGCTTATTTAATACACTTTTAATTAATCCATAGTAATGCCTCCTGCAGAGCTGCTGCTGAGGTGGGCAGTGGGTGAGCTGGCACTGTGCTGTTCCCTGGTGCACTGTCTTGGTTTCATCCCTAACAGTGTGGATTTCTCCCCAGTTCGGAGCTTTGTTGGGCTGTGCTGACCCTGCTGTTCCAAGCTCACCCCTCTCTTCCGTCCATCCCTTCAGTCTCTGGTTTCTCTTGCTGTGTTGGCAGCCAGGAGAGCAGTGCTGGTTTAATTTGAGCCATGGTGGGGTTGCAGAGTTGCTTGGCAGAATTGCAAGGAGAATAAAATGGGATTTTTGGGTTTTTCAGGTCATTGCTCTTAATCTTTCTCTTGAGATGGCAGAAGACATTCCTGAGCAGTGCTGTGCTCTGTGAACTGCTTCCCTGATGTGCTTCCAGCCTTGCAGAACATTAACAGCACGAGGGGCTGGCCTGTTCCTTTTGGATCCAGGCTTTGGATATTTGAGCATCCTTTCATGGGAGCTGCTCCGTGGGTCTCCTTTCCCTTCCCTGCGTGTTGCAGAGAAGCAAAGGCAGAAGTGTGCATGCTCTGTATCTCAATCCAGCCCATAATAACCCACTAAATATCGTCCAAGCCGTTATTCCACATATTTTGGAACAAAACATGAAGTTTGCTCTGGGTGCTGCTTGTCTGCCGGGTCCCTGGGGATGGGGGAGACGGGAATACAGGGATACAGGCTGCTCTGATGCTGCAGTGTAGCAAAACCCCGGTGAAAAATCTGCTTCCACCTCTCCCAGGCTTCGGCATCGCGGGTGGAGGAGGAGCTGAAGGAGCAGCAGAGGAAGAAGGCAGCCAGCCTGAGGAGATTCCAGGCCGAGGTGAGGCAGAGGGTGAACCGGCAGGTCAGGCTGCGCCGGAGGCAGGAGCTGCAGAAGGCCTACGAAACAGTAAGCGAGGCTCTGTCCGGAGAAACTCCTCCAAACCCAACGTAAAGTGGGAAAAATCCAAACGCTGGAGCATAAGCCAGCACCTGAAGTCAAGGTGTTAATGAGAAAAATGTGAGGTTCCAGACCCCTGTGGTGGCAAACAGTGTCCAGGCAGGCTGGGTCAGCACAACACTTTGGCTGCTGCTGGAGGTGCTTTGAAGCCTCCCCAGGGAAGGGTTACTGGCTCCCTCAGGCAACAGCAGAACAGAGTTCTGAAGCTCTCTCTGGAATTGTCTGGAGTTAAAAAAAAAAACAGGCAGGAGTTGGGAATGATGTGGATGTGTCCTGGCTGCATTTGAAGCAAAGCAGTTTTTCTGTCTCTTTTCTGATCCCTTTTCCAGGGCAGCCAAGTAGTTTTCGAACAACACTTTCCCTCTGTCTCCACATTCCCTTTTCCCCCATGGGCTTGTTTTGGATTATCCTGTGAGTGTATTTAATTCTTTCTATTCTCAAACAAGCGCTGCGGAGACTTGCCAGGATCTGACTGTGGCAGAAAAGAGAATGCACTGACATGTCACCAGCTTTGGCCACCGTTGGCGTGTTTGGGCTGTTTCCATGGCTGACTAGGGATGTCCTCATGTAGCTCTGCCAGCTCCAAGCGGGAAGCCCGCAAATGCCCTCAGCCCCAAAGAGCCTGATGGTTCTTTGTATTCCCTCAGCGTGGAGAGCCAAAACCTCCCTCCCAAGAAATTTCACCCAAGGGTGGTGGAATGTCACCACGGTTGACGTCTTGCCGGGTCACGGAGATCCCACTGGCTCTTTCCTGGCAGGCGGAGAGGGAGAGCTGCGTTGCTGTGCCGTACTCGAGCCGCTGGAAGAACACGTGCCTGTTCCAGAGTCTCCCTGCTCCCATCATCTGTGGGCCCGCTGCTGGCTCCAGCCCAGCCCAGCCAGAAGAGGAGCATGGGGAGCCATTCCAGCAATGAGCCGCCGAGGTGAGCCCTGCCCCTCCTGCGCTTCCACCGCCGCTTCGGCGTTTTGGATCCTCGCTGTCTGAAGTGGGGAACGGGCCACGTTTTCTTTTTTCCTGCTCCAGCACATCCCCTAATATTTGGGTTTGGATATTGAATGAAACGCTGCGCTCCTGAGAGCGTCCCAGGTGCTGTGGCCGAGCCGCCTGGCTGCTGCAGGCGCAGCGTTTTCCCAGCCGTGTCCTGGCGCAGAGGTGGCACTAGGTGGTGCCAGCTCATTGCAGCATGTCTCGTGTGGAGCAAAATCTGGGAAAACCGACCTTCGGGATTGTTTAAACTTTTTTTTTTTTTTTTTTTTTTTTTTGGCCTTAATAGCGATGTTTATGGTGCATTTGGTGGTTTAGAAAGCTTGTGTGCTCGCCCAGGAGCTGGAGTTACTCCAGTTGAAGCACCAGGGGATGCATTCCAGTTGAGGTACCTTGGGGTGGAAAATCACTTCTGGCTGGATACCAAGCAAGAAAATTTGGGATCTGGCATTTCAACAGCATGTTTGGGGAGCAGATGAGTTGCCTGGATCAGGATTTCCCAAGTACCTTGGGGCAGCTCTGAAAGACCTTTGGCTGATTGTGTGTTGGGTCGTGCTGCCTTGATGGAGCTCCTTGGCTGGAGCAGACGGACTGGGAGATGTCCTGAACTTGTCCTGTGTTTTCTTTGGCTCTTCTCTGGGCGCAGCTCAGCAGGGCTGTGCAGCAGGTGCGGCGCAGGCTGGCGTCCTGCAGGACCGTGTTCCCCGGCGCCTGGAGGCAGGAGGTGAGCAGAGGGCTGTCTGGGCTGAGGGCAGAGAAATCACCTCGAAAAGTGCTGAAGGCTTGGCTCTAATTAGCAAATCTCAAAGCATAATTCAGGAAGTTTCTCCGGGGCGAGAATGAAATAAACTGTGCTTTCCTGACATGCCTCGTGGGTAACCCATTTCAGAGAAGGCAGCAGGATAAAGTGTGTGAAAACATCTCTGAGATGAACTCAAGAATGCAAAAAAGACTTTTAAAGGTTGAGATTGTGATCTGGGTGTCTGGGAGGAATGTGATGACTGGCCCTCCCTTCAGGTGCCTTCATTTCTTCAAACCTCAACAACTCTTTCCATTGCATCAATCTCTTGTTTTGTGTGGGTGGCAAAGATCTGGAGGGTTTTTCCTTACCCGGGGCTGGCTTCTGCTAGAGAATGATTGGCATGCAGCTGCTTTCCTCAAAGCAGTGCATGGAAGGTCAGTCCCACCTTTTGTTCTGCTGCATTTCATCCTGCTTTTGCTCCTTCAGTTCTCAAGAACACTTTGGTGTTGTAGCTATTTTCCTGGTGTCTATGCCAACACTTTTCTAAAACGGATGCACTTTGGAGAGCACCAGGAGCAACCCAGCCTGGTTCTTTGTGTTATTGGCTTTGGAGCCAGTTTCCTGCCCATCCTGTAAATCTTCATTCCCTTCTCTTCCTCAGGTTCACCAAAGGTGAAGTAGAGCTTTGCTGATTATCTAGAAACTACCATTTATAGAAGGGCTGGTCTGGCTCTTCCTCTTCTTTGTACTCCTGGGTTTCTGATGAAGTCGTTCAGCTCTGCAGATAGGACTCAGAGAAACACAGTGTGGTCTCAAAAACCTTGTTACCTTTCAGCAAACATCCTTGCGTGAGCCATTAGTGCATTGAGTGCGATGAGTTGATCCATGACCTCAGATAATAAAGCCACTGCCCAGATGAGCCAGAGAGTTACAGGAGATCCATAGGAGTCCTGGGCAAGTCATCCACAGCAGGGAGAAGCACTGGGAGGGGTTTGGGGCCATCCTCCCATCCCAGTCTCACTGCAGCTGCAGTTAATCTACATAAGGAAGTTTAACAGGTTCCCTGATTTATTCTGGGAGGAATATATTGATTTATTGCATTGCTCTGTTTTATTACTCCATGATATACGAGGAGAGAAAAGCTCCCGTATTAATCTGAATGTCTCCCTGTGTGAAGGTTTGGCATGTTCCCAACCTGGCAGGACAGCAGCGTGTTCCTTCTTCAGGTGCAAAAGGCTGCTACAGACATAACCATGGACTTAACCCCCTTGGTAGTGCTGCCTCTGCTTTTTTGCTCCCTGGATTTCCTTGTGCTTTGTATTCCAGCCCATTTCTTAGGTTTGAACCCAAAGGTTTTACACCCAGTACTTCTACAATGCAAGTGGGGTCAGTAGCTTAATCAAGATGCTTCTTTCTTCCTTCATCCAGGCTGATAATGAAATCAAGGAGCGGACCCCACCTAGTTCTTACCCTATTTCTGTGCAGTGAGCTCCTGAGACCAAATCTGGGCCATGTTTTTAATCAGTTTTGCGCGTCCCACATCAGACTTCCATCTAACAGGTTTTGCTTTACCCCAGTGTTGAATTAGGCCACTGCAAAAGCTCAGCTGAACCCCAGAGTCTTCTGCTGCTCTTTGCCTGAGGCCTTTTCCTTCTGTTGTAGGAGACATTCAGCTTAGCCTGACCTGACTCGCTCTTGACAAATTTATGCTGGTTGCTGCTTATCTTGTTTTCTCCTGGCTTACAGGCAGTTTGCAAGGTGATTTCCTCTTGTCTTTTCAAAAGTCACAGTTAAACTCTTGAGGCTAAAGTCTTCTATTTGGTGTTTCCCTTTTCTCTCCTTTAAATAAAGAAAGGCTCTCCTTGTGCCCTTTACTGATAATCTAGACCTCTTTAGATTTCAGGGAGCTTTTTGCACCTTAGCTGCTGCTCCTGGCAGCAGCCCGGGGCAGGTCCATCCTCCTTAAAGACTTCAGCTTTAGTAATAACCCGACTTTTCCTTCCCAATAATAGATCTTCCCAGCATTTCTCTCCCTGCTGCTGCTAACTCAAAGCAAGTCTTCAGCGGAAATGTTTTATTTTTTTCCTTCAGTCCAGTTTCCTGCATTTTTCTTCTCCTTTTTTCCTTTCTCTCTATAAAGTGCTGCATTCCCTGTGATCAATAATCCATGTTCCAAAAATGGTTGCTCTTTCCCCCCAGAATTTCTTCTCAGGTTAAAAGCATCCAAAGAGTTAATTGCCTGCTTTCCCGAGCAGACACTGGGATGGTAATTGCCTGGAAATGACCTGTCCAGTGTTTCAGCTCATTCTGTTAGAGTCTTTGCCTTCAGGCTTTGGTGGACGTCTGTAACTCCCCAGCATGGCAGCACCCAAATTCTTCTCCCCAGTGTCTCATTTCACCAAGTTGGTGGTGTTTTTCCACTTTCATGTCTTTCTACCTTCAGTGCTCCAGAGCAGCTTCCCAAAGCAATAACCCTTCCCCTCTCTTCCCTTATCCTTACCAAAGCAGCTCTTCTGTCGTGTTTCTGTCATAATGGGGTTAATGGAGTAATTCCTGTGCCTGTCAAATCATTCCATGTTCAGACTGACCCCAGGCTATTCTCTGTCCTTCCCAAACAGTGGCAGTCGCATCAAGGGATTCTTGGCATCACCTGTTCTCCTGTTGATCCATCCTTTCCCTCTGTCAGCAGTCCTGCACTTCCTTTCCCACTGCGCTGAAGGAAAAAAAGAAAGCAAGGGAAAAAAAAAAAAATATCCTGGCTTCGAGCTTGGTTCTGGCATTTTGATTCTGTAGTTTGTAGGAAACAATCTGTTGCCTCTCAAAATATTGTGGATTGCCTCTGGGGAGCCTGCCCACTTCCCATCTGAAGGAGTGTACTCCGTACTTGGGTGTCTCTGCGATCCCAGCTCCTTGCCACTGTGAAATAGAGCCTGGAGAGGTTTTTGCCTTGCTTCCCTTCACCCCACACGTCTGTCCCACTGCTTCTGCAGTTGGGGAGGGCACAGCCACGGTCACCCTGCTGCTTTGCTGTCTCCCAGCTCTGGTGGCCCACGGTGCTGCCAGATCACATCCAAGTGACAGCACACACAGCCTCCTGCGTGTTAAAGCTGCTCCAAGGGGGTTCCGTTTTCCCTTGGCACCAAAGCAGCCAGATCTCAATTCCATGTTTACACCCATGTCCTCCCTTCTCCAGAATCCAGCCCCTTGCTTGGCAGCTGCAGTGCCCGTGGAGGAGAGCGAGGAGCTGCTGCTGGCAGGACACCACGATCTGCCTGCTGAGCTGCTGGAGCGGGGCGCAGCCGCAAATGGCGCTGGGCAGGATGACGACTTCTACATCAAAATTGAATTTAGAAAAGTAAGACTCGTGCAAAGTTGGTCTTAAGAGGTTCGGATCATTAGATTTCTGTTAGTGTCTGGAAGAGGCTGCTCTTGGAGTAGAGCAGTTCTTCCCTCAGGCCTGCTTTACTCTTGAGCCTGCTGTCCTCAGAGCGGGCTCGGGAGCGGTGCTGGAGCTCAGTGAGGTCGGCACTGCCGTTCCCTGCTTTCAGGTGCACTTGTGGCCTTGGATTCCTGCCTGCTTGTGATGCCACTTGGCAGCTGCCCAGGCACAAGCTGAAACCGAGGGCGTGCAGTTACATCATACCCAGAGCCATGCTCGAAGACCCCAGGGTGGAAGAGATCAAATCAGTCAGAAACCTCCTTAAAAAGGAAAAAAAAAAAAACCCACCAAACCAAAAAGTATCAGGCGAAGGAGGTGGCTGTGGCAATCCTGGTGCCTGTGGGTGGCAGGCCCTGCCCTAGGAGGGGTTGAGGAGGGCTTGATGTACTTATCCTTCCTCTTTTGTTTTCAGGCAGCTTTTTTTTTTTTTTTTTTTTGAGCACCTTGGAGGTGGAAATGGTTCATCCTGTTTACCTGGGGGTGGTTGGCAAAGGATTTATGGCTGTGGCAGTGTGTGCCCAACCTCGGCTGGGGATTAGTCCATCTTGGAGCAGAAATACTGGCTGGGCAGATAAGGACACAGCGGAAATTTATGCTGAGGTTTACTCTGAGGTTTTGGGAGATGTTTGCTGTGGAATTCCCCTTACATTTAGTTTTTTTTCCTCACACTTCAAAAAGTTCAGAATGGAAGTTTGGGATGGGGAGATGTGCATCCATATTTAAACTAAACCAGAACCCTCCTCCAAGGGTATCTTCAGAGGTGTTCAGACTCCTCTGTTGAGATTGGAGTTCATGGCCAGCCTGTACCTGAGATAAAGCCCATTTCCAGGGTGAATCATCCCACTGAGGTCTGGAGGGATCACACAGAGGCCCAGCCTCCAGTGACGAGCATTTTGCTGGGGGAAGATGAGGAAGAGCTGTGGTGATGCTGATGCTGCTCCCTTCCCTTGTCTCTCAGGTCTGTGATGGGTCAGTGGAGGACTCGAGCCTGCCTGGGCCTCCTGGGAGGCCACACAGTGAATACCAACCTCCCCCCAAACTCTGGGCTGGTGTTGACCAAGAGGAAACCAGGAAGCAGGTCTGTCCAGGGGAGCCAAGCCCTTGTGGTTTTGTTTCAAAAGGATTGGGTGTTGGGAATGCTGCTGGCTCAAAGAAGAAGCCTCAGAGGAGCTTTGATATATGAAACCACTGTTGGGTTTAGTTTATCAGCTTCCATGGTGTCCCAGGTTCTTGGGCAAAGCTACCGGGTTATTTTTTAAAATCTGTTGTGACTAAGTGCAACTCCTTTTACTCCTTCTGCATCTGGGGTCTCAATAACCCCAGAAATTTGAAGGGGAAACAGGCTCCTTTCATTCTGCCTGGCAAAACCAAGGGGTGCTGGCTGTAGTTGCAGGGAGCCCAAGAAGCTGCCAAAAATCCCAAAAAAAACAAAAAAAAAAAAAAAAAAAAAAGAGAGAACAAAGCCAACTTTATCTTGTTTAAATGCAAGGCTGGAATATAAAGGTTTCTCTGATTTTGGGAATGGTCTCAAGCCCAGCCTGCAGGCCAAGTGGATGATTTCACAGTGAGGGCTTACAGCCTGTGTCCTAATCTGGGTGATACAGAGGGATGATGTTTGTCTTGGATGCCTAAAGCCAATGACTTTTATTTTCCTGCTTCCTCCTGCCATGAAGAGGAACATTTCTCTCTCCTTCTGTCACCTTTCTTGCAGCTCACAGCGTAAAACTCTGAACAATTTCCATATTTTTTTATTTCTTCAAGTGTTTTCCAACCAACTGATCCCAAACATGGTTGTGGTTTCTCCCAGTGTGACAACAGCTGGGGCTTCTCAGGTTGCTCCTTCTAACCCTGCTGTTCCCTTTCCCCTTGCTTTTAATCTCCTTGGCTCTGATCCATCCAAGATAACTGGTTTTGCAGCACTCTGCCTGGGTTTTTTCCATCCGGTTTTCTTCACTGGCAGCCTGGTGATCTCTTCTCCTCCTCCTTTATCTCCAGCTGTGCTGGGCTCTCTCCACTGAGTGAGGTGGACAAATTCAGCCCAAAGGTTTTGGCATTCAGGAAGAAAAACCTATGCATTAAAATTTGGGAGTTGTGGAGCTCAAACTATCTCTGTACTCCACAGTAGGAGGGCTTTTGATGTGAGCTTTAGCCAGGAGATTTCCCTGCCCTTGCTGCATCCGTGGGGTCAGCCAAAGCCCAGACACTAAACCCCCAGTATCCATATGGGAGTTCTTCCCAGTAGGGCCCCTGGCTTTGTCTCAGCAGTGGTTCTGCCACCTCTGTGGTTCTCCTGCATGTAGAGAATCCAGCTTGGTGTCATACATTCATCTTCTGGTGGAGCTACAGGGTTGCAGGGCGTGCAGGGGAGCACCAGTGTCCAGGTGGATCCAAATTCAAGTGGTCTGAAGCTGGAATTGGCTCTTTTCCCCTCAGCAGAGTGAGAGTTTAGGAATTTGCCAGGTGGCAAAGCAGATTCAGTGGAGGGACTCCGGTACAAAGCTCTCAATGCTTGGTTTTTCCTACCTCGGTGCCATCTCTCCAACTTCCCAATCCTGGAGCACGTGCACTCAGAGATGTTTTGGGGGAACAGCGAGGTTCCACCCTCCAGAAATTAAGCTGAGCACTGATATCACTCGATATTTATCCCAGACATCCTTCCCAAATGTGCTTTTCCTCTTCCCCGAAGCGGCAGAGAGAGTTCCTGCGGTGCCGGCGCCTGTTCATGGCCATGGAGCGGGAGCGGGTGAGGGAGCAGCAGCGGCAGCGAGAGAGGCAGCAGAGAGTTGCCCAGTGAGTCCGTGCACGTGGTGGGGTCACCTCCTCCATCAGGGTCCTTCAGAAGGTTGGAAAAGTCTTGTGGGCTTGTCTGGTGTAAACCAGGCACTGATGAGGGGGTGGGATTCACACAGCCAACACCCCAGCAAGGACCCTTGGGCCATGATGAGCCCTTTAGCACTTCTCTATCTAGTTTTGAACTCCCCGTGCAGCTTGTTTAGGAGTTGGGAGACAAATCATGGGGCTGGGAGAGGTGCAGCTTCCCAAACCATGACTGTGGGAACCTCTGGGAACCGAAACACCTTCTGTGTTTAGAAACTTTGGGGTGAGGTCACGTCCTTGTCCTAAGCTGTGACTATCCTTGGCATTTTTAGTATTGGACCCTTCGCCCTCACAGCCATAAAAACTTATACAGTGTAATAAAATGATTTCCAGGCTTTTGTTCCAGAGTTGAACACTTGGTACCTGTGTAAAAGTATCAGCTGTACTGGAGTTTTCTCACCTTCTCCCATGAATGGGTTCACAGAGGAGAATCTCTGCAAATTCAGAGCAAAAATAGGAAAGATCCTCTAATTTTTGGTTGTTTATTTTCCCTGGCTTGCCTTTGAATGAACTGAGCTAAAGCTGACCATCCTGGCTCTTCTGTGATCCAGCTTTGGGGGAGTGGGAGGCACCACAGGGCTTTTCATGAGTATTTTTTGGGAAAAGCTACCAGTCTAAAGCAGTACTCCTTGAGCCACATCCTGACACTCCAATGGCACTTGAGAACTTGGGAGGGCTTGTGTGAATCCTGTCTGGTGAATCACCTCTCCTGTGAATGCTGGCAAGGCCCCAGGGGTTTTCTAGTTAGTGTGATATCTTTTTATTATTAGTTTTTTCCTTGGAGTGTGTGTAGAGAGGAGCAGGGTTTGTAATTATGGGGTGTGAAGCCCCGAGCTGGCCTTTGCCTCAGTTTCTGGAGCAGATTTATGGTGCTGTACTTAAAGTTCTACAATTCATTTAAAAAAACGTTTCTGAGTTTATAACTCAACCAGAGAAGTTCAACTTCAGCACTTTCCTTCTGTATGTAAAGATTTGGCCCCCTACATGAAGTGAGGTCCGAAATGCCTTGTCCTGGCTTCTTCCCAGCCTTGGTTTTGGTTTTAATGCCCCCTGGTACACATTGTTGCATTTGGGAATAAGATGTCAGGTATTTTGGTGCAAAGTCTTTGTGCTTTGCAATCGCTGCTTGTCAGGGGCATGTGTGTTGTGTTTGGTGGGAATTACACAACCCAGGTCCCACAGAGGGCTGGAGGGCCGTGTAGGTGCAAGGGAGACTGAGGAAATAGTGGAAAACTTGATTAAAAGTACATCTTAAAGCCTGTTTTGGAGTAAAGAATGGGATCCTTGGAATGTGTCTGTTGTACCCAGCCCTGTCCTGGAAGGTGCTTACAGAAGGATCCGAGCTGCCTCATAATCAGAAGCAGTGGGAACCAAAGGTGTTGGTCCTTTTTGGGGGGGTGTTAAAGATCCCAGCCTACATGCTTTGCTTAAGAACAGAAGTGAAGCTTTGGGGAGCTGTGGGTGGCAGGAGCACGTGTGGATGTGATGCAGGAAGGAACTGGAAGAGGAAGTCCATGATGGTGGGAAAACAGGCAGGCAGAGTTTGAGGGCAGGAGAGCATTCACAGGCTGGTGTTGCCATACGGGGGGAAGAATGGAGGCTCGGGATGCTTCTTTGACCATTCTCTGCTTAAAGCCAATATATTTGTTTATACTTATTTATATTTAATGCCGTGATTAGTGCAGAATTAACTTTTGCCTGGTTTAAAAACCCAGATTCCTGTGCCCTGACCTCACAGCCCAGGAATGGAGGTTGGGATGGGGAAGCTCCTTCTCTGGTCATGTGTATTCCTGCAGGATCAAGAGGAGGAAGGAGAATCAGCGCTGCGCAGAGGAGCAGAGGATGCGAGACATGGCTGAGCAGCGAGAGCCCTCCCTGGGAGAGGGAGCCTGGGAAGCTCTGGCCCAGCTCCAGCTGGAGGAGAGGAGAGTGAGGGACAGACAGCAGCGGGATAAGGAGCACGTGAGGTACAGCCAGCCTGCACTCCTCGTGCAGAGCCAGGTGTCAGTGGCAGAGGTGAATGTTTGATCCCTTGCAGGTATGTTGAAGCTCTGAGAGCCCAGATGAGAGAGAAAGTCAAATTCTCTAACATCGACTTGCCCCCGCTGTGTTCCTGTGGGTCTGATTTCTGGGATTCCCACCCGGATACCTGTGCCAATAACTGCGTCTTCTACAAAAACCACAAAGGTAGGAGCTTCTGCTTTCAGAGAGGAGACGTCTGGGCCTGATTATACAGGGGAAAATTAACACAGCATAGGTGTTTCCATGCTCCTGGGCTGCTGTGCAGAGATGCTCCTCAAACATGCTCTGGAGAGGGCAAGGCTGGGGCTTTGCTGCTTGACCCAACCTCTGTCCCTTAGGGAGTGTAGTGATAAGGCACCAGCCCCTAAAATGTGTTAAATAACACAGCTGGGACACAGCCACGTGTGGCTATGGACACAACCATGGGGAAAATGCTGCAAAGCATCTCATTAGGGACACAGAGCCCTCTGCCTTAAATGCTGAATCCTCTGCTGGGAGGATGCACAAAGGTGTGGTAAGGACCTTCCTTAGGTGGTGGAGTGCTCTGACCTTGAGCACAGCTAGGAAAAAATACCTGGCTGGGCAACTGGGAGTCATCTGGGAGGAAAACCAGGGAAATTTGGGTTCATAAAATAATCTTTGGCTTGTGTGCTGCTTTCTGTTCGGGAGCGTGCAGAGCGTGTAAACAAGCGTGTGGAAAACTACAGGCCTGTCGATTTACCTTAAACCCCGATCACTGTCTCTCTGCTCTGGTGAAAGGCTAAAGCCAAGCCCAGTTTCGGGCCATAAGTGCAATTCCCGTGCCCTGACAGCGTTTCTGTGTCCCCATCCCTCTCAGCCTACAGCCAGGCGCTGCACTCGGTGATCTCCTCCCATGCCCACGCGGCCACGGGGCCTCTCCAGCGCTCGGCTGCTCTCGGCGCTCGTGCAGGGAAGCGTCTGTGACCGAGGCAGCTCCGTGTCCCAGCCACTGGTGTGAGCAGGGAGTGGGGCTGTGCCGTGTCCTGCCTGCCCCTCCACGCCAGCTGCCAGGACGGTGTCACCTTTGCCCCCCTGGTTTGCGCGCTCCGGTCTGCGCTGTGCCTCTCCCAGGTGGCAGTTGGTCGAGGTGAAGGAGGCAATTGCTCTCTGGGGTTGGTTTATGGCAGGCACTTGCATTCCAGCATTTGGCCGTGGAATAAACTGTTTTCAAGGATTGTTTGTCTCATTTGAAGTGTGGAAGGAGGAGAAATGAGGTGCCAGGGGTCAGTATCTCTTAGGCGAGGATTTCCAACTTTTCCCTGCTCCCTTCTCTCCCTTTTCCTAGGGCTTCTGCCAGCCCCTGCCACTTAGATCATCATCCAGAGCCAAGTATTAATTGTTCCCTCCTCCTTTTCTGTGTGAGGGCCTCTCTTCCAATAACACCTACACAGCTTTGTACCTGACCCATGCTCCCACAGCCTCTACTTTGCTCCTGAAAGTAAGGATCACTTTTGTAGTAAAAAAATCTGCCGGCCTTTGCAGGAGTGACTGGAGCAAGATGGGTTTTCCAAGAACAGCCTGTGATGAGATAACGTGGTCCTGGGCAGAGGTTACTCCATTAATATTTACTGTCATTAATATTTACTCCTTGCCGGCCGCCCTCTCCAATATTAACCATGGCAGGAAGGATGGGTGGCCGAGCGTGCTGGATCATTTCTTTCCCCTGTTTCCATCCCATTGGGCGCAAAGCAAACCCGCCCCTGGTCCAGAGGTAGCACAGAGGCACAGAGCCAGGGGCTGCTCCTCGGTTCTCCCTGGAGAATCATTCACCGAGGGATCCGTGGTGGCTGATGCTGTTGATTAACAGCCGCCTGCGTCAGGGGAAGGTGCTGCAGCCCTGATTCAGGGTGTTGGAGTGGGTTCGGAAAGGGCAGGATCTGCCACGTGAGGGGGCAAGGAAGCAAAGGGCTAAAGCTGCGAATGGGTTTTTTTTGTAACTGATTTCAGCCCTAGGGCAGCCGAGGACAAGCAGTTCCTTGGCAAGTCCCCAAGGAAATTGCTCAGGCCCTGGGGACCGCTGTTCCAACCTCTCTGGAGTGATCCCCAAATTGGCTGTGGGCTGAATCGGGGCTTAGTCAAAGGAATAAATAAAGCTGTTGCTGCTCCTCAACCTCAGTCTGCCCCTAGCAGGAAAAATGGGATACTTTGAAAGGGGGTGGGGGGAGAGGAGGATTTCCAAAATCCAAAATTTGGCAATAACCCCAAAGCGCGTCTGGGGTAGCTCGGTCACCATCAGGGCAGTGAAGCCTGTTTCGGGGGTTGCGGGGAATGGGAGTGGAAAAGTTAAATCCGTTTTTTTTTTTTTTTTTTTTCTGCTGGCAAATACAGCATCTGGGGAAGCTCACAGAGCCCCGAGGGGATACGAAAAGGACTGATCGGTCTCTTCGGGGCTCTGCCGCCTCCCACTGCCCAGCGCGGCTGCTCCCTCGCTCCAGCCGGATTCGAAGTGGATTTTCGCTTCAGACGGAGCCAGGACGGCCCGGTTCACCCCCGCGGCCGAGGAAGCGGGGCTGTGCCCGGGCAGGGCCGGGGCGGGACCGGGGCCGGCGGGGCGGGAGCGGCGGCCCCGGGGGCGGTGAAAAGGAGCCGGGGGTGCCCGAGCGCCGCCGCCGCCCGCCATGAGGGCAGCGCTCGCCCCCGGGGTTCGCCTGCTCCGCGCCCTCCCCCGGGAAAGCCGGTGAGCGGGATCGGGCGGCGGGATGGGGGGAACGGCACCGGCATCGGGACCGGCTCTGGGCATAGGGACCGGGAGCGGAACCGGACGTAGGGAGCGGGATCGGGAATGGACATAGGGACCGGCATCCGGACTGGATCTGGACATAGGGAGCGGGATCGGGAATGGAGCTGGACATGGGCACCGGGATCGGGACTGGTCACAGGGACCGGCACCGGGATCGGAACTGGCCACAGGGACTGTCACCGGGATCGGGACTGGAATTGGACATAGGGACCGGCACCGGGATCGAGACTGGATCAGGGATAGGGACTGACATCGGTCAGGGAGGGTGTCGGCACCGGGATAGGGACGGTCTCTGGAACGGGGCTCACTCTTTCGTGGACCAGCGCTGGAATGGAGACTGGTCCCGGACTTAGGAGCCGACGCCGGGACGGGGACCAGAACCGGCGCAGGGATGAGCCCTGGGTTAGGGAGGAGGGGGTATCATTCCACTGGGGACTGGCAACCGCTGGAAGTGGCCCCGGGAGAGAGACTGGCTCTGGGCACAGGGACTGACCCTGGGATGGAGACTGGCCCCGGCACCAACACTGGGACCAGCGCCGGGCTGGAGACCGCTTGACTTTATCTGGGGCCTGGCGCTGGGACAGGGACAAGAGCTGGGGACATGGATGAGGGGTCACTCCCCCAGGGCCCAGCATCGCCCTCAGGCCGCTGGGGCGATGGGAGATGGGATCAGCCCACACCGGCTGCAGCCCAGGGCTTTGGACCGGGCCTGGGGAGGGGGAAACCTCGAGATGGGCAGCAGCACCCGCCAGGCTCCAGATGTCTCAGGCCCTCACACTCAAAATTCAGTGGGATGGATGTGGCCAACACAGAGACCTCTCCTGCTGCCTTCTCTTTTAACGAGGTGATGGGACGGCTGCCCGTTTAATTTCAATTAATATCTGGGTTTTTTGGAAGCCCATTGCCAGACACACCCCCTGCTTTTCCATCTGCTGGAATTTTCCCTGCCAGAACACATAGGGTAAAAGGAAAGAGCCTGACACCCAAGCGTCTGGCCCAGGGGGGCGCTGCATATGAAGTTTATCTTTACCTTCCCTACTGTGGCCTCTCTTGGATCAGCCCTGCAGTCACTAGCAGTGATTTGAGGTGGTTCATTCATATTTTGGGGTGGGGAGCAGCGGTCTCTCAGCCACAGTGCAGCCTTGGAGCCGGCACCTCAGCAAAGGAAGTTGCCCTGGATTTGCAGGGCACCCGTCATTGCTGCAGCTCCAGGGAGAAGTGAAACTGCGAAGAGGAGCAGGATGGGCCAAAACCACAAAAAAAAAAAAAAGGGTTGTTGTTTTTTTTCTAAACTTGGAGAGCAACCCTGTGACATGTCTGTGTGCTGCAGCTGCCCCTGACCACTTACATCCTCTGTCTGCCATAAACCCCTCCCTGAGGGCAGGATAGCCCATTCAGAGATACTCATCTTGCTCTGAGAGTGCTAGGTCCTGCTTGGGATTCTCCAGGCTCAATCTGTCACCTTTGATGCGTGCAGCATCCCCATTTCCTGAGCCCAGACTCCCCCGTTTCCCTGCATTTAATCCAAGCAAAGAGGATGAAATGGCTTTTTGGTGGAGGAAGGGGAGCTGGTATTGCCTAGGACATCCTGCCCCCTGCATTTTTTTTTCCAGCTTATCTTTGATTAACCCTGGGACTGATGATGAATCAGCACAGTTTCCACTCGTGACACCAGGAAGGCACTTGCTCACCCCGTTTCGGTGGGATGCAACTGCTTGAGGAGGTGGAAACACTGCTTGATGCTCCCCACAAAACTCAGCTGATCTTTTTAAGCCACATCCTGAGCTTTTTGGGGTGGTCTCCTCACTTCCTGACCAGCTCAGCTGAGCTGGTTCAGGTCACCAATCCAGTAGCTGAGTCCCATTTTGGGTGCTGAGGCGACCCATCTCAGCCCCACAAACCCTGACCTCTCTGCTTCCTTCCTCCCACAGCTATCGGGGCCTGACTCTGGTACTGACCTTCCTCTCCTACACCAGCTACCACCTCTCCCGAAAACCCATCAGCATCGTCAAGGTGAGCTCCAGCCTCACCACTGCTCTGGGGATGGAACCTGGAGAGGGGAGGGGGGTGCTGACAGCGCCTCGATTTCACCCCCTCTCTCTCTCCCTGCAGAGCCAGCTGCACCCCAACTGCTCGGCCTTGGGGCCAAACCCCCACAATGACTCCAACAGCACCACATGGTGCTGCTGGGCCCCCTTTGGTAAGGCTGAGCCCCCCCAGGCACCCCAAACCCCACACTCGTGGCAGCCGAGCTGGGATCCCCCTGTTCCCTAAAAGCAGGTGGTGGCCAGGGTTTGGCAGGGGGCCGGCTGCTCCTTAGGCACCGGAGGTAATTAAGTGATAAACTTCTGTCCCATGCCCCTGGGCCGAAGGGCAGCTGTGGGTGGTGAAATCCAGGACAGGACCAGGTCCCAGTGCCGGTGGCACCCAGCCATGTCCCCAGAGGCCACCATGGAGACCAGGCTTTTGGGAATGGGGGACGAGACTGAGCCGGCCGCCACAGGCAGGGGACACAAGATGGGGACCAGGCTGAGGTGGCACTGATATTTGTTTTCCAGATGGGGACAACTACAAGGAACTTTTTGGGGCGCTGGATAATGCCTTCCTGGTGGCCTACGCCATCGGGATGTTTATCAGGTACCCAGGGCCTTTCCCTCCTCTCACCAGTTTGCACCAGTCTGGCGGAAGCTGGTTTCCATTGGGATGGGGTTGTGCTAACAGGGAAGCAGCCAGGGATCCGCTCAGGATTCGGGTGCTGGCTCGGTGTGATGATGCCCAGTTGCTGGCATCACCAGCAGTGTCGTGCTCTTCCCTCTCTCTGCAGCGGCATTTTTGGGGAGCGCCTCCCTCTGCGCTACTACCTGTCGGGGGGAATGGTGCTGAGCGGGCTCTTCACCGCCCTTTTTGGCCTCGGCTACTTCTGGAACATCCACGTCCTCTGGTACTTCATCGTTGTGCAGGTGTGTTGTGCTGGAGGCTGCCCGGGCTTTATCACCGCGGCCTCATCCTGGTTTTTCAGTGGCCTTCGGGGGTTGGGGTGGCCCAGTTTCTGAGCACCGAGCATTTCCACTCCCCGCAAAACCTGGCTGCGCGTGGCGTGGGCGTCGAAACCGCCGGGCGTGCCCGTCTCCAAGCAGCGCGGGCAGCTGGTTTGGCAACACCGGCCACTCCCAGTTTAGCCGTGGAAGCGATGCAAACCGCTCCAGGATTGCCCCAGCAGGGAAAAAAACCAAACCAACCAAGTGTTTTCTTAACAGCTTTGGAATAGGGGTGGCTATTTTTGAGGCCCAGTTGCCCGAAACAGTGCAGGGGGTGCGTGGCTGTGGTCGGTGCTTGCTGGGTGATGCTCCCCGTCTCTTGCCAGGTCTGCAATGGGTTGGTGCAGACGACTGGCTGGCCTGCTGTCGTGGCTTGTGTTGGAAACTGGTTTGGCAAAGGAAAGTGAGTTTTTCTCCAGCGTGTCCCGTGCCAGTCCTGATCCCTGTTGACCCTGGTAGCCACCCCGGTGCCACTGACCCGGCCGTGTCCCCACCAGGAGAGGTTTGATCATGGGCATCTGGAACTCGCACACCTCCGTCGGCAACATCTTAGGGTCGCTCATCGCCGGTGCCTGGGTTTCCTCTGCCTGGGGCCTGTCCTTTGTTGTGCCTGGCATCATCATCGCCGTCGTGGGCATCATCTGCTTCTTCTTCCTCGTGGAGTGTGAGTGTTGTCATCTGGGCCACAGCTGACAGCCAGTGTAATATATACAATTTTCCACCTTGCCCATCTCTAAGCATTTTTGGCAATCCCTAATACTAATTTCTGACCTGTGGCTGGCAGGGATGTGGATCTGACCACCGTGGGGATACTCAGCATCATTGGGGTTGTCCAGGCAGGCTCATCCCCCGTACCAGACACTCCTCTGAGCCTGTCTTGCTAGGAAATATCATGGAAGTCCTTTGGGTTTTGGGGAAGAGGGTACCCAGAGGTGCAGCCTAGACCTGGGGGTTCCCAGCCACTGTGAGATGCTGGAGGGAGAGCAGGTGGGGTGGGGTTGGTCCAGGCTCTCCTCACAGGGTATTTATTCTTTCTCCCTGCAGATCCTGAGGACGTTGACTGCAGTCCACCTCTGCATCATGTGAGTCGCGCCAATTCCCAATGAGCCTGTCCTGGGCTGGGCGTCGCTCAGGGCGGAGTGAAATAAACTGGGTCATCAGGTTGTAAGGGCAGGAATTAGAGCAATGTTCAGTTGTCATTGGGGATGATTATTCCTCTGCCACTGGGAGCATCCTCTGGGTCATGCCCCGGCAGCAGAGCCAATGTTTGAGCCTCCTCCAGCCATGAGAGCCACATCTGCTGCTTTCGGCTTGATTTTAGATGGCCTCTGATGAGGATCCTGGAGGAGTGACCACCAGTGAGAAGGATCCTGAAGCAGTCATCTCCAATGAGGGCCCACTCAGCCTCCCAGACCAGAGCAGTGTGAATCGCTCCAACAGCCCCAAGGAGCCCGCTGAGGAGCCTGAAGCCATCAGCTTCCTTGGGGCACTTCGGATACCTGTGAGTGCTGGGATGGAGGAAAGAGCAAAGCCAGAGCAGCTCAGAGGATCCACAGGGCAGAAAATGGGAAAAACCTACCATCCAGAGGAGTTTGGGGGAAGGAAGCTCCTCTGATGTCCCCTCCTCTCCTCCCAGGGTGTGGTGGAGTTCTCCCTGTGCCTGCTCTTTGCCAAGCTGGTGAGCTACACCTTCCTGTACTGGCTGCCCCTCTACATTGTCAATGTTGGTGAGTTTTGGGGACAGCGAGGCGGGAGCGAGCCTGGCAAGGGAAGCATCTCCTCACCCCTGTCCTCTCCCCACAGCTCATTTCGGTGCCAAGGAAGCCGGGGACCTGTCGACCCTCTTTGATGTTGGGGGTATTTTAGGTTCGTCAACATCCCAGGGTGCAGGGGGTGGATCAGGGATGATTTAGGGACAATTCTGGCCTTGACCAACCTTGGCTGGTCCCCCCTACAGGCAACACCACCTCTTTCCCCCGAGAGGTTTATTCAGTGTTCCCAGCACTCAGCAGGCAGCAAACGCCCCTCTGTTTCATTTTGGCATCCATTTGTTTTGATGACCGTCACAGCCTCTTTCCTCGGGTCTCGCTTGCTCAGGCACTCCTTTTCCTACAGTCTGCAAGCGTGGAAGAGACCAGAGAGGCATGGAAGTGCTGAGAAACCATCTGCAGGGAGGGTGTGGAAGGGATAAATCAAAGCTCTTCACTCTGATATTATTATGTTTAACCTCGGGGGCATCCCTGCTCAGAAGACGGGGGCTGAGAGAGCATCACGGTGGGCTTGAGGCTGAGGCAGGGCGAAGCTCTGCCTTTGGGGTGGTGTGACTGACACCTGCCACTCTTGTAGGGGGGATCTTCGCCGGCCTCATCTCTGACTACACCGGCGGCAGAGCCACCACGTGCTGCGTGATGCTGGTGGTCGCCGCTCCCATGGTGAGCTGTCACGCGGGCCCAGAACCCCGTCACGAGGCTTTCCTCTGCGCCGGCTCCTTTGAGTCACAGCTGCCTTCCTCTTCCCAAGCGCCCGGGATAAGCTGGTCACACGCTCGGCTGAGATGAGAGCTGGGGTTGATTCACGTGCCCAGATGTTCCCGGGAAGGATGTCCAGCTCTAAGGGTTGGGAAGGGATTGCCGAGACTTTGACAACTAAAAAAAAAAATCTCTGTAGGTTTTTCCATCCTGCCATAACTCTGCTCAAAGCCTTGGGGGTCCCACCGAGCTGGTCTGGCTTTTGTCTCTTTGGTTTTCATCCCAAAATCCCCCATGCCAACAGCCTCACGCTCTGCTGGAGCTTGGCTTGGACATCCTTCCCAAGCACCTGCACGGAGCTCATTTGGCTTTGCTTCCACAGCATGGCTAATTAGCTGTAATCCAATCCCGGCTGCTCTGGGCTGGGAGCCTCTCCCGCCCAAGGAGCTGGCGCACGCTGGGAAGCAGAGGGGCTGCGTCACGTCCACGGCCCCGAGAGCGCCGTTGGGACAAATTATGTCTGGCTGCAGCCGTGGGAGGCGGCAGAGCCTCACTGGCCATAAATCGTGGCAGCACCTCTGTTTGCCAGCTGCCAGGTATTTCATCATGCCAGTGGGATGCAGAGGTCAGGGGTGCACTCAGCCCCCCATCTCAGCTGGAGCTTGGCACGAGCAGTAATTCAGGGCCCCACATTCTCCATCCAGTCCCAGGGTACTGCTGCAAGGAGAACGCTTGGTGAAACAGCTGGGGTAGCCAAAACTGGTTCACCTCGTGTCTCTTTTCCAGCTGTTCCTGTATAACCACGTGGGTCAGAACGGCATTGGCACATCAATAGGTAAGGAGCTCCGTGGTGCAGCCTGGTCCTGTCGCTGAAGTGATGGAAAACACTGTGGATTCACCTCCCTTTGTTCCTCCTCTTGAGCCAGGCTCCCAGGCTGAATTTGGGGGAGGGTGGTGTTGGATGAGTGTTCACTGCCTGCTGGGTGGGATCTCCGTGGGAGAATGGAGATGGATGTGTGGGACAGCAATGTCCACACGCAGGCTGGGGATGATGGATCCAATGTCCTGCTGCTCCCTGCACCTAACGATTTAATCTCTTCCCGGGTACCTCTGCAGCGATGCTGATCATCTGCGGTGCTCTGGTTAACGGGCCCTACGCGCTCATCACGACAGCGGTGTCGGCAGATTTGGTAAGAGGTGCACCTCAGACCCCGCCACGCTGCCCTTGCACACCCAGAGGCTGTTCCCTCTTTCCCAGAGGGATGTTTTGCTGGGATTTTCGCCCTTTACCTTTGTTTTCCAACGCCTCCGAAGCCCAGTGGAGGAGGGCAGAGCTGTCACACCTGGTGCTGCGCTCTGCACCCTCCCTTAAACACAGGGGGTTTTCCTGTTGCTTTTTCACCTTGGCCACATCACTGTTTTGGCTTTGCTGCATCTCCCTCTGAGCACAAGCAGAGTGGAAATAAATACTTGATGGCAAATCCCCTGGGAATTCCTGCCCACTCTTGGCCATCCAGGTTTTGCCATGGTTTGGCTGCAGGCAGCATTTGAGTTTGGTCTTCCTGTCCGTGGCTGGGTCTGACACCGGGAAATTGCAGCCTTGGACATCGGCCTCACTCTGGGATATGCCGGCCGTGCACCCCAGAGCTGCTTTTGCTCCTTATGCTTTATTCCTCCATCCTTACAGGGAACCCACGAATCTCTCAAAGGAAATGCCAAAGCCCTTTCGACTGTCACGGCCATCATCGACGGCACGGGATCCGTTGGTGCGTGTGGCTGGGGCGTGAGGGGTGTCCTGGGCCCCTCTCCTGGGAGAAGGGGCTGATGTTCCTCGTGTGCCCCCGCAGGTGCTGCGCTGGGGCCGCTGCTCGCGGGGCTCATCTCTCCCACGGGCTGGAATAATGTCTTTTACATGCTGATAGCAGCCGACGTCCTGGCTTGTCTGGTAGGTCTCTCCTTGGCAGGACTCCTTTCTCTACCCTGGGCTCCCTTTTAGCTGTCTGCTCACTGGTGGAGGGCACAGATGGTTCTCAGACATCCAGGCACGGGGCAGACTGCAAAGGCCTGTGTTCACTCCAAGGCTCTACTTTCACTTGGCTTTTCCCAACGACCTCCTCCTCGCAGAGGTTCAGTTCGTACCATCTCTGCTAGGAAGAGCTGTAGAATTGATCTCCTGCTGATGGCAATACTCGTGCCAAGGCTGGAGGCTGCAGTGCCACCAGCCTTGCCGCCACCCTCCGCCCTTCCTCTTGCAGCTCCTTGCCCGTGTGGTGGTCAAAGAGGCGCGTGGCTGGTGCGGCCCCATGGCGAGGCAGAGAGGGTACGTAGTTACCACTCCGGGGCGGCCTCCGGTCCCGCAGTGCCCGAACACGGTGTCGGTGCTGCTGCAGAAAGATGTTTGTTATCCCTTGCTGTCGCTGCTGCATCTTCGCGTGCCTGCCCCGTGTCTCGTTCCTGTGGCCTCAGAGACATTTCCACCTCGAGCCAAGGCAGCGCCTGGGGGATTTTAGCCGTCTGCACCTCAAAAAAAAACCCCACACTTGGGGTGCTAAACACAGCGTCCTTGTGTCTTTGTAGCTCTAGTGTGCAGCTAACAGAGTCAGTGATGGATGGGAAGTAGCTCGGTGTAAGTATCTTCACTTGAGCCCTGAGGATTAAACACAAACGCAAGCCTGATTCGTTCTGATTCTGAGTTTCGCTTTGCAGGCTCAGCCTAGAAGTAGCCACTCCCCCAATCATTTAGGGCCGAGATCAAGATTTGGGAATCAAAAGATCAAATTGCAGTGGCTGGGGAAGAGTGCGGGAGGGGATGGGAGGAAGCGGGGAGAGGGGGATGTGGCTGGACAGTTCATCCTTGTCTCCAGCTGACTTAGGAGACACTGGCCCAGATGCCCAATCGATTGGGATTGATTAATGCACTTGAAACAACGGAATTTATAGGCTTTGCCCACCTGTGCTACTGAGCTTGATTATACACAGCCAGGGCTCTCTAATCAAATCTGTAGCGAAATCAAATCGAATCGCTGCAGCGAGCGTATAAATAATCTCCAAATCAGCACCGGCCTGGCTCTGATTGCCACCAACAACCCCGTGTGACACCTAGAGGAAGGGGCCACAGCCCGTCCTTGGCAGTGGGGCTGCCAGACCCCGACCCCCTGCGAACATTTCGTCCCTTATGTCTTGTGTTTGCAGGTGAAAGACCAATAGTCTGGGCCTCGTGCTGCGGTAAGTGCGGCCCAAATCTCCTTCTCCGGCTGCCGGTGGAGGGCTGCCAGGTTCTGCTCTCCTGTGCTGGTTAGGGTGACGGCTGTCCTAGGGCTGACAGCATCCGTGTTTGCACCAAATACTGGCTGCTTTCTGCTGGGGGAAGCAGCTGCCTCAGTTTGCGGCAATGTCCCGAGGGCTTTGGGGAGCGTCTCTGGTGCGGCTTGCAGAGAAGAGCCAGCAAACGCTGTAGGATTTTTGGGGACATTTCAGGCTTGGCCGGAGACAAAACAGTGCCTGGATCTCCTCCTTGCGCCTGCTTCTCCTGCTCGTGGTGCGGACGGGGCTGGGCTTTCCTGGCAGAGCTGTCTTCCCTTTCCATCGCAGCGTCCACCATCGATCCCAACAGCTGCGGGACCATGCCCTGAGCCGCTGGCTTCTCTCCCCGCAGGTTTAAGGAGTTTTGACGCGTCCCCTGCGAGCAGCCCCAAGGCCAGAGGGAGGAGAGAGGCTGGGGCACACCGGGAGCGCGGGCGTCTGGGCAAAGCTGCGGCCCGGCCTCGGGCACGGCCCCGCGGGATCACTGCCACCATGGCTTTGCTTCCAACGGAGGCAGGGGCGAGGAGTAGTCAAAGGGCCCTGGCCAAACGGTTTTCTGGGGTCAATTCTTCACCATCGGCCGTTTTATTAATAAAAACATGCAAAAATCTGTGTGGCCACTCCATGCCGTGTCCTGGCGGGGCTCAGCCGAGCCTGTGACTACTTGGGAGCAGTGATCACACCCCTCTTCTTGCTTTGCTCCGTGTGCAGTCTCTGGTTTGTGAGCCTGCCCCCATCCAGATGCTCGGTGTTCCAGGGTCTGGGTCAAGAGGACGATGCCAAATCACTTTAGGCACTGCCTCCCCAACAAAGCGCTGCTTATTCTACACAGGAAACATCCCTGGGCTGAGCCCAGATTAAGCTGGGTTTACTCCTTGACTCATCCCCCCCACAAAAAAAAAAGACTAAACCCAACATTTTCCCTGATTATTAATATTTCGCTCCCAAAGCAGGGCATGCATCCACCCCCCGCACCGCGATGAACTGCTCACACACTCCGGCCGCTCTCGGTGAGGTGGTGCGAGCAGCTGATGATCTTCGAAGCTTCCTAATTAGGAGGGGCCCCAGGAGGTTCAGGCGGTGCCGCTGGCTGCCAGCCCTGCCGGCTCCGCGGGCAGGGATGGGGCTCAGAAACCCCCACGGTGTCGATTGACTGAAGCCAGGGCCAGCTGTGCAGCCAGCTGTGTGCTCCGAGGGGGGAACACCGACTTTGATGTGCGCGGAGCAGGGGCGCTGGGAAGCCACGGGATTGTGACTGCATCCCCCGGGATGTGTTTGCATCCCCTGGGGTGGCTGCACTCCCCTGGCATGTGTCTGCATCCCCTGGGATGTGGCTGCAGTCCCTTGGGATGTGTCTGCAGTCCCCTGGGATGTGTTTGCATCCCCTGAGATGTGGCTGTATCCCCTGGGATGTGTCTGCAGTCCCCTGAGATGTGTTTGCATCCCCTGGGATATGTCTACATCCCCTGGGATGTGTTTGCGTCCCCTCAGATGTGTCTGCATCCTGTGGGATGTGTTTGCATCCCCTGAGATGTGTTTGCATCCCCTGAGTTATGACTGCATCCCTTGAGATGTGACTGCATCCCCTGGGATGTGTCTGCATCCTGTGGGATGTGTTTGCATCCCCTGAGATGTGTCTGCATCCCCTCAGATGTGACTGCATCCCCTGGGAGGTGGCTGCATCCCCTGGGATGTGTTTTTGCATCCCCTGGGATGTGGTTTTGCATCCCCTGGGATGTGTTTGCATCCCCCAGGATGTGTTTGCATCCCCTGGGATGTGTTTGCATCCCCCAGGATGTGTCTGTATCCCCTCACCACCCGGGGATCACGCCTGGGCAGGCTGCAGATCACTGCCCAGAGCAGTGCCCGGTGCCGGGGGCTCTGTGTGTGCAACTCCAATTGACTTCACCTCCTTGGATCTTGACCCGAGGAGAGAACATCTGGGCCTGATGTGATTTTATTAAGTGCTGATTTCATCAGCGAAAGGGAAAAAAGGAGGGAGCTTGCCAGCCCGTCGGACCAGGTCCCTGTAAACCTCTGAAGGCGATGGAGTGGCACAGGGCATCAGGCAGCTTGGAGAGTGCCAGCTGCAGGTTTGAGGTGGCCAAACAACGATGGCCTTTGATCCCCTCCACTCTGACCGGCGATGCTCAGTGGGCTTTGGTGGGAAAAAAAAAAAGCAGGAAAAATGACGGGGCAGGCAGAGAAAAGCAAAGTTCCCAACTGCCCTTTTTCCCAGGAAAACATCAATCCCACTGGGCTAAGCCCTGATAGAGCCATAGGGAGAGGTGTCACTGCAGGGGCTGTCTCAGCACAGGGCTGACCCTGCGGTGTCCCCAGGCACTGCCTGGTGGCACATGTGGCCTCTGTGGCCACAAGGACCTCGCTGCCAGCAGAGATCCCTGAGCTGGGCTGAGAACGGCCCTGTCAGTGCACGTGTGATGCTTCATGACCATTCCCTTTTGGAGAGAGGAGAGGGGCTCAAAATACCTTTTTAAGCAAAAAATTCCTTAAGTCCTGACACACACGGGAGCTTTATTGCAACAGCAAGTCGGTTTGGGGATTTTTTCCCCCCATCCTTCCTCTTTTTTTTTTTTTTTTTTTCCTTTGCCTTTCCCCCCTCCTGCTTGTTCTTTCAGCTGCTTACAATTTTTCCGGGACAAATTTAGGCCTGGGCTGTGTCCCACTTATGTTTGGAAAGTCTGAACAGCCTTGGCTCCACTGCCAGGAGTGAGGAGAAAGGGCACACAGCCCATGGCAGTTTTAAACTTAAAAAGAGCCAAATGCCAAAGAAAACTCCAGATCTCACTCACTGAGCTCTGGAATTGAAGGGTGAGAGGGAAGGCAGAGAGGGGATCTCCTGGGTTTGCCTTAGCCAAAAAAAACCCAAACCCTGTTTAAATGGAGCTGAGCTTGTCTGGGAGGAGTCTGGGCGACAACTTGCCTTGTTCCTTCTCTGCTGGATAAAGGGCTGCTGCTTTTCCTCTGCCACGAGCCCTGAGAGCAGGGACATGCATCCACCTCTGTGCTGCCATGGGACAGATCCCACCTCAAATGGTCTCTTTGGGATCGGCAGGTGCAGCTTTTGTGCTCTTCTGCAGGTGACCCCTCAGTGCCGCACCGCAGCGATGCCATTCACCAGGAGCGGCTTGGGAGGAGGCTGCACGGATTTTGGGGTCTGCTGGGAAGGTGGAGAGGTGGCTGGGGCTGTGATTACCTATGCAAGGAGCAGCTGGCAAAGGCTGAAGGGCTTTTTAATTAGCAGCCAAAGGCAAATCAAGATCCAACAGCGGGGAAGCTGAAGTCAGCAAAGTCAAGGTGGAAATCTGAGGGCAGTTTTTCCAGCGAGGGTAATTAAGTGCCAGCAGAGAGCAGCGTGAGACATGAGGAATTGCCGTCATTCAAGGACCTTAAATCAAGGAGAGGAGTTTCCCCCGCAGACACTCCTGCTCCTTCCATCTCTGCTTTGGCACTGCTCTCTGCCCTCAGGCTGCTCAGCCTGGCACTACCCGGGCACGAATCCTGGTGCAGGGGCGTCCCTGCTCATTTCTAACCGGCCAGGCAGAGAATTTAGGGAGGGAAAAGGGCTGCTTTTCCAGCTGACCTGAAAGCAGCCAGCCTGCCTTCATCCTGGACCTGGGGTCTTTTACCACGACAGATTTCTTGCGCCGAGGTTCAGCCCGAGGTTTTTTTTGCTTGCACCTCGGGACTCAGCAGATCTGGTTCTCTCATCCTGCCGGAGGAAGGCTTGGATCAGTTTGGGCTGGTGTTGGTTTTCTTATCTTCTTTTATTCTTCGTGTTGGAGCCGGGATTAGTGCACAGGAGTCATGGTTTGGTGTTTGGACTCGGTGTTTATCAATTCTTATCTATATTACAGCTTCACGAGTTGTCAGCTCGAACCAGCAGGTTAGAAAACGGAGGTAAAACGGACTCAGACAACGCCCCAAATCCTCCATATTGCTTCACATACATTTTACTATATTCTAAAAATCTTAAAATCTAAATTTCCAGTATTCCAACAGGCTGGGGCAAGGCTCCTTGTCTATAACATCCTCCAAAGTCCCCAAATCCCCACCAGCAGCTGAGAGGTTGGGGTTTAAACAAACCTGCCCTCCTGTGGCACATTTATTCCAAAATAAAGGATCAGGCTGCTAGATGGAGGCAGATGTGCTAGCAAGAGTTTATCCTCTAGGAGCTGGAGCTTTGGGATGGGGATGGAAGCAAAAAATCATCATTTGGGGCTGGTTGGGAGGCAGCTCTGGCTCATACCAATTCCTTGACGTGGTCTTTCCTTTTCAAAAAATAAACAGGAACCATTTGGAAAGCCCCTATGTGGGGAGGAGCAGAACTCCCCAGAATAAATAAATACGCAGAGAGCCCGGGGCTGAGTTCATCCAGCTGGTTGTTCCCCACTGCCAGGGATTGTGAAGGAGGAGGATGAAGCTCAAAATGTCTCAGTGGGGGTGAGAGCACGTGAGGCTCTTTCCCCATTTAATGGGATTTTTGGGAAAATGCAGAAATGGCCTCCTTTAGCAGGATCTACTGTGTCCCTCTTGCAGCAACAGCTTTCTGCTCTCCCCAAAAGAACTGCCGCACTATCAGCCTTTCGACTCATTTTAGTCACAAACAGTTTAAGGGGACAGAAAAAGCACTTATTTTGGGTTGAATTACAGCAAAAAATGGGGAGAAGTTTCACATTCCTGCTTTCAGGGCCGGGTTTTTAGTGCCCCAGCTGCTTTTGCCGTGGTTTCCCTCCCATTTGCTGGCCTGAAGCCCTGGTGAAACGCTGCTGTGGCTTCACTGAGGCTCCCCAAATCATCCCACAAACACAGGGATAACAACACAGCAGGCACAGGGCTGGAGCCGCCAGACAAACGCCGTGCTCATAAACGTTATCAAGATGCTGAATTAAATATGAATTTTGTTTCAGGCGTGGAATCAAAATCACCAAGAGACCCCAATGTGCTTGTGTTGCACAAACACTCAGCATTTCCTCAACACACTCCTTCGGCTCCCTCGGACACGGGCAGCAGGACAGAAAGGGATTGAGCATGGCTGCAGTTTGGAAAGTGGAGATGCCTCTTCTCTGCTTTTTTTGGGGACTGTACTTCTATTTTTTAGCTGATTGAGTCAGTGCTCTGGGGTGCTGGGGCATTTTCTGCCGGGGAAGCATCACCTCCACGCCCACTGGCTCTGCCTTATCAATCTTTCATGTCCTGAAAGCCCTGCTTGGTGACTGGCAGCTGTCAGGACAGGGCTGGAAAAAAGCCAGTCGGTTCTTTAATTTACTGTCTTCAGTTCAAAATGAAAAATAATAGTAATAAAAAAAATCTCTAAAAAAATTAAAAATCTGAGTTTCTGCCCTCAAGTTTTTGGCTGTGTTGACCCTGACCACTGCTCAGGGTTGGCTCACTGGTTCTGACCTCTCTGCCTGCTCAGCCATGGAAGGCTGAGCAGCTCCATCCCCATGGGGCTGGAGAACACGAGCCATAACAGAACCCACCTCACCCTGTGACCTGGGCACTGGTGCAGCAGGGAGGGTAAAGGCTCCTTCCCTGCTACAAAACAGCCACAGGATGCTCCAGAGACCACCAAAAAAAAGCTTTTCTTCTGCAATTTAAAAGCCTTTTGAGATTTCGTGCAAGAAAACAAACTGCTGCCACTGAGAGCACAGAGCAGCAGTGGCTGTGCAGACCGCTCGTGCCACCGCTGCTCAGGTTCCTCTCAGCACAGGCCGATGGCTGGGCTCTGCTTCAGGACTGTTCCAAAGGCTTCCACCCAAAAACAGGGACAAAACTGGGATTCAACCCCATTGCTGCTCCTGCAAAACACAGAGAGTGTTTTCTCCTGCAAGAGGGGGAAATAGGGACAGGGAAGGTGTTGGAATTGACCAGCAGCTTCAGCAGGATCTATGCTAGAATTGAGCGATGCTTTGAAGTTTTAGGGAAGCAGCAGCTCCGAGCCTTTGGCAGCAGCCAGGGTGACACCTCAGGGCCTCCACAGGCGTTCAACACACAGGTACAACACTTTTCCATGGCTGGCAGGACTGCCCAGCACAAGGGAGGGCAGACACAGCTCTTCCCCCACTGCTGGGGAGGGCAGAGTTCCATTCGCTGTTCTGGCATCACTCTGCGTGTTATTCACTCCCCACTCCAAAGCCCCTGATTTCCAGTCCAAGGGACCATCCCAAATAATCCATGGCCACACACTGATGGTCGTTTGGTTTCTTTTTCTCAACCCCCCACATCTGCCCCAGAAAAAGGCAGTTCTCATGGGCACTGTCACCACAGTGTGGCCAAATGTGACATCCCTGTGGAATAAATAAAGCCTGAGTCGGGGATTTCTCAAAGAGTTTTATTCAACCACAGTGAAAAAGGAGCAGTAACAAACATCTCTTGTGGGTAACAGTAACAAACCATCTCGGTTCAGGTCAATGCACTGAACCAGGAGCAGCACCAAGTTCCTGGATCTCAGCTCTCCTGTAAACGAGAGCAGGATCCAGAGGTTCACACACCTTTGCAGGTGCAGAGCCTTGAACCCCCAGGGGAAGAAGGGGCTCGTGCTCAGACCAAACTTTGCTTTTTAAGATGAAGCAAAGACTTCACTTTCTTCGCTGGCTCTTCCTGAGCTCAGAAAGAACACCGTGGTCACCTCCAGAACAGTCTCCTGGGGTCTCTCTCTGGTTTATTCCCATGAAATCGGGATTTGCTCTTTGCAGAGATTGCTGTCTCTAGCTGCTGTGGAGCGGCTTGGCATACAAAGGCTCCATGAGGTGATAAATCAGGAACAGGAAGAGGCACCCGAGGAAGACCAGGCTCATCACAGCCAGGAGGATGAAGCGGCCAATGAGGAAGGTGTCCACAATCTGCAGGGAGGAGAAACACAAAGAACCCAGCACGTCACAGCCCCAGCCTGCTCCAGGAGCCTGGAGGGAGCACGCTATGTCCTGGAAATAGGAACCACTGGGGCTCCCCCAGATTTCCCTCCTTGCTTTTCATCCCTGGCCATGGGCACTCTCTGGGATGCACAGTGTGCAACGAACGAGAACAAGAATCCCTGCAAAAAGCTGTTGGGAATGTTAATGTGGAGCAGCACAGTCCTGAGCAGAGGGAAGAGACAGCAGTCAAGCCCTGAAGCAGTTCTCCCCATCACAAACCTCCAGCCCTGCTTCCCTTTCAGAAGGGAGACAGTGAGAAAAGAAAAAAAAAAAAAGCTATGGTAGCTAGGCAAGACACAAAGAGAAGCCCAGAGCGAGGAGGCTGTTTATGAAATCCCCTCTCTGCTCCCCAGACCCCCCAGAGCTCTGCTCAGCCCCGGCTCAGCTTTATCCATCGCATTAGCTCAGCCCTGGTGCTCCTGCAGAGAGTCTCTGGTGAGCCAAGCGCCGGCTCCTTCTGCACGTTTCACTTTTTAATTAGCCAATTAGCAGAGTTTTGGTGCAGAAAGCCCAGGTCATGTATTATTGATAGGCAGGGCAGGTCCAGTCCAATTGAAGATCCGTAAAGAAGAAATAAGCTTTCCAATTCCATTTGCCTCCCGGGCAACAAACACGCACTGGGCTGCCCTTCATCTCACTCCTAACCTTCAGACGAGCAGGTCAGATGTGACACGGGCAGGAGAAAAGAACGTTACAAGTATCTTTTAGTAGGGATTTACGCAGAACAAGAACCAGAAGAGCAATAATTAACATGAGTTAATAATAGAACAGAGGAAGCGGCGCCTGAAAGGCCCCAAAACTTTGTGTATTCAAAGCCCAAAGAGCTCTGGGAGAGCTCAAGGCGGCAGATCCAAAAACGGGGGCAGATCCCTGTGCCTGACAACGCAGACGGCATCATGCTGAAGCACGGCAAGAGCCGACAAGAGAGCTAAAGAGCTGTAGCTGGGCTTTAATCAGAAAAGAGAGCTGAGGGGAAAGCGAAAGGCTGCAGAATTGGAAGGGAAACGATAAGGAAAGGGAAAGGCAGAGAGGGAGCAGAGGCTGCTGGAGCTGGGAGGGACCAGAGCAGGAGGGCACAGAGCCCCAGGGGACGGGAGGAGGGGAGCCAAACCCCACGGGTCAGGCGGACTAGTGTGTAAATCAGCAATTTAGTTAGAGAAATTAATAGTTACCTGCTCCAAAGCCTGTGCCAGCGGAAGAAGGAGCCGCAGGGGACCAAAAAGGCAGCACGGGGCAATCCCCTTGGGCACCGGGGATGGTGCCGGGGCTGTCGCTGAGGTCAAAGCCCATTCCCGGGGCTCAGGGCATCCTTGCGGCCCATCCCCGGGGAAAAGACGCATCCGAGGCCATCCCCAAGGAAAAGGCTCATCCCCGGGACTGCAGGGCAAGAGCCGGGGCCGTGCCTCGCTCTCCGGGCCCATCCCGGGGCCTCGGGGCACGGCCGGGGCACCGCCCCTCCCTCCCGGCCCCTCATGCCCGGGCTCACCTCCTCAGCGCCGGCTGGGGCCGGGCTCTCGCCCTCCCGGGGGAAGAGCACCAGCGCGGCCGTGAGCGCGGCGGCTCCGAGCGCCACGGGCACCGCGGCGACCCTGCGGCGACAGCGGGGCGAGCTCAGCACCGGCGGCACCGAACCCCCGCGCCCACCGGGCCGGGCCCGAACCCCCGCGCCCACCGGGCCCGATCCTGCCCGGTCCCCGTCCCCGCGCCCACCGGGACGGGCCCGAACCCCCGCGCTCACCGGGACGGGCCCGAACCCCCGCGCTCATCGGGGCGGGCCCCAATCCCCGCGTCCACCGGGACGGGCCCCAATCCCCGCGCCCATCGGGGCGGGCCCGAAACCCCGTGTCCACCGGGCCCGATCCCGCCCCGTCCCCGCGCCCACCGGGCCCGATCCCGACCCCTTCCCCGCGCTCACCGGGCCCGATCCCGCCCGGTCCCGCGCTCACCGGGCCCGATCCCGCCCCGTCCCCGCGCTCACCGGGCCCGATCCCGCCCCGTCCCCGCGCTCACCGGGCCCGATCCCGCCCGGTCCCGCGCTCACCGGGTCCGATCCCGCCCCGTCCCCGCGCTCACCGGGCCCGATCCCGCCCCGTCCCCGCGCTCACCGGGCCCGATCCCGCCCGGTCCCGCGCTCACCGGGCCCGATCCCGCCCCGTCCCCGCGCTCACCGGGCGCGGCCGGCGCGGGCCAGCGCCAGCACGAGCAGCAGCGCCATGGCCCAGAGCAGCAGCAGCGCCAGCACCCCCGGCCCCACGCCCAGCGCGCCCGCCATGCCGCCCCGCGCCGCCGCTTCTGCCTAGCAACCGCGCGGCGCCGGCCAATCAGCGCTGCCCGCGGGGCGCCCCGCACTGTCTATTGGCTGAGGGGCGGAGGGCGGGGGCGCGGCCGCCGCTGTCCCGGCGTTTCCCATTGGCTGAGGGTGGAGGGTGGGCGGGGCTTTAGGAGCGTCGCAGTAGGCGGGGGCGCGCCGGGGAAACCAAACCCGATCGCGGCTCCGATCCCGATCCTGGTTCCTATCCCGATCCCAGCCCCGATCCCGGTCCTCATCGCGGCCCCCACCCCGGTCCCAGTCCTATTGAACCCCTGCCCTCGTGGCCTGATGGAATCCGCGGGATTCCGCTCCAGCCTCTCCCCGTCCCGCGGCACAGCCCCCGTCCCAGAGCTCGCAGATGCTCCCGGTGGAACGGGAATTTCCCTCCCCTCCCCTCCCGGTGCAGACGGATCGGTGCCTCATTACCTCGCGCTGGCCGGTGCCACCCAGCTCCTGCGCACCCTGCTGCAGGGAGCGCCGCTGAACACGCTTTCACCCAAAAACCCTAAAAACGGAGTTGTCCACACCCTTAATTATATTTCGGGCCAAAATCAGGCAGATTTCGTTAATACAGTAACGCTGACGTGGGGTCTACAACAGGGTTTTGGAACAGCCATGCTGGGGGTCTGGGGCAGCCAAGCCAAACTAGGGAGGTTTGTCCATGCTACAAGCATCTTTTGGTATCAAGACAAGAGGAATTCCCATTTAAAATAAATATTTCAGCCTGTTTATAAATCCTGTCTCTTCGCCATCACATCTTGCCGATCACACCCAGGCCAGTGTGGTTTGATGAGTGACTTTATCATAGGATCTCAGAATTACAAATTAGTTTGGGTTGGAAAGGACTTTAAAGACGATCTAGTTCCAACCCCAGGCACTCCAGGCTCACCTACCATTTAACCCGAAAAAACCTGAACACCGATATTTTCCGTCTCAACCCCTTGAAGTCTGCAACACCTCGGCTGCATAAAATGTCACCTGAGCGGGCATTTTTTCTGTCGCTTCTTTCAAGGGGAGGAATAAACCAGCGGTTAATTATTCTGTGCAGCACCAACCTGCCTTTCCCTGTGATGGAATCAGTGTCGCCAGCATGACACCAAATGCTCCAGCGAGCAGAACGCAAACCGTCTCCCACACCTGCCTTGACTTGGCATAGAGTGGCAACCGGCTGCCAACATATTAAAAACGTATGTTTGATAGCAAATTCCTTCCTGCTCCGCTTCCTGTTGTTAATTTCACCAGGCAGGGCTTTTTCCCCTCTGCAATCCCTGCCCTGTTGATGTCCATCTCTGCCCTTCTTTTCCCAGTCTTTCTCTTCTGTTGTTCCCTGTGCTTCCTGCTGGCAATGAGCAGTGGAACGTTTGCTCCCGTTGTTTGGGAATCTCCCTTTGCTTTTCTCTGTTTTCTCATTTCTTTCTTTCTTTTTTTTTTTTTTTTTTTTTTTTTTAAACCAGGTAGTTTCTAAGCCCCCAAATTTCTTTTTCAAAGTGCTGTTTTCAACTGGAGCTTTCTCCTTCTGCCATTCCTTTTGCATCCTTTGCCTTTTCATCCAGAAGCGACAAGTTTTATTCATCAGCCAATAAGGCTTTTCCTTGGCCTATTTTTCTCTTGTACCTCTTACCCACAGCTTTTCTAATGGCCTCGTTAACATCTTCCCATATTGATTGGGTTTTTATTCCTCATCTCCATGTCTTGGTGCTGCCTTGGTAGTTTCTTGATACTAGCAACAGCAATGTTAAGCCAGTTTAAGAGTTTGAAGCAGAGAGCTTGAATCGTCCAGCTGTTGATCCTGCTGGTGGACCACACCACAGCCCAGATATTTGGTCAGAAGTTGAAGAATAAATGCAATGTACAGCCCAGCAAACTGTATATTGCATACATGGCATTCATATATACACCCAATGGCCAGCTCTGAGCCATTGTTGGTTTTAACCCCATCATGGCAGTAGGGCTGAGGGTAACTCAAGCACAGCTTTGGAGTTTAAACAATGTCCAGCAGCCCAACCCCCTCCAAAACACTTATATATTTATCCCTTTAATATTAAATGTTTTCACTATTTAATAATATATAGATACATAATGTATTACATATGATACATAGTATTTAATAATATACATTTGCACAGCCCGTATGGTATCACAGCAAGGTTTCTCTGAGCACAATGAAGGCAAATGGGAAACCCACAGACAAGGAAAACTGGGAAAACCAACCCCATTGGTGCGATATTTCCACGCACGACCTTCGCCAGAAATTTCTTCAACTCATCTGCAACAAAGCTCGTCATCCTGAACACGTCCCTCTTCTGCATCTCAGCCTCCTCCCAGCATCAGAAATGCCTTGCTGAGGATTTGCCTTGCAGACTGCTCCATCAGCCCATCAGCTGAACGCAAAAATCTGAGTTTATTGCCCAAGAATCAGTTATTGCTGGCCTAAAATGACTTTTCCTTCCAGCGTTTACCTGCTGGCGTTTGGTCCCTTTTATTGCTCGTGTCAGTGTTGCATGGCACCTGGAAAAACGGAGTAACAGAAAGTGTGAGAAAGGCAATGCTGGATATAACAGGTGAATAAAAACATGGGAGAGCAGCAAATATTGAGGATTTTTGTGTTGTTCGCGTGACTCTGGGAGAAGTCTCATATTTGTGGTGTTTTTTTCCAGGATAACTGTTGATGTAGGGAAGTTTGCTGGTGTCACACATTCAGGTTCCTCCGAGAATTTGGATTTGCACCATGTGGCATCTGCACTCAAACCCTTGTGCTGGGGACAGGACACATCAAAGTGATGACAAATGACGCGGGGATGATTAATTCCAGCTCCAACGTGTTGGATATCCATAATATAGGTACCATAAAGCCTTTCCTGGCAAGGTTCTCAAGCAATAATCTGCTTTAAATAAGGAAAAGCGGAGTCATACAGATGCTGTTGGAGGCTCATGGCCCAGAAAACCCAGTTCAAAGGATTTATTTGAGCACAAATAATTCAGTGTTGTCCCGTGGATGGGTGCTGCTGTCCTGCCAAAGAAAAGGGGTGGTTTGAAGGCTGCCTCATCACTGTGGATAGTTTTTCCCAAGGAAGAGATCAGGGAATTGGGGCATTTCTTAGCAAAGGCGTGACAAAGATCCTGAGGCTGGCATTGGATGAAATGGGCTTGGCAGAGAGATGCAATTAGTGCTGAGGCTAATTAAAGAGGACGGAGAGCTCACCTTCCTTCAAATCCTGCAAGATAGGATCACGTGGATCAAAGCTCTTTTGTGAGAGGAGCAGCCCCTAGAAACAGAGCGGGTTTGGGTCAGGATGGCTTCTTTTGGGTTAAAACCTGCAAATCCACCATGCCCAGCTCATCCTGGTGGCCAAAATAACCAACATGGCCTAAGTGTCCAACGATAATAAATGATCAAACTCTTGGTGGAGGAGTTGGAAGCGCTGAGGGGACTGATTTAAAACTGCTCGCGCCGTCGTGAGACTTCCAGTTTTACGGCTGGAGCTCCCCGGTGCTCCAATATTAGAATTAAAAAGAAACAGGCGTTGATGCAAGAAAGAAAATATTCTGCTCCTGATTTAAAGACTAGCGAATTGCTAAATATTTTTATTAGTGGCAAATTTGCAGCTTGCTGGAACTAATTTCACGCCCGGTAGATATGGAGCTTAAGCTGGGAATGGCGTTAAATTACTCTCTCGTAAGGGTGTTTAAGCCTTGTGATGGGGATCTGTTGGATGGTGGGGACCTGTCTGGGGACCCCTTTTTTGGGGGGGATTCCTTGTGGTTTGGGAGTCTGGAGATGGTGGTTGGGGAAAAGAGTGCGAGTACACACTTAACGTTTCATCCTTGGTGTGAAAGGAATCATCATGCAACCCTCATTTGCATAAATTTGCTTACGGGGTTTTGCTGCAAACCAGTGTGGTCATGAGGCCCCAAGGTTCTTTCAGCCTGGGAAGGCGTTATTTATGCTTTAGGGGTATTTTGGAGATTACTCAGGATACCCAGCATTTAGCTGATTTTGTTAATTTTAACATTTGTTTAATCAATTATAAAAATGTACTGAATTGATTTAGAAAAAAATTATTCATTTTAATTGATTTTTTTAAAAAATTCAGAATATTCCATATTTAGTGGATTTAAGAGATGGGTACTTGCCTTCTGCACTAATTTTTTCCATGTTTTCTTTGTTGGCCAGATGTTTTACAGCTTGCCAATGGTTTTCCAGCCCAAATCCCTCCCTCGTCCTCCTGCAAAGTTTCAGAGTGCACTGGGAACCACCCAGCTTAATGCTGGGGAAAAAAACCCATCCCGTTTCAGCTTGGCCAGATACAAACTGGGACAGGTGCAGGTGTGGGGTCAGGGGATGTGGAGTCCAGAAAGCAAAGAGGAGGCGTCAGGAGGATCCAATTACTTCTCTAAAAATACTGCCAGGAGGGTAGCAGTGGTAAACAAGAGCTATTTAAATCCTTCAGTCCACTTTCTCTGATGGGAAATACGAGGTTAAATAGTTCTTTCCGACTTACCTGGAGGACACTTCTGGCTGAGAAGCACTGAGTTGTCCTTTCCCAAAGAGAAAACCCCTCAAAAAAGAAAGTTAAAATAATAGGAGAGGGTTAGTAATGTCTCCAGTGGGGATAGAGCTCTCCCTCACAGGAACCCACTTCAGATTATCTTTTTCTAGCTGATGGCGGAAATCAATTTTAATCATCCTGACGGGAAATGAGGATGTAAGACTTCAAACAGCATAAATCCTGCAACATTCAAAAATAATAAAATGGAATATGAAGTCACTTTTCAAATGGGAAAAAAAAAAAAAATTCTCATCCCAGCAAGTGGAAATGCCTCTAAAAGGCCCTGGTTGGTGATGGGAGAGAAAATATTTCCCACTGTGGGACAAGACTGGAACAACCCTGGAGAAGGTGGATGGAGGAAGAGAGGGTGTCTCTGTCATCACACCTTATGATTCCTCTTATGGTTCACATCACTCCCAAGTGGGAGGAAGCTGGTAATTATTTGGGTTTGGTGACTTGCTATAGTAAATGCAACTTTAGTTCAGTCCAGTAAATTTATAGATTGGTGCAAATAAAGTTTCGGATACTTGGTTCTCTGAAGTTCAAGCAACTGCTGCAGTTTCCCTAAATACCCTTTTAAAAGAAAGTTCCTGTAGTTGTCTCCTGGGAAGGTTTTAATGTCATCACCACACGAGGTGAGGTGTCCCCATGGATATGTCATATCGACAATATCACATGGGTTGATACTGTGGCAAAATCTGTTCCAGCCAAAGAGAGGAAGGAGGAGAGAAACTTCCTGAGAGATTGGAATTTGGCTGTAGAGACCTCCATTAGTGCTGCAAGGGACAGAGAAGACGCTAAGCTAAAGGAAGGAGGTAAAGAATCCATGGAAAATGAGTATAAGAAGATCGAGGGGAAAAAGAAAGACAAGAACAAGGTCTGGGGAGATGGTAACAATTAAAATTCGCTTTTCTAACGGCGTTCCCAAAGCCCACAGTCAAATGTTTTTCTGTGAAACTCCTATTTCCCACACATTTCCCCCAGAAATGCTATTTCCCACCAATCTTACCCTTAAAGAGTACCTGTATGGGTCCTCCACACATCATCACTTTGGAATCCTTTACCTGTGTAAACCTCCACTTCCTTTTCACCCCAGAGCTTTCAGGTGAGAAACCAAGAACATAATAGATAACGAAACCCACAGCGCCTCATTTTAAGCGGCTCACCCTCATCAGTTCTTTTGGTATTCTTCACAATGGCATTAATCACCGGCCCCTCATTAGACTTTAATGCGCCCATAATAATCATCTGTCATAATTCCATTGCAATTGAGCAGTCAATAATGTCTCAAAACTGGAAAGGCTTGAGCGATGGCAACATGGGATGTTGGGTGACTGAAAGCAACCAACAACTGCTGAAATGGCCCAGATTTATTGCTGAGACCCGCAGGACTTTCAGGCAGGTGGATTTTTTTGGCAGTCAGGCCTGTTTGCAGTTTTCAGTCTGGTTTTATTCTTGGCTCCTCGCAACACCTTTGTTCTCCCCCTTTTTTCATTTGACACGTATCGATTTTTTTTCCCTCTGTTTCCTGGGCTGCAGCTTAGAAATTATGTGGTTTTTTTGTTGTTGTTGTGTTTTTTTTTTCTTTTAAATTTAATTTCCTTCCCATTTGTGTATGTGATGGTAGGGAAATCAGTCGTGACGGGACCTGGCTGGGCCCAGCTCTGCTAGGTCAAAGGAGTTAACTTCAAAAGTCCCGGTGTTATCCTTAAGTTCACCTCTCCCTGACTCCTGAGCACATGGGATGTGATTTTTACACCTCCAGATTCAATTTCAAATTTTCACACGCCTCGGGGTTGTCAGTAAAAAGGATGTTCTCGTGTATCTGACCATCATGGTATTCAAACAACTCATGGCTTCATCCAACCACCTGTGGACAACAGAAGGATGGAGACCACCCTCCTCCCAGAGGCTCCTCTGGGCTGCACCGACCTCTCAGTTGTTTCTCCTCATTTCCAACCTAATTTTTTAAATTGCTGGTGGATGGGAAAAAAAAAAAAAAAAAAAAAAAGGAGATGAATCCTTCCTGCTGCATTATGACTTTGAGGTCCTTCCAAAACCCCACCCCAGTCGCCCTGTGTTCTGCAAGGGCACCGTTTTATTTCAGCCCAGGGGTTTTGGTCTCAGATCTCAGAGGTTTTCCATCCCAAGAGATGCATAAAACTAATTTTGCTTTTCTTCGCCCGCGGAGAAGATCTTGTGTAGTGCTTTGGTTTTCTCAGGTCCACTGGCAGCTCCCTGAGACAACTCTGGCAGCCAAGGATATGAATCACTGAGATGGTATTTAAGATCCTTCAGGTAACCTGCACAAGAACAAAAAAAAATAAAAGGGGCTAATCAAATGGCTTTGAGGGCTGTAAAAAAGCAGAATTCAATCCCTGCGAACTTTCCAAGATGTAATTTCAGAAGACATCAAAGATGGCATGAACCTAAGAAAGTAAAACTACTCAAAATTCAAAGTTTATAGTCCATCTGTCTCTTTGCTTCAGGGACCTGGTATTAAATTTATTGCTAAATAAAACAAATAAGCCTAGGAAAAGTCAGCGTTGAAATCTGCATACTCGTAAGAGAATTAGCAGAGCTCTCTTGTTATGATGGCTGCTTCTCAATTTGCATCTTTAAAGAGTTGTGACCATCTCTCCGCTTCTCCCTTCACCAGCTCCTGGGAAGCCAGGCTGGTGCTGGCATAGCTCAGTGAGGAGATGCTGCAGGTGAAGGTTGAGCTCCCATCATGGGCTGAACCCGAACGAGGATGGGGAACGAGCGCCAAAGCCCAGCCAAGGTGAAGAAACATCTCAGGTGGAGTCAAAAATTTAAAAGGGCAGGATCAGCATCTCCAGGTGCTGCAGGTACCCAAGGGAAACATTAACTGGAGGGGGGCTCAGCCTGTTGGCCAAGCCTGGTTTTGTTTTTGCAGTGTTTGCACAAGGTGTGGTTTTACAATTATTTATAATTTTTGTCTCTCCCCCTATGGGTGTCCCTCCAGCCCATCTCTATCACAGTCAGCTGACATTGCCTCTGGAAAACAGACTCCAAAGCTCGTCCAAGTGCTGGAGGTAAGTCACTTTAAACATCCAGAGCCTTCCTTTTATTTTTTATTTATCCCTGGAAATGCTTGGGAAAGGATCAGTCAGTCAGATGCCTTCAGTAACTTTGCACGGGAGAGCCCGAAGGAGCAGCAAAAACCAGCCGAGGACTTATTATGCCTTGAAATTAAACATTTAAGAGGAGTAAGTTGGCAGCAGGGATTTTCTAATCAAAATATATATAACCTGCCATTTATTCATCACTTGCCCTCTGGAAGGACCCCAAAACGCTTCCCTGGCTCAACAAGCCATCATTAACCCCACTCAGCCGGTGTGAGGAAGGGTGAAATCCCATTTTTTAGATCTTTTCCCACTCAGTCCCAGCTGCTTGGTGGATTTTTGCCCATCAGTTGGGAAAAATCCTTTGTTTTGGCTTTAGCTATTTTTATTATCAATCCATCAACCTCTCGCAAGACGCAAACCTAATCTTATTTAATCTTGCATAGGAAAACCTCTGGGAGTATAGAGCCATCCTGGCATTGATCATTTATTCTTAATATATCCTCCTTGTCCCCGTGGATTATTGATAAACCCTTTAATTATATTCTCCCATGTATTTATCTATTAGTTCTTGTGAAATTACATGCTCGTTTGTGCGTCTGAGATTGTTTTAAATGCGCGGTGGCTTCAAAAATAACGTTGTTGTCTCGGTGTTTTAAATCTTTTGGGGCTGACACTCTTATTATTCCCAGGAAAACCATGTGCACAGGTAAAATGAGGGGTTGTCCTGTGAGTAAGTGAAGGACCAAAAGTGGAGGGAAAATCGGGTTATATAGAAATCTTCCTTGAGCTAAACAGTTAAAATTTGAGAAATCCTTTGATTTCACCCCAAGCATTGTTGGGTTTGGACAGATGACTTGCTGTGTGCATGGTCCCTACACTGCTTTTAAGGCTGCATTGGTTGATGCTGAATTTTCTTCTCACTTCTTGAAAACCATTACTGGATAGTGTTTGGAAAAGTGTAAGAAAATATCAGTGTCCTTAAATAGCTCCCAAAAATCCAGCACAAATTTTAATGAGTGATTTGGATACAGATCCGAATGTAGCGCCCGAGCCAGAGGGATGAAGGTTTGGTGGGTACCACTGGGACAGTTTGGAGAAACACCCTGCCTGAAACACGTCCTAAATTGTCTTTAGGGATTTCTTTGTAGCATCTTTTATCTCCTGAGGACACCCTCCCTGGAATTTGGGAGGGACATTTTACCCCTCCAACCTGCTGCAGTGCTTAAGCCGGGCTCAGCCTCAAGGAAATGTCCCCAAACCCTGTCTTGTTTTTAATATCTATCATTGAATAATTTACCGGGTTTTGCTCTTATGCATCTTGCGGAGAATCCCGTCACAGTTTTTCTTCGAGAAATCTGACACGAGCAATAATACAATCTTGGAAAGAGAATTGAATTATTTATGGAGGAGCAGTGAAATGATGGAGACTAAACCTCTATATTTTATGTAATTTGTTTTCTCCTGAAGCCCGTTATGTAAAAATGTAAATATTGCTGGTTATGTATGTCGCTGCTCCTGCCAAATGTTTAATATTTCATCAAACCTGCTCCGAGTACTCGTCTCTTTTGGAAAGGACCCGTCCATGTCCTCTGGAATAAGTGCCAGTGAGTTTGTGGCAATTATATATTTACACCACTGACTTCACCTGTGCAAAAAAATCTCCCTGAGGTGCCCGTGCTCCAGCGTGGGGCATGGAAATGGCACAACCTCCAAGATCTGGGGGAATTTTGAGTGGAGGGGGTTTAATTTCAGGGAGGTTTTCCAGCAATCCGGATTGGGATAGGGATGGATAAAAGTGTCCGAAGGAGGGTTTCCTGGTTTGGGGGTTTGGACATGCTGTCCAGGGTGGGAAGAAGTGTGTTGGTACCCAAATTCTTCTCAGAAGAGATGCAGCCAGGCATCTCTGGTCCTGGAGATCTGGAGGCTCAGGGTTTGGAGGACGAGACCTGACCAAAAATAAAATCACTCAGTAATGACCTGCAGAAAGATGCTTTTTTGGGGGGGAAAAAGAAGTATGAGATTGAGAGTGAGAGAATTTTAATTTATCACAAAAAACCCCTCTCCAACAAGCTCCCATGGCTGAGTGATGAAGTGGCCAATCCAACTGGGAGATGTATTTTTTTAACCAGGGATGATAATTGATGATAATTAACCTCTGGAAGAAAACTCTCGGGGGAAGAAGCAGCTTTTGCCTTTGTGAAGGAATAATCTGGGCCTGGATACTTTCCCTGTAGTTTAAAAGTGAGATTCCAAAACCAGCGGAGGAATTGCTTTGGCGATTGGTAACAAATTGGGGAGGATAAATGAGGGATGCCCAAGGAGTGAACGTGGGATATTCAAGGATCAGATGTGGGATGCTTGAGGAACGAATGTGAGGAGCTTGTTGCTGCTGGCTCCATATGAAATATCCCTGTACCACGAGAACCCTAAAATTTTGAGCTCTTGGATGTTTTTGGCAATGATGCAGCTTAAAATATGCCCCGCATGTGCTTGCTCTTTTACATCCCTGCTTTCCGAGACGAGATGCGAGGAAGATGAGATGCCAAGTGTGGATGATCCAGTGGTCCTTTGATATCACGGTGATGGCTTTTCCATCTGCCTCCCCTTCTCTCTTCCTTTCCATTCCTCCAGCTTCTGCAAAACCCGAAATATTTTCTGTCTGGCATCCCCAGCTGGTTGAAACAACCGGCGACAGCTTTATGGCTCCTCATCTTTGCTCGCTTCTGTGGAATAGTAATAAGGGAGGGGAAAAACGTCCCACTGGCTGATTTACAAGGCAAGAAATTCCTATAAATCATTCCAACATCTCCAAAGGACTGGGAGGATGCTCTGAGTTCCCGCTGGTTTTCTCAGTGATGCAATGCAGTGATTTTTTTTTTTTAATTTTTTTTTTTTTTTTTTTTGAGGGGGGTGGGATTCATCCCAACCACTCACTGCATCTCTCTGTTATTTTATTGATGGATTCCAAGGGGGAGCCATCTATTTTCCCCTTGCTCCTCACTGGCCAACCCAAAGGACATGAGTGAGTGTTAGAGCCTGCTCCCAAGGAGGAAGCACAAACAGCGGAGCGAATATTTTCTGGATGGACTTCTTTTCGGGAGAAACTAGAAGGAGGGATTTAGGAATGCTGAGTTTTCAAGAGGCCACTTGTTCTGGAAAACTGAAGAGGAAAAATTAAAGTGTTTTTGGCTTCCTGGCCTTAAATTTAATTTGTTTGTCCACTTTCCCATTGCATCCCTGACCCTGTGGCCATCCCTTACACACCATTTAGTGCCCCAGGCTTGTACACCCCTCTGAAACTCTCTGGAGTCAGTTTTAACCTATTCCTTAACGTATTCCAAAGGAATTCTGGGACTCTTTTGAGTGACTCACTCCCCCACCCAATATCTTTAGGAAATGGGAAGAAATTCAGTGCTTATCATTAAAGCCATTCTTGATGGCATTTTTCATTAGGGAAGGTGATGGAAAATTGGGAGAAAAAAACCCCCCATGGCCAGACTGATCCAGAAAAATCTGTCCCCGTGGATTTTGCAACAAAATGTGGGAAAATTTGGCTGTAGGATTCAATGCTCCCAATGAACGTGATTCCAGGAAAACCTCATCTTCGGGTCTTTGGGAGAAAGAAGGGCAGCTGATGTCTCATCCCCAAAATTTGGGTAGGGGGAGCTAGGTCAGTAGCCCCCCCCCCAAAAAAGTAGCAATAATGGATATTTCCAAAATAAGAGTGTTTTGCCAGGGATAATGCCACAGGAGGGGTTTGGGGTGGGATTTCTCCGGGTACCCTAAATTTCACGGTTGTGCTGGGGGTGGACAGGTTTGGTAAGGCATCCCCGGGGGGGCTGGATGGAGGGGGGACCCCGAGGGAGTCCGGGGTTGGAGTCAGGGGAGCCCAAGGCTGCCTCTGAATCTGGGATGGCAAAATCATTCATGGGGGGAAAGGGGTGCGCGGAAATTCGGAGGGAAGCACATGCTGCTGGAAGGGCAATATATTTTGGGGGGTTAATAACGCGTGCGGGGCAGTGTATTTGGGAAACAGAGGCGGGGGGCGGATGCCGCTGGGGTGGCAGATGTGCTGTGGGGAGTGTGGCTGAGGGGATCAGGGGTGGCCGGGGGGGGTCTGAGCGCTGTCCTGGGGGGTGCGCAGGGGGCGGCTCGGTTTGGGGGCGGGGGGGCGTGAGCGGCGGCGGCCAGCAGGGGGCGCTGCGGGGCGCGGCGAGGGGGGGCGTGTCCGGGGGGCGTGTCCCGGCGGCGGGCAGGGCCCGGAGGAGGCGTGTCCCGGCGTGGGGGGCGTGGCGCGGCGGCCGGGGGGCGGGGCCTGTCGGCGGCGGCGCGGCGGGGCCGGGCGGGCGGGCGGGCGGCGAGCGGCGGCCGCGCTGTCAGGCCGGTGTCGGTGTGATGAAGATTGGCGGGCAGGTAGGGCTGTCACTCACGGCGGGGCCGCCGCGCGGGGGCGGGCGGAGCCGCGGAGCCCGGCGGACAAAGCGGCGCGGGCGGCGGGGCACGTGCGGCGACGGCGGGGACATCCCCCCCCCCTCCCCATCCCCACCCCCCCCCAGCCCCCATCCCCTCCGGTGCGGGAAGTAACTTGCCGTTCCCGCCGTCTCCCCGGCGGTGCGGGGCCGGGGCGGCGCGGGTGTCGGTCCCCGGTGTCCGGTTCCCCGCTGCGGGCTGACCTGCGGCCGGCCGTGCCGCTGCGGTTCTCCGCCGTGACCCCCTCGGCCGGGCGCGATCATTTTGGGGGGATGCGGCCGTGGGGGCGGGGTGCACCCCCTCCTCCCCATCCGCCGACCGGCTGCGGCGATCCCGGGGGGGCTGTCCCGGCGATTGCGGGTTGCGCGCCCCACAACCGCTCACAGAGCCCCCCCCCCCAAAAAAGGTCGCGGTCCCCCCCCCCCTCCCCCACCCGACAAGTTGCGGAACCCCCGGGAGGGTCGCGGGGCTCTTCGGGGGGTCGCACCCCACGGCTGCTTGCAGCCTCCTCCCGCCGCTTGCTGTGCTTTCAGAGGGGCCGCGACCCCCGGCCGGTTCCGGATCCGCGCTCCGCTCCCCTTGCGGTGCCCCCCCGGGGGTCGCGGTCCCCCGTGCTCGCTGCGGTGACCGCGGGCCGGCCGCGGAGCCCCGAGCGCTTGCAGTGCTCCCACCCGGAGCTGCTCCAGCCCCCTCCGGCCGCTGGCGGTGCCCTCCCTGGGGGCTGCAGCCCCCCTCGCCCCGTCCATTTGCGATCCCCCTTGGCTGCTTGCAGGGATGCCAGCGCCCCCTCCGCTGGCCGCGGCTCCCCCGAGGAGCGGTGGCAGTCGCGACCCCCGGGGAGGGCCGGAGCCCCCCCCCCCGGCTGATGGCATTTGGTGGCCGGGATGTTGCCCCCCCGGTGCAGCCTGGCTGGGGGCTTTGCCCGCAGCTTCGCCAAGCGCCCGGTGAGCTCGGGGCACCCACGGCGGGCGGGGGCACGGCGGTGCCACCCCGCGGGGCCTCGTGCGGGCCGGCCGCCAGCGCCCGAGCGTGGCCCTGGCGGGAATGCCGCACCCCTGGGACAAACCCGCGGGGCACCCCGGGGTGTCCCCCCCGTGTGCCGCCTTCTGCTGGCGCCCCTCATTTCCCCCGGGGCACCCCCTTCCCCCTGGAACACTCCACGGGACCCCTCGGCAGCTCCCCCTGCCATCCCGCAGCGTTGGATGAACGCTCCAGAAATCCCTTTTGGTGGCTCTGCGGCAATGCAGGGAGGGCTTCTTCTTCTTCTTAATAATAATAATAACAACAACAATAATAATAATCATTTGAAATCTATCCTCGAATTTTTTTTTTTGTTGCGTCTCCGTCTGCGGGAAGAGTGGCTCCGCCGGTGGCATTGTGCAACTCGGGAAGTTTTGCCGGGGCTTTGGGGGTGTCCCTCTGCTTCATCCCAGTCCTTCGCTAGGTGTCCAAGCTCAACTTGGGCTCCGGCTCTTTGTTCGGGCTCTTCCCGGTTTTTTTTCCTCCCTCCCAAGGATCTTTTTTTTTTTTTTTTTCCCACTATCTCGCCGCCCACCGGGTAACGGGAAACCCTAAACCCGGCAGGATATTTTCAAACTCCCAGCCGGGGAGATTAGATTGAGGAAAGGAGCGGGGGGAGGATGGATTATTTTTGGCTGGGATGCGGGACAGCTGTCTGCCGGGGAGAAGCAGAAAATAGGAGAGGAAATGGCTTAATTTGGCTTTTTTCGACTTAGTTTTGCCTTTAAATCCTGCAAGGTTTCGGGGTTGGAGTGGGGAGAAGCAGTTTTGTGGCTCACTGGACTTGGCTTTGATGAAACTTTTGGACATCATGCCTCCAAAAGTGCTGACTCGGTGTGGCTGGCATCATCCCCGTGTGGAAAAACGGGCGCTTCCTAAAAAAAAAATACACCCCAAAACCTTTGGGGTCCGATGTTTTGGGGGCTCTTTCCAGCCTCGTGTGGATGGGGAGAGAGGGGTTTGGGTGAATCAATTGGATTTTAGGAGATTTAGGTGAAAAAGCAGCGCATTGTTTTGGGTTTGAGCTATATGGAGCAGGCAGATGATGGGTTCAGGATTCCCCCTGATTTTTTTTTTTTCCCCCCCCCCCCCCCCCCTCCTCCCTCCTGTTTTATTTAACTCCCTGCACTGAGATTCCTTCGTTAGGAGCAAAAGTTAATTGCTTGAGGCTAATTACAGGAGAGGTTAATAGGGGAGCTGGCGGTGTCAGGGAGAGAAGGGGATGCTGGGTTCCTCAGCATCCCAAAATTGGGCTTTTTAAGGCACTTTGCAGCCTTTGCTCCCAAATCCAGCCCATAAGCGCCTTTATTTTAACCTGAGATCTTTATAATATTAGATATTTATTTATAAATAACATTAAACACTCCTTGATGTCATGCAGCAAAGGAAAAAAAACAGGAGAAAAGTGATGCTGAGCTTCCCCACTGAGCTTGCAGGAACATATCCCATTTTCCCTCCATCTTTTTGGGGAGGGGGAAATAAAGGAAATCTCCTTTTTTTTTTAATGGAAATCTCACTTTCTTTAAGGAAATTGCCTTTTTTAAAAAGTTACTCCTTTTTTAAGTGAAACTTTTTTTTTTTTTTTTAGGATTTTTTTTTTTTTTTAAAGGAAGTCACTTCTTTTTTTTTTAAGGAAATCTCATCTTTTTTTCCCTAAGGGTTTTTTTTTTGTTTTTTTTTAAAGGAAATCTCCTCTTCTGGATTAAATGCATGAAGTTGCATTGGGAGAAGAGTGTTTTGACCCCTCTGGCACATCAGGAATAACTGCTTTTCCAACTCAATGATAAAACAAGACCCTCATGGGGCAGCTTTGGATTTTGGGTGGTTTTGGCTTTTCCAGTGAACTTCTGAATGACTTCTTGTATTTTTTCCCAGCTGATGGACAGCATCTATAAATCTCTGAGTGATAACAAGGTTGTTTTTTTTTTTTATCCTCCCACAAAACTTAAACATTGGCTTGTTGCTGCTGTGAAGAGCATCCTTCACCCATCCATCCTCATCCTCAGGGATGCACCTCTGGGTCCCATCCTCATCCTCCTTGGGTTTGTGCGATGGATCCTTGGGATATTTCCTGAAGACGTGGACAAAATGACCCCGGGATGCCCCAGTTTGGCACGATTCCTTTTCCTGGGAGCCGCTGTGGCTTGAAGGAATCGGTGCAGTGAGTCAGAGTGATGGGATGGGGCAGCTGAGGGATGCCAGGAGCAACAGCCCACGCTTCCTAAAGTCAGGAGGAAACTTTTGCCACGATCAGGGATAGATGAAGGGAGATTTGGCATCTGCAATGCTGCTGGGAAAGCCAGATGGAGCATCAGGATCATCTTTATTTTAGGTCATGGCTAATGCTGATGCATCCCAGATATTCCCCGTCCTTACTTCCCTCCAGCACGTGGAAATGTGCTTTTTTTGGGGGGTGTTAGTGGGATAATTTACTGGATCCAGACAATTCCCTGTTGCGTTTTATATCCCATGCACTGTCGAGTAACTCGATTCCCAAATAATTTTCGCCACCACCAAAGAGGGTGTTAACAAATGCCCTCTAATTAGCCCCCAAAATAAATTAATTCCCAGCATCATTAGTCAGATCATTAAGATGCCGGCTCCAAATAATAATCCGGAAGGATGGGAATTAATCCTCAATTAAATTTAAACTCGGGTTTATCTCTGCCTCCAGCCTTGAAAGGACTGAGGTGGTGCTCTAGGTAATCCCCGGGGGCAATCCCTGCTGGAATGGGACGGGATGGAAGCAGGATCCTGGTGGGATGGAGCCCTGGTCCCAGTGGGATGAGGTTGCCTTTGCCCAGCTGTGATTTGCAGCTGTATAAATAAGAGGGGAATTTGGCCTCGGCGCTTCCCAACTGCTTGATTACATCCTATTTTTTTGGCTTTTCCTCTTCCAAGCAGGAACGCGAACGCTGGGTACTCCCAGCTCTGGTTAAGTGGTGTTTGTTAAAAAGTTGAGTTGCAAAAGACCTTCAAGGTCCAGCCGTGAAATCCACCACAAAACCACTTCCCAAAGCAGCACGTCTGCAATTTTTAAGAATTGTTATTTATTACTTATTTTTATTTTATTTTAATTCCGTGCCGTTTCTTTTTTCTAATTATTATTTTTATTTCAGATTTTCTGGTTCAGTTTTGTTTTTATTCTTGTTTCATTTTTAATTTTTTTTAATTTTATTTTTTATTTCATTTTTTCTGCTTTACCAGTATTTGAATTTTTTTTTTTTTTTTTTTTTTTTTACCTTGACTTTCATTTTCCAGGCCATGCTTCCCCCACCTTTCAGCATCCTGTGCCACTTGTCCCATCCCTCCCATACAAAGCATAATCCCAAATATCCAGGTAACCTCACCAAAAGGCCATAAACCCTCAGGTTTAGGTGTGCACCACTGATGCTCCCCGAAAACCAGATTATTTTAGTGCAGGTGGGGAGGAGAAAGTGAAACTTGTGTCGAGGGGGGGGAAAAAAAAATTCCCCATGAATGTTCAATCCGGAGCTTTTGGCTTTAACAAGGTGTTACAAAAACTATGAAAAATGTTATTATTGAACCCACGGTTTCTGGCCAGGTTTTCCCTTCCCTGGCTGTGCTGGCAGCCTGGATCCCTGCCAGAAAGCTCAGCAAGCCAATTAAAAATAATCCCAATTTTGGACCAGTTAGGGGAAGCTTCTCTTTTATTTCTTCCCCCATTTTGTGTTTATTTTTGGAGATGTGTTTGGGAGTGGGGTTTTGATGGGGACAGCCTCATCCTTCACAGGACCTGGGAGCTCCTTCAGGCTTGAACCCCTTGGACTTCTTTCTGTGTCAGGAAAAGCTGATTATGTTTTCCTTTCCCCCCTAATTTTCCTCCTTTCCCCTTTTCCACCTTTCCTCCTTTTTATTTTTTTACTATTTTCCTTTGTCTTCCTTTCCCTGTCTTTTCTCTTTTTTCCTTTTTCTGTATTTCCTTTTTTGTTTCCTCTTTTATTTTCTTTCTTTTCCCCCCCCCCTTCTTTTTAAATCTTTTCCATTTTCTGTTTTATTTTCCCCTTGATTTCCCTTGTTTTCCTTTTAAAATTTTTTCTTCGTTTTCCTTTCTTTTTCCCCCCCGCTAAAAAAAAAGAATGTTTTTCCCCTTTTTCCCCCCGTCTTTTTCACTCCAATTTTTTTCCCTTTTTCTGCCCTTTTAAATTTTCTCTTTTGACTTTTCCTCTTTCCCTTTTCTTTTTTAATTTTTAAATTTCTATTCCTTTTCCTTTGCTATTTTGCCTTTTCCCCTTCTTTATTCCCCCTTTTTACCCATCGTTTTTGGCAGCCCAGCCCTGTCCAAGCAGCAAACCCAACATTCCCCAGCCCAGATTTTCTGATGTCCCTCCCCAATGCCACATCCTCAGCCCCCAGCCCAGCAGTGAGCCAAAACTTGGCCAAATTATTTTTAAAAAAATTGCAATATTGAATTGTAGCGGTTTCCTTTCAGCAGTGTGTTATTCCCAGGATTATCTGGTGGAGGCAGGACCAGCTCCCAGGTACATCGAGGGCACTTTATGGCTTTATAAAGCCCTTCAAATGTTGTGGTTTTTTGGTTTTTTTTTTTTGTTTTTCAAACACTACTTGAAGCTTCCAGGGCAAGTTTTGAGAATTGCAATTACCAGCTCCCTGATCCCTGGGCGAATTCCCACGGTGCTTGGTGGATGTAAACCACTTTAGACATTTTTAATGCTCCTGAGCAATAAATTTAAAAGGGAATTTATTGTTCCAAGCTGCTAATTTCTCCATCCGAGTGCCGCTGCCTGTTGCCGGTGCTGATGCCGAGCTGGGAGCCTGGATGGAGATTTTGATGCTGTCCCAGAAGGAAAAGGCTTTTTCCTGCTTGATTTTTCTCCCTTTTCCCCCCTATATTTTCTATTTTTACCCTATTCCCACTATCTTCCTGCCGCCTCTTTCCAGTGAGCTGAGCCCTCTCCAGGTCTTGTGTTTTATTATCCCCTTCATCAGCTCGTAATAAATAATTATTTATAATTAGCTCAGGTCTCCCCTCCAGACCATCCTGCATCCCGTGCTCTCCATCCCACCTCTTGCACCCTGAATCCCCTCCCTGACCCAATTTAGGTGGAATTATTCAAAAAAGCCCCCAAAATCTGGATTCTGAGGAGATGAACTTTGCTGGAGGAGTTAAAAAAAAAATAAAATAAATTCTTATTAATTTTTATCTCAATCCCAAGAAAATCCCATTTATATCAAATGCCTGCAAAGATCTTCTAATGCATTTACGTGCAGAAATTGGTTTCTTTATATCTTGCTGCCAGATCCGACGTCTCATAACTCTGGCAATTAATTAATTGCTCTAAAACAAAAATAATGAAGTGAGGCGCTTTGTCATCAGTGGGATGGTAAAGAACAAACTTAACTATCCTAAAAAAATGAACAATAAAACCCAAAACGGTAATACATACTCCATAACCAAAAAAAAAAAGAAACAGTAAATAATTAAAGATAATAACCTGAATTATATACTAAATGGTGTCAATGGGTTATTTTCCTGTAAGGTGATGCTGGTGTGATTTTTCAATTTAGATTTTTTGTTGTTGTTGTTTTGGATCCTTATCCAACTTCAGGGATGCTGGTGCCCGTTTTAGGAACGCCAGGGCAATTTTCATAGATGCAGTTTTAGTGACGCTCCTTCCGTTTTAGGGATGATGGTGCAACTCCAGGGATGCTCATCTACCTTTAGGGATGCTGATGTAATTTTAATGCTGCTGCTGCAGTTTTAGGGATGCTGGTCCAGCTTTAGGGATGCTGGTGCAGTTTTAGGGATGCTGGTGCAGTTTTAGGGATGCTGATGTAATTTTAATGCTGCTGCTGCAATTTTAGGGATGCTGGTGCAGTTTTAGGGTTGGTGCAGTTTTAGGGATGCTGGTGCAGTTTTAGGGATGCTGGTACGGTTTTAGGGATGCTCGTGCAGTTTTAGGGATGCTGGTGCAATTTTAGGGATGCTGCTGCTGCAATTTTAGGGATGCTGGTGCAATTTTAGGGTTGGTTGCTGGTGCAGTTTTAGGGATGCTGGTGCAATTTTAGGGATGCTGCTGCTGCAATTTTAGGGATGCTGGTGCAATTTTAGGGTTGATTGCTGGTGCAGTTTTAGGGATGCTGCTGCAATTTTAGGGATGCTGGTGCAGTTTTAGGGATGCTGGTGCAGTTTTAGGGATGCTGGTGCAGTTTTAGGGATGCTGGTGCAGTTTTAGGGATGCTGGTGCAATTTTAGGGATGCTGGTGCAGTTTTAGGGATGCTGGTGCAATTTTAGGGATGCTGGTGCAATTTTAGGGATGCTGGTGCAATTTTAGGGTTGGTTGCTGGTGCAGTTTTAGGGATGCTGGTGCAATTTTAGGGATGCTGCTGCTGCAATTTTAGGGATGCTGGTGCAGTTTTAGGGATACTGGTGCAATTTTAGGGATGCTGGTGCAGTTTTAGGGATGCTGGTGCAATTTTAGGGATGCTGCTGCAGTTTTAGGGATGCTGGTGCAGTTTTAGGGATGCTGGTGCAGTTTTAGGGATGCTGGTGCAATTTCAGGGATGCTGGTGCAGTTTTAGGGATGCTGATGTAATTTTAATGCTGCTGCTGCAATTTTAGGGATGCTGGTGCAGTTTTAGGGATGCTGGTGCAGTTTTAGGGATGCTGGTGCAGTTTTAGGGATGCTGGTGCAATTTTAGGGATGCTGCTGCAGTTTTAGGGATGCTGGTGCAATTTTAGGGATGCTGGTGCAGTTTTAGGGATGCTGGTGCAATTTTAGGGTTGGTTGCTGGTGCAATTTTAGGGATGCTGGTGCAGTTTTAGGGATGCTGGTGCAGTTTTAGGGATGCTGGTGCAATTTTAGGGTTGGTTGCTGGTGCAATTTTAGGGATGCTGGTGCAGTTTTAGGGATGCTGGTGCAATTTTAGGGATGCTGGTGCAATTTTAGGGTTGGTTGCTGGTGCAGTTTTAGGGATGCTGGTGCAGTTTTAGGGATGCTGGTGCAGTTTTAGGGATGCTGGTGCAGTTTTAGGGATGCTGGTGCAATTTTAGGGATGCTGGTGCAGTTTTAGGGATGCTGGTGCAATTTTAGGGATGCTGGTGCAGTTTTAGGGATGCTGGTGCAATTTTAGGGATGCTGGTGCAGTTTTAGGGATGCTGGTGCAATTTTAGGGATGCTGGTGCAGTTTTAGGGATGCTGGTGCAATTTTAGGGATGCTGCTGCAGTTTTAGGGATGCTGGTGCAATTTTAGGGATGCTGCTGCAGTTTTAGGGATGCTGGTGCAGTTTTAGGGATGCTGGTGCAATTTTAGGGATGCTGCTGCAGTTTTAGGGATGCTGGTGCAATTTTAGGGATGCTGGTGCAGTTTTACGGATGCTGGTGCAATTTTAGGGATGATGGTACGGTTTTAGGCATGCTGGTGCAGTTTTAGGGATGCTGGTGCAATTTTAGGGATGCTGCTGCAGTTTTAGGGATGCTGGTGCAATTTTAGGGATGATGGTACGGTTTTAGGCATGCTGGTGCAGTTTTAGGGATGCTGGTGCAATTTTAGGGATGATGGTACGGTTTTAGGCGTGCTGGTACGGTTTTAGGGGTGCTGGTACGGTTTTAGGCATGCTGGTCCAGCTTTAGGGATGCTGATGCAGTTTTAGGGATGCTTATCCATTTTTAGTGTAGCTCATCTGATTTGAGCAATGCTGCTACAACTTTGTGGGTGTTTATCCAAATCTGGGGCTACTTGTGCGATTTTAGGGATTCTGATGCATTTTTTATCAACACTTGTCCATTTCTAGTGATGCTTTTCCAGCTCCTGGCTGTGACTCCCCCGGACCAGGAACCCTCCTGGGCATATTCCCCACTCCCACTATTTTCCCCTATATAAACCTGATCCCCCCCCTTCAATCCCACTGTCTCACTCATCACTTTTTATCATCACTTTTCACTCTTTTTGAGCATTTCAGTGTTTTCTCCTCGCACCAGGAGCCACCTCTTGCTGTTGGGGAGCTTTTCCTTCTTTTCAACATGACCTTTGCCATCTTAATCCCACCCTGTACCGTGCTAAATCTTTCCTCCTTGCCTAAACAACCTCCAAAAGGTTGGTTTTTCCCCCCCCCACCCCCTTCCTTCTTCCTTCTCTTTTAAATTTAACGCCCCAAACAGTGGAGCTGAAGGTCCTGGTGAGAATACTTATGCTAAAACCACTAAATAAAGCGATTTAGTAGCATCTTTAATAGCTGAGCACCTGGCAAGTGGCCAAGGTTATCTCAAGGTAGCGCCATCGAGGTGGGGAGGGGGGGTGGTTTATTTTCCCTGCAACCATTTATACAGGGATTTGGCTCAACAGGGGAAAAGGCAGAGGAATTCCCAGCGCTGTTATCCCTGCAGGAATTCCTGGGAGCGTTTTCACCCCGAGTTAATCGTGCTTGGAGAGGGGCTGTGATAATTTGGGACGGGCTCGAGGATGGGGAAGCGGCTGAATCGTCGTTCACCAGCCCCTGCTTTGGGTACCCCGAGTGTAAATCCGGGGGAGTGATGGGGCTGAGAGCCGCCGCGAGGTGGGATTTGATTCCCTTAGCAAGATTCCCATCACCCAGCTGCTCCAGCCCAACCCATCCGTCCCACACCCCAGGGATGCTTGCTCCCCCCATCCCGTGGCACGGCTGCTGTGGGGTGGGGGGCACCCCATTGCCCCGCTGCAGCCCCCCCTGAGCCGAGCGGACAGAATCCCACCCTTTGTTTCCTGTTCTCCGGCTCCACTTCGGGAGGCTGGAGCGCTCAACAAGCCCCTCTTTGTGCTAATTTAATTAATGGCCGGGGCTGAGGGCAGTGGGGATGAGACACCCTGGCTATAAATACCTGCTGGGGGGGTGCCTGGGGGCCGCCAGCCCGGCGGCGACTCTACCGGCATCTCGTTAATTCCCATTGGATTCAAATTGACCCGGGATAAAACCCGATCGATCGATCCAAGGCCAAAGGTTGATTGGGTCCTGACAGAAAATTATCGATGGATCGACTTCTAATAGAAAGTCGGTTTGCTTGTAATTAAAAATTTGTCGGCTGCTTTGGGGGTAGAAAATCGCGTGTGGATTGATTTATAATGGGAAAATGTTGATGGGCTCGTAGTAGATAATAGTGGGTTGATTAACGGTAAAAAATGATGGATTGGTTTATACTAGAGAATTATTGATGGCTTTATAATGGAAAGTAATGGATTGATCAGGTTATAACAGAAAATTATCGATTTATAATGAAAAGATCGGTTGATTTATAATAGGAAGTTATCAATCGGTTGATTGATAAGTGGGAGTTATCATGCAGGAGAGCAGCGTGAGCGCTGGGCAGTTTTGGGGGAGGAAAACCTCGTCCCCCATAGCAAAGTGCAGCTGTTGATCAACCTGTTCATGTGTTCCTAAAGGAAAATAACTTTTCTGATGCAAACTAAACATTGCAGCGGTGATTTCCAGGGTAAAACACCGCTTGGATGCACGTGCACACGCTCCTGGCGTTCCTCCTGCCAGCGTTTGAGTGCCTGAGCTTGGTGGATTTTCGGTTTCCTGGAAAATTCCTTGTCCCTGTGCTGTTTTTTGTTTTGGTTACAACCTGAATTTCAAACTTTACATTCCATTTGCAAGCGAGGAGCGGGAATAACTCGGAGATGGGTTCTCTGAAGCTGCAGCAATGGAGTCTGAAAGAAATTTGAAACTTGCTGCTGAGTGACTTTTAGCTGCCAAAAGTGATGTTGATCTTCCACAGGAGATGCAGATGATTTTTCCAGCTGATAAATGATAATTTTCAGTGAAGATATTGGGATATGTTAGCAAACTTTTATAATGTAGCATAGTATAGTATATAATAGATAATAGGTAATAGATAATAGATAATATGCAATAGATAACATGCAATATATAGTATATATGATATATGCTATATAATATATCATATGCAATATAGCCTATAATATATAATATGAAATATATAGCACACACCATATGTAAGATACGTAATGTCTATAATGTATATAACATAGACAATATGTAATAATAAATACAATTAATGCAATGTATAAAAATATATATAATATGAAGTACTTTTAATGTACAGTGAAATTAAGCAGTGACATGATTAAGCATGATTAAGCGAGAATGGGGATAAATTTGAGATTTTTGGCCCCAAACAGCAAAAATCCCCATTTGACTCATTGCACAGTAGGGGAAAAAAAAAAAATAAAATCAGTGAATAACAATCTTCATCCAAATTTTTGCTATTTTGGCACCTGGGGCATCACATATTTCTGCTGCTCTGGGTAAGGAACCCTGAGCATGCCTCTGGCACGCACCAAGTGCAAAGTTTTTATTTATTTATTCTTAAAGTCCACGGGAAAACTCCTCAAACACAATGTAAACATCCACCAAATCCCTCTGTGATCCCAAGCTCCGGATCTCAGCTGCATCTTTGTGTCCACTGTACCATTAATTAACAAGATTCCCAAATATTTGCCGAAATCCAAAGTGCTTTTCGCCCCCGGCGTGCATTTATTCTCCTTCCTGGAAATAAAATAAGGCAAATCATTAACACCAATTATTTGTGTGCCTGTTAATAGCGTTTAACATTTCTATTTCCATTCCCTTTAAGACGGGGTGTAGTCCCCGTTTATTTTAGGGATGCTGGGCCCGTGTCACATGAAACGGAGGGGAATTGTTGGTGAAACGTTATCCCCATCCTAAAATAGCAGCGTTCCGGCCCTGCCATCCCTCGGAGGATCCTGCAACCTGAGCCCCGGCAGCCTCGGGCCAGCGCCTCCCTCGGTGACTTCCCGGCTTTATTTACATGAGCTCGCTCCTCCTTTTGCTGTCAGAGCATCCAAACAGCTCGTGCCTGCAACCCTGGCTCAGTTTTCCACATGAACAGCCCGAACCCTTGCGGGAAAAATCTGGGAATTGAGAGTGTTGGGTGCCTGATTTTCTCCCTGTGTGCAGGGAGCATCCCTGTCCCAGCCTGGGATGATCCCTGTATCCTTGCTGACAGGGAGCTGGAGCATCCCTGGTCCCAGATTGGGATGATCCCTGTATCCTTGCTCACAGGGAGCTGGAGCATCGCTGTCCCAGCCTGGGATGATCCCTGTATCCTTGCTGACAGGGAGCTGGAGCATCCCTGTCCCAGCCTGGGATGATCCCTGTATCCTTGCTGACAGGGAGCTGGAGCATCCCTGTCCCAGCCTGGGATGATCCCTGTATCCTTGCTCACATGGAGCTGGAGCATCCCTGTCCCAGCCTGGGATGATCCCTGTATCCTTGCTGACATGGAGCTGGAGCATCCCTGTCCCAGGTTGGGATAATCCTGTATCCTTGCTGACAGGGAGCTGGAGCATCCCTGGTCCCAGATTGGGATGATCCCTGTATCCTTGCTCACAGGGAGCTGGAGCATCCCTGTCCCAGGTTGGGATAATCCCTGTATCCTTGCTCACAGGGGGCTGGAGCATCCCTGTCCCAGGTTGGGATGATCCCTGTATCCTTGCTGACAGGGAGCTGGAGCATCCCATGTGCAGCCTGGGATGATCCCTGTATCCTTGCTGACATGGAGCTGGAGCATCCCTGTCCCAGGTTGGGATGATCCCTGTATCCTTGCTGACATGGAGCTGGAGCATCCCTGTCCCAGGTTGGGATAATCCCTGTATCCTTGCTGACATGGAGCTGGAGCATCCCTGTCCCAGCCTGGGATGATCCCTGTATCCTTGCTGACAGGGAGCTGGAGCATCCCTGGTCCAGTCTGGGATGATCCCTGTATCCTTGGTCATATAGGGTTGGAGCATCCCATGTCCAGCCTGGGACAATCCATCATTCTCATCCTCCCCAGCCCTGAGTGCTCCTCAACGACAGGAGTGTTTTTAACGTTATTATTCCCCCTTGGCATTTTCAGGATATTTAAGAAAAGGGGATTTTTCCCGTAGGAAAAAGCTCTCCAGCCTACTCCAGTGGGGTTTGGGGTTGCTGGAGGGAGCCATCCCGAACTGGAGCTGGGAGTGGAGCCTGGCTGTGGGGTGCTGGCGCAGCAGCTCCCCTCTCACTCCCAGTATGATTCGGGGCAGTAGTACAAACCACTGGGTTTCATTGGGATTTTACTGGATTTTTTTGGCTCCTGGGTGGGACAGTTTGATTGGAAAACACAGACAGTTTGAAGTTCTCCACGTGTTGGTGACATCCACTTGCATCTGTATTTGCACAGCTTCACAGAAATACTCCACATCCACTTGTGATCCCAGTTTTCCTGGAAGGAAGAACCTTTGCTCCTACCTGAATTTACGGGCAAAAGTTTTTTGTGTTGCTTTTAGTTTTGTTTTCTTTTTATTTTTAATCCAAAGGGAAAGTTTGGGATGAGTCTTACCTCCATCCCTTGATATTTGTGCGCTGGATTTTTGTTCCAGGGCAAGAAAAAAAATCACAAAATAATTAAATTTCTACTGGGATGAAGCAGGGCTGGGGAAAAAGTTGGATGGGAGAGAGTGAAAATAGGGATTGGGAATCCCTGGGTGGTGTCCCACACCAGCATCTCTGTTTTGCTGGGTTAGAGGTCTGGGTGGGTTTTCCCCCACTATGTGATGTGGAAATTGTTTTCCTTTTTCTATGGGAAAATAAAAAGGAAAAGGGAAAATGAAAAAATAACCAGTTAAAAAAAGTAAAGCAAGATCGGAAAAATAAAAGGATTATAAACAAAAGGGAAAATGGGGAAAAATAATAGAAAAAAAAGAAAACTGAAAGAAAAAGGAAGATCGGTAAAAGAAAATCAAATTGGAAAAATAAAATGGAAATTATTAAAGCAGAACATGGGGGAAAAAAAAAGAAAAAGAAAAATTGGGAAAAAAAAAAAATGAAGAGGGGACAAAAAGCGGCTATCCCTCCAGCTGAAGGCGGAGCCCCATCACGGGGTTTTCCAGCAGCATTCCTCTCCACCTCTGCCTTCTCCTGCTGCCTGCAGCGTTCCAGGGCGCTGGGAAGATGCTCCTGCTCCTTCCTCTCACCTCCCCACGCTGTCCTGCAGGTCCGGCTGCCCAGGAGTGACCTGGGCATCCAGCACCGCCCCCCCCGGCGTTCCAAGATTCTATTAGAGTTCCAAACCCGGCATTAAGTGGACATGATTTCTTCCCACAGCCCATTAATTTTGGTTTATTGCTGCCCTGATGGCCATTACCCTTTTTTTTCCACCCCCCCACCCCCCGCCAGCTCCTTCCCCCATTAGGTTTGCGCAATTAACAAAACACGAGCCATTAATGAGGCGTGGGGGTCGCAAGATGGGCTTTTGGGATGCTCCCATGCCGGAGGGATGCTCGTCGCCCGCTCCTGGCGGGATTTTGGGATGCAGAGCCGTTGCTGTAGCTGAGGGATGGATGCAGCTCTCAGAGTGAGGCAGCGCTGTCACCTCTGTCCTGTCCTTCTGTGTCACCTGCTACTCGTGACCTGCAGAGCGAAGGTGCCACGAGAGCTCTTGAGGGCACCTGGGGCAAGGACCAGCACAACACCCGAGGTGGCAGAGGGATGGGATGGCGCCCTGATTGGCACAGACCCTTACTGGCCGCCCTAATTAGCAAAGATGCTCGTAGGGCATCAAAATGAGACGCTGGCGTGGGACCCGAATTAGCCAAGGCGCTCCCAGGGCGTGCGCGCACGAGCCAAGGTCCGACCTCCTCAGAGTGCCCAAATCAGCAAAGCTCCTCTCAGAGCCCCCTAATTAGCAAGGATCCTGGCACCCTAATTAGCAAGGATCGCGGCACCCTAATTAGCAAAGGCTGAGTTGGCACCCCAGTCATCAAGGGTGCTCGCAGGGCACATGAATTAAAGCCTCCCAGCGATGCACCCACACATCGAAGGTCTGTGCGGAGCACCCAGATTCCAGACCTGTTCTCACTTTTAGCACGGAAATTCCCCAAAACTCATCCAGAAGGAAATTCCCCAAAACTCCCCGAGTGTCAAACATCCTGCGCTGCTGCCGGGCTGGTCACTCCCACCTCATCCCAAAATGGATTTTAGCACTTCTGATGTCCAAGGTCTGTAATTCCCGTCCAAGCTTGGTGCCCATTGATAGTTTTCCTTAAAAACAGAGCTTTTCAGTAAAATCTGACCTTCAGATGAGGCCAGATTTTAAATAAAACCACTTTTTTCAAATTTTTTTTTTTTTTTTCTTTTGTGTGTCCCAGGAGTGGGATCTGATAAGGATCTTTAAAGGATAAACTCCTTTTGCCCGACAAAAATCGCGTGGGTTTTGCTCAAGACTCAGCAGATTTGTGGCAGAAGTCGGACAACAGTAAGCTGAGCCCAAGATGTAGAAAAAACCTGATGGATTTTGCAAATAATTGCGTTAATTGCAGCCTCTGAATCAATTTTAAGGGCAGTGCAAATAATATGGTGTCTGTATGTATATGTATATATATTTGTTTATTTATTTATGTATTTATAGGGGGATATAAAATATCTGACGTTGGGGAATATATTTAGGAATAGAAAACATTGGGAAATATTGTATGTATTGAAGAAAATTAGATCATACTGCCTCTCTTTATGCAGGGAAATACAATGTTTTTTACATCTATATCTATATAAATACAGTATATTGGAGAACATGGTGGAAGAAGGTATTTGGGGATGTAATATATGGGGAATATATACATTATATAATATATATATATTCCCTGTTGATTACATACTATACTATACTATACTATACTATACTATACTATACTATAATATCACTCCCAGTATTTTTTTTAAAAAATATATATTTTAAAAAATAAACTATATATATATGTACATACACATGGGCCCTGCCAGCTGGGATTTAATTGGTATTTGTCAATTACCTGCTAATCTGTGTGACATCAGGTGGATCATTCCTTCAGTATCCATCATCACCCTGCTCCATCATCTCACCCCTTTTCAGTGATCTCATCTTCACCCTGCATCTAAAAAACTCCCAAATTTCCCACTTTTTTAGGTGGTGGTGCCAATATTGCATCCTTCCTCCAAATCTGGGAACCAGTGGGGGTGGGAATCCTCATTTTAGGGATGCTCAAACTTGGAGCTGGAGGCTGCTCCTGGGGTGAGGTCCTTCGGGATTCCTCTTGAACAAGTGATATTTATATATAATTACAGATATAAAATCCAAGAATGTTCTCTGGGCACCAATTTTATGAGGATTTTTCGGGGGTTTTCTCCTCCCATTTTTTAAGGGACGTTCTGGACTCAGGGAAGGTTTCTCTTGCCTTGAGTTGATGATTTTTACTGGGGGCTCTGTGATATCCTACTGAGGAGAGAGGTTAGAAGAAGAACGGGTCCCTTCCCACTCCTCTGGCCGTGTCATCACCCTCAGGTTCAGTCCTGGTGAGTTCTGGAGTAGCCCAGCTTGTGCTCTCTGCTCTTTTTTAGGATTCCCTGCAGTTCTGAGCTGCCTGAGCAATGCCCTTGGTGTTCTGGCCTCCACGGCGCTCCCAAAGCGTCCTTAGGGACCAGCGTGAAAACACCCCCAGCTTCAGGGTAAAAAAACCCCTCCTGTAAGAGCTGGAAACAATAACAAAATATCCCGAAATAACTTTTAAAATGGCATTTGCATCACTCAGTGCTCAGTGGTGGGATGCAGGCACATCATCCCGTGGGTACCACTCCGATCCCTCTCAAATTTTGGGGCTTGCTGCGCCCGCACCTCCAAAATATGGTGTGGGTTTTTTTTGTTTTTTTTTTTTTCCTCTTTTCTGGGGTGATGAAACGAAAAGCTAATTGCAATTTGCATGATGCAATCAAGGTGAGCTGATGAGATGCTCAAGGGCTTTTCGGCAGGCTCAGAGGGGGTGGGGGGGTGGTGTTCTCCCACAGCTCTCCCCCATCCTGGAGCAGAGCTGCCTGTTGGAGCACCGCTCTCTCGATTAATGGCTCTGGTTAATCACCCCCCTGTCCAGAGCAGGATTGTCTTACGGATAATTTCGTTTGCCTAACGAGATTTTCGCTAATTAAATCTCCTTTCGGTTGGTGAGGTTCTCCCTGCTGGATAAGGGGAAATGTTTGTGAAGCCAGCGCCGCTCCCGGCTAAATAAACCTTTCCACTTGGCTACTGAAAATTTCCCACTGGGAATGTGGGATGCAAACACTGCTTTGGCAAATTAATTAATTCTTGCAACCCTCAAAATGCTTTTTCATCCCCCCCCCCCCAAAAATTTTAGAGGAGTTGCTCCCTGCAACCGCTTTGGGGTCACACTTTGGGATAGTCGTGCATCAAAAAGCAGATGGATTTCTGGTGCAGAGTGCCAAATTCCAGAGGGTTTTGGACTGCCTGGGATTGGTTGATGAGGAAAAGGCAGAGTGGGGTTTTGAGGGTCGAAAGTATCCCCAAAATCATCATTGGTGTTTTGTGGTGTTGCAGCAAAAGTGGGTTTGTTGAAGAATAAATCGGATTTTCTCCGAGAGCCACCGTGCCAGGATAAGCAGAATTCTGCAGAATCAGGAAATTCAGGAAAAATGAATTCAGGAAATTCAGGAAGGAAATTCCTGCCAGTCCTGGAAAGTCCTGTTCAGTCCCAACTTGTGCATCTCTGTGTCAAGGTGTTGCTTTTTCTCCTAAAGATTCCTATTCCTGCCAGCCTCCATGGGAATCTCTGAGCAAATTCACTTTGGATTAAATAGAATAGAATGGACTAGAATAGATCCTTGTAAATGAGATATTCCCAAATACCTCAAATCCTGTTATTTCTCAATATATCTCACTTGAGATCCAGAATGGAGATGTGTTCCATCTCAGGCGTTATATTCCACGTTTCTCTCCAATGGGAAGTGATCCTTCAGGTTTTGGATTTTTTTTTTGTTCAGGGTGTCTTTAAGGGGCTGAGCAGTGAGTTGGGACTCAAAATAAATGTAGTTTATATAAAATAGGGCCTGAACCATGGGTATTCCATACAGTACATATCATGAATGTACTTATATAATTATATGATATGATCTACAATATAGTATATCATATCTGGGATATATAATAAATGTATGAGATACTGTAGATTTTAATATATATAAAAGATCTAATATAGCTTGAGAATATAGCTAATATGTTTGGGAGTGACTGTAATAGATAATATAGACTATAAAAGATAAAATACAAGATATAATATAGACTATATAGAATATAGAATATGTCTATTAGATGCAATACGGTATTATTACATATAGGATAAGCTATGTTATCTCTGTATTTGTTTTATATAATAAATAATATAGATAACAATTATATAGTGTGTACATATAAAAATAAACTGTCTTAATTCCATATACTATTTATAATATATAGTTAAAATATGGGTAATATATAATGTGTACAACATATGATAAATACATGTATATGTAATATTTATAACAGTGTATTTAAATATAAGATAATATTATGTTATTTTTTATTATTGAGAGAAAAAAAGTGAATTTCAGGAAATCCAATGGGATTTTAACGAGTGGGGAGGTGGGGAATGCTCCCATGCACACTCCGTGCTCACTCCCAGCTCCCACACACTCCCTGCTCACTCCCTGCTCACTCCGTGCTCCCTCTCCGTACTCACTCCCTGCTCACTCTGTGCTCACTCCCTGCTCACTCCCTGCTCACTCTGTGCTCACTCCCTGCTCCCTCTCTGTACTCACTCTCTGCTCACTCTGTGCTCACTCCCTGCTCCCTCTCTGTACTCACTCCCTGCTCACTCCGTACTCACTCCCTGCTCACTCAGTACTCACTCCCTGCTCACTGTATGTGATGCCTTCGAGCGGCCACCTGGAACAGAGGCCAGACAGAGTCAGAGAATAAAGCAGGTTTTTATTAAATGCCTTTAACAGATCCACCTCGGGCAGTCAGAGCCTCCCAGGGGCTGCACCCAGGATGGGCGATGAGTTTTTCACACAGTTATCAGTTTGGTCCGTTTGCATATCAGGGGTTAATGCTCCAATTACAGCTTCAGGTAATGAAGTCATTCACCCCCAGTTTGCTCCTCCCCAGTTCGCTTTGGTTTATACTTTTCGGGGTGATGATGGCCTTGGGTCTCAGGCCTGGGAGGATTGTTTTGTCTGACCAAACTGCCATGATAACTCTGTCTGGAGTTCAGAGTTATGCACTAATGCAGCACAGGATCTGAAAAATACAGAAGTTAAAACTTAAATGCGTCACGTGCATGCTCCATGCTCGCTCCTTGCACGCTTCCTTCCGCAACTCCATCTCCCGCTTTTCCTCCCACACCCCTGCTTGCACACGCTCACCTCACTCCACAACTCCCTCTCACCCACCAGCAGTGGTCTAAAAAGCTCCAAAATATCCCAATTTTCCCCCAGTTTTCCCGAGCTTTGCCCATTGTCTTCCCAACAGGACTCAGCCTGCTGGTACCCACTGGAGCATCCCAGCTCGGTGGTGGAGGCATTTCACAGCTCCTAAATATTTGTGTGCATGGCTTTGCAGAATATTTATTAAGACCTGGTAATATTTTATGCTATTCAATAACATTTAATGTACTTTAAATGATTTTGCATAATTTTAGATAATTCCGTATTACTTAATAACGCATTATTGTGGCGTGAGCATCACCTGTGGCTTATGGGAAGCACCAAGGCTAAAAAAAAAGTCACGGGGAGAATTGTAATAATCCCTTTGGGAGCCAAATAATTGGTGACTGAGGAGAAATATGGAAAAGTAAAATAAAGTGAAATAAATTAACAAAGAACCTATGTATTAACGAAACATTAACTCCCAACATGAGCTGACTTCCATGAGAGCTGGGAGTGGGGGATGCTCTGCTAAAAAATCCCACTAGAAGGAAAAGAAAAGAAAATAAAAATGTTTTATCTCCGCTCCCATTCTGTGATAATGATCTTAACGGAGTTGGGAACTGGCAAGGAAAAAAACGTGTGTGGTTTTTAAATGAAAGTCGCCTTTGCACCAGAGGGCTGGGACAGAGATTTGGGCTATCTGATCATTTCGGGGGATATTTCATTGATTATTCCATATATTTTATTATTTTTGAGATGTAGTTTGTTATTTATTTGGGGTTTTTGTTATTTACCTTGGCTTATTTTATCATTTAATTCGGGTATTTTATTATTTTGGGGGTATTTTGATGTTATTTATTTGGAGCATTTTATTAGTTTGGGGGTATTTTGTTACTTATTTGGAGCATTTTCTTTTTTCTGCATTTTATAATTTATGTGGGGTATATTTTAATTTTAATTTTAATTTTAATTTTCATTTTCATTTTCATTTTCATTTTCATTTTCATTTTCATTTTCATTTTCATTTTCATTTTCATTTATTTTAATTTAAATTTAAAAAATTATTTGGAGGTATTCTATTTTGGGATATTTTTGTCCTTGGGGAGGATATTTTATGAATTTTGGGGCCTGTTGTATTATTTTTTGGTGGGTATTTTATATTTGGGGCGATCCCAGTCAGGGTTTGGGATTGCTCCCAGCACTGTTGGCTTTTCTCAGCTGCCCCAGCAGGATTGCAGAGACTCTGAGCAGAACAGGAATTATAAAGAGAAATAGAATTCCCCTTGCAGTATTTTTTCTGGATTTGGGAAAGCCCTTGCTGTGATTGGACAGGGATCTACTCCAACCCTTCGGAATGCTGCCAGGAGCTGGATTTTGTAGCAGATCTTGCGGAGGGGAGAGATCCTGGGGAAGTTTTTTGTGTGAAGCCCCCTGATCTGAGTCCTTCTTTCGGTGCAAACACCTGACTGAGAAAGTCCTTTTTGTCTAGGAACCCTTGTTTAAAGTGGTTTTTGGTGCAAAGCTGCTGTTTGAGAGACTTTTTTTTTTTTTTTGGTGCACACCCATTGAAAGGATTGTTTTTGATTCAAACCCTTCATTTTAAGGGTGCTTTTCTGGTGCAACCCCTTTTTTCAGGGCGTTTTTTTTTAGGTACAAACCCCTTTTGGACAACCTTTAGTTCAAACTCCTGTGTGAAGGACTTTATTTCTGTCGAGCTCTGCTTTAAGGACTTTTTTTTTTGCCTAAAACCCCTGCTAAAAGTACATTTTTGGCCACAAGCTTCTATTTTTTGGACTTTTTGGGGTACAATTCCCTGCTTGAAGGACCCTTTTTTCTGCAAAGCTTTGCTTCAATGGCATTTTTGGGTGCAAACCCCCATTTTTAGGGCTTTTTCCCCTCCAAACTGTGTTGGAGGAGCTGCTAAAGTAGCATTGGGTTGGGATGAGGATGGGAACAGAATGTGAATGGTTTTGCAGGGAACAGGGATTATTTGGTGGAAAGAGAAAGGATTTTAGGGGCAAAGAAGGAGCCCACCCAACAGCTGCTTGTGTTGGGATTTGGGTATGGGTTAACCCTTTTCCCCCAAATCCACGTCCTTAATGCTTTCTGGTCTTAATGTAAACAACTCATATTTTGCAAAAATAATTGCATTTTCCATGTTAAACCTCCCTCCCCTCCTCACAACGAAGAGAAATTCCTGTTACCCAATGATGCTCCTCGATGACGTCCTGTGAGCGAAACAACCTCACTTTTGGCTTTTTTTTTTTTTTTGGCTTCGACTCCAGCCTGGAACAGGTGATGGAGGAGCATCAAAAGCATCCCTGTGGACAACATCTCCCATTCCTACCACGTTTTTGCTCCTGCTAGCTGCGTACAGGTGGGGGAAAGTCTTTTCCCTGCTGGTTTTTGAGTAAAAACCCAAAGTTTCCTCCACTTTTCCCCCCACTCCTCCATGCCGAGCGCTCGCCACCCCGCTGTCTGTTTTTCCTCACCGAGGTTCAGTTCTAATTATGTTGATTTTCTCCAGCCCACCCCCCTCCTGGCAAGCTTATTAGGGGGAATATTTTTATTTATTATCATTTCGCCCAACTCCTGCCAGCATTTCCAATTACTCTCGCCGCTTCCTTGTAATTGTCTTTCCGTAATGGCTGCGAAACAATTGCGCTAAATGAGGTGGCTCCGGCAAGATGAGGGTTTCACTTCATTAAAGGCTAATGGATTCCCAGCTCCAGCTCTGTGGGCAAAAGGAGGGGAAAAAAAAAAAAAAAAAAAAAAGATTAAAAAAAGAAGAGATTTAAACAACTTCTTTTATCTTACTGGGATTGCTCGTCCTGGTGTGCTGGGGTTTGAGTGGGGTTTGGGTGACCTGGATGTTGGCAGCGTTGCTCAGGTGTTAAGTGGGTTTCCCCCAAAATCTTTTGGGTGTATGGGGGATTTTTTAATTTTTTTTTTTCTCTAATTTGCTGCTAATTTGCAAAAACTGCCTTCCTTTTTTTTTTTTTTTTTTTTGCTATGCATATACTGATAAATTATATTTATTGCCATAAATCTTATTATAGAAATAGATGATACATAGCAGTATAATAACACTGATATATATAATCTGTAGTGAGTGAATATGATCCACAAATATTTATAAATAATGAAATAGCTACATATCATAATCCAATATTAAAGGAATTGATTAGGATCCATTCACGTTGATATATTTATTTATGGTGCTTGATATATAGTGATATATTGATTATAGAATATGTATTAAATTGCTCTATAATGCTTGATATAATAAGGAATTATTATCTTGCTATATATTATGGTGTATATATTACTTATAATAGCATTAAGTAGAAATACTATATATCTAGCTACATATATTTCTCAATATCATCTATTTATTGCTATAAAATATCCATCTCTACTAACAGAAATTGGCCCCACAGGCAGGGGTAGAGACAAAGCTTTTGGGGGTTTTGGTGGAATTTTGGAGTCTCACTGGGTATTAGTTTTTCTTCTCAAGCAGATATTATTTCAGTGTTATTTTTATTTCTAAAACCTTTTGATTTTGAAATTTCTCCCATTTTTTTTCCCCCATCCTTCCTCTTCCTCTTCCCTTCTTTTGCTGGATGTGGATGTGCTTCAGGTGCTGGGATCCATCGTGGTACCTTGTGGAGCTGGGGGGGGTCACAGCTCAGGGAATTGCTTTTCCTTTAATATTAAACAAAAATCAATCCCCCAAGACCTTTAATTTTGGGGTTTATTATTTTTGATTTTTTATTTTGAAAAGCCAAAATCAACCCCCTGGCCATTGGGTGGTGCTCAGGGCCGAAGCATCCTGGCACAGCTACGGGAGTGGAGCTTCATGGCAAAGGAAAATTCATCTGGTAACTCAGGGAAAAACCCTTCAAACGAGCAGAATTCGCAGTGGGGTGAAATATTCAGAGCCAGAGCCACCCCCACGATTAGCAGGTGCTGGTGTAGATGTCGGGAAATTGGGAAAAGCTGGTCAGAGCGGCCAGTTTGTTGTCTGCGGTGTCACACCCGCTGCATTTCCAGAAGCGGCGATTTTTGGCAGCAAGGTGCACCCCAAAACGGAGAGGAAAGGCTTTAATGTGGGAATTGCTCTTCAGAGGAAAATGCTGATTTTCCTCCCAGTGTGTGGGAGAAAGCCAAAATCTTGAGAAATGTTGGGTTTTTTGGTGGAAGTTTGACAAAGTGATGGAAAACAGCAGCAGCAGGGGTTAATGCTTATGGAAATCAGATATATATAAAATAAATCTACAGGTTATAGTACCTCTATTTCATTATATCCAGCCACTGGGTCTGTTATATTGGATATTATATATAAATATATATGTTGGATGCAGACTGAGTGTGTTGGATATATTAAATTTTATCCATCTATTGGATTATGTTGGATGGTTATGTCAAATAATATATAATAATGATATTATTTTGAATTTGTCATACATAATATCTATAGATAAAATATATATGGGATATTATATAGATACACATATACATACATACATGTATATAGGCATTGAATATCTTGGATACATTACATTATATCCAGCCACTGGAAATATATTAATATACTGCATAAATTATATCCTTATAGCCACGCTATTATATCAATTTAATATTATATCCATTGGAAATATAGAGTATAATATATCCAATATATTAATCCAATATGTACATATATTTTTTCTAAATATCCTCCTTCTCTCTCCTTTCCCCCATAATATCCTCTCTGTATGTATGGGATGGGTGTATAAATGTTCTTTTAAAGTGTGTATATAAATATATATATAGAATGATCCAATTATCTTTCCTTGGGATGCTGCTCTTCGCATATTCATCATGCCAGAGAACTCCAACTCTTCTGGGTGTTAAACCTCTGGAATATGGATTTGCCCACCAAACCAGGGGAGAAAATCTTGTATTATCTCAGGAAAAGCCCTTTTTAAAAAATTTAAAAATGCCTCTGAACACCTCTTGACTGGCACTGCATCCTTCACTGATCGTTGTGTCCCGTGCTTTCCCGTAGCTCTGCCTTGCACACGTCTGGTGTCTCCCCCCAAAAACTGCCTGTGCCCCGTGAGAGAAAAAAATCTTTAAAAAAAAAGAAAAAAATAATAATTTCGGACATAGGAACAAGGATGTCTCAATGTAAATATATTGTTTTCCTGATAGTGACAGAAATATTGAGCTACACATCCTTCTAGGAGCCATGGGGAATTCCCTTGTGCCACTCCCACCCACAAGCTGCTCACCCTTACTGCTCCTAAGAGGTAAAAGGAAAAATAAAAAAATTAAAAACGTGCAAAATGTATCTTTTTGAGCCACTACCTGACCTCCAAGCCTTACCTTCCAGCACAGTGTGTGTGTGTGTGTGTTTTTTTCCTAGAAAAATGGCATTTTTAGGCGCTTTCTGAAGCTGTCTAAAGGTAGTGACATCCTTTGCCAAACCGGGGTGATGAGGAGACCTCATGTTTGATTTAATTAACTGGAGCTGCCACCTGAGGTTTAGAAAGCAGAAAACCACCTAAAACTGAGATGGCAAAACTGGGGGCCAGGCTTGGGCTGAACAATGCTTGAAGCTGTGTGTTTCAGCGTCTCATTTGGGGCAAAATCGTGGATTTTTTTTGTCAAAGCAGCCGCCAGCTGCTGCTGCAGAGCTCCATTAACCCAGCGCCGGGTGCCACCAGGTCTCCGTCTCGGTGGCTTGATTGCTCTTGCTAATTTTCACCCTGTCCTTTTGGGGCTCCTCGTCACCTGGCACCCAGCCAGGGTGGATGTGCGCCGTTGCCTTCATCTTTATTTTTCCTAGCATCCTCCTCCTCCTCATTGTATTTAAAAGCTGGGGTTTGGGGGTTGCATCCCTCCGGGCTTTCAACCTTCCGTATTTCCAAAGGTTTGAAGAGCATCCGTATCCTCCCACGTGCCTTCCTTTCTCTGGGAATGCAAGCACCATCTTAATCACCAGAATAATTCAGGGTATTATTTTATTATTAATTGGGATTATTTCGGTGGAGGGCCTTGATGGAGCCAGGCTGGTGCAACCCAATGAGCCAAAAGCCTTAATTATTGCAGGCGTGACCTTGCTGGGATGAGTGAGTGACCAGACGGCCAGGGATGCTCACTTCCCAAAAAAATCTTAGGACAGGCTTGATGCAGGGTCTCCTGACGAAGTCAGCGCTTCCCAACTTTAATTAGGCGCCCCTCATTAAGCAGGAAGCTCGTAGAGCTGTGGCCCAAACTTCCCCAGTGCTGGTCTGTGACATTAGAGCACTTAAACGCGTGGAAAAAGAGGCTGGAGGGGTTGCAGAGCATCACATCTCACCCTGTCAGAGCTGCATCCTTGTTAAAGTAATTAGAAAACCATTTTGCAATTAATACTTTTCTAGGATGCAGCATCGAATGGGGCCATAGCAACACTTGGGTCTTAATTTGTCTTCATCCCAGGTCAGAAAAATGTTGTGATGTGGTTTCCTTGTATTGAAAACTGAACAGATGAATAATTGCTGTCCAGTTTGGAAACTGGGTGTAATTGGGGTGGGTTTTTCCTCCAGCTGTTGCATTGCTATAGGGTGTGCAGCAAAATGCACAATTTTTTGCAGCTCTCTCTTTCCCAGTGTTACTTCTGAGGCTTAACTCTAGCTCAGGTGTGCCAAGGGAGTGGTGAAAAATTTTATATTTTTGCGAAAAATCACCTATTTTTTAAAATATAAAATTTAAAAAAAAAAAAAAAAAAAAAAAGTGAACTGAATTTCAAAGCATAAGGCTTTTTTAAAAAAATTATTTTTGAAGTTGGGTAAACACTGGATCACTCTCCACTTCAGACATCTGATTTGCCAATGCAGACAGGTGTCAAAATAACCTCAAAAACACCCAGATCTTGAGGTTTTGTGATGAGCTCAAGAACTAAATACAGCATTTTGGGAAGGTTCTGGTTGGTTTGGGGTTGCTGGAAACTTTAGTTGAAAGCTGAGTATCTCTTGAAAAGGAGCATCACCATTTAAAAACCAAACCCTGTGCTGGGTGCAGGACTTACTTGCAGCGTGTTTTGCAAGAAATTTTCAATGAAAAGCACTTTTTGACCAAAACTACCGCTGAAATCATGTGTTTGAGCCGTGTCACGAGTTAAATGGCAGCAACAAATGATTTTTGCAGGAAAAAACCCACTCCATGGGTAGAAATAGCCCCTGGGCTTTGGGGGAGTTGAGCTGACTTCCAGGCATGCCTGCACCACACAGAGAGCCCCAGGCTGCCCTTGGCTCTGCAGCCAGGAGCCGGCTGGACCTTTTGTGATCCAAACTGTGCCAGAAAATGTCTCTGTTTTTCCCAGCTAGTTCAGTCAGGTTAATAAAAAATCCCATTGCTGCCTCGCTGGAGGGGCTGTGGAGCGGTACAGGACCTTGCCAGGCTGTTGGCAGCATGGGAGACGTCAAAATTAGCATTTTTGAAAAATTTGGATGAAAATGGAGAGTTGCTGAGCTTTGCTTTAGGCCAGTGCCTTTGCTTTGGTCCTGGCTGCATCTTCAGTTTGCTCTGTGAGTGGCCTTGGCTGGTTCCAGGCCAGCATCCCTGGATGGATCCCAGCTGACATCCCTGGATTGGGCCCAGAGAGGATTTGGGTTTAATTTTAACTGTCACAGAATCCCAGAATGGTTTGGGTTGGAAGGGGCTTTAAAGATCATCCAGTTCCACCCCCCTGCCATGGGCAGGGACACCTCCCACTGTCCCAGGCTGCTCCAAGCCCTGTCCAGCCTGGCCTTGGACACTTCCAGGGATCCAGGGGCAGCCACAGCTGCTCTGGGCACCCTGTTCCAGGCCCTGCCCACCCTCACAGGGAACAATTCCTGCCCAATCTCCCATCCATCCCTGCCCTCTGGCAGTGGAAGCCATTCCCTTTGTCCTGTCCCTCCAGCCCTTGTCCCCAGTCCCTCTCCAGCTCTCCTGGGCCCCTTCAGGCCCTGGCAGGGGCTCTGAGCTCTCCCTGGAGCCTTCTCCTCTCCAGGTGAGCACCCCCAGCTCTCCCAGCCTTTCCTCCCAGCAGAGCTGTGACCATCCTGGTGCCTCCTCTGGACTGGCTCCAGCAGCTCCAGCTCCTTCCTGTGCTGGGACCCCCGAACTGGAGGCAGCTCTGCAGGTGGGGTCTCACCTGAGCGGGGCAGAGGGGCAGAATCCCCCCTCCCCTGCTGCCCACGCTGGGGATCAGCCCAGCACAGGGGGGTTCTGGGCCAGGGCCTGGCCAGCTCTCACCCACCAGCACCCCCAAGTTCTTTTCCTCTGATTTTATTTCCCCTTTTCCGTTCCTTGCAGACTGCCACTTCTCAGTTATGATGGATAGTGGCCTGATGACTTTCTCTGCCATTTCCCTCGGGAAATACATCCAGTGGGTGCATCTTGCCAGGTTCCATGGATTTATGCACCTTCAGGCTGCGTAATGGATGCATTGAATGTTCTTGAACCTGATCTGCAAGTGTGGTCTTAGCTTTGGCACTTTTGGGCATCCTCATTTTGTGTTTTGCTGGAAGTTTTCGTTTGATAAGAGCCAACATCCATGGATTGATTCTTGTACCTTTGAGCTAATCCTACCCAGCATCCTTGACGTGGTCCCTTCCAGCATCCCTGGCTTGATACCATTCCCACACTTTGATTTTAAACATCGCTTCTCTCCTTATCAGCGTCCTCAAGTTTAAATTAACACAATTTCTAGTTTATATAGGTAAATATATATATATATATATAAAAAATATCTATAAATAGGTATTTTTTTCTGCCCATTCCCATTTTTTGCAGCAGTTTTTCATGGGAGAGCATCCCAGTGAGAGAGGGGTGGCAGTTCCCCAGCTGGTGTTAATGCAGGGGGCACGGTGGTCGTGCTTGCAGTGAGACCTGACCCGGTCATGCCAAGAGTTTGTTTTTCCTAAAAAAATGAGCGCAAAATTACCAACAAGTTGTGTTTCACCGAGCTGAATTACGAGTCAGGATGAGCATCCCCAGTCCCACCTCAGCTCTGCTGTTTTCAGTTCTTGACTGAAAAATTCAAGCAAAACTTTGCAAGAAGAGCCTTTTTTCCTGGCTTTTTGGGGAGGCTGCAGCCTCGGCGTGTGGATGCCGGCACCTCTCTGCTCCCACATCCGTGGAAAACTGCGGCAGCCGGTTGCATACTCGCGTTGTAAAGATAATTAAGTTGCATTTCTGTGCGTTGTTTACTGTTCCTCTGATCCAACTGTTCCCCTGAGACTTCAGCTCGGGGCTCGTTTTTGTTTTGCAAACCTCCTCGCGAGTGTGCCCTTCACTCTGCTTCGGGAACGATTTTAATTTTACTATTATTAAACCATCCCAGACGTTGCCTTATTATGTGCCTCGGAGCTGAAATTCCTGAAGGAGGGGGGCGAACACCGCTCGCATCTGGGCTTGTTCTGCAGATGTTTGCTCCGCTCTAGAAAGGAGCAGACTTTAAAGCCTGACGTTTGGAGCGATTTTTGCCCCGGGATGGGTTTGCACAGGTCGGCGCAGGATGGAAATGGCTTTGGCACAAAGAAGAGCCCCAAAACTTAATTCGTCCTGGGCGGGAGATGGGTGTGAAAAGATCTTGTCTTGGCTTCCTCAGAAAGAAATTAATCTTTTTTTTTTTAATCCTGGGGAAAAAAAAAAAAAATCAAAAGAGAACGAGAATTAAAAATTAATTAAATAAATAGAATGAATAGCAAGGATCTGCAGCAATCACCTGGGGAGCCAAAACCTGAAATTCTGGCACGGTTTCACCATCAAACCCTACTTTGCGCTTTTTAAACTCTGAATGGGGATCCCAAGACCCCCACAGCCGCCCATGGTGGCAGTGCAAGGTCTGCACACCCCGGGGTGCATCAAGGGGGGACTTTGCCGTGTGGCCGCGGGCGCGTTGCGCGTTTGCGGATTTGCGCGTGTGCTTGCGCGCGCGCGTCCCGTGCGCGTTTGCGTTTGCCTGCGCGTGCTCCTCGGGCGTTTCTGCATTTGGGTGCGTGCTGCCACGTGCATTGGCCTGCTTACAGATGTGCAGCTGTGTCTGCACGTGTGTGTGCGTGTGCCCGCTTCCACCTGCCTTTCCAGGTGCGCGTTTGCACGCCGCGCGCATCTCCCAGCTTCCCCCGTGCCGTTGCACGTTTGCAATGCGCACGGATATTTGCATATATGCAAACACACACAGGCATGTAAATCTGCATAGCGAAATCGTCCATTTTTTCGCCTGCCAAGACCTGGTGAGGCAGAGCCGTGAGCACTGAGCTGTCCGCGCGCGTGGCCGTTCCCACATCCAGCTCTCCTGATTTACGCACCCTCAGTAACTTTCTTCCCATTATCCCTAACCCATAGACTCTGGGAAGTTTAATTTCTTCTCTCTAGTAATCACCATTAAATAGAAATTGTCTTTTTCTGTGTAAACACGTCATTAGTGAAGCTGCTTTCTGCGGGGTCCAGATTTCATTTTTATTAAAATGAAACATTTCTTCGGCTCCTCACTGTGTCCGGAGATGAAGAGGATAATTTTAACCCGTTGGGTTGGCCACAGATAATTGCACCAGCATTTGATTGGGGCGATTAGGGAAATATCTTCTTTTCATGCAGAATTTGCATTTTTCCTTCTTCCTTCTCTGGAGCAGAATCGTGCTTTCCTACCCAGCCTGTTTTAATGATCGTTATCAATCCTAATAAATAGCTTTTCATCTTCCATTTATTGACTTAGCTGGGATGGGTTAAAACCTGGTCCAGGTAAGAACTTGGGGTGGGGAAAGGCACCAAATTTCATCTCCTTTTTGTGAGATTGATGCTCAATAAGGGGATTTTTTTCCCCTTTTTTTTGGCAGTGAAAGCATCCCCGAAATGATGCAATGGAGTTTTGCAGGGGGAGAGAGGCGGGTTCAGTGCCAGGGGTTGTTAACAGCTGTCAGCATCTTCCCTTGCCAGGCGTGCAAGGGCCTCATCCCTCCCAAATCCGTGCTCTGCAGTGCTTTTCCAGTGGTCCCAGGTCCAGCAGGGACCTCTGGGAAAAGATCTTTTCCCCACTAAATACCCAAGAAAATCCTGAAGCTCACACATAAAAGAAATCCATATATTTGATACATCTCACATCAGACAAATAATAGATGGGAATGATAGATAATATACATTCAAATAATACCTAATATATGTTATTCCCATCACATAATAAATATATAACCGTGTAAGGAACTATCAAAGACCAAATAATTTACTGATCCCATATTTTGTAAGAGGTATCCTATGATATAAAACAGATTAATTTATAATCTATTATTGGAATATAACTAATACATATTACTCTAATATATTATGTAATATATATAACATTTATAACAAGTAATGCTAAGGAATGTCTGAACTTCTGTAAATGTAATCTATAACATGAAACATATATAACGTGGGATGTGCTATAAAATGTGTAAGATATATAATGGCATTAGGTGGTATGGTGACTTCTCCTCTCTCCCTCTGCCATAATCATACCTCAAATTTCTGCCTGGATTCCTAAAAAAACCCAATTTAATTCTGAATATACACATATATACCATATACAACCCATTCACTCCCTTTGCCTTTGAAAACCAAGTTTACCCTTCCTGCGCTACCTGGAAAAAATCGTATTTTCAGACACGCGGGAGAAACAGATTCCCCCAAATCCACCTTCCAGCATCCCCCAAACGCAGATTCCCTGCCGGGACGGGGGTCCAGCCTCTCCCCCTGCCCCTGGCTGCTGCTGTTTCCCGTATTTATTTAAAATCCCAGCCCGAGGAGCGTGGCCAGCGCCGGCCGCTCCGATGGTGTTTGCACAAGCCCACTGGGGGCCAGCGAGGGATTCTGGGGCGATGGGAAAGCTGCTCTGCGAGCCTGATTCCAACCTCTTTTTTTCCCAAACTGCACCAACGAGCTTGCCTTTTGCTTTTTTTTTCCCGCCTTTCCCTGCTTTTCCTTGCTCTGCCCCCACACCTTTTCTTCGCCTTTTTTTTTTTTTTTTGGCTTTTCCTCCCCTTTTTCTTGCTTTTCTTTCCTTTTGCTTTTTCTTGCCTTTTTTTTTTTTCCCTTTTTTTTTTTCCTTTTAATGTGGAGGCATGCGAGCAGCCAGGCCTCTTCTCCCAGCTAGGAATTCGAAGTGAAAAAACCCTTTTTTGGGCCTGCAGGCTTGTTTTTCCCCCAGTTTTTGGGGTTTGGGGGGATATTGCTGCCAAAGGAAAGCGTCGCCTGGGTAAGTAAATTCCCGCGGTTGCTTCTACACCCGGCGGAGTGTCCCACTAACATCCACAACGCCCCAAAAACGGAGATTTTCTCAAAATGCAGCAGGGTCGTGGCTTGGTCCTCTAGAGGAATGAAACTATGCAGCATCCCCCCTGTTCTGGGAGAAAAGACAGTGGAAATTGTGTTTTGTGACAGCGCCAGGGTGCCACGTTGTCTCTGTCACCTGAAGTTTTGCGGCTGAGTCTGGGGGGGAGACCAAAGCATCAGCCTGAATTGGGTTTTAAGGAAACTTAACCCTTGTTACGGAGGTGGTTGGAGTGATTCAGCTCTTCCAAAGCTCCAGACACTTGGGATCGTGTCGGAAAAACATCCAACAATCCCATAGCACCCCGTGGCAAATCCTTCCAACCCTCAGCACTCCTCTGATGCTGGTATTTTATCGTTGTTGCCAAAAAATTAGTTGCAGTAACTCTGTGTTTTTCTGATACTGGGAGTGGATTCCCATTTTTCCTTTGGAAAGTCAGGTTTAGTGATTGGAATCTTCCTTTGTGATGAGGAATATTGACGTCCCCTTCTCACTCATGATCCTTTTATTATCACTCCGCTTCCCCCAGCTGACCAATCCCTGCGCTTGCGATCCCAAATTTACTCCTTAATAATGAGTAAAACCGGATTTATTTTGCTTTTTATGTGGCTTTTCCCTATTTGGGTTGAGCAGTTTCACTCAACACCAACTCCAAAAGTTGCATTAAACCCGTTGGAAGCTCTTGCTGCCACTGAACAGGGGATTCTCTGCCTGAGCACCATTAGCACTGGGGCCTGATTATTATTATTATTTAATACTTCTTAACTGATTGCAGTGTATTCTGAGTGAATAAAATTAATCTCAGAAGCTTTTTCTTTTTAAAAAAAGATGCAGAAATGGATTTTGTGTCTATTGGCCCTGGATGACCAACTCCTTGCCCCAATTCCAGGAATTATCCATGGGGCAGATTCCGAGGCTGGATGGCGAGAGGTGATTCTGCAAGCTGGGCCTAATCCTTGTTTTTAATTTAAAAGTCACCATAGATTATTGAATTATGGAGCAATGTATCTTATTTAATTATTAAATTGTCATTACATTAGAAAATAATTTATATTTTAAATTTAACTCTGAATTTAAATTTTTCAAATGTATAGATTTATTCCTGGCTTGAGGATGCATCCAGCTGGGGAAAAATATCTGTAAGGATGTTAAACCCTGGCAGAGGTCTTGGAATTTAGGTTTTTTCCTCCAAACGCCTCAAACCCACCAGAACACAAATGCGAAAACAGGGATTTAAGGATCGAAATTAGTGTAAGGTTTAATTCTGGTATTTTCAAACTCCAGAGTTTATGTTCCCATGGCAACCGGTATTTTTATCCTCTTGGTTCAGCGCTTGTGAGATGGATCTGTTGGGAAATATTTTCCCTCCTGGGACCCATGAAGATGTTGGGGTTGGGTCAGAAGAAAAAACAGAAATAAATCCCTGCCAGCCAATCAGAGGAATATGCAGGAATCTGGGGGTTGTCGCTCTCTCTCAACAAGCCAGACAAAGACAATTTTGGGGATGCTACAACCCAACAGTCAATGGGTCCTTGTGCCACTTTCCAAAATACACCAAAAAACCAAAACATGTGCTGGAGAAATCTCATTTTTCTTTCTCTGTATCGTTAGATTCTCTGCTTTGGGCTGAGCTTCATGGGCTGAGTTGGCCAGGAATTGAAAAAAGTGAGGGAAGATATCCCAAATTTTAAGTGCAGTAACTATCTAGACCCCAAAGAGTCTTTTTCTCCAGAAAGTTATTTATATTGAGCTGCTTTTGCTCAGTCAAATCTCATGAACACTTATTACCTGACATTGTTCGCTGGCTTGGTGCATGTTATAACAATTTCTCAAGCTTTTCAGATCTGTTATGCATTGTAATTTTATTTTTTTTTCCCCGCTGGAGATGAGCTACTTGGTGGAATTCCTCAAAAAACAGTAAAAATAGAAAAAAAATTGAGGTTTCCTGACTTCTCCATAATTGGACTTGTTGGTAGGAACTGATACCTGTGGATTGTGTTGGCAAGATGAGATGGAGCTGGAGACAGAAATGCAGATTTTGAGATGGAAAGGACCTTAAAACTGTAGGATTTTGCTCCTAAACCCCCAAATGAGGGGAATTACACTGAAAAAAACAATTCCAGAAAATTAGTCAAAATCTAAATTGGGTCAAGGTTACTGCCCTCTTCCCTTCATAATCAAATCCTAGATAATAATTAATTTTTAATATGATTTTTTTTCCCTGTGTCCGGGGTGTATCTAATATCAACTGGCTCTTAACTGTGGGTGAAAACACTGAATTAAGGAAAAATTACAGATTATTGTGCCGTATTTTTTCTCTTGCCTGACTCAAACAATGCTGTTGGCATAGAAACAGCCTTTTGTGGAAAGGTCACCTGTGAGGAGGGTGGTTGAGGTGTAATTCAAGGAGATTACAGGGGATTAGGCTACACTTATATATATATTTTTTATAGAGACAGAGTGCATGTGTTTCCTACTGTCCATATATTCATGGACACCTGCATAGCTACATGTATAGATATTTATATATATATATACATTTAAAGCAAATGTGATAAAGGAGCAATATCCAGGAAGGTTTGCTAAATTAAAAAGTCGGCGATGAAGGGGGTGGGTTTTATTTTTCCTATTTTTTTTCCCTCTATGTGTTTTTCTCCCCCCCCCCCCCCCCCCCCCCATTTTTTCCCTCGTCTCCCTGCCACATGTGGTGGGGCGATATCAGAACCCAGTGCTGCTCCTCTGTGTTTTTCTCTTGGCTTTAATTAAACCTCAGGCAGAGCTGGAAAAATGTGGCGAGACGAGATAATTGCGCTTATTCCCCGCGCGGGGCTGTAGCCTGGGCTCGGGGAAAAAAGAAAAAAAAAGAGAAAAATAGAAATTTGGAGGAGATGTAAAGGTGATGGAGGGTGGCCGAGCTGTGCCGTCGAGGATGGTGGAGCTGTGAGATTTGGAACGAGAAACTTGGCTGATTAAAACTACCAAAACTACCAGTTTGCAGCCCATTTTCCAATGCTGCATGTTTACACCCTGCCCCTGGAACCAGAAAATGAAGCACAATTCTATTTTTCTTTCTACCGTAACTGCCCTGGATTGCTTGTCTTCTATTTGCTTTCTTTTCCTAATTTTTTTTTTTTTCCCATTTGTTTTTTTGGCAATGCTTGGGCAAGGTAGGAATTTAAAAGGTTAGGTCACTGGATAATTGCATTTACATTGGATAAAACCCCCACACCCTGTGCACATGTTCCCTGCAGCCGGCATGAGTGTGGTAAAAACCTCCCAGTTCCATTTCCTCCCCAGTTCCCCCAGACTGGTGGCGGTAAGGTGTCATCAGTGCAAAACACTGGGAAAATCCCCCCCAAATTAAAATCTTCCCCAAATTCTCCTTTTTTTAGAGGAGAAAACCATAATTTTCTGAGGCTATTTTCCCCACTATTTAGGAAAATCAGTGCATTGGAAATGGTTCTGTGTGGTGGAAGGAGCTTCCTGCGCCCTGGAAATAATTGGAAAAAAAAGGGTTCAGAGAGGCTACAGTATCAAAACTCTCTTTCTCTTCTCTTGCCACCGAGCTATAACAGACCGTGGTAGCAAACATTTGGCTCAGATTGCTTTTTGGTGATTACAGCTTGTCAGAAAATACTGTTTGCATACTAGAGGAAATATTATATTTTAACGTTGTTTTCATTCCAAGAAGTCAAAATATTTATATATATATGTATGTATGTGTGTGTATATATATATTAATTTTTTTTTTTTTTTTTCCTTTCTGTGGTAAAATTCCAAAAGCATTTTCTGTTTGGACACATGGAAGCAAAAAACTATCGGCACCGTCTGCAAACGTGAAATGTTTTGACATTTTAAAATGTTAGTTTCCAATTGACATTTCAGCATAAAATAGCATTAAAATGGCACTGAGTGAAGCTGTTGATTCAAACCAAAAATTAAATTTCATTGAGGCATTTCAAAACTGAATGTTTTTCTCCATTCTGAACTAGCACTTTGGGAAAAGGAGCATTTATTGCTGAAGAAATAAAATATTTCTCCACAGTTTTTGGTATTAAATAGTCCTGACCCACTTGGCTGTAGGATGGTGGTCACCGCACTGGACCACCCTCAGCTGCCCAATTAGGTTAAGGGATGAGACAGCAAAGAGGGGATTTTCCATCTAAATGCGGTTTTGGAAAATCACTACATATTCTTTAGCCAAAAAAAAAAAAAAAAAAAAAAAAAAAAAAAAATCCCCAAATAATTCACATCAGCTGAAAAAAAAACCCCCACCCCAAAACTTGCATTTCTTCCCACACTGGTCGATAGCCAACGGCATTGGAGGTGGGACGTGTCTATTCAGCGGGGAGCAGCTGTGTAGGAGATCAGCCAATAGAATCTCATCAGAGAGCTGAAAAGCTGCAGCAACCCTCAAAATCACTTTTGTTTCTCTCACTCCTTTCAGCTCCCATTTCACGGGAAACCAACGGGGGCAAGCTTGGAGCGCTGATAAACCAGCCATGTCTGGTATGGCGAGTTGACTTCAGTAGCTCCCAATGTATCAATTAACTCCACTTCTTGTTGGGTTTCGGTTATTTGTTTGGCAGGTCATGATTTTGAGCAGGTTTTGGACTTCTTGGAGGATCCTCTGGGGAAAGCAGACACTGGGGAGGGGAGGGCAGGGAGGGGTTTGCAAGGTGCGGTGATTTTGGTGTTTTCTCTGGCGCTGATGGAAAGGTTGGAGGAAGGCGCTTTCCTTTCACTCCTCTGTCTTGGAAGTGGTGGGGAAGAGTTTTCCAGTGAGGGTTGGAGAAGCAGCATTTCTGAATGCCCTAAAGGTGGTGACCATCTGCAACTGGAGAAGGTGGAATAAGGTGTTACTCCTTCTCATGGTTCTTCTTTCATCACCCCAGCAAAGAAAAACAAACCCCTCCTGTTTCAGGGTTTGGGACCTTCAGTGGTGCCAGTCAGCATCTCGAGCGGAAATCCTCACTTTTTTTTCCCTGAGTCGTTTTTACCCTCTGACATTTTCTCACGGACTACTCCTCCTGGAATAGACCTCGCAGCCTCTTTTCACAAGTTAGAACTAAGAAATATTTAATAAAGAGGCGATTTAAGCTTTGGGAAAAATTCCATATGAAAAATTGCCATTTCCACTGGGTCACACAATGGCTCTTTAGAAAGATCTCGAGTTTGACCAGAATTGATGGCCAAGGCTACAACTGCAGAGTGCGCTTTCCACCCAAATTGCCAAACGAGGTTATAATTAATCTCTGGAGATTTCTTGCAATATCTGAAATCACTTAATAGTAGCATTTGATTTTTATGGCAGTCTTTAGGCAGTTGGCTTGAGTCCTGCTTCTACACAGCGTAGCCATCAATGCAGGGCTGGGTCTTCTCTGCAGGATCAACAGTTTACTCATTGCCTTTGTGGCCATTAACTCAGGGCTGGGTCTTCGAAGGGTTAATTAATGTGTTACCTGCTGCTGTTGCAGTCATCAATGCAGAGCTGGGTCTTCTATGAAGGATCAATGTTACTCTTTGATGTTCTTTAATAACAGCTCAAATGTGTCAGCAAAGGCTTCATAGCCACAGTTTCTGGGGGAAGCAGAGCATCTATTTTAAAATTCTTTCCACAATTTGCCCTTTTCTTGCTTGGAATTTGACTAAAAATGAGGAAATTCTCAAACTGCGTTGGAAAGAAGGCATGGCAAAATGATGATCCAGGAATTCCTTAATGTTGAATTATTGGGCATGAACTTTATGGCTTCCCTTTGTTTTCTTTCAGTATTAATCAACATGAATTAGCGTGCCAGTGGCGTGGGTTGATACCGCACCTGACGCTCCACAGAGTAAATGCCACATCCATGCTTGCTCTTAAACTGCCAGCTTTCATTTTGATGGGAAAAAAAAATCCCCGAAACATGCGTCTTTCTGCGAGACACATCTGATTTCCTGGAACTGCATTTTTCATGGGAGACCTCTGATTTTTTTCCGATGTGCACGGAGCACGGGCATTGGCAGTAACACCTTGTACCGAGGGGTACTGATCACATGCAGCACAAATCTATCACAGCCTTACTGCAGGCTATTAATACTTTATTAACTCCATTTAAACTCTGCCTTAATGCTCCTGGTGTGACAAGTGTCTCTGCGTAGAAATTATTAAGAAAAGACGGTTTTTAATCGAATTATGGAGTGGTGCTGGGACACACACACAACCCACACTGTGCCCTGCGTAGCCACATTTCTGCAAATATTCTGTGTACATTTGCATGCAATATGATATTGGGTCTGGGGGAGATATGCTCCCAAACTATCACTGGAAAAGAAGTGCTTCTCAGGAGGTTGTTTCCAGATGAGCCAACCCAAAGCCTGGGGTTTTGCGTGAGCGACCAAAAGAGGAGGAAATTTTGCAGGGGTGAATATTTGAAGCCGATTGTCTCAGAGTAACTCTGGTAAGGGGAAGGCCCTGAGTTTTAGAAATCTATTCCCACAGGAAGTGAAGAGGCTTTTTTGGCCTCTTCCTACCTGTGGGGGGAAACTCAAAGTTTGAGGAAGGGCGTACGGGTGGTGAAAAATTTTGCTCTGCTGGATGATTTATGCCTGAGAGATGGAAACTTACATTTGCTCTTATTGCTGCTCCCCTCATTTAATCTAAAGCACTCCCTTCCTGCCCAAACACAGAAAAATACTTTTAAAATTCATTTTCTGCTCTTCTTTTCACTTTACTGTAATTTTTTTTTTTTTTTTTTTTTTGTCTCTCGTTGGTCCCTGCGTATGGAGAGTCAAGCCGGGACATTAATATTGATGCTGACCTCGGTTATTAGGAGCTGCATTTCCGAGTGTGCCGGCAGCATATAAATACTATTACCGGGTAATTAGTGAGCCTCAAGCTGAGGCTGGATTGAGCAGGGCTCGGTGTCCTACTTTTGGGATTGAGCTTTGGGGTTTTTTTGTATTGGGCTGTTGGGGTTTTGCCCCAAGAAGAAGCCAGAGAAATGGAAATCCCAGCTCAGGAGCACCTGGATGCTCAATGAAAGAGAAAGAAGCAAAACAGAGAGGAAAAAAATGGAAGAAAAAATATCTTCCAGGGATTTTCCTTTTTTGAAAACCTCCTGTATTTTAAATACAAAATAACAATTTTTGAGTTTCCTATTAATTTTCCTTTTTTTTTTTTTTTTTTTTTCCCCTTCCTAGTTCTTCCTGTCCTTTCTTGCTGAATTTCTTTGTTTGCAATTTCTCTTCCCATGCCCTGCTTCAATTTTACTCCTCCGGTGCTGTCAAAGTTTGGAGAAGCTTCAGTGTTGCCAAAGGGCAAATGCTACCAGGATTCTCTGGTCGGATGCACCTGAAAAATGGATACTCCTTACATTCCTCACTCTCCAGCCCTTTCTGGGTACAGAACCCCCCCCTTTTTTTATGATTTCCCCCCATTCACTTCTCCCCAATAAATACAAGAAGGGTTTTTCCATCCAGACAGAGATGGGGAGACATCCCCAGGGTCACCAGATCCTTCCCTTTACTCCATAGTGCGGCTTTGATTGAAACACATGTGAATAATTTAGGGGTGTTTTGCATCTTTTATACCTCTGAACTTCCACTAAAAGGGGTTTTGAGTTGCGGCTGCCGGCGAAATAGCGTCTGAAGGTGAACAGCCCCTCAATTTTGCATGAGCTAAAAGGGCTGTGAATGGGGAGTTGGGCTTTGCCTCTGAAGTCAGGTAGGTTTAACGCATGAATTTAATGAATTAACAGGAGGAAAGCAGTGGCTCCCTGCTTTGGGGGATAAATCACTGCAGCTCACTGGGCCTCGGGAGATCGCTGCAGGTTTTGGCGTTACTGCACCTCACTGCGCTCAGGGCTGCAGCCCCAACTTCTTGCCCCGTGCTACTTTTCCCCCCATTCATTTTTAATTGCAGCTCAGTTGCTGGCTTTCCCCCTGTATGGAGATGTTTTGGGTCAAATCATCCCATTTTCAGACCTCCTCAATGGCTGAGACTTTTAACAGTTTTGCTGGGAGGAGGTACAGCCTTGTTAGTGCCCGCCAGCGGGAGCACGCCTGTATCCCCCTGCTTTTGGAGGCTCGCAGAGCACTTTAATGGCACTGAAATGAAAGAGAGGAGCTTTAAAAACGAAATTGTTCCCTGTGAGGGTGAGGAGGCCCTGGCACAGGGTGCCCAGAGAAGCTGTGGCTGCTCCTGGATCCCTGGAATGTCCAAGGCCAGGCTGGACGGGGCTTGGAGCAGTCTGGGATGGTGGAAGGTGTCTTTGCCAATTGCAGGGAATTGGAAGAATCTTGAAGATCCCTTCCAACCCAAACTATTCTGGGATTCTCTGATTTTCTGACTTCTCCTTTCAGGGCTGACTTCCTCCCAGGGCCGTGTGAGCATCAGCATGTGGGCTTGACAGGGTGCCTGTGTCAAGCTGCTGGAAAGATTTTAAATTCCCGAATAATTTCTTTTCAGCAAAAGAAATGAATCTTCAGAAGGGCCTTTCCTCACAGTTGCTAAGCCATTTAATTTATCTGAGTCATTTACAATTTGTGATGGGCCTGTTAATAGCCTGATGTGGGGATCAACATCACTTTGATTTGGGGGTCATTTCCCTTATTTTTTTCATTTTCTTTCTTTTATTTTTTTGGCCTTTGGGGTTTTAATTTCTCGCTGTATTTGCCCCCAGAGGCACAAAGCTGTGTTTGGAAAACGTCAGCTCTGTCTCCCCAGCCCCTTTGTCATGCTGGTGCAGCTCGGGCTGAAAGCGCAAACCGCAGCCCACCCATGGGGACGTGCTGCCCTGCTACTACTTAACTGCTTCAAAGTACCTGTCTGTGATATGAAACATGCCATAAAACGAATATATTCCAGATGTCCCAGCAAATTCCCCTCAGCTCCGCAATCCACCTGAAGGCAGTCCACACAGCGAGGTTCCTTGGTCCATGCTGCCTCGCTCACTGCCAAAAAACGTGCAGTGGTGGCTCATTTGGGGTTGCAGTTCGGGAGGTGGCCATTGCCGGCCCAGGGTGATGACCCCAGGTTCTGCTCTGTGCAGCCTGGGGTGAAGAATTCAGCCACTGATGTCCCAGGGGTGGTTGTCCACCGTGGGACTGGGGGAGATGGGGTTTGTGTCCTTAGCTTTGGGGGGGGGGGGGGTCGGTCTTTGTCCTGAAGGGGATTTCTCTCTCCATTTTTGGGTTGTGGGATCTCCATCCTCGGAGTCTGCAGAATCTCTGTCCTCAGGGTTGTGAGGGTACTTGGGTTCTGAGGATCAAAACTCTGACATCGTCAGGGTTGGTGGATCCCTGTACTCAGGTTTAGGAGCTCTGTCCTTGAAGTTTGTGAGTCTGCATCCTTGGGCTTTGGAGATCTCCATCTGCAGGGCTGGGAGAGCCCCTTCCTTGTGATTGGGGGAATTCCCATCTTTGGGGTTACGTGGATTCTTCCTCATATTTTGTGGAGCTCCATCCCTGAGGCTTGAGCATCTTCACCTTTAGACTTGGGAGTGTATCTCCATTTTTGGGATATGGGGATCTTCCGTGGGTTTGGAGGAAAATCTTCATCCTTGGGGCTGGCAGATACATCTGGGGTTGGGCAGATCCTTGAAGGTTCTCCATGTTTGGGCAATCTCCACCCATGTCTGTCCATGGAGGGAGGACCTCTCTCCTCCACGAGCCATGATCCACAACCTCCTCCATGCCGCGACACCCACACTGCTCAGGGACTACCCTTGGACAGGCTCATGCCCTTGGACAGCTGCTATTTTGGGATGATGGGCATCTCTGTGGGCAGGGCAGGTTCCCAACCTTCCAGCCAGCTCATCAAATATGACCTTTACTTATTTAAAAACTTCAGATGGAGCATGTTGGGGTGTGCGTGTTTACTGCTGAATTGGGTATTTCCAGGAGGCACAGCCAATAATTTCCTTGGTATGCTCTGTGTAGGTCCTGGTTGGCTGGGAGGACCATGGAAAAGCTGGAATAACAACCATGTAGAAGGCAACGAAGTAGGTACAAAAGCTAAAATTACTACTCATCGCTAATACGTTGCATGGCACTAATTAATTTTTAAACAGCCTCGCTGGGGACCTCATTGCTAAAACATGATGTTTTCTTCTCCGGAACTATAACTGTTAACTCCAAACAAATCAGAAGAAAGTCGGGAAGGATGAGGAACCGCAGGTCTATTAGACTGCATCTGAGTTGCCTGCTCTGATGGCCACATCTGATGGCCACTGTGCCTGGGGGGATGCTCTGTTAACACCTCTCCGAAGGGATTTTTTTGGGGCTGGGGAGTCGAATCCAGCTCCCTGGGAGTGCAGAAGTGTTGTCCGAGCTGAAAGCATGCTGGGAGGGAAGGGAAAACTATTTTTGATTCTGCTCTCACCTGTCTCACTTTACCCAAGCGTGGCTTTCCCTGAATATTTTTAACGGTGTTTTATTACTGGTCTCACAAGCCTCGAACTGGGGGATTGCTGCCATTGCACTCACACACATGTAAGTTATTTAATTCAGTCTTTGTGAGTGTTGAGAAAAGGCTTTCCTCAGTGTTTTCATTGCTGCTGACATCTAGATCAACACCCAAATTTATTTATTTGACATTTCCCATTTCCAATTAATCTGTGAAGTATTCCTCCTAAAACGGTCTGAGCTGGTAATGCTTTATCTTCCATTTAATGATTAATAATTCTTTAATTGTTTGGACACTATTCTCATCACCACTTCAAGCCCACCTATTAATTCCATCATTTTAAGTTCCACCATCTCCAAAGGAAGGGAGATTCAGCAAGCTCCTGCTAAGTTTATTTTGAAAAATTTATCAGTTTCAGTAGTTTTACTTACATCTCTCTGTTTACTTCTTTATTTTAAAATTAGAAAATGTGGTGGCTTGGGGGCGATTTTTTTTTTATGTTCTCTGGGTCTGATGGTACCTGAGCCAGGCTGAGTGTAGAAAATGACAATTGCACCATTGAAATTTGGTTTTTTTTTTGCTGTTGGAGGGAGCCTTTGCTGTGTGCCAGTAGCAGCCCTGGGGTCACGGAGGGCTGCGACTGAGGGGAGCACACGGCCCCCCCAGACGGGGCGATTTCTGTTTCCATATGGAAAAGGGATGTGGCATCTGGTTTCACTCCCAGCAGCTGGCAGCTTGAAGCCTGTGTTTTGCATGGTGTGGAGTAAAGAGAAAATAAAGTGTCGAATTGTTTGGCATTATCAAGGATTTCTGCTCCCCAGGACTCCTGCATAAAGAGATGGAAATTTTAGCTGCTGGAGCCAAGAAACACACAGAAGTATATGAATTTATTACATTTTATCTCATTCCCTTGCAAACAGCGCTGGAAATGTCAAAAGATCATCTATTGTTTCATCATTTAGAAAGAATTTTTGTTTTCTAGTTGTAATTTCCTTGGTGCCTGGCTGTGGGGAAGGAAGAGAAATTGGAGCAGGAGCTGGCAGGGCTGCAGCAGGTTGAACATGCAGGTTTGTCTGGCCATGGAGCTACATGCATTTAAATTTCTCACATCCCAGGTTTTTAATTTAACAAATGTAATTAAGGCTGGGGTAGGTACTCGGATTATTCATTTACTCCAGATGGAAAAAATTAAATTGAATGCAAATTCCGTAATCAGACATGAAGTTGAGGATGTCGGACGTGATGGGGAAGTGTCAGCACATTAATCGGACTGCTTTCCCTAAACAGCACCCAAATCTAAGAGCCAGGGATTATTTGAATAATTGAGGTGGCATTTGATAAGATATCTGATTGCTGATATCTCCTTAAGACGGAGCCCTAATTGTAATTCTCCATCAAGAAGGATTAATCTGCGCAACAGAATGCACTGGGAATAGCGTGGTGTCAGACTCCCTCCCTCGAGGTTTGGTTTTTTATCAAAGGCTGCCATGCCCAGGGAAGGTGCCAAAGTGATTTATCGCTTCTCCTGTTACTTTATCCATGTGCCAGGAGGTCGTCAGGTAGCGCGGCTTGGCGCTGGGGATCTGGGCATCCGAGGCTGCCTGAGTCCCACAGCCCCAGAGTTGGGTCTGTGTTTTGGAGGTGCCTCCCAGTGTTGGAGAAGGATGCATCATTGCATCTTAATGTCCCTTCTTCGTGCCTTCGGGGCACAGTTAGACCTTTCTTTCTCTGAGAAAAGGAGACAAAATGGAGACAAACTGTCCCAACTTCAGCAGAAGGCCGTGTTGGAGGACCATGACCCCATCCACGACCCCACTCATCTGATAGGACCCGGTCCTGATGCTCTTGGCAAACTTTTGGGGGTTGAAGGACGTTGACTCCCAACTCAGTCTTGTCTGGGGTAGAGTCATGTTTTAGGAATGGTCCCCGCAGTTTACTGCTTCTACCGACACTGCTGCCGTTCACCGGATCCCCTTTCCCCTCCCCTTCTCCTCCTGGAGAAGAGAATTAGAGGCATGAAAGGCAAAGATCGGCTTCAAAAATACGGGTTGAGATAAGAACAATTTACTGGAAATTGGAATGAGAAAACAAACAGTAACAGCAACAATATTAATAACAAAAGGGTACAAAAAAAAGAGTGATTCACGTACAAAAACGCTCACCTTAAGCTGGAGCTGCTCCAGCTGGGAAGAGAGTCCCTTTCCTGCCCCTCCCCCCAAAAAATGATGTGAAGTGGTATAGAATAACCAGGTCCTGGCCGTGCCCCCTCCCAGCTCCTGCAGAAATTAACCCTCTCCTGGCTGGAACCAGGACAGCGAGAGGAGCTTCCACTCAGTCTGGCAACACACACTTGGTCATAATCATAGAAATCTTTTCTTGTGGAGTCTGTTTTGCTGCCAGCACCACTGGCTCCTCTTAAAACCAGGCATGGAAGGGAGAGGGGTGGACTTCCCTCCTCGAATCCCGCACCCTGAGTGAGATTAGAAAGGATTTAAATAGCTGAAATGACAATTTTAAAAACAATTGATACATCCATGTTGAAGAGCCAATCTTGTAAACAAATTATCATCATAGTCGTTCCTTCTCCCTTCCTCTATCTAGCAGCAAATGAAAAAAAGAAAAGGAAAAAAGATGAAAGAGGGCAAAGGGATAAAGCTTGAAAGAGTTTGCTGGGGTTTTTTTTTTTTGTGTGTTTTGTGTGTTTTTTTGGTTTTTTTTTTTTTTTTCTTTTTGAGAGCTTGAATATTTTGTAACAAACTGTAAATGGAAATTCTTCCCTGTGAGGGTGGTGAGGGGCTGGCACAGGTTGCCCCATCTCTGGAAATGTCCAAGGCCAGGCTGGATGGGGATTTAGACCAACCTGGGATAGTGGGAGGTGTCTCTGTCTGTGGCAGAGAGCTGGAACAAGGTGAGTTTTAAGGTCCCTTCCAACCCAAACCATTCTGGGATTCACTGATTCTATGTAATTAAAAAAAGAAAAAAGGGTGTTGGGGATCAAATAATCCTTAGCTCTTCTGCAGTCGGCGGTTTGCCCAGCAGTGATGAGGATATATTAGATTTTTCCTGTCTCTAAAGCAGAGTGAAATGCAGAGATTTTTCATTTTTTTTTCTCTTTCTCCTACAATCCCACCTCCTCCTGTGGCCATGTGCCAATGGCCACTCCTGATAGACTGGGTGCACTAAGTGATTTTAGCCAGGCTCTGGACAGTGCATTCACTACCAGAAAGGTGTCATATCCCCTCGAAAAAAACCCCAAACCCACGCCCCCACAAAAAACCCGCTAGCCCCCTCCCCCCAGCCAACCAACCAAAAAAAAAAAAAGCAAAACAAAACAAACCCAACTTAAATCACTTGAGATAAGTTGGGTGTTATCTTAAGGTTTCAAATTGCTTGTTTGCTTCTCCAGCTGGAGCTGTTAATTCAGAACAATTAACACACCGTTTAAAACCCAGACAAAGCATATGGAGGTAGTCCTTGGGAAAAGAGCCTGCTTGGGATGGAGTGCCGCAATGTGAAGTCGGAAGGATAACTCCAGTTTGTCTTTCCCCTTAGATCCTGGCAGGTGTTGTGGGAAATGACACAAATACCGGGGAGTTTAGCCCCGCAAAAGCCCTGTTGGATGCTGGGTTGAGTGATGCTCAAAGCAAGACCAATCTGGGTCTCTAGACCCAAAGTGAAATCAAGTCTTGACACTCATTGTTAGGACGAATTTTACCGCTGAGAGAATCCCCTCACCCTCCTGCTCCTCCTTCAAATATTTCTTCTTGATGAAGAAATAACAAATCCTAGAGTGGATCCTAAATTAATGCCTGAATTTTTTTATTGGCCCCTTTGCAATGCCGTGAAACATCTCCCTGACTCCGTGCTTTGGGCCTTTTGCAGCATCCTTTTGGACACCCGCCATTTATTTTCTCAGGCTCCCTTTTGATTTTTGATGCAGGTGAAGAACAAAAGCCTAAATCTGGAAAGAAACCCTGAAATACACCAGTTCAACCTTAAAATACTGATGTGAGCTCAACCTGCTTAAAATATCCCTGGGTCAAGGAGCAAGGAGGTGAGCTCATTGCTTTTCTGCAAGGACATAAACCACTGTTAGACTTTTATGGGATGCTGTAGGAAGTACTGCAGCAGTTGTTGCATTTTTGCAGCCCAGTGGTGGCTCATGGGATGATCCATCCTTTCTTCCTCCATGTATCCATGTGCCTTTTCACCGTGTATTGTTCGTCCATGCATCTGTGCGTCCTTGCATCCATGAACCCGTGCGTCCTTGCATCTGTCCATCCGTCATTTTTGGTCTTATACTTCCGACCAGAACTGCGCACAAATTTTATTAAGGGCACCCAATATTTTTTTTTTTTTTTTTTTTTTTTTTTTTTTTGGTGAGAAAAAAATCCCACAAATCCAAATGGTTTCCTCAGAAACTTTACAGGAACTGGCATAGCTGAATGTGCAGCATCTTTAAGCATCCCCTACAAATGATGGGAAAAGAAGCTTTCCATCTCAAAGCTGGCACTAGGATTTTGGGGTTGGGGACCCCTGTGACATGAACCCCCGAAACCTTCATCCCCCTGAGCTGTGAAAGCCAAGCAGGTCATCTTAAAGAGCTTTTTCTGCAAACCCTTTCCTGTTACTCCCCCATCCGAGGATGGATGTAGGCAGCATCGGCAAATCTGAATAACTAATCAGAGTCCTCATTAACCCCCCACCGAGATGCTCAAACATTCACTTTGCTGTTTGTGAAGCAGGGAGGAAAAAAAAAAAAGAAAAGAAAAAGGAAAAGGGGAAAAAAACCGCACAAGCCACCCTGCATTAAAATTGATGTGTTATTAATCCCACTGTTCCAGACCTCATGGGTACCGAATTTTCCTCCGTCTCGCCCGAGGCCGAACAGTATGGTGCTGCTTCTGCAGGGCACTTTGCCTTTCCATTATTTATCAGCGCCGTGGAGAGAGGCTGCTTTTGTTCCCTGGATCCAGATGTGTTCACATGCACATGTCTGGGGTGGGGATGTCCAGTATTTCTCTACATGCCCCGTTTGGATGAATGTCAGTCCCCTGCAGCAGGGCTGTGCCAAGAGATGTGTCTCTCCCAACCGTGTTTTGCCTCACCTTTTTGCATATACTTTTTGTATTTTTTGTTTTTGCAGAAATACAAAAATATTTGGGTGTATGGGCATGTCTCAAATCTTTTGCTCTCTCTGAGAAAGGATGGGATTTGTGCATAGCCAGTTTAACTTCTGAAATGAAAATACCTTATTCTTCTTTGCCCCTTTGAGCATCCCCAACACCTGGCCTCAGCCCTTATCCAGAGGCTGGAGATGCTACGGAAGTTGCACTGTAGTGGAGGGAAAAGCCCAACACTTTTTATCACAAAAGTCCTCCTGGCAGATGGCAGCAGGGGTTGCCAAGGTATTTGGAGAGTCACGATCATCCCTTGGAGCTCCTTAAAGGGTTAACTGAAACCTGAGCTTTGATTTCTGCATTTATGCTGTTTTTAACACGTACAGGGTTTCCTTGGTTGTCCCCATGGGTGTGGAGGTTGGGGCCAGTAGAGCTGGCTGCTGGGCATAGTGTGGGGTAGAAAAATAATTCAACAAAACCCAGCAGCAGTGGGGATTTCACCATTTGTGGCTTTCCCCCAAGTCAGAGGAGCTGGCATTAAATTTATTGAAATGTGATAGTCACAATTAAGCAGCATTGACATGGTGAGCTTCTGATGTGAGCATGGCCTGCTCACATCAGAAGACACAAAGTGACATGCCGGGGAAAGCCTTCTTTCTTTAAAATCCTACACTTTTTGCAAAAAACCCTGAATTCTGTTTTGCTAAGTGTCAGCTTTATTAGCATTCCCTTACACTTCATTAAAACTTGTTTAGGGGGATGCCCTTGGCTTTTTGCAGCGGGGGTAGAGGCTGCTGTCCCAGGATACTGGGCTCCCATCTCTGCTGTTGGATGCTATTCAGGTCAGCTAGATCAGGATTTAGGGCATTTGTGGGGATTGATGACTTGTCAGAAACGCTGTCTGGTTTATGACCCCCGGGCAGCTGCTGAGTACAACCACGAGCACCTGGGACACCATGGATCTTGCTGCCTTGCATTGCCTGTGGTGGAGCATCTTGAAGAAGGCATCTCCTCCATTCCCTTTCGCGTCGGGAGGACTTCAAAGGCCTTTGCTAAACTTCAAAGGTTGCCTTTTGAAGTTGCTAAAAGTGCGCGCCAGCTCGAAAAGGCTTCTCTCTGTCTGCAAGGGTGTTCAGGGAGGTGTCCCTGGTGGGGTTGGCTCTTCGTGTGCCTCGTGATGGGGACAAAACCGGCATCGTTTCTGCAAAAGTTGTGCAATGTTTTTGTCTTAAATGCATGCAGCACCCAAGGCCTCAGGCTTGACCACCTCCAAGGATGAAAATCAGTCTGCCAATCTATCAGAGCTCTTTTAACTCTGACAGAGCCTTATTTCTGCTCCTTTTCCTCCAGCCCTCATGTTTTGTTCACACAGCAAGCCCAGATAAGAAAAGTCTTTCCTGTGGGGTAGAAAAAAGTCTTTCTAGGGTTGAAGGCCTGGTGCAAAACATGAACTTTTCCATCATGATGTCAGGACAAATCCAAAGAAAATCAAGTCCCAGTTTGCAGTATGTATTTGGCATCAGCCCATTCATGCTCCTCCAAGGCATGAGCATTAATTCTTTACCATGAATAACCTTAACATTTCACCTGCCGTTGTGGTGGAAGAGTTTTGGACTCAGGCCTTTCTGAGCAGATTAGGTCTCTACGTCTTTTGGCAGGACCTACTGCTCTGAGAAGTCAAGAGGCACCTTGACCTTTCATCTCTTTCACCAGATTTTCCATGTTTGGAGTTTTCTGGTGTGTTTTGCCCTGAAATGACCCAGTTGTTCCTGTGTCTTTCTCTGGGCAATGACCTTAGGCCAGGTTTCCAGAAATGGCACTTCCTATGCAAGCTTCCCCATCAACTCCTTTGGACACGTGTTCCTGGGTGAGACGATGGACGCCTGCTGTGAAGGCACAAAACCACACGTGTTGTTATTGCCAGGGGCTTGGGATGGAATTAGAACCAGGGGGAACAGTTCTCATGGATCCCCTGTCTGCCTCACCACATCAGACACGGCTCTGTACTGGTGATGTACAGCGGAGATGCAGCCCTGGGCAGTGTCATGGACATCTGAGGGGTTCTGCAGAGGTTCTGTGCATGCTGGTCGGCATCTCAGGTGTGTAATGGACATCTGAGGAGTTCTGCAGAGGTTCTGTGCATGCTGGTCAGCATCTCAGGTGTATAATGGACATCTGAGGAGTTCTGCAGAGGTTCTGTGCATGCTGGTCAGCATCTCAGGTGTATAATGGGCATCTGAGGAGTTCTGCAGAGGTTCTGTGCATGCTGGTCGGCATCTCAGGTGTATAATGGACATCTGAGGGGTTCTGCAGAGGTTCTGTGCGTGCTGGTCAGCATCTCAGGTGTATAATGGACATCTGAGGAGTTCTGCAGGGGTTCTGTGCATGCTGGTCAATATCTCAGGTGTGTAATGGACATCTGAGGAGTTCTGCAGAGGTTCTGTGCATGCTGGTCGGCATCTCAGGTGTATGTTGGGCATCTGAGGAGTTCTGCAGAGGTTCTGTGCATGCTGGTCAGCATCTCAGGTGTATGTTGGGCATCTGAGGAGTTCTGCAGAGGTTCTGTGCATGCTGGTCAGCATCTCAGGTGTATGTTGGACATCTGAGGAGTTCTGCAGAGGTTCTGTGCATGCTGGTCAATATCTCAGGTGTATGTTGGACATCTGAGGAGTTCTGCAGAGGTTCTGTGCATGCTGGTCAATATCTCAGGTGTATGTTGGGCATCTGAGGAGCTCCAGAGGTGTTGTGCATGCTGGTCGGTATCTCAGATGTATATTGGGCAGCTGAGGAGTTCTCCAGGGGTTCTGTGCGTGTTCTCAGGTGTACGTTGGGCATCTGAGGAGCTCTTTGGAGGTGATGGTGGCGTATATCAGCTGTACATTGAAATCAGCAGTTGGGCACATTGAGGTGTACATACATCTGTACGTGTTTGACTTTTGTCAGCAATCTGAGGAGCTCTATAACGGGTTGTGTGTACCAGGGTAGGTGTTTTGGATGTATTTTGAAATCTGAGGGGCTCTCTGGAGGTGAAACATTATCAAGGGACATCATCTATCAGGGCTCTGAGGAGCTCCCTGAAGATGATGTGGGCAGTGTTGGGTGCACCGGATGCGTAACAGAGATTTGAGGAGCTCCAGCCAGGTGCTGCTTATCAGAGATGTTTGTGTCAGCTGTGCATGGGTGAGGAGCTGTCCAGAGCTGGTTTGTGTCGAGGTGATACGTCAGGGGTAGACTGAGAGGAGCTTGGCAGAGGTTGTGTGTATCGAGGGATATATATTAGACTATAAATATGTATATATATATATAATATAAAGGATTTATGCTGGAGATCTGAGAAACTCTTTACCAGGACATATATATCAAGGTAGATGCATCATTGGAGATCTCAGGTGATGTTTGCAGACATAGAGGTCGTATCTGGAGATGGTGTATATTGAGGGACATTCATCAGATGGATGTTGGAGGTCTGAGGGGCTCACTGGAGGTGATATATATGCAGAGATCTGGTGAATTTTATCTCTACTATTCCTTTTTTTTTACAAACACAAAACATCCCTGTGTCGGTAGCTGTGCTGGTCCTTGCTCAGCCCATCTTTGTTTTTCCACTGAAGCTGCTGAGATGGGCCTAGAAATCCCAGTCCCATAAAGGACAGATTCCTGGCAGTTGCAAAATCCTCTCTAGCATGTGCATGGACTTTTCCTTCTGACGCAGTGTCTGGGAGCTCCCCCGTTTTGGAGGTAGTGGCTGTTCCCCAGTTCACTCTGTCTGAGCCCAAGTATAAAATCACGTTTACACTCAAGGAAATATTATAATTAACCAGGGAAATGGCAACTGCCAGCATGAAATGGGGGTACAGCCAACATCAGGGCAGTTTCATTCCTTTTTTTCTTTTTTTCTCCTTTTCAGACCTGGATTGCACCAGTGACCCTCAGTGTGATCCTGTGACGAGCTTTCACCACCCACCAGGAGTGGAAAAGGACGGGACAGGACGGCGTTGACCTCCCTCCTCTGTGGACAGACCAACAACGAGCACGCCTCTGATTTCTGGACATATCTCGGTTCGACCTCTAAAAATCTGATTTATTTCTTGCCTTCGTTTGGCGATGTTCAAACCTGCTGGGGAAAACCTGATCTAACTCAGGCATCAGTCCTGCCTTCAAGACTACATTTTCCCACCTACGTTTTCCTTCATTCCTCCTATTTTCCCCATCATCCTTCAGAAAAAATGCACTAAGAGCGACTTGCCATCCATGGCTTCACTGAGACTGCCAGGATGCCTTTCCTAGTGCAGACCTTCATCCTTTGCTTAATATTTCGCTTTCTTATTTCATCATTTTCTCTCAATATTCATATATTTATTTTTTGCTTTCCCAGGCTGTGATCCCTACCCAGTTTTCGGGGCAGTGGGAGGACGCTTCCAGGGCAGTGGCTCCCCGAGCACCCCTTAACAGTAAGGCTGCTTTGCTTTATATTAATTAGGCAATTATATATATTAATTGTGCAATTATGTACATTAATTGAGCAGGATGTGGTGGGTCACGACCTTGGTGTGGCTTTATTTGGAGGAATTTCTGCTGTTTTCTGTTGCATTTAAATTGTATCAACCCTTCCCTAAATACAGCGAGCATCTCAGAGCAGAATTAATGAATTAATTTTTTTTTTAAAGAAATCAGTCTGTGCAGGGAATCTTGTTTTAAAGCTCAAGTGTAGATAACATATTGTTAAGAGCCCTACGAGGCATAAGCAGTCTGGAGTAAAACACAGATACATTTTTGTGAAAATACTCTGAAATATAGGCTGTTATCACTGCAAAATTTTGGCACAGCCGGCAGTAGGGTGCAGAGAAATGGTCACCAACTAAAAATAAATGAAATGCAGAGCTTAAGATAAGATATAAATGAAACCAAAGGTTTCACAGTCCTTTAGTCAACCCCGGTCACTAAAATTAGGGCTTGACAGAGTGACAAATGTGCTTGATCTGTGCCAAAACCAGGGCACCCGGCAGGTGACACAGAAAATAAAACCCTGTTGGCTACAACTTCCCTCCTGTAGGAGCAAAGAGAAATCTTTGGTCCCTGGAAGTGGGAATGGCACTTTTAATTTGCGTAAATATTCTGCAAAAGCGCCTGATTTCTTCTTAAACTGGTTATATTTAGGTGGGGGCTTCTCAGGAAAAAAACCAAAACCTTCATTTGGTCCATGGTCCAGCAGAGCATCTTTGCTTTGAGTCTTTTCTTATGAGTCCTGCCTCCTCTGAAAGCCCTTTTTAGTAAGAAACAGCCAACAAGGGCAGGATTATTTCCCCCAGGCTGCCCTTTAAGCCCTGATTCTTGCTGGTGACCTCGCTTCAGCCAAAACAAAAAACACACAACGCAGGAAGTGATGAATATCTCCTTAGCCTGATTTTACCCCTTTCTGGAAAGGTACAGGTTGGATTCATGTTGAAATTACTTTTCTGGTGACTTTGGGATGGGACTGGGGTCACCACAGTGACTTTTCGGAGGGGATCCTCCCTGCTTGATGCCCTCTTCCCAATCTGTATTTCCAAGTGAGCTGTCCAGGAACTGCATGAAAGTGGTGCCTTGAGTGGCCACCTGGAACAGAGGCCAGACAGAGTTAAGAGAATAAAGTGGGTGTTTATTAAAGGCTTTAACAGATCCACCTCGGGCAGTCAGAGCCTCCCAGAGGCTGCACCCAGGATGGATGATTAGTTTTTCACACAGTTATAAGTTTGGTCCATTTGCATATCAGGGGTTAATCCCCCAATTACAGCTTCAGGTAATGAAGTCATTCACGCCCAGTTTGCTCCTCCCCAGTTCACTTTTGTTTATACTTTTGGGCCCTGAGGCTGTCGGGTGTCATTGGTTTCCAGCCCCAGAGGAATTGTTTTGTGCGACCAAAGGGTGAAGACAGTAGCTAACACTTTGTATGGAGTTCAGAGTTATGCACTAGTGCAGCACAGGGTCTGGAAAATATAAATATAAAATCTTAAGGCATGAAAGGACTTGGTACCTTGCCACGTATTTTGTGTGCATTGGGTTGTTGTCTTTGGAGGAGCTGTGTCTGTTCAGGACACAAAGCTCAACCTGGCCTGGAAGTATCTCCAGCAAGGAGACCAGACCCAGAATGCTCAGCAAATTGCGCCAACAAGGTCCGGACACCTTCCTTTAAAGGCACAGAAAGATGTGATGGTGGTGGAGGTCCACTTAATTACCTCCTGGAACACTGGGCTGGCATCCCTCTAAGTGATTAGTGATAGAAATTACCTGAAGGCTTCTGAGAAACAACTTGGTTTCCCTTGGCTTTCTCCACTGTGTGTTGGTCCCCCCAGTTTCCAGGCACAAAACTATTTCAGCTTTCCTCCTCCTGAAGCCCCTATGACCACAAGATGCACCTCCAAGGCCAGGCTGTACCTTTTGTCATTGTGCAAAAAATTTAGCATATCTGTCTCACACCATGAACACTTCCCAGTCCCTTTATGACCCAAATTTCCTCATTGTGTTGAGTTCAGACCAGGCTGAGATTTACTCCCATTTGGAGTAAATGGAGAAGACAGTCTTATTAAGCATCACTGCAGGAGTTTGAAACCCATTGTGACTCGCTATAAATCACCACATCATATCTCAGACTTCTCTTTTATCATTGAGGCTGGAAATATGGCCAAAAAATTGCTTTCAAATGGGCAAATGAGAGATGTTTCAATTGTGGTGATTAATCAAGTTGCTCCCATTCTCAATCTTTAGGGTTTTGGCTCAGGGTTTGGATAGGAGCAACTCTCTGTAGATGCCAGAAAGCCTCACATGCCTCAAGGTAAAACTTATTTTTGTTTTCTGGTCAGCAGAGTCATTTTTCATAGGGAATTTTATATTTTACATAGGAAATTCAGGGGGAAGGTAAGACAGGGAGGAGCCAGAGAGCTGCAAGAGAGGGATGTGAAGTGAAAGCTCAGCGAGTCAAGAACTCTAATTTATCTGCCTTACGGGGCTCCAGAGGGAGTTTTTCCCCCTCCCAAGGGGAAAATTTCCGAGCGTGATAGCAGGATGTAGCAAGAAATGAGGCAGATTTAAGGGAGGGTTTTATTTGGTGTACTGTGGTATTGCTGTTTTCCTGACTTTCCCAGTCAGGGGAGTGGGAAGCCTTTGCATGCTACCGCTCACACCTCACCTGTATTTCTGCAGTTGGGTTCACTCTGCTGTTTTTAGCAAATCCACCAAAGAGCAGGTATCTGTCTGTGTTTACCTGGTGCCACTCATGGAGGTTTTGGGAGATTTGCATAAAACCTGTGAGATTTCAGTTGCAAAACAAACACCGCAGGAAGGCATTAAATTGAAGCTGTATCTAAAAATACGGAAAATTGCAGTATTGATTATGGGGTGTTTATGGACTGCAGCAACATTTACGGAAAGTCCTTGGTTTGTGGTGGGGTCTGTGCCAGAATTGTTGGCAGTGTTGAGGTTGCAGGTGGGTCTTGCACTGGCATTGGTCTGTTTTGCACTTTGTGATATTTGCAGTGGCAGAGGAATTGGTTGTTGTTATTTAATAATGGTATACCCCAATTTAGTGCCTCCTCCCCGACTCTCCAAAACTTCACGCAGCTCACTGCTCTCTCCTGCCCTCCTGGAAAGAAAAGATTGGAGGCACAAAAGGCAAAGAGCATGGGTTGGGATAAGAACAATTTACTGGAAACAGCAATGGGTGAAGAAAACAAACTTGTAACAGGAGCAATATAAATAATGGAAATGTACAAAAGGTAGCAGGAGCTTTACCTGACCACAGCCATGCCACCCAAACAACTCCCTCTGGCCAGGACCAGCGTTACCCCACTGCTCTGTCTGCTGTGCTTGCTCCACGAGGATGAATTCCCTTCTTCTCAGAAGAGAGAGAGTCCCTTTCCCCTGGCCCTGGAAATGACATAATATGGTATCAAATAATTTTAGGGTCTGGTCAAGCCTCCCTCCCAGCTATTCTAAAAATTCATTCTGTCCTGGTTGAAACCAGGGCATTGTTGAAGGACTGCAGGTGTCAGTTTGGAATGGAAAAAACTTGAATGATGGTTTAATTTTTGCAGAGTAAGACAGTTTTTGAGCGTGTCTCTTCTCAGCTACCCATCCTCAAGCGACAGCGCTGATTCCACTTTTGGTCTTGGGAGAGAAGTTTTGTAGAATTCACAAATATTACAGTTTCCCATGACCTTGTTCACCTCAGACACACTTAAATCTCTTCTTCCAGCTCATGTCTCCAAAACTCATCCAACTTTTTGCCATCACCTCTTTTGTCCTCTGAGAAGCTCTGTTTTAACCTGGCAGGGACCTTGGGGATGGAGCCTTCAATGCCATCTGTCACAGTGTCCCCTGCACTAAGTGTCCACAGCTGGATAACTGTTGGAGCTGCTCGCTCATGGGTGGGACACAAGGGGTTGTGGTGAATGGGTGGCATCAGACTTGCAGCCTGTCACTAGTGGGGTTCTGCTGGTGCCTCAAGTTTCAGCTTTCGTGTTTTTCAGATTCCGTGCTGCCTAGATGTGCAGTTCTGAGCCTCATATTAAGTGTTAGTCAGCTCTCTTCAGAGGAGGGAGACAAAACAAATCCTTTTCCTGCTGGAGACCAAGGACAATTGTTAAAGTTTTCAGGCCCAAAAGCACAAACAATGGTGGCTGAAGAGAGAAAGCAAGAAGGATGGGACTTCATTACCTGGAGCTGTAATTGGACAATTCAACCCCAATATGCAAATGGACCAAAACTTATAAAAGTGTAAGACCCTGTGACTGGGGGTCCATTTTGTGACCATTTTGGTTCCACCTTGGGTGTAGCCCTGGCCAAGGTGTATCCTTAAAGGCCTTTTAATAAATATCTGCTTTATTCTCCAGCTCTGTCCAGTCTCGGTTCCAGCTTTTTAATAAATACCTGCTTTATTCTCCAGCTCTGTCCAGTCTCGGTTCCAGCTCAGCCTTCCCAAGGCATCACTGCAGGGCTCCATCCTCCACCCTCTGCGCTTCAACATCTTCGTAAATGACTTAGAGGCAGGGCTGGAAGGGATATTAAGCAAGTTTGCAGATGATAGAAAACTGGGATGAACTGTTGACTCCCTTGAAGGCAGGGAGGCCCTGCAGAGAGACCCTGACAAATCAGAGGACTGGGCCTTCACCATGGAGTTCAACAAGGGAAAGTGTTGGATTCTGGTCCTGGTGGATGGAAGGTTGAATTAGAGTCAGCAGTGCCCTGGCAGCCAGGAGGGAGATCCTTGTCCTGGGGGGTTTTAGGCCCAGCATCACCAGCCAGGTGAGGGAGGGGATTGTCCTTCCCTGCTCTGCGCTGGGGTGGCCTCACCTGGAGCCCTGCAGGCAGTTCTGGGCACCACGGTACTGGAGAACGATACTGGACTATCAGAGAGCATCCAAAGGAAGGCAACAAAGATGGTGAAGGGTCTTGAGGGAAAGCCCAAGGAGGAGCAGCTGAGGGCACTTGGTCTTGGAGGAGATTGAGGGGAGACTCATCGCAGTGTGCAACTTCCTTGTGAGGGGAAGAGGAGGGGCAAACACTGATCCCTGCTCGGTGGGGCTCAGTGGCAGGACCCAAAGGAATGTCCTGAAGTTGTGCCAGGGGAGGCTTAGGTTGGATATTAGAGAAAGGTTCCTCACCCAGAGGGTGCTTGGGCACAGGAGCAGGGCAGTGGGCACGGCCCCAAGGCTCCCAGAGCTCAGGAAGCGTTGGTGTGACTCTTGGGGATTGGGCTGTGCAGGGCCAGGAGCTGGACTCCGTGTTCCTTGTGGATCCTTCTCAGTTCATTCTGTGATTCTGTGACCTTCTCATTGCCAGTGTGGGTTTGAGATCTGGTGTTTGCAGGATGGAAATGAGGCTGCTCAGTGATTCCTGACTCATGGAATTAGCAGATTGCGATGGAGAATGAAGAGCACAAGCCAAGGTTGGAAAGCATAGGGGCAAGACTTTAGACTTTGGACATAAATTGTTCAGAGGTGATTGCTCTGAGACAAGAACTGTTCAAACATTCATCTGCTCCTTATTTTTTACAAGGCAACCAGAATTTTTTTTTGACATTTCCTACCCAGCAAGAGGAAGTTTCTGCATTTTTGGGGTTCCAGAGCTACACTTCACTTCAAAGCTTTTTGATTTGCTGAAAAAAAAATCACAACGTGCTCTTTTGGGAACTTTTCTTGGGCAGAGGGCTGGGTTGCACAAAATTCAAGTATTCACAGGTTACTTTGAAGAAGCTTCTTTGATGTTTCCCTGTGTCAGTTTGTTTTGGAAGGTGCTTTAATGGTCTTCCCCTATAAAAATAACACTTTAAAATGTACGTAGGTATCTCAGCTCTCCACTTAAAAAAATGAGCAAAGTTGTTTAATGCTGCCGTTCAAGGTACATTAACCTGGTCTACTAAAGCTCTGACTGGCTCTTGCAGGTTTTATTCTCATGTTTATGTTGCAGAGATATCCCTGGAGCCTTTCAGAGATGGGTATCTTTGGAGAGGAGAGAAATATTTAGCAGTAATTGTTGTTCTCATCAGAAATCCACTGAAGCAGCTCCATCCTTTCTGTGGAGCTGAAGCTGGGAGGAGGATTGGGAAATTTTAATTAAATAAACACAAATAACAAATAAACACACGTAAATATTAAACAGAAAATAAAATATTAAATACCTAGGTGAAAACATTAAATAAATAAATGCTACTTTTCCAGGTGCTCAGGGGCCCATCCACTGAGATTTCAAACCAGTGTTTGGCAAGGGTTTTTTTTTGGCATTGTCCAACACGGTGTTTCCCTCTCCCTTTTATCCCAGTGCTTATATATTGACCAACTGCTTTTTTAGGTGAAAAATAGAAAAGGGATTTGCTCTAGTCTAGACTTTGTCCTACAGAAATATCAAATCACTATCTGCTTTAACCCATGCTTGCAGCAGAAACACACTCAATTTCTCCTTTTTTTACTAGGCAATAACTAATGACAGGATGCTGGGAGGGTACACAGGTCAGATTTAGTAAAACCAGCATCTTGGCTGAGAGCAAAAGATGCTCCCAGTGCAAGAAAACCTCCTGGGATTGGACTGAGGAAATTTGGCCTTGATAAATTCTTTAAAAAAAAATTAAAACTATTTGATGGCACACTGGTATATTTGCACAAACGTTCCTGATCTCCCCAGGTGAGGTGTTACATGAGCCTGTTTGGAAGCAACCTTGAACATGCAAGATTGGCCAAGAATGGGTAATGTCTTAAAAAATAGGATTGTTTTCTGGTTTTGGCCATTTAATAGGTTTATTTGTTTTATTTTTAACAAGCCGGGGGTGGCACAAAGGGCTTCTCATAATGTCTTGAAAACCCGGTATTCATCTTTCAGGGTAATGCGTGAGTTTTGGTAAAAAAACAGGCAAAAAACGTGAAGATTTGTTGATGGAAACGAGACATTCAAGAGGAGAGGGTCACTCTTAATTCACTTTACGGCCAATTGAGAGTTGGCGTCACCCGCCGAGGGTGAGCTTGTCCTTGTGCTTCTGAGTGAGATCTATTGTCCTCTGGAGGACCCTCTCCATCCCTCCTCTGCTGTATTTCTTCATTTTAACTTAGCTGAATGCATATATCATAAACTTCAGCCTGCACAAGCCCTCTGTGAAGATGGTGACATAAAAAACTCGAGCCTGCTGTGGGGAGAGCGTGACTGACACGGCGTCGTTGTGAATCTCACAGCATTCCTTCTTCTTCTTCTTCTTCAAAAAAAATCCCCTTCAGAAAAGGCAATCTTCCTTTAGTACAGAAAAATATCTTCCATGGCTGGAAAAAAAACCATACTCAGGTATCAGGTATCTCTAATAATTTTGATGCTTCAGGTGGAGAAGAGGAAAAGCTTGAAAAGTTGATTTTCTGATTTTTCATGTTGAATCCTCCATTATCAGTTGCATGTGTTGCTGTGGGGCAGAAGCTTCTCAGTGAGCTGGAGAAAGTGATCCCCATTTTCCCATTGGTTCAGAAACAAGAGTTGTCCTTTACAGCTTGAATGTTAACATTTTGCTTTGAAAACAGTAACATAGAGTCCATAAAAGGGAATGTGTTTTTTTTTTTGTTATTCAGCCCCAATTCTGACCAGCCCTCACCATTCTAATATGGGCTTATGGCTGTTTTATTAATCAAGGAGAATGGTGGGTGACTGACAATACTTTGATTTTTTTAAAGTGTTTTAAGGCATTATTGAAAAAAAGAAACAGTAACTTTTCAACTTAGTCTTTAATTATTTTTACTTGAAAAGGGATGTAATGTATTGCTGGCAAAAAAACCCCCAGCCTATAAATCTGAGAGTCTTTTAGATAGGCACAAGCTCTTCGGGAAATACATTTCCAACGTAATGCCAACATTTCAGTGATAGCTGAAATAATTTTATTTCGTAAGGAAATTTAGGATACTTTGATCTCAAGTCACTGCCAAAATATGAAGTACTGCTGCTTCCGGAAATGAAGGAGCCTTTATGGGGTTTTATTGCTCACCATTTCTTTCTTCTGTGCAAATCTCCCAGGAGTTGGCAGCAGTTCCTGCCCTCCTTGTTCTCCAGAAGAATTCACTCTTCACCCAAGATCTGAACATTTCCTTGAGGTGGGCTGGGAGGAGTTGGCAGGGGTTTGGTGCTGCTCTGCTCCTTCCAATATCTGGATGCCCACAGTCAAGAGCTCACACAGACAAATTAATTTAAGAAGTGGGGAAAAGAAAGAAAAGAGAGGGGATTAATGTATAAAACCAAAAAATACATAAAATAAGAAAGCGTTAATGCAAGTAATGGCAGCTTTCAACCCTTCCCTGCGTTGGCTGCTGATAAATCCAGGGGGCTGACAGCTCTGCACTGTTATCCTGAGATTCATGGCTGGGGGCTCCCACGTGAGACACCTGTCCAGCTTTTCCTTTGGGCACCAGAGACTTTCCTGGATATTTACGGTGCCTGAGTGCATTTGTTTCCCCCAAGACAAATATGCTGCAATTGGCAACAGCTGTCTCCCACTTTTATCCTGTCTTCCCCCCCGCCACCTCCCACGTTTAGCTGTCAGTCCTATTCTCCAAACAAACCAGCACCCATAAACCTCAATGAACAGCTTGATTTCAGCAGCTTTGATATTATTCAGCAATTAAATTGGGCTCTGGCCTGCCACCTTCTGGGAATAGACTCGCCCAAAAAGCTCACACCCCACTGTAAATGGCCACGTGCTGGTTGTAGGATCGCTCTTGGCAGGAACAATAGATGCCAAGCAGGGTATTTTTCCCAAAATAGCAACGCCTTTTTATTTTAGCTTCCCACCCAGATGTCCACACTGTCACAGTGCTGAGTTCTGCTTTTCCCCAGCTGAAACGGTTTCTGGTGGGGAGGTTTTTCCCTTGGTGTTACCCCCCGAGGACACGGATATTTGTGTGCCTGCAGCTGCGAGCTGAGTTTTGACACTGGGCATCAAAGATTTTAAGCTGTGAGTTCACTCAGGAGCAGATAATTTTGCCTCCTGCTATTTTGCTGTTGGGAGGAAAAAGATGAAAAGCACCGCTTTAATCCCATAAATGCAATATCCTCGCTGCTAGAGGTCTGTGTCATGCAAGAACCCTGATCCACCTTCACAAGGATTTCGGGTGTGATTTCTTAGTATTCAATTCATAGGTTATCCATATTTGTGCAAAGTATAAGAGAGAATAACCTCATTTATTCATGCAAAATAAAAAAAGGGTTGTTGACGCTCATCCCATGCCCTCAGCCCTTGGCTTTCCATTTGGATGTGGTGGATTTGTGAACTTGATGCCTGGCAAAGCCTGAAGCCTCGAGAAGATCAGAATATTGCACCTCTTCCCCCCAAACAACCATGGACCTCATAGAGAGGGCTAAATTTTTAGCAAAGATTCCCAAATGTTCCTCGTTTTTGACTGAGCTCATCAGTGCCTCTACTCCTCTTCCTTGCACCTTCCTGCCTGTCACCGTTTCGTGGTGAAAGCTGTGCCCACACTGGTTTTTGGTCATGTTCCCTCACAGTATCAGGGGACTTCACGTAACTTTCTGCATTTCCTCGTGGGATGGTGCCATGGCTCTTCTCCAGATGGGGACCCAACAGGAAAGCCAGAGCATCACAATGGGGAGATCCCTTGGGGTGATGTCATCTCTTACAAAAAGGAGGCATTTCGAGAAGAAATGCACCTTTGGAGAACCCAGGAGGATTTGCTTGGGAGCGTTGTGAGTTGGCCCAAAAGAGAGCTCTGAGCACAGAGAGGACAGGACAGAGTTTTTTAAAGAATTTAGGCAAGATTATTGGCTTTTCTTTCTAAAGCGGCCACACAGCTGCAGTGAAACATTGGGAGAAGAGGCATTTTCAGGGCCAAGAATTGCTTTTGGGCCACAGCTACCACCAGTCTATTTGTCAGGGACTTTTCCCAGCCAAGTGCTCCACTACAAATTTATCCCTTTCTGGTGCCCTTCTTTTTTCTCCATCTCCTTTGGACCCGAATTTAAAAAAAAAATTAGTCTGTTTTCCTCCCAGATAGCTGCATTTTGGAGAAAGCAGCCACTTCCAGAGAGGTTGGAGGTGGTGTGAGGACCATCTCCTCAGTTTATGGCGTGGGCAAAATCCAGGTTTGCTCCCTGGTTCAAATCAAACAGGAGCTTCCACATTTCAATCACCATGGGGTCGGTCACCTCGACATAGGAGGCAGCTGGGCTGGGCAGCACAACATAGGAATATGTTAAATAAATTAATAAATTAATGTGTTTATCATGTTGGTGAATCTCCACATTGGATTCTCAATGTCCCTTCTGAACTGAGCGTGTGGATGCGACTCCGTGGTGGCCGAAGGCAAAGAGACACACAGTTTTGGGAAGGTTTAGTGCATAACTTTAAAAATGGCAAGTTTTGTATTTATGGTTTGTCTTTCTGCTTCCAGAAAAGGGGAACAGCTGGAAAGGGGATGGAAATCCCCATTTAGGCACTGTGGTTAGGCATGAGGGGTGGAAAGAAAATGCCCTGGGTGTGCCAGGGGTCACAGGGGAGAAAATATCACGAGTTCCACTGATGGCACCATCATCTCCAAGAGCTCTCCAGGGAAGATCTCCCTGCCAGTGACCTGCTTCTCTTCCCCCACAATGCATTCCTCATCCAAAATCGCAAATCTCAAAATATCGTCAAATCACAATAAGGGTCATCAAACCATCTTGAGTTTCTTCCGGGGGGCTGCGCGGCAGAGCGCAGTGCTTGTGTGAGGAATGTCACGCCCCTCCTTCCTGTCTTTCATTTTTCCTTCCCTTTCTGTGGGATTTTTCCCGGGGGGAGAGATCCCTGGTAATCCAGCAGTTCCGTTCTCCTGCCCGCAGGTTCTCGATGTGACTCCCAAGCAGGATGCACCATGTCTCCCCGGCACCAGCTCTGACCATGATGGCCACCCAGACAGTGCCTCCTCCTCCCTACCAAGACACCCCACAGGTGAGTGTCCTCCAGGCCCCCCAGGACCCCCAACTCCTGCATTACTTACCTTGATTTCCTAAATAATGCCCATTGCGAAGTATTTCACCCCGGGGCGTTCGTCTCAGAGACTGGCAGATATAAAACCCTTTCTTGTCAGTCTCCAAGATCAAAAGATTTTGGGTAAAACTATGGGTTTTTTTCACTTTTTTTGTCTTAGGTCTTAAGGTGTGCCAAGGGCAATTTAGGTTGGATGTTAGGAAAAAGTTTTTTACTGAGAGAAAGTACTAGAATTGCCTGCCTGGGGAGGTGGTGGAGTCACCATCCCTGGATGTGTTTAAAAAAAATTGGATGTGACCCTCAGTGCCATGGTTTAGTTGGGGTGTTAGGATTTGACTCAATGATTTTAAAGGTCTCTTCCAAACCTGGTGATTCTGTGATTTTGGGATTCTGGGATTCTGTGATTTTGGGGTCTTCGGTTCTTCTTGGAAAGCTGACATGGCATGATTGTAACCAGCAGGTTAATTAGCTGGAAAGATGAAACATTTGACTAAACCAGGACAGGTTTAATCATAGGAATGGCCTTTGATTTATTTCAATGGCATTTTTTAATAACCTGTGGCAGGGGAGAAAAAAAGATTTCTTCTTCAGTGGTGCTGTTAAGTGGTCAAATAACTTTTCCAAGAATCGGTATGGAATCAAATTATTATAAGAAGAGGAGTTTGTCCCAGAGAAACTCTTCTGAAGCACTGCAGTGGGCTGGACTTGGGAATTGAGGATGGATTTTGGAGATGGTTTTGCACCTTGAAGCCCATCCTGAGATTTTTTTAGGGGTAGATTTCTGTCACATTTTTGCTTTTCCAGCGACAATGACTGAACAGGGGTGATCTGTGTTGTGCACTGAGCCAGCCCCACGTTCAAAGCAGCTTTTTATTTTTTGGTTTCTTCATATGGAAGATTTCAAGGTTTTCCGCATTTGCTGTGTTTCTCATCTGCAAAAGCAGAAAAATCTCCCCTCCCAACAAAAAAAACCCCCAAAACCCAAAAAACAAAAATACCCCTCAAACTAAACAAACAAACAAAAATTCCAAACAAACAAACAAACAAAAAAACCCCACCAAAAACCCCAAACCCCCAAACCTGTCCTCTGCAAGCTAAAATAAATAAATTGACTTTTCCACCCCCCCCCTTGAAGCCACCCGTGTCTCCTTTCTCTTCATTTCCTTTGGTGGGAAAAGGTCACTTCTCACAAACGACACCTCGGTGGGGTTTTATGGCTCCTCCAACTTCTGTGTCATCATTTACTCGCTTCGCTGCTCTGCCTTGAGCAGGGCTTTTTTTTTTTTTTTTTTTTTTTTTTTTTTTTTTTTTTTTTTTTTTCCAAATTTTTTTTTATTTTTTTTTCCCCTTTCTCGCTTACGCAGCGGGGAGCCACGGCGCCGTTTGAGTCCTAATGGGCAATTTAAGGGACTTTTAAAATAGCCGACATTTTCCGTAGCATCCTTTGGAGACGTCCCCTCTCCCTTCCCCATCCCTGTCCCCTATCTGCCCCCTGGTTTAATACATTGAATTTTGGGGACCCTCAGGAGCATTGCTGACCAAATCCTTCCTTTTTTACCTTATCAAGGGGGTTGCTCAAGCGTTTCTCTTTCTGTTTAGTGGCTTTGGAGAAAAAGCTGCAGCCAAGAATTGATTTTTTTCTTTTTTTTTTTTTTTTTTTTTGACTCGTCTGCGACTGCTGTGAACTTTTCACCTGAAAATTCGGGATTTCTAGGGATTGGAAAAGCAAATTACACAAATTTCCTCGCCCCGAAAGTGGGGAAGAAGTGGGGAGAACTGGTGATAAATGGAAAAATTATTGATTATCGGAGCTCCAGTGAGCTCCTCCTCATCAAGGGAACCACTGTGGGGAGAAGAGTGCTGAAAAAAGGGATTTGGGGAGCTTTGCGTTCGGGTTTTACAGCACAGGCTGTGGAAGCTGTCACCCTCACTGTCAGAAACAGGCAAAAAGGAAGCAGAAATGATGGGAAAAGCTGTCTTTTGGGAGGAAAAAAATGCTTCCTTGATCACTGGAATCTGTTAGAGGAGTGGAACATGGAGCACCTTTCACACCGAGCACGGCCGCACTCCTTGAGTTCTCTACCTGTCGAAAATTAATTCTGCGGTAAAATCAGTTTTCTGTGAGTAATGGAAGCAAAAAGCTGGAGGAAGTCTTCAGCCATTTCATCGGAAAAAAAAAAAAAAAAAAAAGTTGTTCTACAAATAGGGGTTTTTAGCATCAGAAGTGGTGAAAGCAGCTTTGCCCTACAAAAAAACCCGCTTCTTAGGTGATCACAAGAGGAACAAAAAAAAAAGGAGGAAGGGGGATTTATTAATGAATTATTTAGCCTGTTTATTTACTCTAAAAATGTATTTAAAGAAAAAGTGCTATTTAAAATTGGGTTAATTTTTCGTACTTTTCAGCACAGAAGGTGATAAAAAGCATCTTCGCCCTCCCCCACAAGTGGTTACAATAGGGACAAAAATGACAAACAAATAAATAAAAAGGTTATTCTATATTTTTTTAAAAAAAGTTTAAAATTGGACGGAGAAGTTAAGTTTTTCATTATTTTCAACCCAGAAAGTGATAAAAGTATCTTTCCTTCTCCGTCCTCCCCCTAAAACATGCTTTTTATGTGGTTACAACGGGAACAAAAATTTAAAAATTATGAATATAGTTCTATCTTTTTAATTACAAAAATACTTTTTAAAAAGTCACGGGTTAAAATTCGGGTGGAGATCATGATTTTTCAGTAGGAGCCACAAAACCCACCAATTCCTGGTGTCCTCAGCAGGATTTTGGGCTGAGAACTCTGGTTTTCTGCATCCCACTAAGGAATAGGGTAAATGATCATTTGGGGAATTTTAATTTTTTTTTCAACATTTTAGCATCTTTTAATGTATTTTCTAGATTTTAAAGCATTTCAGATTTTTTGTATAATTCCCAACATACTTTTTACATTTTTCTATTCTTGAAATGAAATTTTAACATATTATTGAACATTTTCTGATTTTCACATCTTTGAACATATTTGTGACATTTCAAAATGTTACTTTTCCCATATATTTGTAAACACAGTTTGAACATACTTGAAATGTATTTTAAGAAATTTTTGACAGTTTACATAATTATTGTCATCATTATAATCTTTTCTTCACTTTTTTCCCCTGCTTTTTAAACATAACTTTTTGTGCTTTTTATTTTCCTTTTTTTGTTGTTGTTTATCTTTTTTTCCCCACTCCTGCAACTATTTTTGGCCATTTTCAAGGGGAAAAAAAAAACCAACCCAAACCCAAATCCCACCTGCATTTTTTAAATCAAAATTTACATCTTTTACACCCAAATTCTTCCTTTTATTTCCCATTTTTCCACTACCAGGAACCTGCTGCCTTTTCCCTCCTCACCTGCTCCCCCAAAATGCCATTTTTGGTTCCATTTTTTGCCTTCCTGCCTCATCAGCTGCAAATCCCCCCCATCCCAGCATCCTCTCACCTCTTTTTCCATAGACTTGGAATTATTTTTTACTCATTTTTGATTTTTTGTTCTTTTCTTTAGCCCAAGGTGAGGTAATGGCTTCGGAGCAGCCCCAAAGGAGGTTTTTTATTTTTTGGGTAATAGCTCAATTAGTTTCAGACTTGGCTGGAAATAGTCAACTTGGCAGGATGCAAAAAGGGCTTTGGAATCCTGGTAAATAAGTGTGATGAGGGGGGAAAAAAAAGGGAAAAGGTTGGAGGGAAAAAAAGCCATTTTTCCCTGCGTAAGTGAAATTTTCCACGGAGATAATAGAGAGAAAAAAGGGGGAAAAGGGAAAGAGGGTGAGGAGATATTCAGTGATGTGGCTGGAGCATCCCAAAATCTGCTCCATTTTGGTTTTAAATGGAAACTGGGGCGGGGGGAAAGCTGCTGGGATCAGGGGGGAAGTGAAGCCCAAATTTTACTCATTCCTTTTAGCACCAGGGAAAGGAAGAGGGACAGAAATTGAACCTGTTGGGAGAGTCGGAAATTAAATAGAGCCAAGTGAATTTGCAGGTGCTGGAGCCCAACTTTGGAGTTATGAACAATAAAGGAGATTGAAAAGGGGAAAAAAAAAAAAAAGTGGAAAAAAAGCGACAGCAAAAGGTCAGGCAGGAGATATTAAAGGCAAACATTTTAAAAGCAAAAGGTATCATGGTTTTGGGTTTATAAAGTTTTACATATTTGTGTATAAATAAACATATATATACATTTACACGAATTAATGACATGGTAATTTATGTATATGAATATTTTTATGTATTAACAGTCACAAATAAATTTAAAGGCATATTAGACCAATAAATAAAAAATATGTATAAGCCCATTTCTGTATAAACACAGAAATATGAAAGTGTGTCGGACAAATAGTATGTATTATTTACATCAAAACAAAGGAAGAAACATTGTATAGACACAGATAATATAGAATTATATATAGCTACAGGAATAAGTGTATTAGACAAATAAATAAATTATATATATAACATTTAGCAAGAACCAGAGCTTCCTTTTGCTCTGTGCCTCGAGGGATGACTGAACATTTACAGGTAAAAATAGGCAAATACTAATTTTTTCACAAATTTCAGCAGAGAGGCAGGCAAGCCAACCACTTTGCAATAATTTTCCACTGAGATTTTAGGCTGAAACCTCTGGGTTTGGGGTGCTGCTGATCCATTTGAACCTCAATTGTTTCAAATTCTCCCTGAATTTTTCTTTTTATAATGGAATCTGGTGACGATAACACAGTGACCATGTTGGTCTGAAGTCTGACAGCACGTCTGAAGTCTGACAGCAAGTAATTCAGATTATTTTTATTTTTTTTTTTTTAAGATTTGATAGTTTTAAGTGAAAACTGCCCCTAAAAAGGTGTTACCCTTGTCCAGAGGGTGGCAGTTTTGGGATGATGCTGGAAGGATGCTCAGGGATTTGCAGGAGCAATGGCACGAGCACATCTCCCATCTTCAAGATTCCTATTTACCTGAAATCATTGCTGTTTTTAAAATAAGCCCAATGTTTGTTGTCTGGGTGATTTATTGCACATCACGTTCCCACGATGGCAGCATCGGGGTTAGAGTTGGGTGACTTGGGCATGGGCACCAAAAAAAAGTTTGATTTTTTTTTTGGCGGTCTTCTCACATCTCCGAGGTGACTCATTGCTGGGCTTGGCAAGCTGGAGGAGGCTCACTTAATTTTGGGATAAAATTGAAAATGACTGTGTCTAGACAGTAATACCTGCTTTGAAAGAACTCTTGGCAAACCACCGTGCTGCAGCTGATTTAATCTGGGACTCGTGTGAAACATCCCTTCCTAAATTACCCCACGCAATACTGATGGTGGGGCTTTTTCCTGTAGTTTCCCCTGGTGAAAAGTGGAAAAAAAACGGGGGGAAAAAACCCCCTAAACCTCCTGTTTCCAGGCAGAGATAAAACACAAGTGCGTTTTACCCGCACGGAGCTCTGCGCGCCCAACTCCCAAAACTCGGCGCAGAACTCTGTAAAACCCGCCGGGAGAGCACAACAAACCATGTTTTAATTTGATTTTACGTTCTTTTTTCCTTCTCTCCTTTATTCCCTGCCCTCCCCAGATGACAGCCACAGCCCAGCAGCCCACCAAAGCCCAGCCCGTGCATCTCACCACGCCGGCGGCCGCTGCCAACGCGCCGGTGCCGGCGGCGGGCGGCGACCCCCAGGCGCAGCTGGAGGCCGACAAGAGGGCTGTCTACAGGTGAGGCGAGATAATTGCGTTCATTAATGCCTCTTAATTAATGGTTTCGTCCTTATAACGCGGGGTTACTGCAGCAATTCGGCGGTGCATTAATTAACGCATCGGTTGCCGGATCGCTTCGTTGATGCATTCGTTATTATTATGCATTATTAATCGGCTGTTCTTCTGATGCATTAATTAACACACGGGAAGGGGGGAATTAGCAATTAGCTCCTTTTTAGCGATAATAAGCATTGATTATAACGCGTGGTGATGGAGCTCCTTCGTGGACTTTGCTCTGCGGCGTCTCTGCCTCTTCAAAATATTCAGAAACTCCCCCCAAATTAACCTTTTTTGGAGGCAAAGCCATGTGATTTGGGGCTGAACAAGGAGTGGAGCCACACATTAACCTGGAATGTGCGGTTCCTGCATCTGTGCAGGATGTGGGCAGCGATGGCCAAGGGATGAGCGGCTCCTCCAGTCCCTTTTTTGTCATTTTGGGCATAATAATATATTATATTTTAATATATGCGGTAATGTTATTGTGTAACTGCTGTAAGTAATATTCTAATTATGTAAATTGTATAATTATATAAGTAATATGTAATTATACGAGTGATATGTGATAATTTACAATATTAGAACGTAGAGCAATGATGTAAGAGTAACAATATTCTAATATAATTAGGATTAAAGTTTAAGGTTTAGGATTAACCTGTCAGTGACTGGGGCTGTAGGGGCCTGTGAACCAAAAACTGCAGCTCGGACTTGAAGGAATTAAAATGTTTTTCCTCCAAATATTCAAATATTACAAGGCTGAAAGATCTGAAAAGGTGGATGAAAGTATGGAATAAACTCACTCTTTCCCAGGAAAACACAAAGGATTATTGGCTGCAGATCTCCCAGTGATGGAAATCATTTCCTCAAAGCAAAGGAAGCCATTTGAGGACAAAACCACCTTCTTTTTGCCCTTCCATGAGGAGTTCTGCAGCATTTGTGGCATAAAGGGAAAAAAACCAACCCCCACCCCATCTTGGAGTTTTCACAGCCTTAATTGGAAGGTCAAAAAGTGGAAAAAGCACCTTATGGAAGGTATTCCCCCTAGAAACGTGGGGGGAAATTTGTTGTCCAGTTCTGTGTGTGCACTTACTTCCCAAACCTGGATGCTCAGCCGAAACAACCCCACAAATATATTTTCATATAAAACAAATACATACTACTATATATTTATGGAATACATTATATATTTACATCGAATTAACCTTTTTATCGCTGAATGTCCCCCTATCCAGTGGTTAAAATGGATGGTGGACACGTCATTAGGTATCAAATGCGCACAAGGATTTTTCTTAGCCCTCCGAGGTCCACTTCCCTCCACCCAAAACAATGGATTTTTGTTAATTTTCAATAATTGCACCGAGGCAGAAGGCATCGGCCGTAAGCGTCGGTCGATCAAGCTGGAGGGAAATTGCTGGGAAAATGTGATGGGAAATATAAAAACGGATGGACAAGTCACCCCGCCGGGTTTTATGCCCTAGCAGGAGGTTTATCGCCCATTTAAAAAATAGGAAAAAAAAAGGGAAAAAAAAGAAAATAAATCCTTCCCCACCCTTCTTGGTGTGGGAGCAGCCTGGCAGGGACTGGTCCAGCAGTGTCACTTCTCCAGCTGCAATTTTCTCCCAGCTAAAGTGTTTTCTTGACTTCATGCAACAGCGGGGCTGGGACTTCCCGATGGATTTTGGACCGGCAAAGATGATGCTCCTGAAGGGAAATGATGCTTAAACCACCCGAGCACCACAAATTGGATTTTTCCAAGTGGGAAATGACTGGATTTCTTTGCATTGAGTTTGGTGGGGGGCTTTTTGTGTGTGGTTTTTTTTGTTGTTGTTGGCTGGGTTTTTTTGTTATGTGTTACTTGGGGGTTTTTTAGGGGAAAAGGGGCGGAAAAAAAAAAAAAAGAAATTCCTGTTGTGACGTGCCCGCTGTGCTGCTGGCTCGGCTGAAGGTGGGAAATTAGGCCATTAGAGGAATTCATTCCTCTTTATTAGCCCGTGTCGAATCCTTTTTATTAGTGGCTGCCAACGACCTCTCTCCTGCAGGAAAATGTCAGGGCTGGTTCAGTCCTTTCATTTGGAGGATTCCCTAGCAAAAAAAAAAAACCAAAAAACCCCCAAGTAAACAAAACAGGTTTTTCTGCAAAACCATAATCAACAAAAGGAGGTTTTTCTACCACAGAACTCTCCTTCATGCTGTAGGGGTGATTTTCACCTCCGTAACACCCACAGTGGGGAAAATCCTTCTGATTTCCCTGTGCATCCTGGATATCCATCCATTCCCCCCACTGCAAATTTCATAGCAAAGAAGGGGCTCCAGCTCTCAATTTTTATGCCACAACCTCTATCTGCCATGGTGGGCCGTCCTTTCCTTTGAGTGGTGTGGCCACGGAAAGGATGGAAATGGAGAAAAGGGTGGTTTGGGTTGGGATTTTTTCCCGTGCAGAAGTGAAAAAAAACCCCACAAATTCCACAACAATTCAGCATAAAGCTAATGGCAAACTCCCAAATCCCAGCACTCCTCGAGACTGCGCTCGAGGGTGCCCTTGGTGCTCTCCTTTAACCTATACCTGAGGGTCTTGGCCCCCTGATTTACCTTTGTGGGGTTTTTTTTAATATATCTATTTTTAAAATTTTGATAATTTTGTTTTGTTTGTTTAATGTTATTTTATTTTGTTTGGTTTTTAAGAAAAAAAATTATTATTTTGTTTCATTTAGTTTTATTTTTTATTGATGGACTATATCGGATTGGATTCCACGTTGGGGTCTTTTTTCATTTTATCTCAGACTTTAAATTTTTTATTCCATTTTATTTTCAGCTGAAAAGCAAACCGTTCTCCCCTCAGCCATATTCCTTCCTCCTCCTACTCCCTGCCATCCCCAAAACCGTCCTGGGGGCCCAGAGCAGCGGTGCCCCCATTATCAATTCTGGGGAACACGGGGTGATGCTGGCAGCGGCCTTAATCCCCCTTGGCCGATGCAACCCCTCAAAGAAAAGGGGCCACAAATTGCTCAGGGGCTGCAACCCCGTTCCGCCCTCCCCAAACCCCCATCCTTGGGGTCATTCCATGCCTCTGCTCCTAATTGATGGAGTGGCCCTGGAAATGGCAGCAGGCACCTGCTGCCGTGCCACCGCTTCTTAAGTCCCAATAATTCAACCTTCCGCCTGGAATTTGCCTTTCATATCCCTTGGCTAAGCTCCGGCGGGGCTCCTGAAATTATGAAATGATTTTCCCCCCTCGCTACTCTCTGCTCCAGCCTCGGTGAATCTTGCATTAAACCAGGATCAGGACAGATTAAACTATAATATGCTGTGGTATTAGCGGCTGCAAATGAAGACTTAGCCAAGGGGTTTAACCCCTTCGCCTGGCTCCGACTCAAAAAGGCTGTGAGGAAGGGATTCATAACCATCTTTTGGGCCATCTTTTGGAGGCAGGATGGTGGAGCCAATCCCGTTGTGTTTGGATAACTGGAGTGCTGTGGGAGAGCATTCCTGCAGGAGCATTTTGCATTTCTGCCCGGAAAGACTCCATAAAGCATTTTTGATCTGAGTTTGCGCAGCTGGAGAGGCTCATGGAGGCTTGGTCTAAGCCGTGGTCTTCCCCCCGGTATTGCCCACGTGCTTCGGCGCTGTTTGTCTGTTTGCATTCTACATTGCATCAACTTAGCATCAGCGTTGGAGAGATTTGAATTTCAGGAAGAACTATAAATCTTTGTTTTCAAGATCATCTCATGGTAAGAAAGAAGTGGGATTTGACCCATCTTTGTGGACTTGTCAGAGGTGCAAAGAGACCTCTTGGTGGAGGAGCGGCCCATAACAAGGTTGGTCCATAAGATGCTGCAGGCAGATAGAAGTCCCCATCCATCATCTCCAACCAATAGAGACATTTTGAGGTAAAATATTACCATTGATGAGCAGGTGCTGATGTCTGTCCATGAAAGGAAAAGCCACTTGGACAGCAGAAAGCTCCAGGGCATCTTGTCCAAGACACAGCTTTTTTGCCTGTTTAGGAAATGCTGACTTTGGTGAAGTGATGGAAAACACAAAGACTTTGGAACAAATCATTGCCCGATGGAGGAGAGTGTGAATTTTACAATTTTTCAGCTTTTTTTTCGTTGTTGTTGCTGAAAGAGATCTAGAGGGAGCACTTCCAGTGTGACTTGGGGGTGAGGTTTGCACCGCCAGGTTCTTACAGGCTGGGAGGGAATGGATGGATGGATGGATGGATGGATGGATGGATGGATGGATGGATGGATGGATGGATGGACGAATGGATGGATGGATGGATGGATGGATGGATGGATGGATGGATGGGTGGATGGACGGATGGATGGATGGATAAATGATGTGGGGAAAAGATGGACATGGAGCCTAAAGCCATGGGTGTAAAGGGTGATCTCCTTTGTCCTCTGCAGGCACCCGCTGTTCCCACTGCTGACGTTGCTCTTTGAGAAGTGTGAGCAGGCGACGCAGGGCTCCGAGTGCATCACCTCGGCCAGCTTCGATGTCGACATTGAGAACTTTGTCCACCAGCAGGAGCAGGAACACAAGCCCTTCTTCAGTGACGACCCCGAGCTGGACAACCTGGTATAGGCAGCTGGGGCTTGGCAGATGATTTTTGGGGGGTGTTGAAAAGGTAGGGGGTGAGGAGCAAACCAAGATCTACCACCGTGTCTTTGAGCTCTGTAGTGTTGGTCATCTTGGCAATGTTTTCCACAGATCTTGTGAGACCTTCCCCAAGACATTTCCCAGAAGATCCCCTGTAAGAACAACCCCTCTGCCCGCTTTTGTCCCACACAACCTCCATGGGGTCAGCGGGGTTCCTGGAAACAGCTGGGATCGCTGGCTGGTTTGTGCCCCAAAACTTGGAATCTCTGTAGGAATTACTGCTCCTCAGCGCCACGTGCAGTAGTGCCAGCATTCTCATGTGGCACCATCTGGTTTGAAGTAATAATAAGGCAAAATAATCACTTTTTCCATCATGTAATGGATATCAACAGTTTGGATCACTTGGTCTGGTATTGGTGGATTCCCTGCCACATCAATTTAAATTTCCTCCTGCATCCACTGCTGCTGGAAGGTGCCTCAGAAGACTCTGCTTGGGATTTCTCTCGTGTTGACCTCAGGAAATATTCCCAAATCCTGTTATTTTGTCCAGAAAGCATCCAGACATGGTCTCCAGGGCAAATGTGGGTAGACAAGTTTGTGGCACTGTCCTGATGCTCTACAAACAAATTTTCAAGGTCTGAAGAGGCAATTCTGTGCACTTCTCATGATGCAAACAGCAAAATGCCTTCCCTGGGTGGTTATGTGTGCCCTGGGACTTGTAGCAGTGGGATTTCTATCCCAGAAAAGAAGCAAAATCAGACGATTCAGAGGCTCCTTTTTCTAAGTATTACAGATGTCAAGGAGGTGATTTTGAATGATGACGTACCACAAAGGAAAGAACTAGCAAAACTCATCCAGGTGCAAGAACTAGTTTTTTTAAAAGAAAGCAAGAGAAGATTTCAAGGTGAAGTAAAATCTCCCATGTTTGTGTCCAGTTTCAGCTTGTGAAGGAGAGTTTTTTAACATCCCTAAACCAAGAGTCTGCAGAATGCCCTCCAAGAAAATTGCAGGCCAGGTGAAGCCCCTTTTGCATATTGCTAAACCCATTTTGCAATGACCTTCAGTCAAGAACAGAAATTGCTCTGGGAAAAGCTATGAAAAAAAAAAACAAAAAAAAACCCCAAACCAAAGAAAAAAAACCCAAAAAACAACCAACTAAAAAAAAAAACAAATCCCAAAAAAACCCCCCAAAACCCAAACACACAAACAACCCAAAAAACCAAAAAAACCCCAAACAAACAAAAAAAACCCCCAAACAAACAATCAAAAAACAAACACAAAAAAACCCAACTCAACCAACGTTTTGGATTATTTCAGTTTTTCGACTAAACAAATGCTGAGATGCACCACCAAACACCCATTTCATTAAATTGCATAAAAGTGGGTGTAATGGTTTAGCAGGAGGAGAGAAATGGAGCCAGGTGAGAAAAAAAAAAAAAAAAATCTCAAATTTTGGTAAAGGAAAACCTATTTCTGTCTGATGAAACATCACCAGCAAATAGTGCAGGAATTGTATCCACACTGGCTGTTTTCGGGGTTTTTTTATTGTTTATAAACACACGAGTTGTGGTTTTTAGGCATATTCTGAAGCAACTCTTGCTGCCAAGGTGAAATTTGGCCATGAGCAGTTGGATTGATCCCATGTATAATCTTGCAGCACTTGATACATTCATATTAATATCTTTCTATATCTATTGCTGTGTCTTTCTATATATCTGTATCTCTGTTTGTGTGGGCTTGCCCTAGTTCTGGTAAATAGCTGGAGGTATATTTTCTATCCAATGCCCAGAACTCCTCCACAAAAGGAGGAGCCATCCACCTCAGTGTGGGTAACCTGCATCAAGATAGAGGAGATGATTGATACGATGCTGGAGAAGAATTCCTGTTGATGAGAGGCACTAGTTGAAGGGAATTTTGGGTTATAAATTGTAGTGCTCGAAACTCAATATTTCAACCTGTTCTTGAGCTGACACTTTTCCTCTATTTACACTGTCCTTTTTTTGGTTGTTGTTATTTTTTGAGTGGTTTTTTTTTTTTTTTTTTTTTTTTTTTTTTTTAACACCACTCGTTTGCCAGAAATTGGTGATGGCACAGCAGGGCTGGAAAGGCCAGTGGCATTAGCTATCATTAGAATAAGAGTCATGTATTCCTCGCTGCCAAGATGCACATAATTACAAATTAGAAAAAGGTCAGATCTCACCATTATCAACTCAATCAGCTGCCGAGTGCCACACAGTCAATTAATTCAGCATCTGTATTTTTTACAACCCCGCGCACGTACGCCATCGGACTGTAACTCTTTTTCCGGACAGATATACGACGCAGCGGAGCAGGGACATAAAATGAGACCCTAAGCAAATGAGCTGAGATAATTGAGAGATTTATTTTTTTACATATATGTGTCAGGTCTTCTTGCCTTTGCCCTTGAATATTGACTTTCATGGCCGGTGAGCCCTGGGAGGATGCGGAAATCCTGGGCACGACACCTCCACCTTGTGCTTTGCCTGTGTCAGCTGCCAAGGAGGAAAAAAAAAACCAAAAACCAACCAGGACAAAAAAAAAAAAAACCTCTCAATAAAAGATTTTTCCAGCCTCAACACATCATCCCTGTTGTTCACCAACCAAAAATTCGCTTTCTCCGTCACGGAGCTGCCACTGGAGTTTGGCCCCCGGATTTTTCAGGTTGTTTCCCAACCATGGCAACTTGCAGTTTGTAAAGATGACCACTAAAATTTGCAAGTTAAAAACACTCTTTGAAATGCAAAGACGCTTTGTTACATAAAACCGGATTTATTGCCCCGGAGTGAATAGCTGAAATTTTATATATTATGCAAGATTTCAAACAGCGGCTGTAAAACTTAAGGTTTCAGCTCGGTGAGAGGAATGTTTTATGTGTAAATTTTTTAAGGTTTATGGGGTACGTTTTAATGAGGCCCAGGCTTTGCACCAGCAACAGCTCACGGCTGAGTTGCAGCCCTGTAATCTTGTTAGAAGAAGTGGCCTCCAGAGAATAACCAAACACTTTTCAACAACGAGGGGTTTGGCTTGTACTTTTTTTGGGGCATGGGGAGCAATTCCCATGAAGGCAGTGGTGAGTTTGGTGAATTTTTTCCCCTTGGATCTCAGGGTTGTGATTGATGGGCAAGGAAAACGAATATGCAGAGGGATGGGCTCTGGGATAGGTTTTGGGCAAGAATATTCATTTTTTTTTTGCGTGTGTTGGGAAAGGAAATGAATTTCATTCTGCTGTGGGGGATGAGTTCTACATTAGACTTTGGGGGAGAACATTGATTTTAACTTTGTGCCCCTGCGTAGATGGTGAAGGCGATCCAGGTGCTGCGCATCCACCTCCTGGAGCTGGAGAAGGTCAATGAGTTGTGCAAGGACTTTTGCAACCGATACATCACCTGCCTCAAAACCAAGATGCACAGCGACAACCTACTCAGGAATGACCTGGGGGGGCCCTACTCCCCCAACCCCTCCTCCATCAGCCTCCACCCCCAGGTAATGCCTTAAAATTCCTCTCTAATAACCATTGGTGCGCTTTGGTCGGCAGGGAGTTGGGCCAAGCAAGGTTTCAGACTTGCTCTGCAAGAGTTGCGGCCCGCTGAAAAGCCATCGGAGTCCATCCCCAAGAATTAAAACAAACAAAACAAATCCTGTACCTTGCTCACAGAGTGCAATAAATGATGTTGCGGTGACTTTTTCTTCTTTATTTTAAATTTCGTTATTTTCGTCCTTTTTTTTTCATGGGTTGGCCGAGCTGTAACCCCAATGTTTGTGGCTGTGCAAGAGAGGGAGTGAAGGACTCCTAAACTCTAATGCTGCAGCAATTAAATGTGAGGGCAAGGGAGCCGTGCAAAGTGTTTGGGAATATAAGCATTTTTTAGTTGCCTTTTTTAAATGAAAAAGTGCTGTTTATTGGCAGGAAGGACAGAAACATCAGGATCTTCTTCATTGCTCTTAAATTTTTGTTTCAAGGCAGCTCAAAGGATTTTTGGGTTTCAGATAACCCTTTCTGGCTTCACTGCTCCTTTTCGTGTCTCAGCAGATCTTGCAGTTCTCCCCCAGCATGATCAACATTTCCCTTGACTTTTTTTTGCATAATTTGGATTTTTAGATGGGAGAAGAAGACATTTGGTGCCTCAGGCATAGAGGAACAGTTCAAGGAAATTCCTGAGAACTGCAGAAATACCAACTGAAGTAGATCAACCAAGTTGAACCTTGGTGGCTTTCGGGGCAAGATAAGGAATATTCAGAAAAGAAGTTGTCCATGGGTTGGGGTTTTCCTGTGCATCTGCAGTGCAGGGAATAAATCTTGGCTGGTTGCATCTCAAAAAGCTTGATGTTGTATTGTGTTCCCCTAGGGCATTTGTCTCTATCAGACACTTGGTTTTTGGGGTAGAAAAACAGAATTTAGGATTGCGCAATCCCACCAGAAATAACTGCAGTGAACCCAGAATAACCCAGGCAGCTCCTGAGGCTCTCCCTAAAAAAAGAGGCAGATGGTGGGACCTTCTTGGGGCTTTGGGGGCATTTTTAAGGTGGTGGAAAGGAAAAAAAACCAGAATTTTTAGCAGCTCAGCTCCAGGTGCTGCAGAGTTTGAAGCTCCCAACATGATTAGGGAAAAACCCCCCAGAAAAGTTCCGTTTCTTATTTGGGTTCCCTGAAAGCACCAAACCACTTAATCATTGATCTAAGAAACCCCATCCTCACTCTATATTCTAATAATCTCTAGAAATAGACTTATTATCCCTTCACTGCTTTATGGAAGCATTCCTTATGATCAAAATTAGCAAGACACATGCATAAAAGAGAACAATAATTGCTCAACGAGCATCTCGTTTGTAATTTATTAGTTTCTATTATTGTGCATTGCCATGGCAACAGCTCACATCCCGGGTGATGAGAGAGATGTTAGATATGAGCCGACAAAGCTCCCGGTCCCAGCAAATGGAGATGCACGTTTTTTATCAGTAATTTTCATGAAAATAATAAGTGAGGGAGTTAATGAGATGGAAAGCCGTCCTGTGGCTATTGTGAATTTTTTTTCCCTCCTTCCTTTTTTTTTTTTTTCCCCCTTTTTTTTTTTTTTTTTTTTAAAGTGTTGATCTAATTAGAATGCATCGGTCAGGAAAAGTAATGAGGATTTAGTGTCTCACAAAGAGGTGGGGATCATATCAGAAAATTAGCACAAGTCTTTGGAAAATAATCAGGCCCATGGAGAGGTACCAAGTGCTTCTGGATCCTGGAAACCCGGAGCTGCTGACATTTCCCTTCTGGGCCAGATTTGAAAGTTGAGGAATTCAAGCGAGGATTTGAAGGCAGTTGTGAAAATAAATGGGAACACACCCAGGAAAGACCCAGCTGGAGGGAAAATGTTGGCTCAGCCACTGAGGGATTTTCAGCAGGTGGAGCTGAAATATTCACGGTAATGGACCTCGAAAGAGCCACCATCTCATCTGCTCCTGGGATAAGGATGACAGACCGGTGACAATACAATGGCAAATATTTTCTGTGTCCAACTATGCCCTGTCAAGTGTCTGAGTACTTCAACTCATGGAGTGTACTTGAGTTTGCATGGATAAAAAGGGGTGGAAATACTCCATACCCATCAGTTGAGCTTTAGAGGCTAAGGATGCTCCAGAGAGATGAAAAATCATGGGACTGTTGTTTAAAAAATGGGAAGTGGGGTGATTTCTCTAATTATCGGCCTGTTGGCTTCATGCTGATGGGAGGTGCAAGGGCAAATGGGCTGTTAATTTAGGATTTCAAAAAAATCTACATCATGAAATGCAATTAGTATCAATGAAGGAGGTTTCTTAGCAAATAAGTTTTCTTAGGGTTTGGAAGGAGTGTCAATCATTTTGTGAAGAGATAAACCAAATTTGTCATGAAAGTGAAATATTTCAGGTTTTGGCTAAGATTTTTACCACAGGATATGTTTAAAAAAATTATGGACACACAACAACAAGGATATCAACCGAAACTGGGGAAACAATGTCTGGGCCTATCAAAATGTCACCATAGGACAATCTGTTGGATTTCCCTGGTGTATGGTCCTTGGCCTGCTGCTATTTCTACCTTCTAAGATGGAAAATGCAGGAAATTTTGGAGATGCCAAGTGCCTGAGATGATGGGAAGATGAGAGAACACTCAGACAAGGTGTTTTGACTGTTGCTGAGGTCTTCTCATGTCGCCAGGTCCAGAGATGATTCCTGGTGTTGGCCGAGTTTGGGTGACAAGCATGGGGTTCTCCCATGTGATGGGTATTCCCTGAACTTTAATTACTTCACAAAGATTTTTGCACCCTCTTTTCTCCATTGCTTCCTCATTTTGTGCTTTGTCTTGTGATTGAGTCAACCCCTCTTTGTCCTGCAGGTCCGCCAAGCGATTCCTCTTCTGTTTTTGTTGGTTGCTTTTCACTTGGCTTCATTCCTCTACCTCAAGTCCTCACTGGGCCCTTTGTAGCCCCCTCCCTTTACTTAATGAGGATTTTTTTTAGCTTTTTCTGACCAGGGTGGGAGAGGGGAGGTCCTTCTTTCATGGAAGAGGGAGGAAACCAATTTAAATCAATGCTGAACTTCAGCTCTCCTTCAACATCAAAGGGGATCTCATTGCTCTCCACTTGCAAGAAAAAAAAAAACCAGTTGCAACCCCGATCACACTGGGAACCACAGCGCTGCCAGGCACATTTAAATGGGATCAAATTTTGTATTTTTCAGCTCTTGTTTCAGAATCCCAGAATCACAGAATCACAGAATCACAGAATCACAGAATCGCAGAATTTTTAGGTTGGAAGAGACCTTCAAGGTCATCGAGTCCAACCCATCTCTAATACCTCAATTAGACCATGACACCAAGTGCGACATCCAGTCTTTTTTTTAACACTTCTAGGGATGGTGACTCCACCACCTCCCCAGGCAAGCCATTCCAGTACTTTATCACTCTTCCAGTGAAAAACTTTTTCCTAATATCCAGCCTACATCTCCCTTGTCGCAGCTTGAGACTGTGTCCTCTTGTTCTGTCCGTTGTTGCCTGAAGAAAGAGGCCAACCCCCAGCTGACCACAGCCACCCTTCAGGAAGTTGTAGAGAGTGATAAGGACACCTCTGAGTCTCCTCAGAATGGCAGTGCTTGAATGGGCATTTTCAGCATGGCATTTCTTCTTCTCAGGTTACTTCTCCACAGAATCACAGTCTGGTGTGGGTTGGAAGGGACCTTAAAGCCCATCTTGTTCCAACACCCTGCCATGGGCAGGGACACCCTCCACTGCCGGTGGCTGGAGGTGGACAGCTGGTTTGGTGGAACTCGATGAAGTGCTCCTCTGTACAGATCCTAATTTATCCAAGTTTGCCCTGTGATCAGCCCTGGGATTTCTCTTGATTTAAAGCCAACTTTTTTCTCGTCCCCGTCCACCCATCCATTCACAAAGGAGACTTATGCATGATCTTACATGGCTCTGAGTTTGGCCACCTCTTTCTTGGCAAACCATGGGTCTCTTTTTTTTTCTTCAGCTGATCCTGATTTCTGCCAGCACAAGTAATTTTCAGAGTTAGGATGACACAGACATTTTCACACATTTTGTACCACCCCAAAATGAATGTCTGTGTCATAAAGCACAAGGGCAAGGACAAGCAGCTCAAGTAGCACTGCATTTTAGCACTTTCTTACAATTTGGTACTTGGACATTTTCCTTATTGTAAGAAAGAGGGGTTTTTGTGTCATGTCCCAGATCTTTTTCTTCATTGAAGTGACTTTTAATTCAGGGAAATCATGTTTTGCTGTTGGTCAGTGCCGAGATGTGGGTCTGCAGAGACACCTAGTGATGCATTTCTTTTTTCACACTTGGATTTCAAAAATGCCAAAAGCATTTCAGCTTGAGGGGGATGCAGCACCAGCACAGGGTGCCCAGAGAAGCTGTGGCTGCCCCTGGATCCCTGGAAATTTCCAAGGCCAGGTTGGACAGGGCTTGGAACAACCTGGGATGGTGGAAGTTGTCCCTGCCCATGGCAGGGGGTGATGCAAGACAAGCTTTAAGGTCCCTTCCAACCCAAACCATTCTGTGATTCTATGAACTTCCTTGAGTCTCAAAATATCAAATATAAAAAATATAAAATATTTTCCACTGCGGCGAAACTGCCAAGCCTAACAGAATTTGGCTGACATTTGCAATCTGAGGTAATTTGTATGCAATATATATATATTTTTAAATCTTCTTGGAGATATCTCTATATTTATTTGAAGGAGGATCCTCCACTTCCATTGGGTCATATTGGTTTCACAGTTCTGTTGCAGAAGGACCATGAATTCCTTTAATAGCTCTTTCTAATTACCAATCTTCTGTTTTTTTGGACACCAGTGAGATGGTTTTTTGGGAGAGTTTTCCTCTACACCACAAAAACAAAGGCAATTTTTTTTCATGGCAAAATACTGTTGAAAATGGCTTTGACCACTGTATCTGGAAACAGCAGTTTCTTGTTCCCATTTTCTGATATTCCAAATTGCTTCTTCCCAACGCTCTTCCAAAAACAGTATTCTGGATGCCCTTCTTTAGGAAGAATCATGGAAAAACAAGGCAGGGAAGGAAAGCTAGAGATCTTCAAGCTGCTCCGAACTTCTGCTTGCGTTTGGCCGTGTCCAGCTGCTTTTTTGTGTTCTCCTGGACCACATTTGGTTTTTTATGAATATTTCCACCATTTTTACCAGCCAGATCCTTTGCCAAGGCCAAATCCAAGAGTGTGCAAAAGAGACTGATTTTTGCTCTCTATATCCTGAGAAATACTCATTTCCCACACTGAAAACTACATCCCCCAGAAGACTGGAGGTGGGGAAGGAATGCTAAAAAAAAAAAAAAAAAAAAAAAAAAGTACAAGTATTTTACAGTCACATTTGCATTTTTAAAATTAATTCAGCTGCGGAAAGGAATGTCTGGGAAGTGAATGAAAAATTCACAGCAATTGCAGCAAAAATTCCGGATAAGCAAAATAACAAATGTAACTTGTGGCAGAGGCATTGAGTCCAACCTTTTGGAAATGGGATCACAGGAGGTGAAAGTGCCATAAGGGGGTTTTAACAGCAAAAGCATGAAATTTATTGAGAATGATGGCACAGGCGAGGCAGTGGTGGTCGATGGGGGAAAAGTTGCGTGGGCGCTATGGGGAGAAGGGGAAAAAAGGAACAGACCTCAGGTTTCCCCCAGCAGCAATAGGGAAATGCATCAGTGGGGACACGGAGCACCCCAGCTCCCCGTGGAACAGCGCAGCCAGGCCTTGATGTGACAGGAGTGGGTTGGGTGCGTTCCCATTCCGTCTCTGGGGTTCCGTCAGCTGCAGCTCGTCCCACCCTGATCCCATTTGCATGGTCGCCTTTTCCGGTGTCATGGCGCGTCACTAATGCGGGGAAGTCCCCTTTTTTTCACCCAAGTAATAGGGTTCTTGAAGAAATGCGTCAAAATCTAGGAAAAATGAATTAAAAGGTGGAAAAAACATCCCCTTTGTTGACGTTATGTGCAACACTTGAGAACCAGCTGGACACCAGGGAAATGATGCAGAATGGGAAAGTCAGTAGAAAAGGGACAAAAAAACTAAGTGCCGTTTTATTTCCATTCCAGCTGGGTGAATTAGAGAGATGTAGTTATCTTGGGTTTATTTTAAAATGATAATTTTATTGATATTACCAATATTATTTGCAAGATCCTGCCCATGTGGAAGCTTGGGGTCCATTGCGCTGTATTCCCCCCGTACCCTCAGTTGTGGCACTCTTCCCTTCCCAAAATGTCACATTAAATACTCAAATTGACATTTAAATATTATTATTTAGTCATTTAAATATTAAACATTAAATTTAAATATTAAAATAAATAATCAAATAATCATCCCGTTTGGGGTCTTTCGGTGGTTGCTCCAGAGATGGGTGTTAAAGTGAAATTACAGCTTTTGGCTCACAAATTTGCCCATTTTTGCAAGAAATTAGCTTAAGGCTGCAAGGAATGATATCAATGGGGTTATATAATTATTAACTTCATTATTTTACTCTAAGGTGCTCACCCTGCATTTCAGCAAAGGCTGCATCATCCAGTCCCAGTCAGGGCACCAAAAAAATAGAAATGTCTGGAAAGGAAAAGATAAAAGGAATTCCTTTTGGTCCCTCGTGATCTTTTGTTTCTTCCCCCTTTCATTTTTTTTTTAAATGGGAAAGAGTGACTGCTCAAAGAAAACAAGTTTGGGAAAGACACTAAATGTGGGCTTTTCAGATTATTATATTATATTATATTATATTATATTATATTATATTATATTATATATGAGATATGACATGATATGAAGTGATATGATATGAAGTGATATGATATAATGTAATATAATGTAATAAAATATAATGTAATATAATATAACATAATATAATATAATATAATATAATATAATATAATATAATATAACATAATTCTATTCTATTCTATTCTGTTCTATTCTATTCTATTCTATTCTATTCTATTCTATTCTATTCTGTTCTGTTCTGTTCTATTCGATTCTATTCTGTTCTGTTCTGTTCTATTCTATTCTATTCTATTCTATTCTATTCTATTCTATTCTGTTCTATTCTATTCGATTCTATTCTGTTCTGTTCTGTTCTATTCTATTCTATTCTATTCTATTCTATTCTATTCTATTCTCCTTACATTTCCATCTTTTTTTTTTTTGCAATTGCAACAAACCGGACAAATCACATTTTCTGTGATTTTCCCCGTCAAACCGCCAAAATAAAAACAAAACCGTAGAGAGAGGGGGGGAAAAAGAGAAAACTCATGCTAAAATTCACGTGACGTTTTTTTGATTGCATTTTTTTTTTTTTTTCCTTTTGACATTTTTGCCATTTTCTTCCGCGCAGGAGATGCTGCAGAGCTCTCCGGCAGCGCTGCCGCCGGCGTCCAACCCCCCTCCGGGCATCGTGGTGCCCGCGGCCACTCTGCCCCCAGGCAACCTGGCCATGGGCACCGGCAGCAGCTCGCCCGCCGTGCCAGGTAGGCACCGCAGGGGAGGCGGTGGGCAGCTGGAAATTTGGGGGTTTTGCTGCCCCCACGTTTGGGTCTTTTTTCTCCATAGGTGGAGCCTTGTACCAGCCCGTGACGATGGTGACGTCGCAGGGCCAGGTGCTCGCCCAAGCCATCACCCCTGGTGCCCTGCAGATCCCCAATGCCCAGGTAAGGCCTTCCCACCTTGAGGTTTAGCCAAAACTTTGCGCTGCAGCGGGCAGAATCCCCCCTCATTTCTCCGTAAATTCCGTCCTTGGGGTATCCTGAATTTTTAATTAGCAAGAAACGTCGATTAAACCCGTCTGCCAGGCGCCTTTGGGGTACCTAACAAATTATAGCAGTGACCTCAGAAGTTGTAACAATGCTTTTGTTATCGTTATAAAATATTACGGCATATAATAGTAATGTATTTTAATAACATGATTTCGTCCAATATACAGCGTGTCACAGTATCTGTTGTTTGTAATGTGTGATAGAACATTCTGTTTTCTATTTTATTCTGTATGTTTTATTATATACTGTGTATTGTACATATTGCATATTCTAAACTCTATATTAATTATTGGAGAGGAGAGGAGAGGAGAGGAGAGGAGAGGAGAGGAGAGGAGAGGAGAGGAGAGGAGAGGAGAGGAGAGGAGAGGAGAGGAGAGGAGAGGAGAGGAGAGGAGAGGAGAGGAGAGGAGAGGAGAGGAGAGGAGAGGAGAGGAGAGGAGAGGAGAGGAGAGGAGAGGAGAGGAGAGTTATTATTGCTGATATATTATAGATCTGGGATCACTGGCATTGCCTTTCCAGCACAACAATCATGGCACTTGTGGGAAAGGCTCATTTTTAGGTCTTCCTTTCTGAATTTGGAGATATTTTTCAGCCATTTGCTCTGGTTTTATTCCTTTTTTTTTTTTTTCCTTGACACTGCAATGAGTTATGCAATGATCCCTGCATTCTTGCAGTGAGACAATGATTTGGAGCAGAGCTGGATTTGTTAGCACAACTTGTCCATGAGCTCTTCCCAACCCCTATTCCCCAGGAACCTGGAAAGAAAAAAACCCCATCAATTTCTGCAACACAGCTTCCTGGGGGCAGAGCAGCAGAAATTCACCCCCATTATTTCTGAAATGCCCCATTTTAATTGCAGGAGCCTCTTTCAAAGCAATCAATAAACAGCATTTTGGAAAGGGGTGGCATCTCCCTGGCAGGTTTTTCTGCCCGTGCAGTGCTTCGAAATTTTCTTTCTATAATACCTCTCCATCGCAGGTTTAAATCTTGCAGCAAACCCCTCTGTGGTGGGGAAAACATGTGCACAGGGAATATTGGGGCAGGGAGAGAGCCTGGACAAGCACCTTCGGATGCTCTTCCTGTGCCACTGGCATGATTTATTCAGCTGGAGCCCCGGGGAATCACAGGGACCTGCTGGCCTGATGTTTAATTCATCCAGGAGAAGTGTTTTGATGAAGACTTGGGGAAGAAAAAAAAAAAAAAAAAAAAAATCCCTTTTTAACTCAAGTGCTTAGATTTCAGTTCAGTTCCTGAATCCTCATTAAAACTTCTCTTGCAGCAAGATGCTTCTTTTTAATTTCTGGGGGGCAAAAAGCAAATTTTGGCTCAATGAGCCAATCTCCCTCCTTGTGGTGGAAATCAGCTGGGTGAGGAGCATGGGTTTGCAAGGGGTTGGGGAGTGGCAGGGTTTTTTTAATTTTCTGTTGATAAAATCGTCTTTTTGTGAGGTTTAGGTTTGGTGGTTTGTTTTTTTTTTACTTTATTTTTTCAGTGCTTTCCTCTTAAAGCACACACTGAAATATTGAAATTGGTCATGGCATCATCACCACACCCCCCAACAGTACCACTACCCCTTGCAAAGTATTGACAGAAAAAAAAAAATTGAGATAAAAGATGCAGATCCTGGAAGAAAATCTGCATTTATGCAGATTTGGTGGAGCAGGAAACGGGTTTTGGAAGCTCCTATAAGTTCCAGTTCTTTTTCACACATCCCACTCCCATTTTGGGTTGGCTTTGCTCATTTTTTTGGGCTGCCCGTCACCATTTTCAACCAATTCTCTCCCCGTTCCTTTTTCCCCTGACAGGTGAACCTGGATCTCACCTCCCTCCTTGACGGTGAGGACAAGAAGTCCAAGAACAAACGGGGCGTCCTGCCCAAACACGCCACCAACATCATGCGCTCATGGCTCTTCCAGCATCTCATGGTGAGCGCCGCAGCCGCCAAAACGCCCTGCAGGATGGGGGGAGGAGGACAAAAAGGTCCAGAAATTCTCAAACCCAGGTGGTGGTTTGTCTGAATTTGTGTTTGGGAGTGCAAAGTGGTTTGTATTTTGGGGGAGCATTTTGGGACTGAGCATTGTCACTGCAGGTGGGAAGAAATATTCCCTGGAGGCAGGAAGAAGCGCCCAAATCTAGAAGGGGACTCCCGTGACTTTTGAAGATGGCAAAATACTGTTGAAAAAACTGCATTTCTTTTTCAGTTTGCAGCTCCAAATTATCCTTTTCCAGCAAGCTGGAATGTGAGAGCTGCTCACAGGTAGGGCTGTAGCACATCAGCCATCAGTCAAAACACAGAATTGCAAAATCACCTCGTTTTGGGGGAGACTGGAGGTGGAAGGCAGAGGGAGCTTAGATGCAAACTGGATATTTAGGTGCATGAAGAGTTCTCTCTCGGCAGCAGGGCTGGGAGAAGGGCAAAAAGCCCCAAAATCCCACATTTTCCCTGCATAATTCAGGCAAGGAATCACTTGGAAACCGGTTGCAAAGACTGGCTCTCCAGGAAGACGGAGTGGTGGGAGATCCCCAAGGCGTCAGTAAAGCAGAAGGTAAAAGCTCCAAGGAGCAACTTGTGGAAAAATCAGCCAGGACATGAAGCAGCAGCAGGTTGGGAACTTCCCGGCCTCTTTTTTTTTTTTTTTTTTTTTTAAATGGAAAATTCTGGATTTACTGCAATGAGGAGAAGAGCGCTGCTGTGTCGTGCATCTCCTGTGTTTCTGGAGGACCCAACTGTGGATTTGCAGGCCCAAAAAGGACTCAGAAGACCAGAAACTGCAAAGCAATTTTCTGCCAGGTGCCAGGAGAACCGCATAGCTCAAGATTTCCAAACCTGAATTGAAAAACCAAAAGAAATTCTTCTGCTGGATGGTTGGACCTTTGATCTCAGCCTGGTCCTCGTGGTCAGAAGAAATTTTGGCTTCCCCATGAGACTTCTCCATCTGGCGTCGGAGATGATGCGGTTTTTTAACCAAAACTGCTCATCATTTTACTGGAAGTTCTGGAGCAGCAGGAAGAAAAGGTGTTGGAAATAATATACCAAAAGAGGGATATTTCTGCCCCCAAAAAAGTGCCATTTTTAACCACTGAGGCCCCAGTGGGAAGCGAGTCCTTAGTGTGCGTTGACTTTGGGTGGTTTTGTCACGGAAGTCACAGTTTTGGGGACTAGCAGCTGAAAAACAAGTCATGGTGATTGTCACTGGCTTGGGGCTCCAAAACACGGCGCGTGGGGCTGGCTTGATACTAATTTCATTTCTGGAGTGGGAAAAGAGCATTTCAGCACAGTTGGAAGGAGGCTGCCGAAGCTTTCGGTGCCGGCGGTTCCCAGTGCAGATGTTTCAGGGTGCTTTATTGGTGCCTCTGACAATAAGCATTGTGGGTTTTGAAGCCCAAATCTCATGTTTACCAACAACCATCACTGGAAAACCCCAAGGATATTTTCCTTCAAGGAGAGCATTTGATGGAAAGCCTTGGAAAAGCCCTAAGTGCACCCGAGGAAGTCTTGGTGATCTCGGATGCCACCCTACGATCTTGCGTTCAGCAAATGCAGGAAGCCACCAAATTTAGGGTGAGAAAATGAAAAAAAAAAAAAAGAAAAAAATGGAAAAAAAAGGAAAGAAAGGAAAAAAAGGAATAAAAAAGGAGGCAGGTTTCATTCTTGTTCACTCAGGGGTGACATCTTGCATGCAGGGATGTAGTCTTGGTGATCTCGGATGCCACCCTGCAATCTTGCGTTCAGCAAATGCAGGAAGCCACCAAATTTAGGGTGAGAAAATGAAAAAAAAAAAAAAAAAGAAAAAAATGGAAAAAAAAGGAAAGAAAGGAAAAAAAGGAATAAAAAAGGAGGCAGGTTTCATTCTTGTTCACTCAGGGGTGACATCTTGCATGCAGGGATGTAGTCTTGCTACCTCATCTCTCTTTTTTCCCAGCACCCCTACCCCACAGAGGATGAGAAGAGGCAAATTGCTGCCCAAACCAACCTGACCCTCTTGCAAGTCAACAACTGGTGAGCAGATGGCCCACGCAGACATTTTGCTGGCTTTAGGATCTTTTCCACCCTGTTTTGGTGCTGTATAGTGCTTTTTTGGGGAGGTAACTTGGGTGGTTAAGGCTGATCCTTGGGGCGTCCTGCACAGGGCCAGGAGCTGGGCACAATGATCCTGGTTGAGTCCTTCCAACTCAGCACATTCTGTGATTTTGTGACCCTGGGATTTCTGGGGGAGAAGCTCGGTTGTGTTGAGTGTCAGCACTGGTTTGCGAGGTCTCAGTGCCCTCTCCTGGCAAATCCAATGTGCAGCACTCTCCCGACTCTGCAGGAAAAATCAATGCAGAGCTATAATGTGCCACGGGCAAATTAAAAAACAAAAAACAAAAGCAAAACCAGCTTTTTGAACCATGAAGCTGCTTTCTTAAAGTATTATTATTAATATATTGCAACTCATTGATTCGCTGTAATGTTGTTTTAACTGGGTGCTGGTGTAACAGCTCTTGCTTATCCCAGTGTTCTCTCTTGTCCGTGGAAAGGTTCATAAACGCCCGGCGGCGCATCCTGCAGCCAATGCTCGATGCCAGCAACCCGGACCCAGCCCCCAAAGCCAAGAAAATCAAATCCCAGCACCGGCCCACGCAGCGGTTCTGGCCCAACTCCATCGCCGCCGGCGTCCTGCAGCAGCAGGGTGGCAATTCAGGGACAAATCCTGACGGTAAGGACGGGCCCCAGTGGCCCCTGCTCTTCCAGGAAGGAGTGGCCAGGCATTAAATGATGGCCTCAGTTTGGTGATTTCTTTCTGGAGCTGTGGGGGAGCACACGAGGTGGGCGACGCAAGGAGGTGCTTCCAGTTGGTCACCCGCCGTGGGGCACGGCTTGGGCCATCTCCTGAGGAGCTGGGGAAGGGAGGGAGGGGAGACGTGGAGAGATGGAGATGAGGAGACAGATTGAGACAAGATGGGGAGAGGGGAGATGAAGAGAGGAAAGAGATTGTCACCGAGCCACACAAAACAGTCACACGTAGACAAGAGATTTCGCAAGGCAGAGGTCCTTCCGATCCAGCTCCCAGCTGAGAGAGCCGAGAGAAGAGAGCCCCTTTGTTTATTTTTTACTTTTTATACATTTCTGGGTCTAGCAGTAGATTGGCTTTTTGGGGTTTCCACCCCTCAGCCTCAGTGGCCAGACCAATTGTCAGTTACAATTGTTTTCAGGTTAGAAATACGCAAACAAAGGACAGAGAATGAAAAACAAAGGATCTGTTTATGTTACATCTGTGAGAAAGGTAGAAAACTGCTCTTAATATTGTACAATAACTAAAAAGATCTGACTCCATTTAAGAAAATCAAAAGGCTCAGAAAAAACAGGGTAACAATAGATGATGGAAATGAAGAGAAGAATAGAGAAGATGATGATGATGAAGAGAGATGATGAACAAAGAACAGATGAGGAAGGTGAGGAGAGAAGATGAAGAGAAGGTGAAGAGAGCAGAAATTAATATAGACCAGACGAGATGAAAGGTAGGACTTGAGAGAAGATGAAGAGAAGATCTGCCCAACCAATCTGGGCATCTACTTGCTCAGAGCTAAGGTTTCTTGTTATTTAATGTGGCATTAGCTAAAAAAATTAAGGGTTGAACCTCGGGGAGTGACTGGGGGAGTTGGGACACCCTATGGGTGAAGCTCTCCAGGCTTTTCCCTTTATTCTTGGTTTATGCATTTCTTTTGTCCTTTCTGTATTAGCTGAGGAGTCTCCTTATTTCTGTACTTTGAATTCCAGGCTCGCTCAGCATGGACAACCTCCAACCCCTCTCATCAGCCACTGCCACCATGGCCATGCAGCAGGCGATGCTGGCAGCCCACGAGGACTCCCTGGATGGCACCGAGGAAGAGGAGGAGGATGAGGAGGACGAGGACGAGATGGAGGAGGAGGAGGAAGAGGAGGAAGAGCTGGAGGAAGAGCCTGGTGGCCTCCCAGCAGCGCCTGGCGCTGACCTTGGTTTGGACCACAGTGACTCACTGGAATAGCTCCTCCTGCACCCTCCCAAATCATCGACAGCACCGGATACAAAATTCCCCCCCGAAATGCAAAAAACAAACAAACAAACAAACAAACAAAAAAACAGGCGAGAAGAAGAAATTAGTGAGGAAAAAAAAAAGCAAACTGGCGGCGCCGGCAGAGGCCCTGGCTTCCCGCAGGAGCGCGGGGACCACCCACGGCAGCGCACGGAAGCGAAGGACGCACGTTTACAAGGCACATATTGTGGCCAGATTAATCCTTTATTTCAGGTTTTATTTTTCTTTTTCCCTTCAGTTTTTGGTAAGCAAAAAGCGTTTTTTAGGGGAGGTGCTTTCCCCGCGGATGCTGTTGGGCGGTGGCGGGTGCGCCACGGCGCCCATCCCTCGGATCTCTTGGTGCGAAGAAAAGCCAAACCCACCCCGGGACTCGACGCTTTTTGGATTTTTCCCCCAGAAAGGTCATTCACAGGCATAAATACTGGCGTGGAGGGGGAAGGAAAATAATCAGCGAGTGCAAATTCTGCTATCACCGAGGAGGGTTTGGTGCTCGACTCGTGGGATTGCCCAAACCTCCCAACTTTGGCCCCAATGCTGCGGCTGTTTGGTGACTCTGGACACAACTCTCTGGAAAGGGGAGGAAATTCCTCCAAATCCTTTTATTTATGTGCTAAAACCTCTGCTGAATCTGGAAAAAAAAACCAAACCAACTCACCCCGTTCTCGTCCTTAAGGGCCGAGATTGGACGCAGAGTTGGGGCAAAGGCTGCCGAAAGTAAAACTTTTCCAAGGCATTTTGGCACAGAGCTAGCTAAAAATGGGGAATAAAAATTGGTTTAAGGAAATGCAAGATTTCACCCCAAACTGAATGGCGATCCCCAAGACTCGCCTGGGTGGAAGGAAACTCAGTATTGTTGCTTAAAAGATGATTTCTCCCTGGTATTGCCCCTCCACATGGGAAGATGGTGGAGCTTTAGCCCCGTGGCGGAGGGCAGCTGCCAAAAACCCTGTATTTTGGGTTGTTTTTTTTTTTATTTTAAAATGCTAGCAAAAGGGTGTATTCGCCTTAAAATGTGGCATGGGAGGAAACGCAAAAGCAAACCAGGGCAAAAATAAAGGAATTGTCTTCTGCAGGTTCCTGCTCTAAATGTGAGATTCTAGGAGAAGGATCATTTTCTTGGTGGCTTTTTGCCCATATTGTCCTTTTTTTTTTCTTTTTTTTCCCCCCCTCCCTGGCTCTTGAAGAGTTGATAAAAGAACCTGAACAAGAGCTGGGATAAAAAACCCACAAGTGATGCAATGGGCAGAAATGCCTATTTTTGGATACCGATCTGGCGTGAATGTAATCTGTAATTTCATAAAGGATTCATTGTAATTTAGTATTAATTCCTGGCCATTTATTATAAAGTGCTACAAGATGAGGGGTCGCACCTGTATTTTCATGGCAGCTTCTTCCTTTGAGTGGAGAAGACCCAAAATGCAGGAATAACCCCCCGAAATGGGCAAAACTCCCCTCATGAAACTAATTTACCCCCAAAGTGGGTGGAGGGACCCAAATTGGTAATTGATTGATGTGGAGAAAATTAGATTTACACTTCCAAAAGTAATGGTCCACTAAAAATGAAAGTTTTCCCCCTCAAAGAAGCTTCAATGGGATTTTAACCACTAATGAATGATAGACCCCCAAAACAGTGATGCATACCCCAAAATGAGCTGTGTTCTCCGAAAATGAGTTATTCTCCCCCAAAATGTTACAGACAACCCCAAAATGGGCGATGCTCACCCCAAAAGGAGTGATGGTCTCCAAAAATGCTCCTCAGAATCAAATGATGACACAAAAGGGGCCGATCTCTCCCTGAAATGAGTGATGCTCTCCCAAAACGGGTGCTCACCCCAAAAGGAGCTGCACTCCCCAAAAATTCTCCCCCAAAATGAGTGAAATGCCCCCAAAGGATGCTGTCCCAAACTGGTCCTTCTGGAAATGAGTGACTCTCCTCAAAAGAAGTGACTTCCTCCAAAATGACTGAATTTGCCCCAAAATGGACAACACTCCCCAAAAACAACCCCCGAATTAGGCACTCTTCCCCGAAATGAGTGCCCCAAACCAGAGAAATTCTCCCCCCTGTCCCTTAATGAGCCATTCCTTAACAATGCATTTTCTGGGGTCAGTTTTCTGGGGGGAAAAAAGGTGATTTCTGCACAATTTTTGGCAGAAAATCAGGCCGCAGAAAAGTGAAAAAATGGGGAAAATCTCCGAGAACGGAATTTAATCTGAATTTTGCCCCTCAGGTGGTGGCAGCTGCAGCTGCCTCTGAGCACCCAGCAGCTCTTGAGCCAGAAGTCTGTGTTTTTCACAGATCCCAGAATATTCCTGAGCACTAAGTCTGTGCTGGGATTTTTTGCTTAAAAACGTCATTTTCCTATCATGAAGTCGCAAAGCACCGCCGCGAGCAAGGGGGAGGATGACAGACACTGGACACCAGTTGCTTAATTAATGTAAGGAATTCTTTATTTCCAGCTGTGCAAAGGGGGAAGTGCGGGGTGGGGCAGCCACGGGCAGGTGACCCTTTTTCCTGGGGTTTGGCCCCGTTTTGGAGGCCACGGGGTGGGAGTGTGGGGACAGCACCGCGTCAGGTTGGGCAGAGCACTGCAGAGAGAGAGAGAGAGAGAGAGAGACAGGCGGTGGGGGCATTGTAGGAGGGTGCAGTGAGGCAGGAGCATGCACAGGGGTGTGTGGGGAGGCATGAGGGTGCACTGGAATGCGTGAGGAGGCACAGGGATGCACAAGGATGCAGGAGGATGCACTGGAGTGCAGGAGGAGGCACAGGAATGCATGAGGATGCACAGGGATGCAGGAGGGTGCACTGTGATCCATGAGCATGCACAGGGATGCAGGAGGATGCAGGAGGATTCATTGGAATGCAGGAGGATGCACAGGGATGCAGGAGGGTGCAGGAGGATTCATTGGAATGCAGGAGGGTGCACTGTGATCCATTAGCATGCATAGGGATGCAGAAGGATGCAGGAGGGTGCACTGTGATCCATTAGCATGCATAGGGATGCAGAAGGATGCAGGAGGGTGCACTGTGATCCATAATGATGCACAGGGATGCACAAGGATGCGCTGGAATGCAGGAGGATGCACAGGGATGTGGAAGGATGCAAGAGGATGCACGGTGATCCATGAGGATGCACAGGGATAGTCAAGGATGCAGGAGGATGCATTGGAGTGCAGGAGGATGCACAGGGATGCACAAGGAGGCAGGAGGATGCACTGGGATGCAGGAGGATGCACAGTGATCCATCAGGATGCACAGGGATAGTCAAGGATGCAGGAAGATGAATTGGAGTGCCGGAGGATGCACAGGGATGCACAAGGATGCAGGAGGATGCAGGAGGATGCACTGGAGTGCAGGAGGATGCACAGGGATGCACAAGGATGCAGGAGGATGCACTGGAATGCAGGAGGATGCACAGGGATGTAGAAGGATGCAAGGGGATGCACGGTGATCCATGAGGATGCACAGGGATAGTCAAGGATGCAGGAGGATGCATTGGAGCGCAGGAGGATGCACAGGGATGCACAAGGATGCAGGAGGATGCATTGGAGCGCAGGAGGATGCACGGGGATGCACAAGGATGCAGGAGGATGCACTGGAATGAACAATGCAACGCTGCACGAGGGCGCATAGTGACCCACAGGCCTGCACTGGGCTGCACGTGGACGGACAGGGGCAGCACAAGGACACACGAGTGTGCACAGGGACAGCCAGGCATGCACAGGGGTGCAGGGGTGTGCTCCACATGCACAGGGGTGCAGGGGTGTGCTCCACATGCACAGGGGTGCAGGGGTGTGCTCCACATGCACGGGGGTGCAGGGGTGTGCTCCACATGCACAGGGGTGCAGGGGTGTGCTCCACATGCACAGGAGTGCAGGGGTGGGCTCCACATGCACAGGGGTGCAGGGGTGTGCTCCACATGCACAGGGGTGCAGGGGTGTGCTCCACATGCACAGGAGTGCAGGGGTGTGCTCCACATGCACAGGAGTGCAGGGGTGTGCTCCACATGCAGGGGGGTGCAGGGGTGTGCTCCACATGCACAGGAGTGCAGGGGTGTGCTCCACATGCACAGGGGTGCAGGGGTGTGCTCCACATGCACGGGGGTGCAGGAGCAGAAAGGCTGCACCAGTGTGAACGCAGCACCTGGGCACACGAGGATGCACAAGTGCTGCACAAGGCTGCACACGGGATGCAGGAGGAACATGAGAGGGATGCACAAGGAATGCACAGAAAGAGCACGAAGGGCACACGAGGACTCAGGAGGACGCACAAGAGGGCTGTGGGAGATGCACAGGGATGCACGGGAGCTGCAATAAGATGGGTGGGGATGCCCAAGGGAGGCAGAGGAGGGTGAGAGAGGACACAGAGGGTGGTGAGGCTGTGTGGATGAAGCAGGGATGGGGCAGGATGCTGCACAGGGACCTCCGGACGTGTGGCAGGACAGAAGAGCTGTACAAAGAACACCTGAGGGATGTGCAGGAGATGCACCCGGGATTCCTGAAGGATGTGCGGGGGATGCACAAAGGATGCCCCTGAGATGCACGAAAGAGGCAGGAGGAATGACAGGAGTGACACAGGATGTGTCCAGGGTTCTCTGAGGATGCACAGGAGAAGCGAAAGGGATGAACGCAGTTTGCAAGAGGGATGGGCAAGAGATGCACAAAGGATGCAGTGGAGAGGCAGGAGGATGCAGAAGGGATTGCAGGGAAGCTGCGTGAAGGATGCACGAGGGGTGCCTGGGGCAGGCAGGAGGGGAGCAGGTACCTTTGAGGATGTAATCCGTGAGCAGAGTGGGAACCTTCTCATTCCCCTCCTTCATGGCAAACAGGACTGTGAGGGGGAACAGAGCTGTGAGCCTGGCCCTGCTGCCCCACAGATGTCCCTTTTCCCCCCAAACCAGCCCCACAGTTGCCAATTTCCCCAAACAGTTTATGCAGCAGGCCTGGGAACATAAAACAAAAAGGACTTTCATCCCCAATTAGCCCTAGCCTGTGGCAGTGCAGAATGGGGTGATTTACCCCCAAATCAAGCCTGGTAAAAGAACCATAAACTGGGGGGAGGTGTTGGCTGCCAACCAGCTGTGCTGCAGTGGTGCAAACCAGGCATTTCCCCCCACCAGCGGGGTTTGTTGCAATGATGATGCAACGTGGGCGGTAGCACCTAAAATTGCAATGATGAAAAAAAAAAAACACCCCCCCCCTCAAACCAGCTGTGCTGCAATGATACCCCAAGCTGCAGCCACTGAAGCAAAGCAAAATGTGCCTTTGTGTCCCCAAGACGTGTGATGCTGACCCAAAACCAGCAGCTTGAATGAACACTCACTGTTGGTGAGCATCTGCAGGTCCTCAACGGAGGGTGGTGAGCCCTTCTTCTCGTAGGGAATCACCGTGTTCAGGTACTGCAAAAACAAAAGCCACCCCCCCCAAAAACCACCCAGATGGCACAAAACCACCTGGGTTTGGCACTGCCTTGAGACAAGTCGCCTCAAAGTTGTGCTAAAGTAGAGTATTTCTGCAGAATTCCTGCAGCTGCATTTAAATTGCAGGTATTTTGGGGAGTACTGAACTAATTGGGTGCTGTAAAGTCCACCCAAATCCATCCCTCCTCAGGGAGGACTTTTTGGGGTGAAAACAGGTAAATTTTCCAAGAGGGATTGGATTAGCAGGGTGTAGGGGATAGAGCTGTGTTGTAAAATGAAGAAACATTTTAACAGGGGAAATGGGAGATGCAGGGAGGAGGAGTGAAAACAAACAGATCTGGCAACATTTTTGAGGGGGAGAAAGGGCACCTGCTTCTCATTGGTGGTAGGACCAAAAGTCTGGCGCAGGCCGGAGTGCAGGATGCTGGAGATGCCCTCCATGCTGAAGCGCTGGGGGGACAACGCATCACCCTGTCACCTCCCAGGGACAGCGACATCCCCCGTGGCACCAGCACCGCCCACAACTCCCCGACTCCCACATCCACACCCTGCTCCATACCCCCATCCCATATCCAAGTCCCGCTGTCCCACATTCCCCATCCCTGCTCCATCACCCTGTCCTGCATCCTTACCGTGCTCCCCCATCCTGTCACTATTCCCATCCCATCCCATCCCATCCCATCCCATCCCATCCCATCCCATCCCATCCCATCCCATCCCATCCCATCCTGTCTCCAAACCATCCCATCCCCATCCCCATCCCATCCCCATCCCATCCCATCTCCATCCCCATCCCCATCCCATCCCCATCCCATCCCCATCCCCATCCCATCCCATCCCCATCCCCATCCCCATCCCCATCCCATCCCATCCCATCCCATCCCATCCCCATCCCATCCCAACCCATCCCATCCCATCCCCATCCCCATCCCCATCCCATCCCAACCCATCCCCATCCCCTCACCCCCACGTCCCTCTGCCCCACCCTGTCACCATTCCCACCCCGTCCCCAGCTGCCCTCCTCCCTGTCCCCCGTGCCCGCTGTCCCCCGTGCCCGCTGTCCCCGTGTCCCCACCTTTCGGGGCATGTTGCTGCCGCGCTCGGAGCGCGCCCCTTGCAGGCTCAGCCCCTTGTCCCTGCGGCGGCGCCGGGCCGCCTCTCGCTGCTCCCGCTGCTCGCCCTGCACGGCCAGCAGCGCCCCGATGAACGCCGTCTTCACCTCCTTCTCGAAGGCCAGCTCGTCCCTCCGGGCCAGCTGCGCCACCAGCTCCGCCGACAGCGCCCGGCTCGCCGCCTCCGCCCGGCCCGCGGCCGCCAGCAGCTCCCGAGCCGACAGCTGCCCCAGCCCTGCGGCCGCGGAGAGAGCGGCTCGTACCGCGGGACACCCGCACAGCGGCCGGAGGGGCTCACAGCCCACCGCCTTCCACCTCCCTGCCAAGGGAGACCACCCCTTCCACTGCCCCAGGGGGCTCCGAGCCCCGTCCAGCCGGGCCTTGGGCACTGCCAGGGATGAGACAGCCACAGCTGCTCTGGGCACTCTGTGCCAGGGCCTGCCCACCCTCCCAGGGAACAATTCCTGCCCAATCTCCCATCCAGCCCTGCCCTCTGGCAGTGGGAGCCATTCCCTGTGTCCTGTCCCTCTGGCCCTTGTCCCCAGTCCCTCTCCAGCTCTCCTGGAGCCCCTTTAGGCCCTGCCAGGGGCTCTGAGCTCTCCCCAGAACCTTCCCCCAGCTCTCCCAGCCTGGCTCCAGAGCAGAGGGGCTCCAGCCCTTGGAGCAGCTCCGTGACCTCCTCTGGACTCTCTGCAGCCAGTGCCATGCATGGGGAAACGAGGGAAATGCCTGGTGCAACCAGTGACACCCCCCAGTGCAGTCAGTGAAACACACGCTGCAACCATTAAAATGCATCTCGTGCTGAGCGAGATGTGCTCTGCATTTTCTGAGACACCGAGAGATAAAACCCGTTGTGCAATTACTGATACGCTCAGCGCCACAAACAAGTGCCCGGAGCAATTAAGGAACCTCCTGGCACGATTAGTGGCATGCAAGGTGCGCTCAGTGATGCTCACAGTGCAATTAGTGAGGGGCAGGGTGTGATTAGTGACAGGTATGGTGCAATTATTGACATGCATGGAGCGATCCGTGACACGCGTGGTGTGACTGCTGACATGCATCGTGCAATCGGCGACGTGCACAGTGCAATTAGTGACGCGGAGTGATTAGTAACCTGTGCAGTGTGATAGAGAGCAGAGCAATTAGTGAAGAGCCTGGGCTCGTCGGTGACACAGCCCCAAGTGACAAATCTCACGTGCATGAACACCCCATGCAGAACACAAAGGCTCCTGGAGAACCCCACGTGCCTTTCCACACCAAAAGCCAGATCCCTGCGTTCTTCAGAGTTTTTGCCAAGAGCCCTTCTGGCCAAGTCCTAGAGCAAGCCAGCACTGAGGGCCGGAGAGACTCAGTTGTCCAATTTGGTTGGAATTGTCCCCAAAAAGTGACTGGCCTGGGCTCTGCTGGCCATACCTTCGTGGGAGCAGTTGTTGTTGAAGGCAGGGGAGAAAGCATGCAGCTCCCGCAGCAGGATGGGCTCCGTGCCCCTGCCACCACCTTTGCCTTCAGCATCAGCCTTGGTTTCTTCTTCCTCCTCCTCTTCCTCCTCCTCTTCCTCTTCCTCCTCCCCCTCAGGGTCAGCCTCGGGGTCAGGTGAACTCTGCATGAGCTCCTCCAGCTCCTCGATGACCTGCGTGGCATCAGTGACCTCCATGTGCACCTGCATCCTACTGCACATCCTGCACCCACACCTGCAACGTGCACTCCTGCCCTGCACCCACACCTGCAACTGCTCCCTTCGTCCTGCATCTTCTATCTCCATCCTGCTCCCTTCCATGCTCCATCCTCATCAGCATTCTGCATCCTGCACCTGCATCCTCCCCTTCTCCCTGCATCTGCATTCTGCTCCCTTCATCCTGCATCAGCACCTGCACTGACATCCCTCTGTACCCCGGGTCCCCTCTTTGCATCCTGCATCTGCACCCCACATTCCCACCTACATCCAAACCCCGCATTCCACGGACACTGGGGACCTGCATCCACATCTAAACCTGCATCCTGCACCTGTCTGCATCTTGCTCTCTGCACCCACCTCCTCCTGCATCCTGCTCTCTGCACCCACCTCCTCCTCCTGCATCCTGCTCTCTGCACCCACCTCCTCCTCCTGCATCCTGCTCTCGCACCTGCATTCTCTCTCCTGCAGCTGCCCCCACATCCCCCTCCCCACACCTGCAGTCCTGCATCCCACATCTGCACCCTGCATCTGGCACCTTCATCCTGCACCCCACAACTGCATCCTGCAGCTGCATCCCACCTCTGCCCCCCACACTTTGACCCTTCCCACACCC